>NW_027263533.1:4804092-5404092 GCF_042370955.1 Sodiomyces alcalophilus JCM 7366
AGCCACGGCATATGTTGTTTTGCCTCACTACAACCGTCTTAGGCCACAGGAACCATACCAATTAGTGTGATGGCTGTCTATTCGGCCCGCCAGACCTCCCCTGCATGTCTGTACTCATGCCGGCAGACAACGGCTGCTCATGTCCCCCAGCAACGCCTGCCAACCATGGCTATTGCTTTCCGAATCAGATGAAGACCTAGTCTAACCTGCCGAGATGCGTCGGCTTTTCTATCCCTCCACCTCGGGCCTTTGTCCCTGTCATTGATTTCGGGTCGCTGTTGGTAACCCTTGAGAGCCTCACCCCTGTTCTCTATGCTGCAAAAAATAAAAATAAAAACCGCCCCGTGAATACGTCGAATACCTCTGGCAATATAACTTAGGCTACACTATACTGGCCAACTGGAACTGGAGCGGCTCAGGCGCTGGCCAAGTCGGGCCATGAAATCCCTTTGTTGGCTGTAATCACCAGGTTGATCTCCTCGAGTTCCTCCATTATCTCTGGTGGCCGTCGATCGGCGGCGATACTAACCATGGGCCTGTATGGCTCTTCGTCGGCACTGGCCTCGTGTTGAACGTCGGCTGTTTCCCACGTCAACCCAAACGCGGCGACAGCTTCGAATAGGTTATCGTGTATGGGGGACGAAGATCAGCCTGCCTGCGCCCCTGGTGCTCGTCGGGCGTTCGCTTCACCCCTTCCGTCGAGAGCTCAAGAAACCCATCATCAGCCCGATCCAATCCTACGCTGCAATGGCTATGATCCGGACGCCAGCCCCTCCGACCTGGTGCCCCTACTGGGAAGAGCCGCCTAGCCTCTCGATATCCTGGGCCAGTAGGACGTCTTCTTTTCCATTGTGCCTTTCTTCTCCTTCGTTACTGCATCTTAAAACACGACTGGCCCCATGTGGAGTGACCTGGTTATAGGCACCCGGCGCCCGGATTCGACTTATTCTATCTTCATGTGGCGTTGCGGTTCCCAGGTGCGGTCACACGTTGTAGGCCACTTTGAGGGTCGTTACGAGGAAACCGCACCATTCAGTCCTAGGGACATCGAGTTGAGCGGGTTTTCTTACACTCCGCCAACGTCTCGAGAGGCGTGCAAGCTCCGGGTGGCATGTGGGCAAGGCAGGCACGGAAGGTACTCCAGATGCCACATTGATACTGATTCATGGCGTGTGTCAGTAGGAGAGAGGACGGGGAGATATGTCAGCTTTTGCTGCTGGTATGATTGCTTCGACCACTGCCCTGACGATGTTCTGGTCCTAATGTAAATCAATACCAAGCACGAGAGAACCAAGCCCTGTGATATATCGGGACGATTGCATCTGATCATCTGATAAATGCCGAGTTGACCTCTGTATTTCCTTAGAGCCAACGCCGCGACTAATACACCCAATTCTCCCTCCACCCCCCACAACCTGGGGGAACGCCTTCTATGTACCTGGAAAGAGACCATCATGTATATGTGCTGACTCGCCCGTGTCTTTCAACAGCAGGCAACTCGAGTAGTTGAGAGCAAGTCTACAGAGTGTGAGAGACTTACGCCGACACCAGTAACCATGATATATCTATATCCAACCATCTTGAAGCTACGCTGGCCTCGAGTCTGCCCCTCTGCACTGCATGCCTCACGATGCAACTCCATTAGGATGGTATCACTTTCCTTCATTGATTCAAGAGCCAACAGCTATATCTTCTAGTCGTTCGGGTCTCACGATGGGCAATACACAGCTGACGCTCCTTAGCTACAGCTGTCGCATCTCGCAAGCATCGTCACTCCAAGTTCCCAGCACTACTACTTGGCGAACTGCAAGTTGGAACTTATCAAAGGCCAACACTTGTCGGCATGCTAGTCTGAGTTACTCTCCGGTATATTCGAAAACCAACAGACAACATACCGACAGCAACGCCCGCCGGCATTGGAAGTTCACCACCTCTATTCCGGCCTTCTTCACCCCTTCATCGTACTGGTATCGCTCCGGCGTTCGGTCACTACCGCAGAAACGAAACATCGAGGTCGAGAATTCTGCGGGGCGGCCCTGTCACCTACCAAAACCCCAAGCACTATACACCGTACTGTACTTATGTGATTTTCTCTATCTGTAAAGCGCATCGCCTACCAATGATGCCGTGTCACACACATCTGGACCAGGATACACGTAATACCTTGACTGCCGATGCCCAGGCGTCGGCTCTGAACAAGTTCTTTCAGACGACCCTCACTACTACCAGACGGGCATTCTCTTTCACCGCTATAGGAGCACGTTGAGGGGCACGGATATGCCAAAGGGGCAAGACCGGAAGCACGAGGGCAAAAACAACGTTTATCCGTCAGTTGTATTTACAAATAGAACCATTGGTATCTGGCTCGGTCAGCCGGTGAGAATATCCCGTTCACCCAGCAAGGCAAGAGTATCCTGGTTGCTTTTTTGAAAGGAGCACCGCAGGACGCACCACAGTGAAGCACAGCACATATCAATCTATCAATGCCTTGGCTGACCGAGACCTCGGAACAGATTCGAAGGCCTGGTCTAAGTTTGAGGTGGACGCTTGCACGCGAGCAAGCAGAGGCAGGGGAGGCAGTGGCCAGCTGCTTCGTTGTCCGGCCAGGTTGGAGCCGGAAAATTCTGCACAAAAACTGGAGGCTCATTTCCATTCCTCAACTGGCAACGGCTTCTTGGGCGGGAACATGGCAGAAGAGAGAATCGTTTCGCCCATGGCGAGATAACATCACTTCTCCATATCCTTCCGTTCACTCTCGAGCCATTGCCAAGAATGAATGATCTGTCACTCGGTGACTTCTATTGGTGAATTGCCAAGATACAGGTGCATCCGCAAATGCACCCAGCAGTTCATGTACAGTAAACTGTGGCTCTTCTCGCCGTCAAGTCATCTGAGAACAACCCACAAGGGACTCTTCCGGGGATCCGGCAGTCCAATGGTTATTTGGCATGTCGTCCCCCCACGCATGGTCCCAAGTCTGGTTGCAGAAACGTCTCGTGCTCAACTCCACCGACTGATCCCCTAGAAATCTCGACGGAGACAGCGTACACGTGCCATGAACCAGCCAGGAACCAGAAACTCACCGCTCAGCAACACGTGCTCGTCACTTCTCATCTCAGGACGAAGAAACGTGTAGCCCCAAGTGGCCCCGCGGATAAGACCCGAGATCCACTAATCTGTGCATTGAAGAAAAAAAAAACTCTGGGTGGATCCTTCTTCGTCGCGACATCAGGACGGGAGTTGCGCATTGACGGCCGTTCCGTTTTTTCTCTCGCCTGGTCTTATTATTCGCATTATGGGACAGTGTTGGTCAAGGCGGCTCCGACGGTGGCGAACGGTGTGTGTCTCGCCCGCCTTTTTGCCAATTGAATTGTCCGAGATGAGGACACGATACGACACACCCTGGGCAAGCAGGAAAAAAAAAAAAAGGTTGGCTGACCGACCCATAGCGACCCTCTTGTCTTACAGGGGAGACAGACAACATTGAAGCCTTACGTTGTAGAGGAGGGCCTTTGCGCGCGGCAGCGGCATCTTCCTGTTCCGCCTTTTCCGCTATCCCATGCCCACTGTTCCGCCGTCCGTTGCCCGCTGTCCGCTATCCGTGTCTCGTAGGTATTGCCGTGTCTCGCCACTCTTCAGCCTCAAATCACAATGCGCATGTCCGCCACGCGTCTGCTGTCTTGAAATGGGCGCGAAGAACCAAAGCAGAACCTGCAGAGCACCACAGGTGAGATGTGCTTGAAACTAGGGCTATTCACCATCCGCATCGGGAATGGCCCAAGGTCGGTGAATAAACAGAGACCCAGAACTTGTTACCGATCACCACTCAGTCGTTCCCTCACAAGACGTACCAGCTCTGTACGTTGTACCTGTCCGGTTTCCGGGATGTTGATATCGCAGTGTGAGAGAGTGAAGATTCGGTCGAAGAGTGCGAAACGATCTCGCTGCTTGCCCATCTTTACAGGGCTGACAACAGCGGAATCACAACGTATGCTTCATAGCCTTCCCCTTCCTCCCATTCTTGTTTTATCCTGGATACAGATCCTCTTAGTTCCCGGCTCCTCTCAACGATTGACGTCGCCACCTTGATCGTCGATCCTCTCCCCCAAGCCGGTCTCGGCACTTGTAGAAAATGAAACGACAGAGACAGAGAGAGTTTCAACATGGGAAAACCTCGAAATGTATCGTTGCATCTGCCGCCAATCCGCCTTCCCTTATTCGGGATGGTGGGTGGGTAAGGGGAGCAGGATCGTCCCGGTCAGAGCAATTGAGACCTGCAGAGTGAGTACAACGTACTCAACCTGCGCCAATGAAAGCCGGCGCAACTGTCGCTCACACTCTGCACTTCCATCTCTTGATCATCGCGTCTCACACGTAGTATCACGAGTGATCCAAGGCAGACGACCTCCTCATGCTAGTTACGAGGTTTGTTCTGGTCAATGTCGGGTCGTTCGTACATGGTATATACCTATGTATCTCTGGATCACGGATTCATGATGTGTTATGTGGCTTTTATTACTACGGATATTAGTTTTTCCTTGTCCGATTGACGGGCCTGGGAATACTGGAACGTCGACCCACTGCCTGTTTAACTGGACACGTGCAATTGGCATGGCACCATGTTGCAGTCGAGCTCCATAGAGCCTCGTGGCCACAGGCTGTAGCTGTAGCTGTCTCGTGTCCATTCTAGGTTCGGACAGGACATGTGGAGGATCGTATGAAAAGTACAACGTATGAGGGATGTCAATTTCCGGGGGCTAGTCTACAGCCTACAGCCTGGCCTATCGGTAGCAGCCTGTCCTTAGAGTAGGTCCGTGGAAATCTTGCACTAATGGTTAATTTTGTGATTTGTCGTGAAAAAAAGAGTGCTGTAAGAGCTCCCCGAGCAGATTAGTGAAGCGTAGCAAATTTCCCCGGACCCACGCAGTTTAATTTAACTCTAAGGAACCGGCAGTTATCGCTCGGACGGGCGGAGATGCGTACGTCGCAATAAGATGGCCGTTTTGCTAAAAGCGATTACTAGAGAATACGTTGTAGACGTCGCAAGCTACCAACAAGGGTAAGGGCCAGGGCACCTCATCCAAGACATCGGAGTTTTTATCGACATTTTAAGAGATTGCCCATGAACTCACCGACTTGCGATACCCGATCCCGTATCATTTGATGCTCTATCTTGGCAATACCGCGGGCCGAACGCTTTCCTCCCGCGATGGGGGAGGAGAGGAGCCGTGCGGACGGATAGGATCGAGATGGTTCGTCCACAATAACGTTCTGTTCTCCTCGTCTGTTTACCGACGATGGTACGTTGCCTTAACCGAGCTCATACTATTTTGAGAGCTAGTAAAGGCAGCCGAGGGGTGAAACCAATGAACGATTGTGTGTGTGAAAACTTCTCGACTTGTCTTGCTGGCCTGGATTGCGGTCCCTACGCACAACGTACCCATACAACGTACAATACGCTCAAGCCAGAGCCGGGGCCAGGACCTGTGCAGTGCCCATTGGTCGCACCACGGACCAAGAGGCCTGGATGGACCCCGCCGAGAATAGCACCGGTGAACCGGGAGAGTCCTTGAAGTTGCCGGCCAGTGGGCCAACCATGAAAAGAAGAAGAAAGCCCTTCGAGCTCCTCGTCCGACTATCAGAGACAAACCCTCCACAAGACTCGGAACTCATCGACAACACGGACCTCGCCCGAGACTGACCCAACTTGCATACAACGTACATGTCTCACTAGGGTATTGATTGCCGTTAAGAGGTTCCGCAGTAGGTAGTATCGTTGTAGATAGTGCAGTGGCGCAACACTATGTATGCGTAGCATGATAGTTCGTTGATAGATCGACAACACAGCACCAAAAAAAGGGCCCGTCATGTGTTTTCCCTTCCTCCCCCAAATGTGCTCATTTTCTTTTTTTTTCCCATGATGCATGATGCGCACGTGATGCTCTTGTCCAGGTCAACTGAATTCTTTGCTTCCCCGGAAACACGGGGTAGCAGGCCGGACAGAGGCAAGAAGCGCATGAATCACGGCACAGAGAATATTCCCTCCCAACCAAGCGAAACCACTTCCCCCGCCAACAGTCCATCGTGTACAACGTACGTATTATGAGATGACATGGCCCGCTTGATCAGGCTAAAAGGCTTCAATGGCCACACACCTCTCTTCTTTCTTTCTTGTCCCTCCGAGTACCGCCGATCAGGGTGCTTTGCTTTAAATTGGCGACCAGGGGGACCCAGCGCCGCTTGACAGAATCCGGGGCATTTCTTGTCCTCGGGCTATTCACCCGTTCCTGGCTCTGGTCCCCGCTGTGGGCTGTACGTGGGTTCCCCTAGCCCCAGGTCCATGCTCGCGGCTACCATCCGGGCCGCTCAATCGTTCCAGCCCCTCCCTTGTTGCCCCGTCCACAGTGCAGCAACGATAAACTGATACCTGCACTTTTACTGAGTACAAGGGTGCTTTTGAATTGGGTTCCTCCATCGACCCGACTGATAGGTTTCTTGACCCTCACCTGCGTGGTACGTCGTATGGTATCATTTCTGGCCGATTGGCATGATCTTGTAGGTGGTCGGTCAACCCGATATCCTCAGAAATGGGAGGTGAGGAGACATAGTTGTCAGCTGGTCGCGTCGGGGAAAGAGAGAAAAAACACTTTCGTGAGGTGTTTGTTAGACCGAGCTGTCAGCTGTCTTCCCATTGACCTTACCCACTGTAGGTTGGGTACGGTACAGTACACTGGAATATGACAAAAACTTCTTCGCGGACCCAGCACGTTGGATCGTTTTCATAGACAGCGCACGTGAAATTCTCTTAAGAGTTTTGAATAGCAGCCCCGCCACTCAATGGATCATGTCCACCACGTTCCTGCATTGCAGAGATTACGTGAGGTGAGGGTGGGACTCTGCGGGCTTCGCGGCTGAGAAGATCCTCCCAGACCGCCATTGTCGATCGGTACGGTTGTACGTTGTATGCGCTCCTGGCAGATTGAGAATATTCGCAAGGGCCAACAGTCGTTCTCCGATCATGACCGATATAGGTAGCACTGAGTTGTACGTTGTACAACGTACCTCGTTCAGCATTGGCACGAGTGGTGGTTCTTTGTACGAAGCCATACCTCGGAAGCGACCATTAGAAGCCAACAATGCCTACGAAGGGCTCGTTGCCCTCAACGAACTCGCCACGGCACACACTGGTGAAACAAGCGAGCTTGGTTTCCAACGAGTTTGCCTCAAAGGATCCTTCTTCTCGGGAACTGTGGAGCAGAGGAGTTCCCGGCAGATTCATACTGTACAAAGTACCTACCTAGGACTCTCGTGAGAAAGCGTGGGCGTACCTGCATATTGATTCTCTGTTCCTGCAGCACCTGGGCCGCTGCAGACCCTAATATGTGCATGTTTGTCCCCGAGAACGAATACACGGCGTAGTACCGTACCAGCTGGTCCACTCGGTACGTGCATAAGGTACGATGTACGTTGTACAGTACCTATGCAAGGTACGCGAGCCCCGCCGAGTATACGTAAGCACAGTTCTGGGAAATCTCGGGCTTGCTCTAGACAGCACGGCACTGATGGTTACCAAGTACACGTGCGACGATGCAAATCCAGCCAGGTTGTTTGGGATTGAATGTGGCGAATCGTTTCCTGAGCGTTACATTTCGCAGAAGAGCGGGAATGCGTTCGTTGGCGGTTGTGGAACTCGAATTTCCATTACTTCCAGAAGGATTAGGAAAGACGACAAGCTGCCTATTCAGGCAAACAGTGGCCGTGTTCGCAGACATACGGAGTACAGTCATAGGCGTTGGTTTGGGAGGATCAAAGGATGAGGAGGGGATAAGCAACAGTACGAAGTACGATACACTAGACAAGCACAAGATAACAGATATGCATAGTGCGCAGCGTTGGTGTGTTCGTCGACCCGTCCCTCCATTCCGAGACGAGCCTAAATAATGCAGGGTGTGTCGAGCACAATATATGCTTGTGCGGCACGAGTTTGAGGCGCAGTCACGAAAATGTGCTCAGACTAGGCAGGATCCAGGTACATCGCGGAGGATGGACCCATTCGTTACGCATCATAGCATAGCACGTATAAGTATGGATAATTATGCAAATTTTGTTCACTCGGGCCATGTATGGTTCGATCAACTGCTCGTGACTGTCTGAATAAAAGGTTTCGGTAAGTTAGAGGTCGTTGCACTTCGAAACTTTTACTGGACTCATGCGGAGCCGACATGGTGTTTCCGCAAAAGTCTCGAAGTATCTGGCCTCCGAATTTACCACGACTTTGCGGAGCCACCATACCCGCTCAAATTTGGTGCATAGCATGTAATAAAAACCAATGCAACCCCGTGGCACTCATCAAGGCCGCACTAAGCCATGTTCGCGGTCCACCGCGTCTGAATGCCTACGTACCTACAGAAGCGGAAGTTCAAGGCGACAAGAGCGTGATGGCTTGAAGATGGGGAGAGGTCGTGGGGTTGTCGAGGGCGCACGTGGTGTCTCTGCTCAGTACCTACTCGCGGATCTTATTCGTATATGGTACGACGGACGATGGGACGAAAGGGACGGCCTGCGCCAGCAACACCTAAACTGAAAGCACAGGCAGCCTCGTGCCGCCACAAGAGGAGCCGGGGCTTCTGTCGATGTGGATGGCCGACAACATCGTAGGCGTCGTGTCCCCCCTCAACGGGTCCTGTCCTTCCCTTTGTCCAGATGTGGCTAAGGATGCGTACCGACGCCGTGGTCTCGTGTCCAAGCCGCCTTTCTGTATGTAACGCTTCGTGCATCGCCAAAAGGACGTGGAGGATGATAGCCTAAAACAGCAAAAGAGGGGAAAATGAGGCCGTTGATGGGTTGTCGTCGCAATGCTTCGACCGGACATCAGACGGCGTCGTGTGGCTTGTTGGTTCGTTCAGGTACGGTTTATCACTAGCATCGGATCTATGTTTCAAAATCTCTCCTAAAACGGATATCGCGGCAAGGCCACGCCCGAAGCTAGAGGATGGCCATTCTGGGAAAGGGCAACGGCAGTCCCTCCAAGACGGCGATGGCCATATTGTACGTCAAGAAACTTTAGAAGAGAAGAACGGCGCAGAGGGACTTGGGGTTTCTCGCTGATCGGTTTGTAGCTCAGATGCGACGGATTATGAGCAGAGCAGAGCGTCCAGTACGTTGTATGTAACTTCCATCCGTCCTTGAGCCGTCAGGGCGGGGCTGTTTCCTCAGTCGAAGTGGGGGCACAGGTTTATGAAAACCACGACATTCAAGACAAAATAGTAGACACTATCGCAGCAACAGGCAAGTCGAATGCATATCTACACATCTTATCGCACCTTACTCACCATATCTGACTTATCATACCTACGAAGGGACCAAGCAGTTTAGTAATTACAGTCTTATATATCATATTGTGTATCTGTACCGGGGCTAACATATAAGACACGACATGAGATTATATAATATTATCGCGATGTGAAGAGACGCCGCAAAAGAGCCCTACAGCACGTTATGGGCTGCGATAAGCCATCCATCGCTTTTCTGCACGAGGATTCAGTACGTTGTAATTACATAGATACCAAATGAGGAGCTGCCCACAAATCGCACAGTTGTTACGATTTGTGACAATCTTCTTACTTTTTCTCACTGCCATGAAACGGTTCGACCCGCCATCACTTTGATCCACGTGCATCAAGAAGGCCACAGGCGAGGCTTAGGTAGGTAGGTACTGCCTATGGGGTCCGCGTCTCTGCGACCTTCCCGAAACGCGGATTCCCAGCACATCGAACGAAACCCGTCGAAGGATCGCATGCCAGAAAGTGTCGGTGATATAGTTTAATATGACATGCCAAGGTCGGGGATGGCCGCGATGCAACCCTTCTCCGTTTCGTCATGTCGCAAGCAGAGCCCATCTGTCCTCTTTCGGATACCCAACTCTTAAGACGATTTGGATGCCTGGACTTCGTTCCCGCCGCAATCCGCCACGAGGAAGTCCGTACGACGGCTTGTGTGGCGAATCGTGAAGGTTGAATCGCATTTTGAACAAGTTGGCCGGCGAATCCTACGAGTAACACTGTCACAGAACATGTATCACATTCGAGTCTCAGCCATGAAATTCACGCGCGATGCGAAGCGTCGAATGACAAGCGAGTCTCTGCTATTCCCTCGCGAGTGCTGGGCGGCAAGTCGATAAATAGGAATGAAGTGACAGTCAGGGAAAATGACGCGTGCTGTGCGTTTCTTTACGTTGCGCCTTGGGTTGCTCTCGGTTCATTGGCCATCGACTGTCGTAGTGGATTCGCAAGCGTTATGTACAAGACGAGTGATCAACGATAGGCGGTCACAATGAACATCTAACGCCCAAGATCAAGACCGAGGCATTCAAGGCGGCCTCCTCAAACTTGCCTCACATCCCAACTTCCACTGTCTCAATGTGTCAATGTTGATGGAGGAACTTCGCCTCCCAACGCGAACCCGCGAGCCCCATTTATCAGAGCAGAGGTCCAGTCAAGAGCCAGGCGGTAATTATTGGTGGGTCAAATGGAGGGGAAGTTCGCTGCTTGTTCGATGGGTTGAGCACTATCACGGGGACCGCCTTCTAAGGACGTATCCTGATATGATCGCGGGCTTGTTTGGCCGCCAGAGGACAGTGGCGCCAGAAACGCACCCGCCAGAGTGGTTCAAGGCCGGCCGTTGGTTGTTCGTAATCTGAGTAATCCGAGAGGGCGCCCGTGGCGGAAATTGAAAGGCCGTTACGGAACAACAGTCGAGTTGAGAAGACTGGTTGGAGAAAGTGATCGGCAGCATCTAGCTACACAATGGTTTGCAATAGGCGGCGGGGGTGACACCCAGCTGCACAAGCGCTGCACTAGTGCACGCTCGCACACTCTTTTTTTATGCCTTTGCGTTGGTCACAGAGAGACGACTGAAAAGAATGGATGGTCGTGTCCGTGTCGCGGTTGGACGAGCTTGGACTTGGCCGGCGACGCGCTCACAGAAACCTTCCCGAGCCAATGGTAGCCCAGGGCATCATTTATGCAAATTGTGTGGCCTGGCGCTATTCATCTGAGCACAGGCGTATTAGTTAGCACCATGCATGCTTGTTTATCCACTGCTTCTCCTCCATCCTGTCACATCGTCGCCTACCAGAGTACGAAGTATGTACACACGAGAGCTTCGGGCTTATGCAGCGCTAAAAAGTCATATTGGGCTCGGGGGCTACGTATTAGTGTTGCGTGTACTTTTCAACGGCCGTACCTACTTCGTACGTCCGAATATAGACAAACCCACGAACGTCCACTTCTCCGAGAGTTAGAACTAGTCCAGCAGCCTATTCATTTCCAGAATAATAATCATAATATCACAACAGCCCAGGAAATAAAACAACATGATAATGGTTGGAAAATGGTCTCTTAATGACATGTCGCCTTACGTGCACCGGAACAGTCATCCGGAGGTCCCAGCTTCCTGAGAGAGAAAGGCATGGATACAATTCCAGCAACTGTCCCAACCACAATACCAGGCCGGCAGTCGCCATTCTGCTATAACATTTTCTTGCTGTTCCAACCTCGGACAGTAATTCATTAGGGCCTAGGGCATATGTACTTGGGGCTGGCGCATTATGGGGGTCGTGTCTCCACCCTGTTTGATATGGCCCTCGTCTGTCGCTTCCAGTGTTGGACTGTACCATGTATTCGTACCGAGTAGGTACAGTGAGAGGATCTCGTAAAAGCGACAGTGCGAAGGACGGGTGGATGGGGATGGGTGGTCAGTGCCCGAATTAGCAGACAATCGTCAACTTTTTGCTGCGCCTCTCGCACCCCCTCCCTCCCTCACAGTACGGGTACTGGGTGAGAAGCAACGTCGTGGTGCAGGTGCAGGACCGGACTCTGGCTGGCCACGAAGTACTACCCGAGTAATTAGCTATGTGGTATGGTACATGCACCCACAGAGATCCAGGCTCTGTCGCCCACCAAAATAAAATAAAATAAAAATACTGACACTGTGTACAGTCATCTGAAGGTGACCCAGCAGTCCACTTGGAATCCGCTCGCCGTCGTTTCCTCTTTCTTTTCCCCCCCACAGACACGGACCACGGTAGCGGTGGAGGTATCCGTACCGTAAGATGGGTCCCGGTGTCCCCCCTCCCCCCCACCCTACTCTGGTTCCCAAGTCCTACAAGTAACTTCGTACATCCCTGTCAGCCTAATCCACACGTAACCCTGGACCCTGGTCTCGTGAAACAAGGCATGGAGGAGGACTGGCATTCGTCGGGGACCGCGGTCCACGTCCACACCAACATTAGTGCTGGGTGCTTGGGCTCTTCTGCGAGTCTGCGAGGACGCCGCCTATCGAGTTGTTTATCTTTGGAGCCCCATCCGTCGATCGCCCTGGCCCGGTGGAGGAACATACATATCTCAACCCTTCACCCACGTTCGCTCGTTCCAGGACTCTGACAGTCAGTCTTAAACGATCGGCAGTCGTGTCGACTTGACTTTTTGGCGCGCTTGTGTGGTTCTTTCTTCTTCTTTCATACCGTCTCGGTTTATACCTTTTTTTAGTGACTCGACATATATTTGTATTTGGGACGACACTCGGCTATTCCTCGAGCCGTCCTTGCCCTTCTTTTGAACATCACGACTTACACACACCCTCACACGACAACTCCACCTCGTCCATCTACTACCATTTCGAGGCGACCCATCTCGTTTGCCTCGGGGCAAAAGGACAGACGACTCTCTCACAGACGTTGATCTGTCAAGTCATATTGAACAAAGCGGAGAGATCGCCGAAGTAAACGGACAACATTCCCATGTACAACACCTCTCGCCCCGTCGAATCACCACTAGACCGTCCTTGTCCTTCGCGTTAGCTTAGGGAAGACCGTCGTCCAATCGTTTCAACACCAAGAAAACCGAAGACAACACCGTCCTTTTGAACCAGCCTGCCCGACGAATCCCCATCTGATTGAAGGGGCCTGTATAAGTACTCACAGCATTATAACCTTACCTAATCTCTAAACGACTATACACGATATCAGCACGACTCGAACGATAGCACGGAAACACGTAGACGCCACGATCATATACGACACGTTTAGTCTTGGTAAGTTTTGTCCGCGCCATCGTCCGGCCCGTTCGAAAAAGGCACGGCTGACAAGGATAAGCTCCAGATTTTTGAAAGACTGCCCACCTGATATAAAACAAACTGCAACTCAACACAATGGAATCCACCATGATTGCGCCTCAGTTGGCCGCTGGTCAGTTCTACTGGGACAGCCGGCAACAGGCACGGTTCCCGCAACCGCAGCAAGGCCTCGCGCCAGCTGTTATGGGCCAGCTGCCCATGTACCCCATGGTGCCGACACTGCCCTCCACTCCGACATATTCGAGGCCCAATTCCTCATCCTCGCAGCAGCCACCGCCGTCAGTGCCGACTTTGTACAGCAACGGACCGGGTGCCTTCACACCACTGGCTTCGCCGCAACCTCACTCGGCGGGGACGAACCAGAAGCCGACCATTCTTCTCGACACCAAGGGCCTCGATGACGCCCTGTGGTTCCCCTCCACCCCGCCGCTGTCGAGTGCCGCCAGCAGTGTCAGCAGCCCGAATCAGCAATGCGACATGCTGCAGACGCCGATGAATCCCATGTTTTCTGGTCTGGACGGGCTCGAGGATGGCAAGGAAACTCTCGAGTCAATCGAGAACCCTATTCTGGATTGGTCAATTTGCGGATCACCACCGATGACGCCTGGTAAGCTTTACAATTTCATTGGTCTCAATAATTTTCCGCACTTTATTTTCCCAATTCATCCTCCCCATGATGCCCGTACTCGCGACACTGCATTGGCACAAAGGAACCAGATCCCGCCAGGGTTCCGATCTCGGTCTCCGCAGAAACGGGTGACCATTGGCAATCTGGTTTCTGCGTGAGAGAAACGTGGACATCAATCTTGTTAGTGACAAGACGATGAATGTCGCTGGAAATTGGCTTCTGGCCATTCAACTTACCCCGGTCGATTCGGAAGCCGGGTGGCTCAATCCCGGGCGGGGACTTCAAAGGCCAGGGGCAGGGGCCCGGGCCCTTACTAAACCTGGCCCGGTGGGACTCTGTTATCTTGCTTTACCCGTCACCGCCCAATGCATTCCTTTTTTTTGGCCTTAGGCCGAGAAGGCAGGCTCTCTGCCAACATGAAACTCGCCGGGAGACACGGGCACTGCCACTCGGCGAATTCCCCTGCGCCACAGTGGGACACTGGAAATCCCATTCAGCGATAAACAATCCCAATCTCAAGACAACCCTGTCGTCGGTTTTTTTTTCCCCTCCTCAACCTGCGGTGGAACTGAAAAATTGGCTTTCGACCCATCGCTAATCTCTTTTTCTTCTTGCAGTTTACCTCCAACGAAATACACAAGCTCTGTCTCCATCTGAGTCTTGTCCCGTGCTCCAGCAATTCGACCAGGATTCGGTTCCAAGAATCAGCCCCACCAGCGATCTCCTATCCTGCCCTTCTCTCTCCCCCTCACCTGATCCATATGCCAGATCCGTGACGGCATCAGAACAAGACGTCGATTTTTGCGATCCCCGCAACCTGACCGTCTCGGGTGTCCACCCAGCCAATCCCGGCCTGGCTGAATTGGCCGTTTTCCCTCCCCTCGGCCAGGACGGACTCGTGGGTGCCGAAGCAACATCATCGAAGGCCCCCGTCCCGGTTGCACCGTCCAGTCCTGACACCTTTGACGACCTAACTGTTCCGTCCCACGGACTGCCCCCTTTTGACGCTCATCTTTCCGATTTGGAATCGGATGAAGATTTGGTCAACGACCTGGTTCATTTTGGTCCAGCCGACCCTGCAGCCAACTCGGAAGCCTCAGACGCCGGCCGGCCGCGTGCCAGCACTGGTTCCAGCGTCGTTTCCCTCGGTCACGCGAGCTTCATTGGCGGAGACGAGTTTAGCTTTGACGAGGAAGACTCCTTTCTCACAGACGCCACCAGTCCTGTCTCGGACTCTGACGCGCACCAGAACAAGCGCCGGAGGATTTCCACGGACGACAGCACTGCCGTCTCCACCATGACCACTGCCGCGACCGATGCCGCCCCATCGGGCGCGAAGCCCGACTCTCAGCAACCCGCCCCCAAGCAGGATACCCGTACCTCTGAAGCCAAGGACGCCTCGGGTTCCGAAAACGGTGCGGCGCCCGACACGACGCCGGCCCCTGCCGTCAAGAGCCGCCGCGGGCGCAAGCAGTCTCTGACGGAGGACCCTTCCAAGACATTTGTCTGCGAGCTCTGCAACCGCCGATTCCGTCGCCAAGAGCACCTCAAGCGTCACTACCGGTCTCTCCATACCCAGGAGAAGCCGTTTGAGTGCAATGAATGTGGGAAGAAGTTTTCGCGCAGCGATAATCTTGCGCAGCATGCTCGTACTCACGGTGCAGGTGCCATTGTCATGGACCTCATCTCGGAGGACAACAGGACCCACTCCTTTGAGAACATGATGGTGCCATCTACTGTTCCGGCCGGCGAGTTCCACCAGCTGGGCAAGGTCCTGTTCCAGGTTGCTTCCGAGGTCCCGGGCAGTGCGAGCGAGGCGTCGTCAGATGATGGCGATAGTGACGACAGCAGCAAGAACAAGCGCAAACGAGATGACTGAAGGAAGAACCCGGCTTGAGCCTGTGCTTAATATTTCTTCTCGCTTTCTTCTAAGCTGCTGGCTTCACCTGTGGACCCAGGCCTTTCACATCCGTCCGTATAGCGCCTTTGTTGTGAGGGCCGTGGGGTTCCCCTTACCTTGCCTCCTTGTCCAATACCCGTCACGAATTCATGACCAGACAACACTAGAGCTTAGTTCTCTTTCTCTTTACAGACCCTTTGCACAGCACTCACGGCGTGCATTTCCTTTTTCGTGGTCATTACTTCGGGCGTTGTTATTCTGAAGCCAGCCATTACGAACGACATGATGCGTCAGGAGGGCTCTATAGGAGCATCTTGTCAGAGGTCTGCTTGGCTGATCAACAAGTGCGCGTCTTTTACCTTATCAACGGCGCGCGTTATCCTGGTCTATGAACTTCTTCAAGACTACACAGGCCCACAGCACTTGGATCTGTATCACCACCCATACCACACGGCAAGGCAGGGACGGATGGGTTAATAGGGGCCCAGGAAAAGGAAAATGGTTGCTATTTTGTTCGGCGTGCATGGTTGGGATTGGTCTTTTAGAGGAATGGTCATCCTCTCGTCGTTTCGTTTTGCTTTGCGACCCCCCTCACGACACAACACAGGAGAAACAAGAGATGTTTTGGCTTTGCTTTCCACCCACCCACAACACCCACCACAAGCTAACTATCATTGTTTGGCGGTTCTTTTTATACCCCCTCTTAATTCAACCTACCTACCTGGGCAGGTAGGTGCCCTTGGCTTCAGCATTGCGGTCGCGGGCCAGCCGGTATGGCCACTACCACAACACGGAAGAATATAAAAAAAGCGAAAAAAATGAAGGGAAACATGGTTTCAGATAGAACCAAATATGACACTCTGAGAACCCTGACATCCAAACAACTGCAATATCGGTGCTGTGTATGTCTTTCCTTCCGGAAACCTTTCATTGACAGCTCTTGGGTGGCTACTGGTGCTTCTGTTGTCCACACTCCATACGACGTCATAGCTGTGGGAGGGTGGTCATCACTCGTGAAAGGAGGGAGAAAAGAAAAATTCACCAGCAGCTGTGTGATGCATCATGTACTCCGTTACGAAGTATGCCGTGTTTCGGATCTTGCTTCTGGAACTTGCTCCTCGAGGTCGAGTCAGACACGTCAAGGAACCCCGCCATCCCGATCGACCCCTCACCTCAAACAAGCTTGATTATTACGTCTTGTCGTTCCAGATGCCAGCTTTCTTTTTTCCTTTTTACTTCTTTCTTCTTCTTTCTCATACCTTTCTCCTCCCTTGCTTTGCTACTCAGTACTTTTTCTACGTCAGTCTCGTTTTCTTTTGACGGACCCGCGGGCGAAAGCAAGAGCAAGGCGCATGTTTGAGAGAGAAACAGAATGCAGGTATGACGTTTCTATCCACTTGGTTCCGAATTCCGAGGCAAGAATGGACCCGTGGGTACGCACATGACGTGCAGACACGAAGCAGGGCGAGCTACCGAGACAACGGACTATTTCAGGACCACGACTGCGACGTACCAGCTGAACAAGATACGGTTCACTTGGCCGTTACACGTTGGGGGAGTATGAGGTTGACTCGGTTGAATGCCGTCTGGTGGGCGGGCTGGGTAGGTATTCCACTCAGGATTCGGAATACTGCAAGTTCTGTCCATATCCCTTGCGTCCCCTTTTCAAAAATACGGGTTGTGAGTTGGCTGTCCTGTCCATGTCGCATACCTGGCCACTTGGTAATCATGAACTGGTAACTGCTTTCCTCGCTTGCTTGTTTGTTTGCTTGTTTGCTTGTTTGCTTGGATAGGCCGCTGTACTGACAGTGCAGTTGGTCGGTCGGTGGGTCCTTGTATGTACTGTGTACACTTGCGTGTTTCCGTGAGGCGCGCTGATATTCCGTCTTGCTTGCTTGCTCGCTCGTGCATGTCTCGACAAACATCCGGATGGATAACGACGAAGCCACTGCATAACAGTGCCTCAGCTCCACGCCGGCTCATACATCATCTACCCACTAACAGGTACGTAAGTCACCTCGGAATAAATGCTATTAGTCGGCCTTCTATTGTCTCGACTCTTGCTTTTGAACCGACTAGTGCCTCGCACTGTCCGACTAAGAAAAGGGCCGTGCCATTCGACTTGGGCCGCACACTGATCACCGTCTCTGCCTCTGGACACGACGATGGGCGTCGTCATCTCGACCAGAAACCCCCTCCAGCGCTCGACAACAGGAACCGCGCACGAGCAGCCACTATTGAGCCCACAGACGGACCGATCTGCGTTTTAGCGCCATGGCTAAAAAGGGCACTGTCCGCCACACGAAATGGGCCGGGAGACGCCATCCCAGTCTTATGAAAGCAGTTGCGGGTCTTTCCAGCAAAATATACTCTCAATCTCATGTGCACACATGCGACAAAGAGCCGCCAGAAACGTGGGGCTCGCTATTCGAGCGGCCGTGCATGATACGAGACGACCGGCCAGGCACTAGTGCTATGCGGAGGCTCTGGGTAAAATGTCCAAATCTCCCACTCCTTGACCTGTTTCGCGAGATGGCGCAGGCTCGCAGCGGACCGTAGCGCCAATCAGCGACGTCAGCACCAGGCATCAGACTGCCTGCGCCAAATAGAAATCAAAGGCAGTCAAGCAATGGCCAAGCTGCTCAATCGGGTTCATGGTTAACCTCTTGGAACCTACGATCGTCCAACGTTCTACTCACCACACGTAGCTGAGGGGAAGGTGGTCGTGCAGATAACGTGGCAGGCCACGCATCTGAATATCTCCATATTCTCTGGCGTGGCTTTCTTCATGGACGTCGTTCGAACACTGAGTGAGTCTGGGATGGGACTGGCTCAGTCGCCCAGTCGCTCAGACCATCATCGTCAGTTCCTCGCCATGCCAGGCCATGCCATGACCACTTGGCGGTCCGCTCCCGCCCAATAATAGTCCGAGTTCTAACCATCGCTAGCCTGCGAAAGCACGTTATCTTCAACAACACAAGCCACCAAGCCACCGGGTCCTAGAATCCCCAGGGTCGGGGTTATGAAGACCGCTGGCGTTACGAGTCATTTTCGCATCCGTGCGTACAATATCATGCCTCCTTTAAGCGCCTTGTAGGGAAGAGGCAGCGTAGTCTCTGTGATTTCCGCGGTCTCAGACCCCTACCAACTAATATTCCGCACTGATCTCCGCAGGCACCATGGGATCCCCTGCCATCGCTTCGGGGTCCAAGTCACGGACGGTGCCAAGGGAAACAAGCAGCCACACCACACCAAGATCCGGGGAAACCCCAGACTGGCTAGTGATCGACACGAAGCTTGGCCCTTTTTAGAGAGACCCCGAAAGGCCTATTCCATATCCGTAAATAATCAAATTGATAATGAGCTGAACGCTAATACCATTTGACTCGAGTTTACTAAGTATGTACAACGTAAGGAGACACAAAAGAAGAGGTAAAGGCGAAGACAGTAGTCTAATCTCTAGTATACGAACTGGCGTCCAAAGACATGTCTTGGATTCAGCAGACTGGTTACGTAATATGCGGTCTGGGGAAAATAAATCCACGTGATATATCACGTGACTCTATTGGCTGCCCAAACTCCCGCCGCGACATCAAACCGCTCACCTCACAAAGTGCTACTCATGCTTGCAGCGTCGTCCTGTCGCAGGAACATCTGAAAAGATCTGTAGGCAATGGTAGTTTCTTCTAATCGATAAGCTGAAGACCTTCGAGTGTCTCGGACGCTCCTAACGGTCCGCTGCTAGCGGCGTCGTCAAACTCCACGATGACGTCCGACAGCCTACGAGTCATCGCCCTCATCTCCGGGGGCAAGGACAGCTTCTACTCCATCCTTCACTGCATGAGGAATGGCCACAAGGTAGTTGCGTTGGCCAATCTTTTCCCAGAGGGTGAAGGCAGGTCTGGCCTGGAAATCATCGAGCCTCATGATGCCAGCAGTACCAAGACCTCGGCAGCAACACCACCAGATGCCAACCTGAGCGACGACGACGTCGACTTGAACAGCTTCATGTACCAGACTGTCGGTCACCAGACCATCCCCCTCTATGCTGCAGCTACCGGGTTGCCGCTCTACCGCCATGCCATCCTCGGCGGCGCCAAGTACGACGGCCGAGATTATGACGCCAGCCAGACCACATCTCTCGCAGATGGCGACGAGACGGAGAGCATGATACCCCTCCTTCGCGGCGTCATGGATCGTCACCCGGACGCCAACGCCCTATGCGCCGGCGCGATCCTATCCACCTACCAACGCACGCGGGTCGAGTCGGTCGCCCTGCGCCTCGGGCTCACCCCGCTGGCCTACCTGTGGAAGTACCCCGTGCTGCCGCCGCCGCCGGGGTCTCTCGGAGGTGACGACGAACAGCTGCTCCTGGACATGGCCAGCGCGGGGCTGGAAGCCCGGATCATCAAAGTCGCCAGCGCGGGGCTCGATGAGGAGTTCCTGTGGCAACAAGTCAGCTCCGTCCAGGGCGTGGGGAGAGTCAAGAGGGCGTTGCGTCGGTTTGGGGCCGCCGAAGGGTCAGTTCTCGGAGAAGGGGGCGAATTTGAGACCATTGTTGTTGATGGACCGGGGGTTCTGTTCCAGAAGAGGATCCATGTCTCCGAAGAAGGCAGAAGGGTGATAAGGGAGGGAGGGGGTACTTCTTGGTTGGATTTCCAGGCGGCTCACCTTGAAGATAAAAATGTCGTGGACGGCGACGATCAACTTCATGTACGTGTGCCAGAGCTTCTGGATCCGAGGTTCGATTCGGTCACAGCCGTCCTCTCCGACCCAACATCAACATCAACGCAGCCGAAAAGGATATCCTCCGTCGTCGGAGGGTTGAATAGGGCAAGTATCCAGCACGGCAGCTCGCAGCCTGGCCGACACGAGATGTGCTGGACCGTGACCGCTCCGAATCAGACCTACGTTTCTATCGAGGACGAGACGCGCTCTCTTGTCGAGAAGATCAGAGCCCGTCTGGACACCTCTTCACTGCCCACCACAGCCATCACCAGCACCATCATTGTGCTGAAACGCATGTCGGACTTCCCTGCCATCAATAAAATCTACGGTGGTTTATTCGAGCACGCGAACCCTCCGTCGAGGGTCACCATCTCTTGTGGGGATCTGCTACCTCAGGGATGCAACGTTATCGTCCACATGACTGTTCAGACCGGACTCGGTGCTGCCGATCGGAAAGGTCTGCATGTCCAGTCGCGGTCGTACTGGGCACCGGCCAACATAGGCCCTTACAGCCAAGCCATCGATGTACCTCTCTTCCCCAGCGTCACTTCGCCCCCCTCTATGGAACCGGATTCTTCGGCCTGGCCATCAAAGGTCAGGGGTGTTTCCATCGCTGGCCAGATCCCTCTCCAGCCCGCCAGCATGACCATCCCAGACGACGCGGACGTCAAGGCGCAGATCGCATTATCCCTCCAGCACCTATGGCGCGTCGGCACAGACCAGCAAGTGCAGCTCTGGACCAGTGCGGTCGCGTATTTCCCCCGCACGACATCCACGGAGCGGATGCAAGAGAACAGCCGACTCGCGTCCAGGGCCTGGGAAGCCGCCCACACATATGGCACGGACGGAGACGACTCTGACGAAGAAGGCCCGGACCCGTGGGACAGGCGATATAACAGCGAGTTCATGTCCTTTGGCGGCAGCGGAACCCAGCCCGGAGCTGGCGCATCGCTTCCAGACCCGTCGGTGTTCAGGTCGGATGCCCATCCTCGGCCCATCCCACCGGTATTCTCCGCCGAGGTCGACGAACTGCCGCGCCAGTCAGGGGTTGAATGGCACGCCCATTTGGGGCTCGCAGGTCTCGACACTTCATCGGTAGAACTCGTCTCCTCGTCGCATACTGCAGTGTCGGCGGGGCGGACTCTGGACTGCCATGTCCACCACGTCGCTGTGTCGGGCGTACCGGTGCGCAGCGTTGTCTCGATTGCGGGCTTATCGGGGCAGGGGCTGGTCGACGACGTCCAAGCTGTCGTGAGTCGGGCTTACTCGCTCTCGCTGCCTGATGGGGTGGAAGCGCATGCAAAGACACCCGTTCCATTCCTGATGTATGTCGACTCGGAAAGGACACGGGGTCCTGCGGATGTCGGTTCAGGGGGTGGTGATATTATGACGGGGGTGATTCCTTGTCGGTCAATATGGTCAGAGGACGGGGAACGAGTGGCGGCTGTCGCTCTTTTTAGCTACTTGGATCAGTCTGCGAGATAGCGAGAGGGGATAGTATCTAACAATATCAGGAAGGGATAGGAAGCCTGTCCTGGAATTTGGCACGTATTCTTTGCGTGAAAAGGGACATCCCTTGACAGGCATGGATTGGTCATGAACTGAGGGTATCACCGCATGTCGACTTTTAGGGGGAGAAGTGAAGGGAGATGGTGGCTCCTCCATATATGGACAGCAGAGAACGAGAGATGGGCACCGTGACGCACCTAGCGCCCCCGATATGGCCATAAGCCCTCCCCCCTCTATTTTCCTCGGGGCCCGACTTGAGTCCCCATGTTTACTGGCTGTAGGGTTCCGTCCCTTGCCACTGATATCGTCTTTCCACAGTACGACTTCGTTCTTACATCCAGTGGCATCTTCTCGGTTGCCCGTGGTCAGGTTGGGAAACAGGGACGCCCTGACGAATGATCGGACCTTGAATAACCCAGTGTCGAGTAACTAAAGAGGACCTATAGCGGCAGGATGAGGCCGGCGGAAGTTCTGCCAGCAGGCCTGTCGATAACAGGCAACTGAGATACCGAAAGCCCTTGGGAGGCAACGTTATCAGAACGAAATCCATCCCATACTCTTTTAAGTACTCGCCCCTGGATTGTGCTATCTCGCGTAGTATTACCTAGGCGCTGGGATGGTGGGCGAAAATATGATTACGTCAGATTTTAGGTAAGTCCGGCACATGGAAACGGAGCCCAGGGACCGGGGTACGTACAGATACAATGTAACCGTACTTACTTCGTAGCTAATCGTCAGATGACATGCCGCCTCGGTAGAAAGTATCGTCAAGCCCAAAGCCATCTCTTCTTCCAATATCTACTACGAAGTATCTCCTAAAGAAAGTCTCTCCGGCTACCCGTCCATTCTATTCTGTTGACCAGGACATTGAACGTCTTCAGCCGCCATGGTCATCTGCCAGCGCTGAACATTGGCATCCAAGTTTCTTTCCAGTTTCCAGTTCCCAATGTGGCCCTCGAACGATAACAGGAAGAGGGCCATTGACACCACCCTCCCTCGGACGTCCGCCACATCAACCACCTACGGAGTAGTTTAGACAGACGTGGGCTTGCGAGAAGGCGAACATGGCGTTCCATGGCGTCAACACAGGCTCCTCCACTCCTCCTGCACGTCCTTCCCAGCCAACGCCCCCGAGGCGGGCTGGGAGCACGTTATCCTTCGACGAACAGCGGTCCCAGTCGCACCCTCATACGCGTAGCCGGCGCTTGTCCCTCCAACGACACAGCTCGAACGGGCGCATCAATCACATCTTAGAGGTACACATACTCAAAATGTCCCCATCTCAGCCCTGCTGTCTCAGATCTGCTTCTCGCCAAGCCGCGGGACCTGCAAGACCGACCGTTCGGACCACCCCATGAACCCATGGCCGTCCCTCCCGCCTGACGCCCAATCCTTTTTTTCCGTCCTCTTTTCGTTCTCTTCGTCCTCCTTGTCTTTCGTCAAACATATATCGTTCCTCGACTAATGTTCCCCGTCTCCTCCCACAGGTCGCCCGAGAACGCGCCGAGACCATGGGCGCAAACAACTCGACCTCCCACTCCGGTGGCCGGCACGTCCCCGGGACCGACCGCATCGTAGACGATTACTACAGCAGCGCCGACGAGCACACCAGCATCATGTCCCGCGCGTCCGAGCGGCAGTACCAGTCGATCACCACCTGTTCTCCGTCCGCCGGCGGGCCGCGAGCCCGTGCGAGAAACTCCACAGCGTCCTCCCGCGACAGCAGACTTCCCGAGAACACCTGCGTGCAAAGAATGGTGCTACCAACTCCGACAACGGCCCCGGATACGGAGGACGATGACGACGGCGGCGACGAGACGGGCAATGGCTCCACGAACAGGAGGACGAAGAAAGAGAAGAAGAGAAAAATCCGCAGCGGAAGCGGCAAGCCTTGGTACCAGCGCCTCGTTACGCACTTTGCGAGCATAGAATTGGAGAATACGGGGAGCGTGGCGCGAGATCATCTTGCTTTGGGTAGGACTCCATCCTTTTCCAAGATTCTTTTTATTACTGGTTTCCCTTGTGCGTCTGCCCAACTAACACGTCGGCAGAACGCACGTTCCTCGCCTGGCTTCGCACTTCCCTCGCCTTTGCGTCCATCGGCGTGGCCATCACCCAGCTCTTCCGCCTCAGCACGTCCCTCGGCGGGCGTACCGACGACGACCCGACGGGCGCGACGCTGCGACGGCTGGGCAAGCCGCTGGGTGCCACGTTCCTGGGCATCAGCATCGTCATCCTCTTCTTGGGCTACCACCGGTACTTCCATGCCCAGCGCTGGATCATTGCGGGCAAATTCCCCGCGAGCCGGGGCACCATCATCGGCGTCGCCTTTATCGCTTTGGCGGTCATGATAGCCAGTTTGGTTGTGGTTATCGTGGTGCATCCCGGTGACCGAGAACTATGACTTTGAGGCGAGGCTTTGTTTGCCCTTTCTCTGTGTATATTCCGGTACTTGCTCGGAGTCTTTTTGTTTCTTCTCTGTCCTGTCTCGTGTTGTGGGAATCACCTCTACAGAGTGCTACTGCTTGGGCGTCTTGGTGAGCGATGAAAACACCAAACGGCGAATGGAATGGGTCGTCGCATGAACGGAGTTGGCGTTATTCACTCCCCTCATTTTCTTCGCGTCTTTTCATTTATCTTCAGTCCATTAATCTTCTGGCCTGGGAATATCTTCTATTGTATTTTCAGCTTGCACCTTATGTATAAGTTCCATAACTATGGCATAACTGTCGATCTGCGCTCTGCGAGCACAGGAGGGTCGGTATAAAGCGATGTAGATCGACAAGACAGAGGAAACGACCAAGATGTGCTAGTATAATACATAGTCCTCCCATTTCCTTTTTATTGTCACTCTACATCGCCCGTATCGACTCCTGCGCTGCCCCAATTCAGGTACTTCGTATGAACCAGGGGGGCCTACAACAAGAGGGAATTCCCTTTTACCATGTAGTGATACAAATTCCTGTGGCAATGATTAGTACTGGTAGGTATCATCGCCATATCTCCGGGTTGGGTTTCTAAGGTAGTCCAGGTTGCGACGACTGTTTGCAGTTGTACCTGTACACTGAGGGGCCAGTGGGCCACCAAATCAGAGCCTACCACCAAGCTCAACGCTGCTGAGACCTCATCTCATCACCACAACAGGAAGCAGGCAGCATAAACACTCTCCACAACCAACACCTAACGTCACCAAAACAACGTCCCACATCTCATCTCTACTCGACACCCAGTAACACAAACAATCATCCAAAGCCATGCCGCCAAAATCCCTCTCCATCCCCGCCTTCGCCGAAACCCAGCTCTCCCTGCTCAACACAGAACTCCAAGCCGACCTAGCGTCCTCCAAGGACCTCATCTCCAACCACACCCCGACGGCCCTGCAAAGGGCAGGCCAGGCCCTCATAAACCTCCAGGTCTCCTCCCGCCGCACAGGACCGGGGGGCCGCACCGTCCTCGAACTCGCCCTCGACCCGTCCCTCTCCTCCTCGTCCGACAATGCCGCGGGCCCGCTGCTGCCCGAACACGGACTCCGCACCGGCGACATCGTCCTGGTGGCCGAGCAGCCCGCCGGGAGCGCCCGGAAGCGCGAAGTCAGGGACCTGGAGAAGAAAGGCGCCCGGGGCGTCGTGGTCAGGGTCAAGAGGGATGGGGTCGCCGTCGTCATGGATGACGGCAAGGAAGATGACAAGGAGGAGGCCGAACTCGGGGGCCGGGTTTGGATCGTTAAATTGGCCGACGAAGTCACTTACAAGAGGTATGTTCTTGGAGTCTGCTTCCATCTTCACTGTCGTTTTTGCTTCCAACTCACTTGCGTTTTTCTTACATCTCACTTGCGTCCCTCCCTTTGACACGATGGCTTCCTGACACACTCACGCCTTTCAACCCAGGATGAACCAGACAATGGAAAAGCTCCAAAGAATGGCCGAGTCGGAATACTCCACCTTCATGCGGGTTCTATTCGGCCTCGAGAGCCCTTCGCCTGTCCCTATCGACCTCTCATCCGACCCCGAGCTCGCGGCGATCGAGTGGAACGACCCGACTCTCAACGATTCACAAAAGGATGCGATCCGATTTGCCCTGGCCTCGCGGGAGATTGCTCTCATCCACGGTCCGCCCGGTGTATGTGTTCCCTCCCGGCCGCAGCACACATTATCGCTGTAACTGTGATCCTCCGCTCTGGCCAACAAATCCGCCCATGGCCCGTCCACAGCCCCCCTGACTTACTCGCATCCCCTAGACCGGAAAGACACACACCCTCGTCGAGCTCATCCTCCAGCTCGTCAAAAGGGATCTTCGCGTCCTAGTTTGCGGCCCCTCAAACATCTCGGTAGACAACCTCGTCGAACGCCTAGCTCCACACAAGGTGCCCCTCGTGCGGCTCGGCCACCCGGCCCGTCTCCTCCCTTCCGTACTCGCCCATTCCCTCGACATCCTGACGCAGACCTCCGACGCCGGCGCCATCGTCCGTGACGTCCGCGCAGACATGGACGCTCGGCTCGCCGCTCTCCGAAAGCCCCGTCTACCGCGCGGCGAACGTCGAACCATGTACGCCGACCTCCGCGAGCTCCGACGCGAGTACAGGGACCGCGAACGGCGCTGCGTCGCCGGCCTGGTCGGCGGGGCCCGCGTGGTTCTCGCCACCCTCCACGGTGCCGGCGGTTTCCAGCTCCGGAACGAGGCGTTCGATGTTGTCGTGATAGACGAGGCCAGCCAGGCCCTCGAGGCCCAATGCTGGGTCCCGTTGCTGGCCGCTCGCAAGGCCGTGTGCGCCGGCGATCACCTGCAGCTCCCGCCGACGATCAAGTCCCTCAACTCGAAATCAACTACCAAGGCCAAACCGGCGGCGCCCGAGAAAGACGGCGGCGGGGACAGGAAAGACAATCTGATCAAGGGCATGTCGCTGGAGATGACGCTGTTCGACCGGCTCCTCGCCCTGCACGGGCCGTCTATCAAGCGGATGCTGACGACCCAGTACCGCATGCACGAGAAAATCATGCGGTTCCCTTCGGACGAGCTCTACGAGGGCCGCCTCGTGGCTGCCGAGGCGGTCAAGGAGCGTCTCTTGCGAGACCTACCGTACAGTGTCGAGGACGACGAGGACACGAGCGAGCCGCTGGTGTTCATCGACACGCAGGGCGGCGATTTCCCGGAGAAGAACGAGGAGGACGACATTAAGAACGACGCTGCAGCGGCAAAGAAAGCGCGGTTTGGACTTTATGGTGAGAGCAAGAGCAACGAGATGGAGGCGGCAGTGGTGCGGCAGCATGTGCAGCGCCTCGTCCATCTCGGGGTGAAACCTGAAGATATCGCGGTTGTCACGCCATACAATGCTCAGGTAAGCCTCCTCGCTAGCTAGCTACCTATCCTGTTGTGATGGTCAATCCGGAGGATGGAGTGGGCAGGTCTGATGTCCGCGAATATTATCACGGAAAAAGTGCTCCCTCCCTTTCGAGGCGTTACTCACCGCACGGCGCTGTACTGACATCAAATCTCGTAGCTTGAATTATTGGCACCGTTGAAGGAGAAATATCCCGGCATTGAACTGGGATCGGTGGACGGGTTCCAAGGTCGCGAGAAGGAGGCCGTTATTGTCAGCCTTGTACGCAGCAACTCGCAAGGAGAGGTCGGGTTTTTGGGAGAGAAGAGGCGGTTGAACGGTAAGTTTCGCGGAGGGAGTGGCGCCCTATTTCAAACTCGGGCGAGTTCTTCGAGGCCAGACTCGTGCTGATGCAAGTGATGAAGTTGCCATGACACGCCCGAAGCGGTCCCTGACGGTAGTGGGAGATTCGGAGACCATTAGACGGTGCGTACCTCCTATCTCTCTCTCTCTCTCCCCCCCCCCCCTTTTCTCTTTCTCCCTTTCTCTCTCACCACACCCCCGGTTGGGTCTTATGTTTGTCCCGCGCACAGGGCAATTCCTCAAACGCAACCAAGTGCAGCATATGCCAAATTTTTGCGAGGAGAAGGAGGGGCTACGCCAGGAACACCACCAGGGACACTCGTTTCTTCCTTTTTGTCGCCTTGGCTAACACAAGATTCCCATGCAGAGGTAGCAAGTTCCTGAAGAATTGGATGGAGTTCCTGGAAGAGAATGCCGACCTCAGGTATCCTGACGTCTTGACGTTACAGGCTGAGTGATGGAAAATGTGAGAGGAGTCGGCCCGACCCCGAATGGAACCATAATGGCTTCGTAGCCCCCGGCCTGAAGCAGCCAGGGTGAGGCTGGTCATCTTTACGAGTTCCCCGGATTTCCTTTGGGCGTGGATCGACCACGACCAGACCAGAGGCGTCGATCATCTCGCTAGTATAACGCCACTCTTCAACCTGAATCTGCTCTGACGAGAATGAAGCATGATGCGCATGAAAAGCTCTCCGAATCGAGATAACATTCTCTCACAAGGCACTGCGCCCAACGGAGCTGGTGAGTGGCGTAAAGATGCCGCAGACCAGTGATGACGTGATGGGGTGGGCCAAGGGAGGAGGCAGGCTTCTAGAAGACCGCTCAGTGAACTCGGTGAACGGATAAGAAGAAGACGAATATCACGGCTGAGATGAGACGCTTGGACCCTCAAATCCAAACTGACGCAGCATGCATTGTGGTTTCAGCTTCATCTCAGACATGCTGGCATGTGTTCGTATATATTACGGTCCGTGCCAACCCTGGTGAACTCATCCGCGACTCCTCGTGGCAGCCAGCCCGCGATAATCTCCTCGCGTCAGCTTCTATGTTCTCAAATGGGAGACGCGCGAATACAGCGCAATGTGCAACGCAAGAGGGTGCATTTAACCGGGCAATGAGAGGAGGAAAAGAATAAAGACAGTAGATCCTCACGAGGGAGGGCCAAGGCCGTGGAACGGTCTCCTTCCACTTGTCGGCCACATGGTGAAAGTAAAGCAGCCCCGAGTACGAAGTATGGTTCGCTAGATTATAGGGATTGGTGGGCGACTGACCAGCCAATAAGCCATCACCTTCGACTCGGAGCCGGGATTCCATTGGTGATGGGTAAATGTTGTCATTCTGTAAGCTGATAACTTCTTGAGTAGTTGTAGTCGCATGCGCCTAGCTTGGACTTTGCAACGACCAGTCAAAGCTACCAATGACTGGCCAAATTGGCTAATACTCTGCGTGGATCTTCGTGTGGAATTCGATATGGACTATTACTTAGCCGACCCCGCCAATATCGGACAGTAAATATAGGCGGAATGGTCGTTTGTGGGGGAGTTGGCGCTATGTCCGAGGTCGATCATCACTGACATGACGTCGTCTAAGCCGCTAATCACGAGCCGAGTGGCTACAGAGTGGCTACAGTGATAGTTTCAAGAGTCCTGTGATTGTATCAAACCACTCCTCGCCGGGCGCAAACGTGCAGACGAGAAGACGTGGGCGAACCGACCAAAGAGGCGAAAGCAATGACGATGTGAGGGCATGGGGAGTGGAGGGATGGGAATGATAGAGGCGGGGTCAGGGAGTCGGGGAAGAGGAGGGGCCAAGGACAGATTGGGGTAGGGGTGACCTTCCCGTTTCAGGAGTCCGGAGTTCGTCTGATGAGTCGCCTTTATTAACCTACGATGTACCACGTCGTAACTTGGTACGAAGACGACTGTCATTGTCGTGTACAACGTAGGTACCTTGCTGAAGACGGGCGAGTGTAATTTAGCGTCAACGGGACGCCAAGGTCCAGATTGAGTACAGAATAGTAACAAAGCTATCTCGAGGCTTTTGCACCCGTGTACATACTCCATAGGCATTCATAACCAAGGGATCGGGGAGGAATGGGGAAGGCACTACTGACCCAAGCCATACTCAGCACCTACCTACCTACACTTAGGTACAACGTACAACGAGATACAAAGGATCGATACCGGGAGCGCTTGGACAGGTTATGAAGGAGCATGGACCCCTGGAATACCCCTGGGAAAATGTCTCTACGGTCGACACAGGGCCGACAGCAGGCCAATTTACATGCCTACCTCTTTCACCTTCGAGTCCAACCAATTCGCGACGCGGTGTTTCGTGGTAACCCGGGTCCGACCGACCTCGACCCAGGTCGGAAAACGTACAGCGTACCGTACTTACAACGTACATATGTATGCTATGCTCTTTCAGGGGTTGTAGCTGCAGCTAGTCAAACTCCGGACACTTCTTTTGGCACACGGACCTCCAACGGACCGACATGACGCTGGGCTCAAGCGAGAAGCGATGTCACGAGAATACAGGACACAGAACAAGTCCAAAAGGAACAAATCGGGTACGAGTGGTTTTCTCGATCAAATAATAACCGGAGACTTTCCCTGCATCGTTGAATAACGCGAAAGCGGCCTTTCTTTCTTTTCTCTCCTTTTCCTTGGCATTTATTTTCGCTGCGTGGAATGCGACTGGGTGTCGAGTTTCCGTACGACGACATCCCCAAGACCTATCGCTAGCGTTCCCGGGCGCCCCCCCTCCCTACCTTGGAACGCAACGACGTCAAAGGGGGCGCAAAACGCAAGGTCAGGTTCATATTCACATTCACATTCACATTCATATCAGTTCATGTATTCCAGTTGCTCCGTCCCCTCGCTCTCCCTCCACTGATCCTCCCATGACCATCCCTACCACATGTCCCTACTCAACCAACTCCCAACCCAAACTCCCTACTATCCAGTTCTTCGGATTCGGAGAATTCAACTTACATATAACGGTCTTTTTCCTGTCCCTCGCGGCCTTATTTGTCAGCGACGTCTCCGGGAATCCGCACCTGATCTAACAGAGCCGAGTAGGGTAGCTATCTAATCTGAGCCTCACCTAGGTCAGACGGAGCATTCCGCCTCGGTATCCCTTCGTCCCTTCAATACCTTCACGTCCCTCCTTTTATCCCTCTTTCATTCCCTTGTTGTCATCCTTTTCTCTTTTCTGCCCTTTCGAAAATCCTCTTGATCTTCTTTTTCTCTTCATAACCAGCGTGTTCCCGCTGCCCCCGAGCCCTGGCTGGCCAGTTAGTTCTGTAGAGGTTCCAACTCGTTCGAGTCGCGGTCCCGGAAGAGTGTCGCCAGGCATTTCGTGGACAATCCTCCCGCCGACGGTCGTCTCTTGCAGATCAATCATTTTCATTTGGGGAGCCAGGTACGCGGCTCAGGGCGCATAGACGCGAATAGCCAGGCATCTACCGACTATCTTACCTCGACATACGAAGTATTCCGAGTCGTCAGCCCAGACCATCAGACCGGACATCACCCTGTGCTAGCGGGACGCAGCTGTGATAGATATCAACAAATCGGCACTGAGCTTCACTTCCCGCCGAGTCGCCATTCTACCATGTTATATGGCTAGCACGCACTGCATCGCCAGCCATATACGCCATCTTCTCTCCCCAACCCCTCGGCCTTCGCGCTATTCCACGCTGCTGCCGTCGGACTTTCGGTATAAGTCCCGCCGCCATCTGTAACCTCCGTTCGCCTAAACCCCGAGCCGCCCGGCGCTGCCAAACCCCATCATGAAAGTCAGCATCTTCAAGTCTGCCTCCTCCACCGGAGATTCCGCCTCTCCCCGCCTCAAGCCCGGTCAATCCATCCGTGGCAGAATCTCCGGTCCCATTCCGATTCTCAGTCCCACCGATGACGAATTCCCCATGCGAAATCCCCCGGCGCCCGCTGCCGTCATCGCAATGACCACCACAGGCGGCGAAACGCATGACAGCCAGCTTCACCATCAATCTTCGTCCACATCACGTCTTGTAACCCCGGTCTCGCCCCAAGTCCCCCGCCCGGATATTGCCCACTCCCATTACACCGGTTCAGCGTCAGACTCCGTTACGGGATCCGTCGCTCCCGCTCCCAGTAGCAGGCCCGAGGCCCCTCCCATTCAACCCCCCAGCGAACCTCCTCCGGTTCCAAGAGGCCCGTCACAGGGGTACAGGAGAACCAACCCGTCCACCACCGTAAGGTACTCCATTGTTAGCGAGGCGACGCAGGGGACAGGGAGCAGCCGAGGGAGACCGCAACGGAAGAAGTCCACTTTGCGGGGCGCATTCAGCAAGCTTTTCGGTCGCCGAAAGAAGAGCGAAAGTCAATTGCTTGTGAGCACGCAGCGCATCTCTCTGGATGGCCAGCCGCATCAGCAGAGTGTAAGTTTTCCCTTCTCCTTTTTTTCCCTTTTTTTTTCTTTCAAAAGATCATTTCTCCTTTTCCTACCAGACTGACGGTTTCCCTCCAGGAACCCCCGCCCATGGCGCGAGAACGAAAAGAGAGCGAATCGAAACGGTCGGCGTCCCTCCCCATCACCGAGTTTGACCGAGCACTGCGGTCTCACTCTGTCGGCTTAAGCGACATACAGGCTATAGAAAGTGCGCGAAACTCGATGCATGCCGAGTTCGGCCTGGCTGCCCGCAGGAGAGCAACCATAACGACGAGCCAGGTTTTTAGGGGCCGGGATAGCGAGCTCGCCGGCCTATGGCCGAGGCCTGTCAGCACGCACGCGCGCGGTAGTCGCTTGTTCGCCATGGGGGAGGATCCCGAAGAGATTGGCCGCGCCATCACGAGCGATACACTTGGCCACAGGCGGCGGTCCAGGAGCCTCAACGGCCTCAACAACGTCGAGGGGCGGAAAGTCAGGAGGAGAAGCGATGAGATCCGATACTGGAGACAGAGCCACGATGCCCTCCTTGCCCCGACTTCGACTGGTCCACCCCAGCACGGTCCCGACGAGAGGCGCCACACGTCAATAGACCTCTCTGTGCCAGACGAGGAAAAAGCTCCGCAGGCGCCCGCACACCTGTTCAACTTTGGCGACTTGCCGCACCTCAACCCAACGGCCGGCATGAAGATCACGCAGGCAGTGAGTTTGGAGGCGCGGATCGACAACCTAGAGGCTAGGATGTTCAGAATGGAACGGATGGTGGCCCAGCTCTGCGATGCGCTTCCTGGGTTCCAGGCCCCACCAGAGTTTCACGAACCCCCCGACCGACCGCCCCCCTCGGTGCCGGCACCCATCCCAACCACAAGCGCAGCGGCGCCAGAGGCACTGGCGTATCGGAAGGCGACGCCTACGGAGCAGGACTCCCCCCAGCGCAGCGAATCCGGGCTTTCCAGGGACTCCCTCACGTCCTTGGTCGAGGTGCCTAACCACGTCGCCTCTACGCAGTTGTCGGTCCCGTCTTTCACTCAACGGCCGATATCGGAGGCGACCATCAGGGAGACTGTCGACCTCCCAGATACCCCACATCACGGGGGCGGTTCGACAAAGGAACAGCAAAAGCAAAGACTGCTTCTCGCTCACCTAGAAGCGGAAAGAGCATCACGGCAAGTGCTGGAAGCGCGGGTGGCAGCTCTGACGAGCAGCCTCGACTCGCTGCTGTCGCAGCGTGACTCGACGCACTACCAACCACCTCCCACGGCCAGGTCGTTCGGTCAAGTGTCGGCTTTCAACCACGACTCCTCGGACGAGGAGAGTGACCCGCCGCACCCGAAAGATGTCGTACACCTAGGGCCTGAGGACTCGGGACTGGCGACGGGAAGCACCACCGGGGGGGAAGACGACTACTCGGAGTCATTCGAGACGCCGCGCGAGGAGTTGACCTTTGGGCAGGCTACCGCGTACCCGATGGAGACGCGTTCGCGTGATGATGATGATGATGAGGAAGGGGACGATGATGACAGTCGGCACAAGAAGGCGCCCAGGACTATGTCTCTGGGGCAGTTGACCCTGGGAAGGCCTTATCATGCACGGACGACGGCCATCTGATAATAACTAATAAGGTGGCGTTGGGTCATTGCTCTGCATTCGTCGTGTTCTGTTCCACTGCAGGAGAGATTGAGATACCCCATGTGGACGGTACGGAAGGGAATGTGTTTGTTTGGGAATCTTGGTTCTGTGTATCATGATGCGGGCGGTACAGCGCGTGGGCATTTCCTCCTTTTTTATTTTTCTTTTCTCCTTTTGTACTCATATCATGACGCATGTTAGGGCGAGCGAGAGCGTGTACGCTGCAATTGATCGTTTTGTTGAACCTTTGCTGCTATTGTCGAAGCCACCAGGGAGTCGCTAAGCAAAAAATCCAACGGATTCTTAGGTAAGCCACTGAACGAAGCACATGCCCACAGCCCGCCGGGTACCTAGGGACTTCAAAGCTACAAAGCACCCGCCCACCTGCCTAATTCGCTTAGCGTGCCGCTTCGCCGCAAGTGGGGAATGAACACGGTGCCTAGGACGTTCCCTTGACGGATGACGCCAAGCGAAGAGGGAAGCTGAGAGGTCGACGTCGTGTCCGTCGAAAACTCATCCCTCCTCTTGATCCACCACCATCAGACATCACGATCCTTCTCTTATTCTCCAGACAAGCGAGAACAGTACGAACGCGTGTCGCCGGACACAACAGGCTATTTTCCTTTTCTATTCTGGCATTACTCTACGTAATCGTAATCTTTGTTCATTCCGACCCAATCGCCTAATCTCCGACTATCCCGCGACGTCAAATCCCGAGAATCAACTCTCCCTTCCCCTTGTCGTCTCGAATACCTACACCACAACGCTCGACACCAGCTCGCCTTCAAGATGGCGACAAGTAAGAAACAATATGGATCGACTTCCTTTGCGACCTTCCTCATCGTTGGCCGTACGTATTCTCCCATCCCTGCATCCCCTTCCGTTTCCCATATTCTGGCCAGAATTTGTTTCTGTGAATTGGGCCAATTCGTCAAAGGCCCACCAAGGGAAATCATCAACTGACATCCCGCCAAACGAACCAGCGACCTGTTTCTTCCTAGGCATCCTCTTCGCCTTCTTCCCCTACGACTACCCTCTCCTGTGGACCTCGGCGCCAGTCCCCGACGGGTACTACGAGCACCTGGAGCGGCACGTCCGGTTCGTCTACGAGTCCCCCCCGCTCATCGGCCGGCTCCTCTCGACGATCATCCTGGTCGGCTTCCTCGGCTTCTTCATCAAGCTGTTCAAGCCGTCCGAGGCGAACGTGCTCTTCGACGGCGCGAGCCTGATCCTCTACATGATCGGCGTGGGCGTCTACCTGACCAACATCGTCAAGGGGCTCCGCGCCGTCGGCAACGATATCTGGAACCAGGAGGACTGGCGCGAGAAGCACCTCGGAGGGGACCTGATGCTCGGGAAGGAGGACAGCCTGCGCGTCATGGCCGCCAGCAACACCATCCTCGCCCTCGTGCTGGTGGGTGTGCTCGTTCTCCAGGCGGGCCAGTGGTATGCGGAGAGCAAGGAGAAGGAGGAGTTGGAGAAGATGGAGGAGGAGGCCCGCGATCAGGCGGCTGCTGCGGCGAATGCCACGAGGGTTTCCGGTGCTTCGACTGGTTCTAAGAAGAAGCAGTAGTTGTTCTTATTCATTTCGACTTTGTCGCCCTTCGTCTGCGGGCTTCTGGATTCCAAATGGAGGGAGGTTTTCATGGTGGAGGGACAGTTGCCTGAAGGCGGTCAGCACTGTATACCACGAGCCGCATGATGAGATGGCACTTTTGTCGCATCTTGCCCGACTTACACGTGAGACGATATCACGTCACTTATTGTTCTTCTATTGGTTGCAGCGATCTTCCATTTGCCGCTGTCCAGTTCCGCGGATTGATGGACGTCAAAAAGATGCGCGAGAACGTCGTGCACGACTGAGAGAGAAAACAGGGGTCAAAAAATACCCAATGAACACTGCAAACATTTATCGAAATGGGAAGATGGATGTGCGAGGCGCGAATGGAAGGCAACGCGGTACATCAACAATATCTACCCTACCCTCTCTGCTTTTCCCTCCCAGAATCCTTCTGCTCATTCTGTTCCTTGTCTACTTCTTCGGCCCTCTCAACCTTGCCTAGGTTCCGACTGGACGCAACATCTGCATCTTGACCGGCAGAGTGGATCGGGGATGACAGCGCTGCGGCCGAGGCACTGGCTTTAGTGTCCCGAGACACGGGGGGAGGGATAGTGTCCCTTGTTTCCAGGCCCTCCGTTGCTCCAACTATTACGTGAGAAGGTCGTCAGTTAGCAAGATGAATATGTACGTCTACTTCGTATGCGTATGAGGAGGGGGCTAATCCATACTGGGGTTGCCCCCTCCACTGTTGGTGGCCATGGAGATGACAATGACTGTATTGCGCAGGATAGAGCGATGCTCAAGTTGGTTTTCGTCAGCTTGAGAGGCCAACTTGTTCTTCTGCTTGATGGTCGATTTCCGAAATGATGCAGCTATGTTCACTCGTGTCCCTGTGTACGAAGTATGTGTTGAAGTCAGAAGGCACTTCATTATCCGACCGCACTTCACTACTCCCAGCGTCGGTTCCCATGCGAGACGCGGCGTGACGACGTCATATGAGGTCAATACGTACAGTACTTGTGTACCTATACCTATGTACCTACCTTCTGAAAATCAGCTAACTACACGCTACGCTGGATAAAAGCTCATTGGTTATCTACACGCTGCGCTGGCATTTCCCTTCGAAGCTTTAAGGGCAGGGTATTTTAAGAGGTCCCGACGAGGTTTACCATAAGTTGTGTGATACAACGTTTCCCTTGTCGTCCGGACATCAGCGCTTATGGCTGTGCGGCATAGGGCGGGTGTGGCATCTCGGGGAGTGGGCGGGGGGGACGCCCCTGATGGCCCTTTGTCATGAGTGATCTCGCCCTTCTACTGTGAAGCTGTGCCTTGCCTTGCCCACAGGTCCACGATGGCAGCTATGTCCAGTAGAATCCCTTGTTCGAGATTCTCCCCCTGAAATCGACCCAACAGAAGCCCGAAAGCCAGTGGAGATCCAGCTGCGACTGCAAAACGTCGATATAATCTCTCAGATCTGTCTTTGGGATGAGCTCATACACGATAGCGTAGTATTTCATGTCCGATGGCAGATGTCTTGATAGCGGCTCGGATCTTCTCGATGAAGGCGGCGTTCCAGCACTCCCGTTGGACGGCCCAGTAATCTTCTGGCCTTTGAAGCAAGACCGACAGACAACGTACGGACGAGAGCTATACAACGTATATACTCAAGGGAAACTTTAACAGGCCCCTAATTCCTAATAGCAGGCCCTCACTAAGTGGGTCATGATTCCACAAGTTCTCTTACATACAAATAACCCATTTTTCTATACTAAAATAGGGTCTTCCGGTGCGTAGGTATAAGCAGTTACACTTATGTCAATTTAATTAAATCATATATAATACAGCTACCTACGAAGTATATAACCTTCTTCTATTAACACCATCCATAACTATCGCCATAGAACGACCCTTTAATCGCCACTATTATTAGGAAAGGGATACTAAAGCTCTAACTGCTAATACAGGTACCTATCCCTAGGTGCCCTTGGATCCGATGCTAGTTCGCGGCAGAGGACGCCTAAGAGGCGCCCTAGAGATATCCGGTTCGAGTCACGCTAGGGGCCACGGTCAGAATAGTATAAGGAGGCTTCCATCGGGGTTTAAGATTGCCTAAAATACCTAAGGAACGGAACGAAGCAGTTACGCCTCTATTAACGGCACCGCCTACGCTGCCTAGTATTATTACATACAAGCCTAGGACTATAGCACCGCGTCAGAGCCATAGGATCTACGAATATAAAGATAATAAAGAGGTCACGATTCCTCGAATAGAGGTGGCGCAGAGCAACGAGGCGTTAAAGGAGCTATTCCAATAAGACCGATAGATTGTATTCGCGTATTTACGTAGTTGACGATAACCTTAATTGTTAATTGAGTAGGTAGTTTGGTTTAATTGACACAATGCAACTGCTTGTACCTACGCAGCGGAAGACCCCACTTTAGTATAGAAAAATGGGTTATTTGTATGTAAGAGAACTTATAGAGTCATGATCCACTTAGTAAGGGCCTGCTATTAAAAAGTAGGGGCCTGTTAAAGTTTCCCATACTCAATTATTAGCTAATCACCCAAGGTGACCACCGACCGAAGTACAGTTGAATTACTAGGGAAAAATCGTGCACAACAAAACTGGTATGCACGCTACACTGTACGTACATATATCTCATAAGGCGAGGATATCGCATTAGACGTGCGGATCAAATCGATCAAATCGTAAAACGTAATACGCGTCTCCCCTAGCCATGAGCAACCTCACGAACGTCACTTTAAGAAACTTCTGTGCCCGTTGCTCTTGTCCTCTCCGCGGTCGTTACCAGGGAAGGCACAGAGTCGGAATGCAAACAACATAAATCAGCCGAAGCAGATGATGTCCTCGCGGCCATGGACCTCTCTGAGGAGGATCCTCGTCCATGGTTCCGGCATCTCTAGAAGGTGGTCCTCGACGACCACGCGGTTCACCGTCCATGGCGGGGGAAGCAAGGTGAGTCTTGGCTTCCGGTTACGGTCCAATTACTCATTTGATTTCGTTCACCTACTCACGCTCCGGTAGCGTGATCTGCTCGACGCCTTAGTAGGCACCGCACCGTCGCACGCCATCCGCCGCAATGCCGGCCAAGACGGCGTGGTCATCCTCGCCTCTCGCAGCCATGCTACATGGCTTTCAGACCAGGAATTCATGGCCGATCTCCTCGGCTCCCTCTCAGGTCCCGAGCCACAGGAAGTCAACGTGCTAGCCGCCGCTGTAGACGGTCTCCTCCCCCAGTTCCGCCAAGGTGAACCCCGGCAAGGCTTCTCCATCTGCCACGGCAAGCTGGACCACGTCCTGCCAGGCCTATGGGATTCGAACGACACCGTAACCTCCCATCCCGTCAAGGGAACCGAACCCAAGGCAGCCCTGACCTTCTCACGGGGCTTCCATCTCCTTCCCGGAACCGACGGGACCCTTCCCCTCCCACTCTCTTGCACCGTCCCCCTGGCGAACACCATCTTTCAGAACCAGCAGCCCTTCACTCTGCTCGCGAGCCACTGGCGCAGGGACAACCAAGGATCCCCCTTCTCCATGACCCGGTCGGTAACCAAGCAGCGACAGGACGTCGGCTGCTTCGACGATGACACCCAAGGCCAGCTCTCCTCCGTCTCCGCTCCCGTCATCCCCATCACGCCGCCCCGGAGCATCCTCGCCGGCCTGGGTAACATCGTGAGGCAGATCGACGTGGACGGCAGCGCGACACCAGCGTCCAAGGAGCTCGAGGTGGCGGTCCAGCGCATCTACGACGACTGGGACAGCGCGCAGGGGGGTCATCCGGTGGGACCCATCGGTATCTGGGCGCTCGTTATCCCCTCCGAGGTAGCAGGGTCGATTTCCCTCCCGTCTTTCGGGGATTGGCCGTCGCCGCTGAGACAGGGCGTTGTGGACGAGAGCTCGCTGGTGGGTCAGCAGCGCGCCTGGGTCCGGTCGGGAGAGTCTTGTATTACCGGTGCCTTGTCCGAGGGAGGGCGTCTCTACCAAGTCGGCAAGTTCCAACCCCATGCCATCTGAGTCTACGATGATCTGACTACTAACGAGGACATGGTTAAACTTATAGTCAGCGGAGGAGGTGGCTGGGGCAAGAAACAGGGCCTCCTGTCACTAGATCCAGACACGCACTTCCGCAACCCCGGCGAGGATGGGCTGGACGAGTTCATCCGGTCCTTCAGCGGAGCCTACGACCAGGAAGACGCAAACCCCAGCGCTACTACTACCAATGGCGGCGTAGTTGCCCGTGGGTCCATCATCCAGTTCTTTGTTGCGGGTGCCGATGAGACTCCGAAACATGCGCCAACGCTCGAGCTGGCTGAAGAATACGCGGGCGGGGGAGCCGTGTTCGGCGTCTCGCCCCGTGCCGACCACGTCATTGCCGCTTCGTCGGCGGGAGAACCTCATCAGTCCTCCTGGGCTATCGTGCCAGACCTGTTCGGCGGCGTGTCGGGCGACTGCATCTATTTATCTACTACGTCCGACCCTCCGAGGGGCGGTGCTCCAGGACCCGGGATGCAGACGAAAATCAATGTGCCGGAATCATACCTCCGGCCTACGGGACAGAGTGGGGAGGTCGAATCAGCGTCGTGGCGTCGTGTCCTCACTCTTCGCTAATCATAGGCCCTTCGACGATGCATTCTCTTCACTACTTGACACATACCGTCTTGCAACATGCAAGCAAGTCGAGGGTGACCACCCATACGCACCGACGCCCCGGACATCGGAATTGTTCGTAGTACATCATCTACCAGGGCCCCGAGGCTCTCGACTTTCGTCCTCCTTCTCGTATATTATATTATAGTATCGCTGAGGTGTAATTCTATGACCATCACTAATCAATCATGTTTTTCTTACGAACAGGGGCTCGGGGGTCATACACTCAAGAAGCATCAACTCGTCCTTTTTCCCAAACAGAATCCTCGCGAGCCCTCCGCCACCGTTGGCAAGCATAAAAGGCACAAGACCATAGGGGCGGTGGCGAGAATATGACCGCTGCTTCCAGATCCATGCCAACTCCACAACCCCCATTCAAATGGCCTACTGGCTTTATCGTCGTCGTCGTCATTGTCGTGCCTCGCTGGAGATGACTCTTTCTTTGGGATCGCCGCTCTGGTTCGATCAAAACATCGCGTACTTAGGTTGTATGATGCTGGTTAGATGAGAAGTATTTCGATGAGAGGCTCAAAGATGAGTAGCAGCGACTAGGAGAAGGGCTGTGAACTCCCCCGCTCGGCATACCGCCAGTCGGATCGTGTATGATCACCAGAAGGGCATAGATATTAAGAGGCCCGAGCCACCGGAGTCAGTTTCCGCCCAGCTCATTGAAGCTCCCATATCGGGACAATGAAATACCCGAGCGCTGCGATAAGTCATGAATTAATCGAGGTGTCGTGTCGTGCCGTCCCGTGACGCCCGCGCAAAGCCCAGCGCATCGCCGACACATGATTTCTCGTTCCTGCCACGGCCAAAGTGGTGCGCCAACAACGCTGAGTCGAGCTCCTTTACTGCGTTGCTCCCGACATCTGGCCCTGACAGCCACCAGCCTCATGGCGCTCTTCACCCACTCCCATCCCCGTCCGCTGCATCGACAGCAGCATCCTCGCCAAGCCCACTTCGCCACAGCACGGCGAAGGACTCCCATCACGAACCGTACCCATCCTTCTGTCTTCTCATCCCCAACATAACGACATCGGTGTAATAACGTGTGTTGTTGGGTAAATTACATACTCTAGTTTACATCCTTGACCTTGCTAGACGGAGTCGTCGAATAAGGTTAAGCAGTGCTGGGCGCTCGCCGACTCTTTTTTTTTCGTTTATCTCTCAATTCTGGTGAGAGTCGGGCGAGTCCGTTCGGTTCCTGAAACAGTAGTCGAATCCCCAGTAATCCAAACAGGCGAACCATCCTCATACGCCGCCCCGGACCCTTGCGCCAGTACAACGTTCACTCTATTCGATCATATCGATATCGTCCGTCGGCGCCTGGTCGTAGCTAGCTGTTTCGTTCCCAGGCGCAGCGCCCCCATTGGCAGCGCCGCCGCTGAAGTAATCCGCCATCTCAGCATCCAGCTCTTCTTGCGTCTTTCTGGGCCGTTGACCGCCTCGGTTGTTTCCTCGATCTGCCGGTGCGTCTCTCCTGGCGCCAGGTCGACGTCCACCACCGCCTCGTCGCCTGGGCGGTAGGGGGCTGCGCGAACGAGAGCCCGGGATGTAGCGATCGATTCCTTTGCTCGCCGCATCCTCGATATCCTGGTTGCGGGTTGGGGAGAAGGACCGAGACCTGTCGTCGGGAAAAGTGATACGTTCGGAGAGGGGACGGCCTGGCATGACTGCAGTGTCGAATGGGTTTCTTGCGCGGCCACCGCGACCACGGCGACCATTGGACATCAAGGTCAGTCTGATAGGTTGACCTGTAAGGCATGTGGTGGTTAGCGGACCAAGGTTTCGCAGGGGAGACTATTTAGGGTAAGAGGGAGCTTGCCATTGGCATTGGCGCCATCGAATTCCCGAATCGCCCTTTGAGCATCCTCGGGGTATTCGTAGGTGACATATGCGATACCCTCTGATCGTCCGGCACGGTCGTATACGAGCACAAATCTGACCACCCGCCCAATACGACTAAAGAGGTCCTGCACGGTATGGTCAGCCAAATGAGTCCTAGTTTTCCGGACGCGCAGTACCCACTTCCAACTCTTGTTGCGTTAAATCATAGTGAATGTTCTCAATTTTCAGCTTCGAAGACGTGGGATCGCTATTCTCGTGTCAGCGACCACTGCAACTGCAAGTGGACCCGGGAGGAGGAAACCGACATGTGCTCCGGAGAGTCTCGGCGGCGTCGAGGGGCAGGTCGGCGAGGACCTAGGATGGAGTCAGTACTCAGGATCCAAGTCGCGGCGGAAGGGCGACGAGTGGGGTAGCGCGGTACGGGAATCGTCTTCATCATAACGGTCATGGACCCATTCGCTATGGACTCTGTCAGCAAGTTGATCGAAGAAGGCGCCGCAACGCCGACCGGCGAGGATGGAGGCGGGCGAGTGCCATACCTGTCGAGATCTCGAGGCTCGTCTCTGTAAGACTGTATCGCCCAAAGCGACACCGTTAGCGCGAGGACGTCGTCATGCAACTGCAGTGCCCTCTGGCCATCATCCGGAAACCGCTCGGGATGGGGATTGATGACCAGAGAGGACTAGAAGTCGCCGGGATTCATTAGGGAGGAGGTGCAACCTAGACCGTTAGCCTGGAAGTATTGAGTGGGAGCAGCCAAATGTCAAAGACGGGAGGAAAGCCATTCGATGAGAACATGGTCAGGGGAAAGCTCCATACCTTTCGAATACCGTCCCGAGGGTAATCGTAGTCTCGTCGAGAGCTGCGCGCGCCGGTGCTGTTGCCAGTTGCCCCGCCACGGCGACGATTCTGGGGTCGCTCGGTATTGGATCGCTCGGTCTTCTAATTCGGGAAGTTAGGCGAATATAATCCTCGTAAAGCTGGAACGAGCCTCTCGCTGGGTAGGGGTCTGGTCTGCTTCCAGTGCCAGCTACGCACATTCTCAGACAGGATTTCGTCGAGGCTGCGGTCTAAATTGGCGGCCATCGTGGCTCAAATGGTCTCGGTAATGATAAACAGTAAATGCGAGTATTGACCGTACTTTCGGTAGGTTGAGTAGCCAAAACACCAGGTAAATCACAATGCGCGAGCTTTGGGGTGTAGATTGTTAGTTGTTGGGATATTGAAAGAGGCGTTTCTCCGGGTTTAGCTCAGCTCCTCACGAGAGCCGAAAGCCACTTGAGGCTGTGGCTTGAAAAGAGTACTTGAGTACCCGGGCTGAAAAATATGGACTCCATGACGCTAATGCCTACCTGTCACAAGGAAGAACGAACCTCTGAAATAAGTGGGGCGTGGCACGGTAATAACGGTCTTTATCTTGTTATTCCCTCCACATCCACTGAGCATCATCCCTACCTACCATGAATTCAGAATGATCGTCAGGGTCAATTAACTCAGCACAAAGCCATTATATATCACGCAGGAACAATTCCGGTACCCGTGGTTCGGCTCGACATACTAGAAGCAAGGCTCGAACCCCGACCAAGTGGCATCGGAGTCTCAGAATCGGCAGACGAGGAACAGAATTCGCTATGGTCAGGACTTTAGTCCGCCCGACAAAGTCCAGTCGTACTCTCGGTTGACAGCGTACGCGGCGCTGAAGTCCGGAAACTCGAGTCTCGCGCACCAAGCTTTGTGCAAGTTTACCTGTGGCCTTTCGCCTGCAAATGTTGGTGTGCCTGAGACCGTCTGTTTGGACAGGAGTGAGGTTATGGAACCTATTCACGAGGGGCCGGGGATACGCATCAGCGAATACGCATTATAAGGGAAGTGGGAGCAAAATGGGTTGCAACCGAGTGAGCTTGGCGGGTTCTAAATTCGCGTCTCCTCATAGCAACCCTATCCGATTGGGACGCTCGGAGACAGGCTGTCAACTCTCGACGAACTCGTCGACCGGAATGCCAGTCATAGCCTGGGGCACATACTTTGTGGGCCCAGGTCGGCTCTTCAGGGCCTGTATGATTCCCCTCTGCTTCCCGATGCAAAATAAAGCCGTCTTCGCAGCGAGTCGTAGGTCTCTTGGGACCGTCTTGACGGTATACACGACGGCGAGCGGCCATAAGAGGCGCAGCCCTTCGAACCAGTCCGCATGAGTGTCAGTGGTATCTGACTCTTCTGACAGGCCACCGAGCGAGACAGGCATGTTCTCGATGATATCCCGGGCCGCCTCGACAACGATTGCCAGACAGGATTCTTTCATAAGCTGTAAGTCGGTGGCATCGAGACATTGTGATCGAACCGGGGCGTGTGCCACCAAGTTGGTTAGCAGCACCAAAACGTGGTGTAGTTTAAGGCGTGCGCTCCGCCACACGTTGAGGAAATAACGACTGAGGACATCGACATCACCGGCTCTTTGGTAGAAAAATCCTATCCAGGGCATAATGCTTCTTTCCACTGCGGCGGCTTGGCGCATGAGCTCGTCGTACTTGGCGCATGCGTCGAGGAATAGCCCCCGCTGGACAAGGGGTGTGACGATGGAAACGATGGAGCAAGTGTGGTTGAGATATACAAGAATGTGCAGTAAGGCTGTTTCCTCTTCATCTACGCCCTTGGCTAAAAGACTCCCTAGCCAGTCCCAGGACTCTGGGGGGCATTCGGTGTTCGTAATCAGACAATGGATTTGCTACGAGTTATCAGTACGCGGTTAGCTTGAAAACGGATCCAAGGGCGGAGGGTGGGATTATGCGCACGATAATGTTATACGTGCACCAGAATATAGCAGACCCGGTTTCGGTAAGGAATTGGGTCGAACCTCTCGCCCGAAGGAGGGTCATGAGTCCCCCGGAGTGAACATCCCACGGGCTTGGGCCGTCAGAGCGGTTGGTGAGGCCGCCGATCTGGACCTATGGGGCCTTTAGATCGCCTGATTCATGGAATTGCCATGATAGAAACGACAAACCTCATACATGCTCAGCATCCAAACAGCCATGATGGTGGTATCTGCAACGCTTTTCTGTGGGTCCTGGATAGTAAGGGCAAGAGACCTCAGGGTCCTGCCGAGATGTTCGGTTGTCTCGCGGCGATCATGGGGCACATTAAAACGGTTGATAAAATACGCCTTGGCCCATAGATGGGTTGCAAGAATGAACGGGTTGTCGGAAGTAGTGACGCTGCTGCAGAGCTTGGCGAGGAAGGTCATTGAGGAGTAGCAGCTCATAAGGAGAGGAATGGAATGAGAAGTCCATGGCTCCTTCAATTCGTGAGGCAACGTTACACTTGGAGTAGAATTTGATGTCGAGTGCGGTGGTGAGCGGCCTCTGCCTCGAGCGATTGAGTCTCTGGTCCAAGAACACGATGATGATGATGATGATGATGATGAGCCAGGGGTTGGGAAGGTATCGCCGCTCGGGAAACTGATAGGATAGGGGCTGGCGAGCCCAGAACCAGGGGTCTTCTTCCTTGTCCCAGCTCTTTCCTTCCTAGCCCTGTCTCGTGCTGTATAGGCAGGGTCCTCGTTCCGAAAAATCAGGTCCTGTTCATTCCGATATCCGGGGCACTCGGCGCCGTACTTGAGGCAACGTCGGCAAGAAGGCCTAGCCAGGTCGCACTGTGCCGGAATTTACTCAATAAATGACCCAAGACCATCAGAAGCAAGGGATGAACAAGCACAACAGGTAGAAATAGGTCCGCCCTTACCTTGACACGCCTCTTTCGGCAGAGATGACAGTCCTTGCTTGGTCTACCCACGTTGGGCATGGGGAGCTGCGATTGATAAAGATAACGGGTCCCGTCGTCTTAAGGTGGTGCGGCAGGAGAGGGCATGTGCATACCCAGTAAATACTGCACCAGGAAAGACATTGTACAGATAGAGGAAGAGAGAAGTTGATTTGGTATTACGCAGATGTGATCAGCTTCCAGGCTGTGTACGGCTCGAAAAGGGGAAGGGAAGGGAATGTCGCCTTCGAATGGACTTCCTATTATGGATTAGCGTGACATTACTCACCTAGAATCGATCGATGCGTTGATTCGCAGACGAAACGGGTGCGGGCGGGGTTTGTGGAAGTTTTGGATTACTCATCATTGGTCTCAGGCACCGTCTCAAGGAGGGCCGACCCGTCTGCCCATTGAGACGGACGGAGCCCAATGACAATTCCAATTCTATTACCATGGGAAAACTTCGTTGCATGGCCTCAGCTGTAGCTTGCTCAGTCGTCCTCACGGCCGCAAACTCGTCTTACAAACCAACTCTTTCCCCAGAATAGCTGCAGTTACGAAGTCTCAGACGCCAAAGAACTTGAAAACCAAGCACCAGTTCAAAGTTGAGGGATTGAACTTACCTCTCTAATGCTTCCCTGCGAACCAGTCGTTTACCACGCCAGACGTATTTATTCTGCCTGCCAACAGAGGCGGTCATGGGACATGATGAGCATGGGCATACCGAGCCAATCACCCCTGAAGCCGTCTACGATACTCAGCATAATATGGCATGGCCTCCTGAATGGCCCGTCCGTGCGCTCGCGTGCCGGCCAGCTTCCAGGTGACAATTGACAATATACACACCATGGACAATGACGATAGCCCCGAGAAAAAGCTCTTTAGGAGGTTTCAATACAGGCTTCCGTCTCAGATATATAGCTTCGAGTCAAACATCACATGAAAAGCTGACCTGGTGCAATTCTTTCGTCTCTTTTGATACATGCAGGCATAATTCAATACATGCCGGTCATACCGTTCCTCCTTCACTATTCGACTCTAGTTCCATCAAATCCAGCCACTCCATGGCAAAGGCCGTCACAATCTTGGACCAATCCTGGACAGTAGGCATGTCGAGGTGATCGCCGTCGTCGTCCATCGTGTGCCACACCGGCGGGAAAGGCGCCGGGATGATGTGCAGAATGGGCACGCCGCGGCGCATAAAGGGCTCGTGATCATCACCGATGTACATAGTGCCAAGGGTTTTGGAATCTACATCGCCATCCGGGAGGAAAGGTCCTTCAGGCTTCGATTCGAGCAAGCCCAAGTCGCGCATGCGACTTTCGATCGTGGCCATGTTCTTGTAGGCCCAGTGGGTGGTTCTAAAGTACGATGGGACAGAAGGGTTGGCGGAGCCCAAGAGGTCGAGGAGGACGAAAAGGCTAATCTGATCCAGAGGGGTTTTGTAAGTCGACATGGCCGGGTTGAAGGTGTTTTCCCACTCCTGTGACAAGGATCTGTATTCAAAAAAATCAGCATGTAGCGCGCGGCAAGTAGACGAGCGCACGGGCGGCATACCTTGACCCGTACACCGAGTCGGTAGCAGTCCAACGGTCGAAGGCCTCTTCACCGTCGAGCAAGAGGATCTGCACGCCCATATCGGAGGAGACGGTGCCTCCGGGCTCGCCGTGGGAGTCCAGCTTATCGAACCTCTGGGTTAGGAGCCGATCAATACTCCTGGCGAGATGCATAAGCATCGCACAAGGGGCGGCACTGTCAATGGCCCCGATAAAGCCCGCCGGCTCGAGTTTGCTGTCATAGTGCGCGGCGAAAGTGAGATAGTTGACCTCGCCAGGCTTGGCCCAGGGGGGTTCTCGACGGATAATGAGGTTTTGAAATGGAATGTCCCTGTCTCCCGTCTTGGGGGTTTTGTCTGTGGAGTTTTGCCATTGGATGGTCCAGTTGGGCAACTGTGTGCTGAAGTAGTTGACGAAATGCTGCTGGACCTTGGTCTGGCCTAGAGTCCCTGGGACTCGGGTGATGAGGATCGGGGCGAGGAGGGAACCGTTGCGAACGTCAAAGTCGTCGCCACCGGAGGGAACGTCCTTTAACCAGGCGTCTGATAGCACCTGGTAGGCGAGGATAGGCGACGCCAGGGACAATAGGTGGATGAGAAGCATGATGGAGAGGGAGATATTGTGAGAGGTGAGAGAGAGTCGACGCGATCGATTTCGAAGAATTCCTCTTGCCATAATGGGCGCACGCTCCGGTTACAGAGCGGGCGGAGTCTACGCTATGATTTCATTCCCACCAAACGATGGATGAGATGCTGCCTTGCTGATGCCGTGATGTCGGGATGTTGCGATGCGTTCCGCCCTTCAAGAGAATTGAAGCTGCGTGTCGTGTACTTGAATGTCGTTTCCAGGTGGGGTGTGTGTAGGATGGATGAGGCGACTAGTCCTGATTAGGAAATCTAATATTCCCACCCCGGACCTTCGATTGCACTGGTGCTTTGGTGCTGTTCATAATCAATCTCAAGGGTAAAGCCAAAATTCAAGTCTTAGGATGAATGTCGGGATCACTTGGGGTCTATCAAGGGGAAAAAAAAAAAAAAAAAAAAAAAAAAAAACATTGGGTGCCTTGGCAAAAAGGCAAAAAGATAATTCCGAATCGGGGAATCGAACCCCGGGCCTGTCGGCGCTACTCAGATGAGAGCGACAAATGTTAACCACTACACCAATTCGGATGCTTGGTGGGTTGAAGGACGGAGCGAATCCTTTACTGATAAGGCTATTCACTCAGCATCGACTTTGCTGTCGAACTTTTCTCAACCAAACAAACGTGCATCCGTACCGTACCTTCACAATCGGGCCCTCCGTCATTTCGAAGGCATCTCCAGGGCTGCAAAAATTGGTCTGAGCGGTCGGGTCCATGCATCGCTGCGGCCTCGGTAGCTTCCTTTCCAGACTGCGACCCAATTTTCCTACTTGAATCAATTTCAAACCCGCCCACAACGGCGCACCCGTCGCCCATCTTCAATCTCCCACCGCATTTTCCATGTGTGGGATCCACGCCATCGTCACTCACGATGGCATCCCACCGCTTTCCGATTCTCTTCGCCGCTGCCTGGCAAATCGCGGCCCCGACCATCTAGGCCAAGTCGAGACTGGGGTGAATAGCAGGCAAGGCCCCCGCCTCTCGCTCGCTTTTACTTCGACCGTCCTCGCGCTACGCGGCGATCGCGTCACTCCGCAGCCCTTTCACGATGCTGCCACCGGCTCCGTTCTTTGCTGGAACGGCGAGGCGTGGAAGTTCGCGGGGCAGGATGTTCAGGGTAACGATGGCGAGGCGGTATTCGCGAGGCTTCTTGCCGCAGCCGGTGATGCCGACGGGGAAGCGGTCGTGGAGGTTCTGCGGTGCATCGACGGCCCCTTTGCTTTCATCTTCTTTGACAAGCCCTCGCTCCGGCTGTTTTACGGCCGCGATCGTTTGGGGCGTCGATCTCTGCTCGTCAACCGTGACTCTGGTTTCGTCCTCTCGAGTGTCGCCGAAACCGCGTCTCCCAGTTGGCTTGAGGTTGAAGCGGACGCCATTTACGTGCTGAATCTGGCATCAGAAGGCGATGGGCGAGGGGTTTTCATGGCGCCCTCGCAAAGGCCCTGGATGACTGACCAGGCCGCCGACATGGTAGGCTCACTGTCCTCTCGTTGTCTAATTGCATTGCACAATGTCCTACTACTTACAACCTTAGATCCTGAACATTGGTCAACTGAACATCGCCACACCATCCGAGACACTCCCCCCTCTTGAATCCACCTCCCCTGTTGTACACCAATTGTGTGAAGAGTTGACCGCGTCAATGCGGATGCGCGTCCTGGGTATTCCTACTCCTCCCAGGCCGGAGGGGGATTCGGATGACACCAGGCTTGCTATCCTGTTCTCGGGCGGCCTCGACTGCACCGTATTGGCCCGTCTGGCCAGCGAGCTTCTTCCCCCAGATCAGGGCATCGACCTGCTGAATGTTGCTTTTGAGAATCCCCGCGTGGCCCGGCATCGTGGCAGTCATGAGACGACGAGCATCTATGAAGCCTGTCCAGACAGGATAACGGGGCGAAAGGCGTTTGAAGAGCTCAGCGCTGTTTGTCCATCACGAAAGTGGAGATTCGTCGCCGTACGTGCCATTGCATATGCATTGATTCTCTCGAGTTCTTACTGACGGCACGGTAGGTTGATGTCCCCTACACAGAAACACTCGCCCATAGAAGTCAAGTGATATCCCTCATGCACCCGCACAACACCGAGATGGACCTTTCCATTGCCTACGCCCTCTACTTTGCGTCCCGTGGTATGGGCATCGCCCAAGACAGACCGTCCGATGAGCCCCGAGCGTACTCCACCCCGGCCAGGGTCCTCTTATCTGGACTTGGTGCCGATGAGCTCTTCGGTGGCTATTCTCGGCACCTGGCCGCATTCGAGCGGTCGGGTTACCCTGGCCTCGTCGACGAGATCAAGCTCGATGTCAGCCGACTAGGGAAACGAAACTTGGGCCGGGATGACAGGGTCATGGCCCACTGGGGCCGCGAAGTGCGGTTCCCATACCTCGATGAGCGATTCGTCCGATGGGCGATGGAGACGCCCATATGGGAGAAGTGCGACTTCCAGTACCCAGAGACCGAGTCGCGTGTGGAGCCTGGCAAGCGGATTTTGCGGCTGCTCGCGGAAGAACTGGGGATGCGCTCTGTCGCGAGGGAAAAGAAGCGGGCGGTGAGTCGCCTTCCCTCTTCAATATCCTTGCACTTTTCTCGTGGCTGATCGGCAGCAACCTTTATTTCCCTGCCCCCTGCAACAGATCCAGTTTGGCTCTCGGACCGCCAAGATGGAAAGCGGTCGGACGAAGGGGACCAACTTGCTAGTCCCATGACACACATGACGCGCGGACGTTTATAAACAAAAGCTTTGCGAGTGCGGCTAAAAGGGTATACCTGCGTTTGTCGACATTCTCGCAGCAGCGGCGAGCCTGGCAGTGATGACAATCAGATACTTCCAAGTCGTACGGACAGCTGGGTAGGGGTCGCGATGGCAGTTGCGTGTTTCTGCTCAGCCAGTAACCCTCCTTGTCAGATCGCGATACGCGCCCAGCAGAGATCCATCGACCATGACGACGTAAAGGCAAGTCTGAGCCAGGTCTTGGAGAGCGGTCGCCTCATTTAGCCGCTATATTAAGTGCGTTTACAGTGGTACTGGGTAGTCTTTTTACCCTCTGTTCATTACACACATGCAGCCTTCAAGCCATGGCGCATACGGGTAGAGTCATGCCAGTTAGTAGAGTCACTTATGGCTATCAACGAGAAACGCGCCAGCTAGATGCGTCAGGGGCCGAAGATGTGACAGATGGCGGGTTCATGATACACACGTCCTAATATAACCGGCAGCTTTTACCGTCCGTGAATCCCCCCGAAGGCGTTCGGATATTGTCGCTTGGCCAGCCACGTAACAGATTTATGAACAAGAGGTTTTCTTATCAAACCATGCTGCGTTGCTCACGAGGCAAAAGTCCTAATAATACTTCTCTTAACTGTTTCATCTCCTTCTATTCTCCGGTTGCCGTCCCTTATTTCTTCTCTCCGTAATCGATCCGTTTGACGTGACGTTCTTGGCGCCCTTAGAACCAGCATTATAGCCCCTGACCCTGTCGATCGATCCATGCCATCTCATGTCCTGTCACAGATCGTCACACTGACCTCTTAGTCCTTGTTGGCTTGGCCACTCCGGATTGAGCTGCCTATGACACTTTCAAAAACAAAGCTCCGAGATTTCACAGCGAGGGGACACTCGAATCCAGCCACCGTCAACCAAGTGGCCGTGCTGGTAGGAGGCGCCCTCCGCGCAATATGTTTGCGTCGTATTCCGTTCTGGCCAGACCTCGGATAGCCCTTTCGCAACTGCCTACAGTGACGGACGTTATAATTCAGTCGGTTTAGTGTCAGGGGAGCTCAAGGAATAGCTGTTCTTCTAGATAAACCACGTCGTCTACAAGCGCAGAAATTCCGTCGTGAGCCGACATCCATCACCCGCCCATCTGGCATAGGGACACCAAGTCGGCTCAGGCTGCCCTCGCGAGGGGAAATTAGACGCTCAACCATCCCGTCAGCAACACTGGGAATCCCTTGAGAATAGGCCGTTGGACCTCACAACTCGCGATCCGAACACCGCTCAGCACCAGTATAGTGGGCATTCGCCCTCGCCATGAAAGACCGTCTGGCACGGCCCCCGCCTCTGGCCCTCGCACCGCCAAAGGTCCAGCACACCATCGTCGTCCGCGAATCGTTCTTGACCTCCGCCAAGGGATCCGGCAATCCCTGCTACTGGGCGGCCTACGCCGAGTCATCGCAGTCGAAGAGTCAGAGTTGTTCCGACGGCAGAAGCCCCTCCAAGCGCCATGTCTGGTTCTCATTGGCAAGCGACGTTGTCCATGCTAACCTGTGCGCCGTGCTCATGGCGGCCATGACCACATACCTGTACCAGGTGCCTCCCACAATGGCCTCCCGCACAAGGTGAGTTCCGTCCCTCCATGTCCCGTTCCTAGCCTGGTCAGCCTGCATATTGCCCCAGCCTTTTGCCAAAAGACGAGCTAACTTCGTTCTCATCCAGCCATGCCGCCGTTGCAGCCGTCGTGTTCCTCTCGCTCGACATCCTACTATCCATCCTATCCCTCCTTCTCCGCCATCCTCAGCCTGGCCCAAGCTCGCATAGATCGTACGGTCCGGCCCTCCCTGGCTGGGCCCTTTTCGTCCGCCTCATCCTGGCAGTAGGGCTTGTGGCCCTCTTTATCACCTGGGTGAGCCACAGTCCCACGACCCGCGTCTTCGACCCCGGCTACCGCCTATGGGGCATCGCACCTCATACTGGAGATGAGTTTGTGGCGGGCGCGGTTTTCGTGATCGCTGTGTGGGATTTTGTCATGGTCATATTGGGACAGAAAGACGTGGGATGGGACATAGGACTCGATGGGGACGAAAAGCAGGTGGATGAGGAAATAGGACAAGGGAATTTAGAGGCTCGCGGACATCCTAGCACTCGGTTCGGGACGTGGTCAGGGCGGATGCTGGGTGGGGTTTTCAAGGCGTGGTGGTCGCAACGAACGGCGGGGCCGGCGAGGTCTGCTTCCGAGCCTCGGTCACCGCCTGGGTCGGCGATATCTTTAGGCTGGTTTCGCTTGGATGCTTGAGGAAGTAGTAATGTAATCATGCGGCGCATGAGAGGATATAAATGGATGAGTTGACGAACCACATTCGGTGCCTTTTTGATGAGGGGCCTTTGGCGACGGGCCTTTTGAGGAAGGGTATGCAACTCGAGAACACCGAAATGCAGTACAACGGTAACTCACTTGGTCCCGTACATATTTGCGTAGACAGACAGGCGCTGAACTTCTCTTGGTGAAGCAATCGTCTTGATACACTGATCCGGGTATAACCACTATAAAACGGAGGGCAGCCGTCAACTAGGTCTGGCATGAAAGAAACAAGACCGTTTCCTGAGGGCAGTCGACTTGTCCTCTTGACCCATACACTTCTCGGGCTGGCCCATCTCAATCTTACCCGGAGATGGGTTCGATAACCTGCCTGCCCATCCGATCCACAAAGAACCCACTAAACGCCTCCTCGTCATTATCATCGCGCAAGGTCGTATCGTCTCGTTCCGGCGGCAGCGTCGCGTACAGTCCATGTCCAGGCTTCGGCCATGCCTGAGGCAGAGGCTCTTCAATAAGCTGCTCCTCTTCCTCCACTACTTCCCGACTCACCGCTTCGGACTCTTGGACTTTGCGGATGGCGGAAGTCTTGGGCTTCTTGCTGGGCGGTCGCTTCGGTGCCGGTGCGGCCGTGGCCGGAACGGTGTTAGTGGTGTGCGCCGGCGGGGCGCTCGCATCCAATTCTGTTTTGGTAGCCGTGTGGCCGCTCCGGGAAAGGGTTGCCCAGTCGTCGGCACCCATCTAGATATCTTTCCTCAGTTTCTGGTTCTTGTTTGATTTCACTGCGGTTAGTTCTCTGGAAAGGGGAACGCACGGTATCCCAGTCGGGACGTGGGAAGAGGGGCAAGTCGGGATGCTTCCGCGAGACGGACGCGAGGACATCGACTAGCAGGCCGTCCTTGATCGCGTCACTGAATAACAGGAGATTGACGAGATCCGAGTCTCTGAGTTGTGAGAAATACGCCTTTCTCTGGAAATGGAGGTCAGCGTTAGTAACGATTGGGTAAGAGTCTCCGGTTCATGCGGCAGCGACGTACTTGAGAAAATGCGGCGTCTCCGCCCACGAAACCGACTAGATGAGGCTTGTTGAACTCGGGCAGCAATCCCAGCCGCTCTTCCCGCATTCGCTCGATCTCTACAGGGCTCCACGTGCCGTTGAGAACGGGAGCTGGTGAATCGCGCCCCTCTCCCTCGTCTTCCTTAGGAATAGGGCTCAGTCGCGGCATCGGAAGGGTGGACTGACCCAAGTCCAGTGAAGTGGTGGAAGACGTGGGGCCATCTTCAACCCTCTTCCGCTTCAGGCTTGGAGTAGGAATTGACGAGAAGGACCGAACAGGGCTGGCGTTGCTCGGCATCAAGAGAGTATCGGGCATTTCTGAAGCCGCTGCGAGAGTCGGCGGCTTGGCGGCTGGCGAGGGATCAATGTGATCAGACGTCTTCAGCTGCTCCACAAGTCTGCGCTTAACATCCTCATAGGTAACGCCAAACCGTACAGGAAGAGTCGACGTAGACTGAGTTGCCGACTCAGATGCGGGCTGGGATGTGGCGCGACGCAAGTTGCTCCTCATACGATCCAAGATCTCTTGGGTTGACTTTGAGAACTGAGGCACATGGAAGTGGGTAGGAGATTGTGACGCGGGGGGTTCGGTTTTCGCAATGAGCTGCGCTGGCTCTTCTCTGCTCGATTCCAATTCGGTGGCCACTGGCTCACTATTCTGGTGGTCACCGGCCTCTATTGTCTGAATAGGTTCAGTCGTTTCGGCTGGTTTCTCATCCGCCTGGTCGGGAATTGGCGTCTGAGATTCGGACATTGTCAAGATGGTGGAGTGACTTCTCCGTTACAGGGGCGAAGTGCCGCAAAAGAATCTTGGTATACTTTCTGGATTCCGATGGTGAATATGCTGCCCACGTCGGCTCGACAGCAGGAGAAGGCCAAGGACCAGCGCGTGGAGATGATGGATGCCGTCCCAGGAGAATAAGGCAATGAAGTATCCTTATACGGTATCCTTGGAAGCATTGGCTCAATGTTCTTGTATAGACTTTCCAGATTGATTACTCACTTTTAATATGACTTTGATCTCGTTTTTCATTGCTTTTGTTGAAGAACTGTAGTTGATGGGCGAGAGACGAGTAACCAATTCGAGAGACTACGAATACGGAGTATGAACGCGGCGTCACGTGAATGGCACGTGCCCAATGGTACGAATACTAACACACCGAAGTACACCGAGACACACCGAGGGAATATAGGGCAGCGAGTGGAAAGGAGAATATATGCCTCAGTGGCTTAAGCTTGGTCCATTTTACCGAGACCTAGTTCATGGACTCGGGCAAAATTTTGACTTTCTAGGCTCCTCTTTTAAATGCGAAGCATAACATGTGTACAGAGTAGGGCTTCCTTCACCCCGGATAGAGAGTGATGAGACCAAGAGACACATTGGCTTGTATGTACTAGGTAAGGTAAGGTGCTACAGCGAGACTACCGATGCCCTCAGAATCCAGTACCGTAACTCACTTGGTTTGCACCTTGGCTAAAGTTGAGGTGCAATTGACTCGCACCCCCTTCGAAACGCTTCTACGATTCTACCTGCCGAGGGACACAACATGAATTTACCTTACTACCCCGATATTCTGTAGTGAACTGATTTCTTCCTCCGACATGCCCAAGTGATCGGACAAGACCTCACGGCTATGCTGCCCCAGAGTAGGCGGCGCAGTACGAACCTTCGGCTCACTTTCGGAGTATTTAATAGGCGTGTTGACCAACTTGATGGTCCCGCACTGGTCGTGGTCCACCTCCACGACCATGTTACGAGCCTTTGTGTGCTCGTGTGCTAGGGTGGCCTGCACGTCGTTGACGGCAGCGTACGGCATTCCCTTGCCCTCGAAGATGCCAAGCCATTCCTCCGTCGTCTTGGTGACGGTGACGCTCTCGATGAGGGCCTCAAGCTCGTCCCGGTTCGCGACACGATCGGCGTTGGTGCGGAACCTGGCGTCTTCTTTCCACTCGGGTCGGCCGAGCCCGTCGCAGAAAATACTGTAGAGACGGTCGTTGCCGCCGCCCAGCAGCACGTCGCCGTCTTTGGTCTTGAACGATCGATAAGGTACGATGGATGCTGCGTTGATATTAGAATGATAGGCTTCTTCTCCCTCGTTTGTCTTGTTCTACTGATATGCATATTCGTCTCTCAGTTTGACATGACGGGAGACCACTCACGATGTGCAGTTCCCCAGCGGCCCGAGTCCTTCTTACCGCTGACAAGGCAGCTGCTGGCAATGTTTGCGAGCGTGGCGGTCTGGCAGTCGCTTAACGCCGCGTCGATGTGCTGACCCCGTCCGGTCTTGGCCCGTGCCAAGAGAGCGGCCATGATGCTGTTGCTGGTGTAAAGACCGGTGGTCAGGTCAGTCACGGCAACGCCTACCTTGACTGGCGGTCCATCTCGGCTGCCAGTAATATGCATGAGACCGAACTCGGCCTCGACCATGACATCGTATCCGGCACGGTTAGCATACGGCCCAGTCTGACCGTAGCCGGTGATGGAGGCATATATGAGGCCAGGGTTTATCGCGCTCAAGGTATCATAGTCAAGCTTATACTTGGCAAGAGTGCCGGGCAGGTAGTTCTCGACAAGAATGTCACACTTGGCCACGAGCTTATGTAGGATGTCGGTCCCACTGGGATGCTGGAAGTTGAGTGCCAGGGACTTTTTGTTTCTGTTAACCTACGAGGCCGTCAGTAGGGATGAGATAATGCCGCCGGAAAAGTACGGATAGCGACCGGAAGAAGGAGAAAAGAAGCTGAACGTAGGAGAATAAGAGGAAAAAGAGAAACCATAAGAAAAAAGAAAAAGAAAATAGGCATAAAGACACATTGGTATGTAAGATAAGAGGTAAAACTTACGGCAAGGAAATATGCGGATTCACCTGGACCCTTCAAGGAAGAACCCGGCTGATAGGCGGCATACGGTGGTCCCCAAGCACGCGTATCATCTCCCCTAACGGGGTGCTCAATCTTGATGACCTCGGCGCTGGTGATGGGAAAGGGTGATGAGGTCAGCGAGCGAGTGAGTTGCAGCATGTCGGGCCTCCGTGGGCAGACGGCACGTACCCCAGGTCACCCAGGATCTGCGTGCAGTAAGGCTGTGGTCACTTTAGCACTTGGGTCTTAGGATTGATTGCGTCGATTTGACCAGTCGAGAGAAGGGAGTCGGATGTTGGAACCGGGAGGCCGATAGGGTGGATTTTCTCTGCTTGGCGAGAAATGAGTTCGACTTACACCAGCTAACACTCTCGTCATGTCCAGCACGCGGTATCCTTCCAGGGGCAGCGAGCTGCTAGAACTTTGGGCCCTTGAGACGGTGCTTGACGTGAAGTTCCTTCCGACACGCCTGGCCCAGAGGCCGGCGCTGGGTATTTGTGGTGAAGTCGAAAGACATTGGAATGCTCGCCGGCCGGTGCGTTGCAACGACATAGTGATCGATAAAGATGAAGGCCGGATGGCCCAGGCAGTCGGTCGTTGCAGTTTGGTGCTTGGTCGGTGCGTACGTAAGACGACTGAGTAGTCTCCGACGGTGGGCAAGTCGTGTGCTCGGAGTGGGGAAAGTGGAGTTGTCGGCAAATGGGATTGCTTACTTCGCACAAGTACCTACAATGCATGCTGCTGACTAGGTGGCCGTCGATGATGGGGTCGACAGGTACAGCGTACACTGTACAGTAATCAATTCCATGTCCGGAGACTCTCCGTCCCCGCATCTCGACCGAGTCTTCTCCGGACCAAGTGCGTACTAAGTAAGTTATGGTGGCTCTGTCAGTGGAGAAGGGCCCAGAGTCGAGGTTTACAGGGCTTAGGCTAGCTGTCAGGGCTGCTAAGCCTTCTAAATGTTTTGTGTTTTTTTGCGCAGGTCATAGGACCTTGGTTCTCCGGATGCCCACGGCGGACAACTGGAATACCGGGAACCTGAATCCGATGTGGTCGGTGTACAGGGACAGTGATTCGATCCGATGCTATGGTGCGGAGGAGCGGTCGGCAAGATGTGAAATGAAAACTTGAAAAGGATGCAGAAATGAGAAGAAAATACATGGAAAAGCAAACAAAACGACAACAGCAACAAAAGAAACCCGCACTACCCTGTCGGCGCTCGTCATCCTTCAACTTCACATCCTCCGATAGATATAGGCCAGTTCGTTTTGTTGCGGCTTCAACCGTCGGGACAGCAGCGGTCGGCGTAGACGAAGCATTCTCGGCCGGCTGTAATGCTGACGGAGACATTGCCAGCAGGCATGAAACTAATCCCACTGCCGCAGGTAAAATGTCCGCAGCACTGATGAGAGAGTATAACGGAGACTGCTTGAGGCTGTACGCCCGAACCTTCGACCTGAAGGATTCCCGCGATGAACGCCCTTTACTGTGGGACGGGTTGCGGGAGGCATGTTGCTCCCAAGGCCAAGGCCAGTAGTAGGAAACGATATCCATCTTATCCCCACGAGTAGAGAAGGACTATTTTGGATCTCATAACGGCCATCGCGACCCAGAAGTCCTTACAAAACTCTTGGGATGTTGGGTTCAGACTTCGCCGCAGTCGTCCAGGTCCCGGAGAATGGGCTGTGACCCTTCAAGATGATATATTTCTTTGTTTTATTTCATTCCAGTTTAGTTAACCAGCGGCGTATCATGTTCGCGACGGTCGTGTGTCGTTGGGATTTTAAGTGTACTCGGTACGGAGTACATCGTCACAACCTTCAAAGACTCGGCATTGCTGGGAACATTTGTACAGGTGGGTCCACCGGTCCTGGTGTGGTGTCCTAAAATAGTATCAAGGCACGTTGTACTTCCGATTGAAGTTCCGATCCCTCGTCATCAAACTCCTCGTCCACACATCGAGTCAACAGGCCAAGGCCGTCTGATCTGCTCGATGCACCAATTACACCAATCTGATCGCCTGTAGTTCTCCATGCCACTTGGAGAAGGTCGCAGAAAAGCCGGGAGACCGTGCGCTTGGCTTATGGTAGGGCTACCTGACCGTGTCGCTCGATCTGTTGCCCTTCTTTTGAATGAGGATTTACCTTAGTGCGATAGGCCTGCGCTGCCCGTCTTTGTCCGTCTCACGTCGGTATAGGTAGAAAGCTGAAACGCATAGGCCATCCGCAGCTATTGACGTGGCCCGACTTCTGTTCCCAGTCTTAGGTTACAGCCATGTATCCAGACAGCTTCTCCAGGTCTCGAAACTGTCAAAGGGCCAGGTGCTGCAAATAGATCAAGGGTTTTAACCAGTCTCTGAGGACGAATGAATATCGTGTGTTACGCAGTTTGGCGGAGCGACGTCATGGGATAGTTGTTTCCCCGTAGCTTCATGGCACCAGCCTTGAGAATCATCGGAGGAAGCAAGGGGTTACCTAAGGGAGGCCAGTCGTCGGCTGCACACCCGAATGCAGGTATGCTTGTCCATCCTTGGCACTCGTTTCAGATTTTGCTGGGTTGCTTTGATGTCAGTCTACGGTCTTCTTCCCGTCGAAGCTATTCGATTGCTGATTCGTCTCTTTGTCTCCCAGACATCGAAAACAGCCTACAGAGCATGACATGTGCAGTATCCTACCTTCAGCCTGCATATGCCACTTGGAAAGTCTGTCCCTCTGTTGTAACTCGAAATTACACACAATGTTGTCCTAGACATGTCTCCTTGCAGCAGCCCTATCGTTTCGGCCATTGACCTTGGCTCGTTCCTGTCGGACCCTCCTTTTTCCTCCTTTGGCGACCTCCCTTGAGCCAGAATCCACTCTCATTGCGCTGTTCTCCGGTGCCATAAGCAGCTACTTCACACCTTGTCGCAAATGACCCAGTCTTACCTTGCGACGAGGCAGACCAACATAGACCGTACCCTCAGGTGCCGGCAGATGGGCGGAGCTGGTCTCGGGTCAGCCCCGGACCGGACTTGCCCTTTCCCTCTTACCTTCTCTCCAATAATAGCATCATACCTAACCGTCCACTTCGATTCCAGAAACGTCCGGGGTTGGTCTTCCCTACGTAGTCCTATATTCCGGTTCGAGATGGAGGGCATGGGACGAGTGCTTCATCTTAAAAGACTTGGAACATACCTGATGAGAATCTCGGGTGGTCTTGCGCATATCGCCTAGAATATATCCCTTCTTCCTCATCACGATATGCAGCCGGTGTCATCTCGTCCTTCTCTTCTGTCTATAATCGGCACAAGTTCCCCAACCTCCAAAATCGTCGACATCATTCGCAACTATACGCCCTCTATACTACCCACCTCACTTGTGCTATCATGTCTCCAACACTACTCGCACGCCAACCAGGGCACTTTGTGGGCCACGACTTGAGCCCGCGAGACATTGAGGAGTCCTCACAAAGCCAGGACTCTGTCCTCGCACTGATCCCTTGCGCAGTCGTGGGCGCCCTCGCAGCCGTATCAGTCGGGGTAGGCCTCTTCTTCGGCATCAAGGCCGAGCGTGAATTTCGCGAAGAGCGCAGACAAGAACCCCATCTCAGCCGCCGCGAGTTCCTCCGAAGGAGAAAGGCTTCCAAGTCGGGACCCCAAGACGACGACCACGCCGACTATCTCCAGCAGAGCTCCATGCTCCGCAAGTCCCTAGGCGGACGCTCCTCGCGCGCGACCAGCCAGAGCTCTGCCTCCGTCCGCTACAATACCAGCCATGACAGCCCTGGCGATTGGCCCCCCACGCTGCGAACCAACTTTGGCGTCGTCGACGAGACCGAATACAAGGAACCGCACCCGGGCACGGAGATCAAGATCCCCATGCCTCCTCCCTCTCCTCTCGACCCTTCCGACAAACCTCAGCCCGCGCCCTGGCCCTTTACTGCCGCCTCTACACCACCCGCCATCCTATATCCGACTATGCCGCCGCATCCCAACTCCGCCGGTCGATCATGCCGTGGAACATCCTCCACCCATGGGAACGACCAGAACTTTCATCAGCCCACACGTGGTGTCACCTGGTGAAGCAGCGCAACAGCCAAATCCAGCAGCGGCGCATATGTTTTATACAGTGCCGCCCCCTTCATCATCATCTGTTTACTCTTTGTTTGTCGATTTTCATTTCAGCGGGGTGTTTGGGTTTTTGCGCATAATGTAGCCTTTGCGACCTCGAATATTGGAGGTAGACTGGACCTTGATGTTTGGTGTTTGGTTTTTGACTGGGCTTTTCTTCTTTTGTATTTTCTTCTTCTTTTGCCCGTTCCCTTTTCAAGATACCCCAGGTAATACCCAGCGTCGGCGGAATACGACCGCTAAGGAATCAAAAATGAGACTCTATATCCATATTTAGCTCGACAGAAAGTATTCTATCGCTTGCAGCAGTGATTGATATCTGATTCTCTGTGCGATCACGGTGATACCGATCAACTGTCCGTCCCTGTATCCGTACGAACGGAATGGCTCAACGGCTTGACCGAGAAGGATGGGAGAGAAGCTTTCCTCCAAACCGATTAGGTAATGTCCGTCGAGTCATCTGAGAATGTGGCTTGTTTTAACTCGTGTGGCGCAACTCTGACAAACTTCGCCACTCCAAGCAGTAATTTCAACCTTACATCTATGTCCGTAGGCAGCTGCTGGGTAGCCAACCCTCCTTCCATCTCCATCCCAACTCCCGCCCTCCCGAAAACCCGCCTCGACCTGACGTCTGAACAACGAACAACGAAATCAATCGACGATTCGTTTGGATGACCTGAGGACACCTTCCAACCCGACTATTTCATCGATCTGAAGATTGTGCAAACTCCCTTCAGACGCCTTCACTGGTTCAGAAATCGGTCGGTCGGTTGGCTGTGCGGATTGGCAACAACCACACGCTCTCACAACCCATCAGTTCCTTTTGTTTGGGCATCGATTTGCATCGATTTCCATCAATTTCTGGTGATTTGGTGAGACAGAGAGTTCCTGTCGAAAGTCAGGAAATGTTTGCTCACGGTTTATTGCCATAGGGATCCAGCAGAGTACCGCAGTCACTGCTCACGGCCCAAGCCATCTCCAGCTTCGGATCTCTAGCCGCAACGAGCAAGTGAGCCGCTGGTTTCTTCTCAATATCCCATACACTCCAATCCGCTCCGGAATCTGTCCTTGACCGCCACTTGGCTTCGGCGGTCTTCTCGTGACCTTTTTGGCACTCGAAGCCGGTTAAGGAAACCGCCGCCAAGGTGCATTCGCCACTCTTTGTCCAACTTTGCACCAACAGAATCTGGGGGCGAACAATTTCCCCAAGCAGGAACCCGAAAGTCTTTAAGGCGGTTCTCAACAAACGAGAAGAACTCCGTCGACGGAAAAAGGAAGCCAAACGCCGTAGGAAGGTGTTTGACCTAAAGAACAGCATCTATACGGCGAAGCCGTACCAGCCGAAGATGTTGGCCCCAAACGGAGGACCGGCTCTAGACGAGCGCGGCAATCCGCTGCCCGATTTCAGGCAGGATCTCAATGTAATCGTCGAATGCCCCGACTGCCGCGAACAACCACCGAACTTGGTGGAGGAGTTCTCCTCGGGCGATATGGTTTGCGGCTCATGCGGCCTAGTCGTCGGCGAGCGTATCATCGATACTCGCTCCGAGTGGCGTACATTCGCGAACGACGATGGCGGTGGCGACGACCCTTCTCGTGTTGGTGATGCCGGTAATCCCCTGCTGGACGGCGCCCAGCTCGAGACCAGCATTGCCTTCTCCGAAGGTAGAGACCACAAGAACCTGGCGCGGATCCAGAACAAGTCGCAGACCGACAAGAGCACCAAGGCCATCAGCCAGGCGTTCCGGGATATCAGCGCTTTTTGCGATAGCATCAATTTGGGCAAGAACGTGGCGGATGGCGCGAAGCACATCTTCAAGCTGTGCCATGATAACGGTTTCATGAAGGGAAAGCCCCAGGACGTCCTCATTGCTGGATGCATCTTCATTGCCTGCCGCCAGGCGGGTGTCGGCCGCACTTTCCGCGAGATTTTCCAGGTGACCAACGTCAGCAAAAAGGAAATCGGTCGCGTCTTCAAACAGCTTGAGGCGTTCCTTCAGAAGGTGAAGGAGCAGAATCCAGGTGGTAATGTCATCCAGGACCTCAGTGGATACAAGTCTTCGACGTCCACCAACGCCGAAGACCTATGTACCCGGTTCACCTCCCAACTCGCGTTCCGCAACTCGCAGAAGATTGAGAACGTTTCGCGCGCTCTCGCGCGAAAGACCACCAGCGTGTCCGAGCTGGCTGGTCGCTCGCCGCTTTCTGTGGCCGCCGCCTGCATCTACATGGCTTCGAACTTGATGGGCGAACCCAAGACGTCCAAGGATATTGCCGCAGTTGCCGGTGTCAGTGACGGCACTATTAAGACGGCGTACAAGTTCCTGTATCATGCCCGAGGCCGGCTGATCGAGAAGGAATGGGGCGCTACCCAGACAGCGATTGATGGTCTTCCGGTGAACTAGAAGGACGCCGGTCCCATCCATTGTCAGGGACAAATTGCGTGTGCTGTGATGCCGCCGTCGTCCACGGCTGCCGTGGCAGAACAGGGCGTTGCCAAGCAAGCAGCGGGGCTGGAGCAAAAGAAGCCTCAGACCAAGGTGGCGAAGGGGACTGCGCAATCTGAGCGCTCTGGACACACCGAGCAGGAGGAGCGGCCACACCATGAGCACCTCGTCCCGCCATATATCCCTGTTGAGGCTTCAGCTATTGCAACGGCATAAGGAAGCTTGTGTCATTTGATGTGGCTTTCTGCCTCTCTTTGGACAAGGCGGCACTGGAGGTGCTTTTTTGGGAGAAGTGTTTATACATTTTCGGTTGTGGTATGGAAAACTCTCCTGAGTAAAAGATCAAATCGGATTGGGGGTGAGGCACCACTGCTTCTTCGTGCTGGCGAGCTTGACTTCAGCTCACCCCGCATTTACGTGCGTGAGGGGTGGGCAGTCTGTCTCTGGCCCTCTTGTTGTTTGCTCCTGAAAGATGAGGGCGTAACGCGATTCGATCTTCAGACTTGGTAGGAGAGGACATGCACGTCGTAGTATTTTCCTATGGCTAGCTGGCTAGCTACTATACGAAGGGTGAGCGGGAGAAGTATAATATGGGGGAGCATGAGGTATAGAGCAGAGAAATGCTAGACAGCAAATATTTTGCTAAAATACTCTCTTTCCTTTGCGTCTTCTCGGTGACTGCTGTCTTAAAGATGCCCGGTGAAACCCATCACCGAAAAGATTCTTGTGGCAGGGACACTAAACTGACATCCATACTTCATCTCGTGTCCGATTATCCTCTTATTCAATGGGTTGCCTATGGACGCGCGAGGAGTTATTCTGGTGACTCCTTATGGATCAGGTCCATACATCATGCGCTGTCAACATATACCTGGCAATTACATAGGCTCCAGTATTGCGTGCAGGTTCCCAGGTAGCTGGTTTGTAGCCTCGCCTTAGGGTTGCTGAAGACGAGCTGTATTCTCCAAGATATCGCTTACGGGCGTAGTCGATGCCATAAGAGTCAAGACGGTGTCAATCGTGGTTGTGCCCCTGCGAAGTTTGCGTACGTCTTCCACGGTACATATGCCCACCTAGTGCTGAAGATACAAAAGCCAACATGACAGCACACGTTGTTCTTAGCATTGATTTCACCGTCGACCATTCTCTTGTCTTCTTGTCGATGGTGCAGGATTGCGTTCATTGAGATTCACACGAGTTCTCATGCCTCGGATGCTTCTGGAGATATCTACATGGCTAGGTAACGGCCGGTAGATCTGGGTTTTGCACCTGGCTCCTGCTTGGGCAGTGCCTTACTAGGATGAGCTTTGCGTGTATTTGTAGTGCAGTTCTTCCAACGCCGTCATACACCATGCCGCTGGTCCTCTGTGACCGGGTTTGATGGTATAGCTGTCAGTTGGGTGGTTCTCTATTAGCCATCCAACAACTAACCGTAGTACAGCTTCAAAAGTGGAAAAGAAGTTCACTCCATTCTGCGCAGTTTCGGGTTTCTGATAGAATGAGTCAAGTAAAAGCCGAGATTGAACGTCCTGGCTGCTGTTCATTCATGTCCCATTTTCCTTTCCCCTTGGATTTGTGCTGCCATCGTAGCCGACAGTATTCACCGAGCTGGTTGGAATCTTGGGATGTTGTACGTCACCCAGATCATATGAAGCCAGGCCCCTCGTAATGTTTAGATAAACACCTGTTGAGCGGTGCCATTAGACAGATCTTCTGACAGAGACTTGGAAGTTGGGGCTATTCACCTCTCTGTAGATGCTGAGTATTAGTGGTTGACGTGACGTCCCCCCGCAGTCACGTGGGACCCACAAAACCATCTGGTCGACCCATCGACTGGCTGGCAACCGCGAATCGCGACCAGGTTGTTGCGATGCCATGCTAGACGAGTTGCTACATGCAGGATTGCTGCATTCATAATCGTCCAGCATCGTCTGATACCATCTTATCTCTAGCTCTCGTCTTTTATGTCACAAAGGATTCATTAATCAACATCGGCGCTTGCAGAAAGGAGCATGGGTCGTCGCTCGGGGCGTGCAGCCGCCAAACGCGCATCGGCTGCTCTACGTAAGTATTTAGAATCCAACCTGCCTTCCCCTATCCATCTTCGACATACGTACATTTGCCGTCTTGGATGCAGGGATGGATGGAATGCCGTCTTACTTACAAATGAATCACAGAGAGCACGCCTCGCAATGTCGATGAAGATGAAAACATGCCCGACGTACCGAGTTCTGAAATGGACACAAAACCCGACGCTGACGAGGATCATAAACCCGAAGACTCCGAACCTGATGAGGACGCCAAGAAGGACGGGGGAGGTGACGGCGGAGGTGAAGGCAAAGGCGAAAAAGGCGGTAGCAAGGAGGGAGATGGCGACGCTGAGCCTGAACCCGAACCAGAGACAGAACCATCCGTAAAGGAACCCACGCCACCGCCGGTTCCCGTCATCCGTCGCAAGCGACTCGGTCGGCCGCCAAAGAATCGACCGCCAGACTGGGACAACATGATCACCGTACCCGCATCCGAGGCCGACACCCCGCGGCGCCGCGGCCGAGGAGGCTGGCGAGGACGCGGTGGCCGCAAGCCCGGCCCAGGCCAGGCGTCTCAAAAGCTGCGCCAGGCCATCGACAAGGAAGGCACCGAGGTTGATATCGTCAACGACGAATGCGTCCTTCCCGAAGACCCAGACGGCGAGACAAAAGTGGACAAGAATGGTCACCTGAAGGGCGGCCGCGAGTACCGCTGCCGCACTTTCACCGTCCTGGGACGCAGCGAACGCCTCTACATGCTTTCGACGGAGCCCGCGCGGTGTGTCGGGTTCCGCGACTCGTACCTCTTCTTCACCAAACATCTCCGGTTGCACAAGATTATTGTGGGCGACGACGAGAAGCGCGACATGATCGAGAGGGAGATCATCCCACATTCTTACAAGGGCCGCTCTATAGGGATAGTCACGGCCCGGTCGGTGTTCCGCGAGTTTGGCGCCCGCATCATCGTCGGCGGCCGCCGCGTCATCGACGACTACCGCGTCGCCGACGCCCGGGCCGACGGCGTGGTCGAGGGCGAGCTCGCTGATCCTTCCGATGTGTTCAACCCGAACGAGCCCTACAACAAGAACCAATACGTGGCTTGGCACGGCGCCAGCGCCGTCTACCACCAACAAGCCCCCGCGGTCTCCGACTCGTTCTCCGGTAAGATCGAGGTGAAGAAGCGCAAAGTGAACGTGACCAACGTAAACTGGATGCTTGAGCATGCCCGTGAGGCGAGGTATGTCAGAAACCCCCCTGTCCCCAATCTGCCGTATAAGGATTGTGATGGAAGAAGAAGAAGAAGAAGACCAGGAGCTGGAGCATATGACGAGGCTAACAAAATCGAAACAGCAACTTCAACAGCACCATCAACGCCATTCGTAAGCTGAACAACGAGAAAGGCGTCTACGACATCCACACCAATACGATGCAGCTACCGGCCATCATGCAGCCTACGCACACGCGCATCGAGGAACTCACACCCGAGGAAGCACAAAAGCTCCGTCCATCGTCTACGTTCCCCCAGCTACCTCCCGATCTCTCGTCCAAGGTGCAGATCCTAGATTTCTACTACGAGCCGGCACCGCCGGGGGTCTCTCCCTTTGTGCATACGCGCAACGGTGGCCACCCGCCCGACTTCCTCGAGCCGTTCCGCACCCTGGGGGCCGTCTCCGATGACATCAAGGACCTGCTCCCGCCCGAGTGCCGCAAAGCCTTTGACGAATCGCTGGCCACGGAGAACGAGTGGAAGTCGCGCTGGGGGAACGAGGCGGACGTGTGTTCACGGGGCGTGCCGATTATTGATCGAGCTATCGTACCGTTTCGGTAGGCACGGCGGACGGTAATCCGAACTCAAGGGCAGCGTATTGTTACAACGCCCAGCAACCGAGCCGAGGGTGTGGCGCCGACTTTGTCTTCCAGGTCGTAACGATCTTGTTCGGATTCAACTTTTTTTTCTTTCGGGTCAGATCGTGCCAGACCTTTCTTTTTCCTTTTTGTTTTTGTTCTTCCCACTGCGTAGATTCCAGGAAGGGGAAGTGGACTCGTGGAGTGGCGATGAAGGGCGAAGGTAATGGAAGATGCTATGCTTGCGCTGGGAAACGTTCTGGGGCTTGGCGTTGAGGAGGGAAAAAAAGGTTACATGGACTGACTATTTTGGCTTGTCACGACATCATCGGGAGATGAGGGTGCGCCGATTACGAACAGGGTAGAGAGAATAGTTGGTCGTTACTTAGACCGACTGGCGATGCTTGGAACCGGGCGGCTAAAGAGCCACCATGGGAAGGGCGAGAGTGAGGTGTGGAATTGGGCGTCCAACGTACTATTATCACCCTGCATTATGGGGTACAGAGGGGCTGGCTGTGGGCTGTGAGAGATCATCGCGACGACTTCTTCGCCATGCTCTCCGCCGCAATGGAAGGGTGCTGACCGGCTATCTGCGCAGTCGGTCTGCTGCTCACCTGTCCGCGCCTCTCCCTTTCCCCCTAGAATATCAATAGTGAATATATGGTCGAAAAGTTAAAATGGCAGAGTGGCCATGGAGTGAGTCATGTGCATGCGTGATCACGGGAGACACGAGACGGCGAGGTGATACTCTTCGTGATGAATGATCAAATTGGTCGGCTGTCGTCGGGATTTTTTTTGCTTTACTTATTGCTGAATGTGGTGAAGCGCCTACATCACTTTGCATACGGCGAATCACGGCCGTCTGGTGACCGGGTATATGTACGTGCATGCATATAGAGGCTGGGGATGGTAGGGGGGAGGCTGAATGAGGTTGGGGGAATGAGGGGAAGAAAAGGAACTGTTCTTCCTCTCTCCATCTCGGAGTGAGGTAATGAAACGAGGGGAGCGAAGTTCCGGGACCCGTCCTGGGAACACGGAAGAGGAAGAGGCGGAAATGACAACACGGGACTGCGGCATACCATTGAATGATTCCGAATTCTACATCCATCCATCCATCCGTCGTCCATCTGCACCCTTTTGATAGCTGGTCGGAATGAAAGAGGAAAGACACGAGGAACATTACAAGCCGTCCACCCCCTCAGTTTCCCCCAGAGAGGCATTTACAACGCAGGACATTCAATTCAGTGTCTCGGCGCTGCGTGCACCGTAGTCGGCATCCGTACCCCCAATAGGGACAGTCCGAGTCCAGAAGGTCGCAGAGTGGTTTGCCGCCATGTCCCTGTTTCGTACTTGGTATGCACCTGGAATTTACGTGGCTCCAGATGCCGTAAACCTGTCGGTCCTTGTCATGCATTGGAAGCTCTTCTGTGCCTGGCGAATGATGGGTCAAGGTCAGCGTGACAAATTGGAAAGCTTGAGGTCCAGCCGGCGGAGGCGATCCCACACACACACGAAAATGTGACTGAGGGATTGAGTGACGATGGGTTTTCTTTTTCAAATTTTTCTTAGTTTCCCATACAAATGGGCGTCGGCCGAAACCGGCTTCTTGCGGTGTTCTCGAAAGACCTGGCAAGCGTCTCCCCATCGGAGAGGTCGGTCAAGTTGTCAAGTCAACGATGCCCCTCATCGGCCCGCCTGTTAGAGCCGCTACGTAGGTATGTTGTGGTGAGGGATATTTGGGCATATGCAGGTCCGTGGAGTGGGTTTGGCCATCGTGTCCTCGGAGTGTTCCTGGACGCCTACAGCCAACCATCCGCCGCCACTAGGAAAGGAAAATTCCTAGAAGAGAGTCATTGAGCCTACCGAGCCATCAAAGAAAGGGTCATCGTGCGCCTCTAGCCACGGGACTACGTTGTATACGAATCCTTTTTTTTTCCCATGGCTTCCATCAACTGCGCCATCCTGGTTAGACTTGGACCCTTGCGGGTCAGGCTGGTTGATTGGTTTCGATTCAGGCGTCAATATTTTTGGGGCAACAGAGAAGGGCCTTTTTTTTTTTTTTTTTTTTTTTTTTTTTCCCTCTGCCTTCGGGCACACGAGTCACCATTTCCTCGGGTTGCCGAGCTCGAGGTCGCGGGTCACGAGAGACCCGAGGGACAGGCGCGTCTATTCATAGCATTGCGGGACCGATCCAATGACCAATGCTGCAATAAGACATGTACGGATATGGGGGAAATGGTCCAAGTTCTTCATTTCCTCGTTATCCCCATCTCGGTCTTTATACAGGAGCAGATAGTCACCTATGACTACCTAGACAAACCTTTTTGACCTGAAGAGAAGGGCGTCTTGGAGTCTTGGCTATCGTCATGACGCTGTCCAACCTCCAAATGTTTTCGAATAGCAAATCTCAGCCGTCAGCGAGGTTAGGTACTCCTCGACTTCACGAGTTCCGCAGTTTCCTGAGGGCTAAGACGGAGATTTGAAGCTGCTACACCGTTTCCTCTAAAACGCCTCGGCCCACTATCTTTGCCGATCTGGCCTTGGAAACCCCCACGGCCTTGGCTCAATTTTGGATATGACAGATTGTTGATTGGTTGGCTGTGGTGCGGAATCCTCTATTAGGAGGAGGTACAACGTACAACGTACCTACCTGCATACCAGTTGCAACGCCCAGGCTCAGTCGGCGCTATAGCATGATACCCGATTAGGATAGGTCGCCATGTCCAAGTCTCGCTCAGGGTACGACACTACACGTGTAGTGTAGACCGACGGCACCGATTATAGTGTACAGCGTAACTAAAAGTACGTAAAACGATATAATTCACGCGTCAGGTATTCGGATCCAGGTATGGTTAAGAGTTAGGTGAGACATACGAAGTACATAGACCGAATATTGCTTTTACACGTATACGATCTATTGTCGAAACTCATTCTGTAAGCAGGTACGTTGTAAGACCCGAAGCAATGGAATAGTTATCCGCCTGGTATTAGTACCAACGCGCTGGCCATGACGCGAATCGATATGGCGGCCATTCTTAATCGGGTAAGGAAGGTATCGTTGTAGGTAAAGCACCGCACTGACCATGCTGTGATGCGCCAGACCGATAGTCGGAGAATGAAGACTATCGAAGGGGCCGGCGACTTGGCACGTGAGCGTCGCAGCATTCGTCGAACGGCTTCGTCCTGACGTTGGGGGAGAGCCTGACTCTCTGCTCTGGGTGCAACGCTGCTCCGTCTGATGAAATATTTTCATCCGTACAAGCCATCAGAACGGTCTGCCGATCCATCGTCCTGGTTTTCTGAATCGTCACCCTCGGATGTTGATTATTGGCTCCGACAGCTAAAGTTCATGCCCGCGCATCAAGACGCCATGAGTAAATTACTTCGTATGAAAAACTCGTCACCCTGTCTATGCCCGATGGATTCGAGTTTTTTTTTTTCTTTGTTTTCTTTGCATCGACGTCACGACAGGCTTGACGCTGACGGGCGACTCGTCATTCTGATTGTCATCCTCAGTGTGTGGCGAAAGACGTACGTACAGTACCAGGAAGGTTCTACGGCGAGTTCTAGTTCCTTTTTTTTTTTTTTTTTTTTTTTTTTTTTTTTTTTCCCTCTCTCTAGTGTACGACGACCTAGCCGGTGATCCAGTGCCGTGTGGGTCATCCTAGAAATCGAGGGATCTTGCTACGCGTACCAAGTAATAAAAGCGTTTCTCGACTCTCAACAATAGAAACGTTGAATACAGCGCCATGCCAGGCCGTCCTAGACATTTCTGTTGCTTCCCCGCAAAACGTGGCCGACAGACGGCGCAAGGCAGTAATAACGGTGGAAAGAAATTGGTGGTTATCTAGCTGCGAAGTCTACGCTACTAGACTCGAAAACTCCGTCACGCCCTTGCTTCTGAGTTTTATATCTGCAGGTCATACATATCCGTCATGCCATGCCCATCTCGAAAGGAACTGCGCAGTACGACCTCGTAGCTAATAACGCCACTCGGTAGGCAAGAGTCATGTGCCGCGTTCTTTTATAGGATTCAGTTTGGTGGCCCCTATTACATAGGTACGAAGGAAGTTGTACTTTGTAGGTACGAAGTACGAAGTTTGAAGGTGAGAGCCCGTGAGTCCAGTGTTCTCGTAAGGGTGGGGGTGAAATGTGGGACCTCTCATCCTGTGCCGGTATTCCATACAACTCCCAGTGTACAACGTACAGAAGAACGAATAATGACTCGGTACCTATTCGTGCGTAGTTTAATTTCCCAAGGACCCCTACCGCCACACCTTCACCTGCCTTAGAAAGACACTCCCTCGGCCTGTGCGGAGTACCGTAACTACTGTGTTCCCTGAGCCCGGGCCTGTATTCCTTTTCACCGGATTGGATCACTCGGGCCCTTCACTTGTATGTATTATCCGCAGACCCTTTTTAAAAATAAAATCAAAATAAATAAATAAAAGATGGCGAGGAAGATACAACGTACTACCCACACATGTACTTACGTATTGCATACAACGTACTTAGTACGTACATACAGGTACAGGCACTAATTTAAGTACATCGTGTGGTTGTAGAATTCCGACGGGTTCTTAACAAACCGCCACCACCACTATGAAGGTCCATGGCACGATCAAATGCAACGTACATGATTTCAATTAGCAGACGCCAAATTGCATTGCTGACTCCATTACTGAAAGCCGAGCTGCATGTCCACAGTTCATCGTTTCTACTTTCCTCTGCCAGGTCATAAAAGGAAGTTGCCCAGGAGGCTCACGTCGACTAGTCCCTTCGTACTCGCCCCGACAAGCCCCCAGAAAACCATCAGCCACTGAGGCTACAGGAAGAGAACCGTAAAGTGCCTACAACGTGCTGAGTAATACGAATACTAGCACGCGTGGTACTTGGTTGTAAGACTGCTGCGACAAATTGCGCTTGTTGACGGTGGGACTAGAACACCCACCATTCCGGCCATCGCATCTGCCTATTTGGTCCATATGTCGTAATTAGTGTACGTTGTACCTAGGTAGCTACAATATACGATAGTACCCGCTTCTCCCTTACTAGGTAGGTACATACACAAGTATGCCGTTAATCGTGCACACAGCGTCTCGTGTGCGTATCCATACACACGCGTGGCAGGCAGCTTGGTGTGCTGGCTGTCGTCGTAGGAAAATATGGGTAAATTGGCTACAGAAACGGTGAACAGAGATGAGAGCCGGTACTATGAGCGAATAATCAACAAGATGGGAAAAGCCGGCAACAGGACGAGGTAAAAATGTACATACGTACAAACTTAATATTGTAGGCGCTGCCACGATGTATACGGCCAATCAAAATACCGACCACATAATTACATAATGTAGGCCTTGGCCTTCATGTTATCCGTAAGTACCTACTAAGTAGGTATTACATACTTCGTAGGTACAACGTACAACGTACAGTACGATACAGTACTTCGTACTTTCCGTCTCGAATGGAGCAAAACGGCTCCATCTTGGTCTCGCCCCCTTCACCACTCAGGCTCCACCTCCAACCCGTTGACTGGGCACCTCAGTTCACAAGCTAATTTACAACGGAACTTTGCTGCCTTCCGTCCTGCGCCCACAGCTTTGTTCCTACTCGTACCCTCACAGTGGCTGAACGCTTGACACCCCCCGTCCAAACGACTCTGAACCCACCCAATTGCGGCCGGTCACCAGCGCTGCACTGTAGCATCGACTTTTCTTCCCATTCCGCCCCTCCGACCGACCCGCTCATTTGTGCATCATCTCTCTTGGCCATCCTCACTAATTAATATTCTACCCTTCCCCACCCTTCTCTTATGTACTTCGTATATTCTCTTTATTTTCCTTCGCTCGTCCTTCTGTCTACCCCCTTCCCCTTCCCCCCATCCCTCACCCCCGACTTACCCTTGCAACCACCGAATCCGCCGTTCAACGATCGTCGACTCTTCCGCCAAATTCCTTCTCGAGTCGTCGACTTGTTGGGATTCTTGGGCTCTGCTACATTCCCTTGTGTGTCGAAATAGGAGATAGGAGGGTTCGGTCAAAACAAGCGCGTCACAACGGATCAAGGAGCCCAGGCCCTGTTCTGGTCTTCACTGCACACGAACATCTTCGCCTTCGGCTCTGTACCTTGCGCAGCTTGCGTTGAAGCCGCTGTTCTTCCATTTCTTCATCGCTACGACGGCCGACTTACTCCGCTGTGCGTTGATGGTTACGCTTCTACGACCAACAGCCACAAGGTACGTCTTTTCGCCATTTCATTACTTGCTTCTATTTCTGTTGCGCTTTTGTCTTTTCTTTTTCTTTTTTTTTTTCCTTTTTTTTTCACCTCGTCGACTCTTGCTTGCCGGCCTATTTGGCTCGAGTACCACACATCATCTGTTCATCCGACGGCAAACCATCATACAACAAACTTTGCATGGTTTTCTCGACGGTTCCGACAGCGATCTTCTCACGCTATACCGTCAATCCCCAGCGTTCTCGAAGTCGGTTAAACGTCCCGTCGACGGATGAATAAACCGGTATCCATATACCAACCACGAAACGCGTTACCACAGAACCAAGGCGAGCATCGAAACGTGGAACCTGTACTACCTCGAGCCGCACTGGAGAAATACGTTTCATCTCATTCTTTTTTGCACTTGGCTTGGACGAACCGTTCCGCATTGCTGGGACTGGTTTTGTGGTTCTGGCAACAACGAGCAACATCACTTGCAACGCGTCGTTTTCCTCTCGTTTCTCGTCATTGGTCTTGAAAAACCTCGTACTGACTTGCCACAGAACATAGCAGTGCTCAGGCCCATACATTCCTTTTGACGCCTACTTTTGACTTTCCTTCTATTCCTTGCCACGACACATCCTCCGAAAAAGTTATTTCTTTCCCACCAGTTTCGGCAACCCGAATCTCTGACATTTCGTGTTTTTTCGTCTCTTCCGATCTGTATTTTGAGACGCAGCATTTGAAAATAATTGGGGCTCCGGCTGCATCTATCGAGATATCGTCCGCGCCGACATCCATTCCGTTTTAATCGACGCCAGAACATCACTTCTATGGATCATCAACGCTAGAGAGTTTGATCTTTTCTAGCTCCCGTCCCTCGACGCGACGTTTCCCACCCCTCTTACGGCCTTCGGAATACCCTCGGGTTGCATCCATTTTCGGTCACTCCTGTCTGGTGTTCTGTCACTGCCTCGAGTACCTCTTCCGCTACACGACGGGGATCTGCTTCTTGATCTTCGTCGATTCAGACCGCTACCGCCAACATGGTCTCCGGAGGAGTTTGTGCCGTCCTCGATTACGAGGTTGAGCACATGGCCGAGTTTGTCGCCGACATGGCCTCGAGCATTGCCGTTCCCAACTCGGTCGCTTCCTCATCCTTCCGCAAATTTGTCACTGGGATCCTTTCCTCCACTCGTCTGCCCAAGAGCACGATTCTTCTCGGCATGAACTACCTCGCCAAGCGAGTCAATACCCAGAAGCAGAAGAACGTCTTTCGCGTCAACGACGGCGATATTTGGCGCATGCTCACCACTGCGCTCATCTTGGCTAGCAAGTTCCTCGACGACAACACGTTCCAGAACAAGTCGTGGGCCGAAGTCAGTGGCATCGCCGTCACGGAACTGAACCTTCTCGAGAGGGAGTGGCTGCAGGAGTGTAGTTTCAACCTGTTCGTTAACCTCGATTACAGTCGAGACTACACTGCCTGGATCAAGAGTTGGGAGGAGTGGACCGTCCTGAAGGAACAGGCTCTTGCCCGCGCCGCGCGGGGAAGACAGGCGTCTCTCGTGCCTGCCATCGACACCGATGTCGCTCGCTATGGAGGCCGCCTATCTTACGGGTCCTGGGTGCAGCAGCAGGCTGCTGAGTACGAACGCTACCAATCCATCAAGCGCGGCGAGGTGGCTCACTCGCAAGGATACCGCATGTCCGCCACCGACTGGCCTGCTTCCGGCCCGGCCATGGCCTGGCATAACGCACCTCTCACGCCGCCTGATTCCGGATATGGTACGCCCGATTATCTCAGTTCTGCCTCATCGGCCAACGCCCGCTACAACGAGTGGTTCTCGTCTGCAGCCGCCAGTGGGCAGTGGAATAGTCGCTTCCAGCAGTCTGTGCCGTCAAACTATTTCGTGCCGCGGCACGGAACGTATCCCCATACATACGGATATGGCCAGACCATGTGGGAGCAAGGTATTGCCGAATGTAGCTGCGCCAGCTGCATCGAACCTGTCAAGCATCAAGGCTATTTTAGCCAGCCCGTTGTGGGCTAGAACCCCTTACTTATACGGCGGCCTCGTCTTATTGGCAACCACATCGCGCACCGCATCCACACAGGTGTTCTGAACCGAAAAAGTTTATCCCATGTTTACCCGGCGTCCAGCATGGCACGCACATTATTTTTTCTTTTTCTCTTTCTTTTTTTTCCGGAAAATGGATGATACGGTTAGCATTTTTCAGATACCCACACGACGGACAACAACCTTCGACATGGCAGGCTCCACCAGCCTGCACTTCATGGAACTTTCTTAGCTGGTCATTCCACCCAGCATTACGATCTCGGGCATCCGCACACATGCGACGCCTCTTCCTTTTGGCGGTTGCCGCATCTTGCGACGGGCCTCGCTCGTCTCACAAGATAGCTGGCCATCACAGCTATTAGGCCCAACGTCTCATGATTGAGTGGCCGATGCCCTTAATGACAGCACTTTCACCTTTTTCTCTCGGCATACGGATGGCAGTTTTTTGGCGTTTTACGGTCAGCCTCGCGATCCCCTGGGCTCGGCGTCCACGATAGACATCGCTTTTTTTCCTTTCTTTTTCTTTTCCCAGCCTTCAGCTTTGTACGGCCGACTTCATCGAGAAGTCCTTGCTCGTATTACGGACGACGGACGACATTTGGAAGACTGTGTTAGCCATATGGTGTACGCTGGCTCACCGCTCCTATCACGATTTCTCTCGCACCCAGGCGCGCAGTTTCTATATTCAGCATAATAGAGCTGCCAACGCCCGCATGTGTCAATATCGGTTCGAGTACGGGACGATCTATTCGTTCCCAATTGGTCTCCGTACCGGCCGGGGCAAATGGGCCCATTTTACATGTTCTTTATGTATATATTCGCCCTCATCCCGATCGTACCATGTTGCAGCCGCTTCCGATGGACTTGGCATCTTCGATCCCATGAGAAGAAGTTTCCGGCTTTGAAACTCGCGACCATCGCATCACGGGCTTGGGATGAAAAGGGCTCTGTCACCCTTTTTCATTGGCATTATGCAAAAAGTTTTCTTTTACCGTAAGAACGGTCTTTGTTTTGTGGTTTATTTTCCGGACAAGCCACCAGGGGGCTTTACTACTGAGAATGAAGGGGGGAAATTTCATTGGGAAGGATTTGTTCACTTTTTTTCCTCCGGTGCAACGCATTGCGATATTGGCAAACAAAATGGCAAAGGGGGTTTGGTTTCCTGCGAGCCTCGAGGATTTTCTTTATTATTCACCGTCAGCCTCCACATCCCCAAACAGCAACACTGAATCCTTCCTCAGTCATTGTCCGTTGCCTGGACTTGAAACAATGACACTCTATGGGCGCTGGCGGCACTTGTTCATTTCTCCCTTCACGCGAGAAGGCTTTAGATTCTTTGTTTTTCTTCACATGGCACAGAGGCTCAGCGGATCATATGGAAGGTGAAAACTGGTTTGAGTTCTTCGGACTCTTCGGAGAGGCTGATAATGGAATGGCGCTCCACGTTATCGGGCATCTGGTTTAAGCGTGATGCTATAACCAGGCCTTCTGAGCAGAAAAGAAAAAGTGGACGTTATGGAAACCGGTCAGCTGGCATGGGAAGAAGGGTCGAGGAGATATGGGCGAGATGGTCTTGGATACGACTGCTCGCAGGAGATCAAAAGGGTATAAATCCATGTTTGGTCCGAGATGACATGGGAAATCAGAAGACAGACTGGAGGGGCTCTTTTGCAAGTAGACTCTTAGATCAGCTGTCAATGCAGCAGAATGGTCCAGATATGGATGCAAAGCTTGTTTTGCGTTGCATGTGATGCTATTATTCGTACATGCGTTGGAGGAACTCGTTCACACGCCACGCATATCATGGCTTTGCGATGTTGGTACGTTTCCGGGCACGGGCCATACCTAAGCTCATTTTCAGCCTCGTCTGTTCCTTGGTTCCTGATTCGCTGGGAATCACTAGCTTTTGGTCGCCACATTACAACCCCTGCTCGTTTGGAGCCTTGCCCTGTGCTCTTAGGCCAGGCTACTGCTCATGCTGTGGTCAGAAACACCCTTCACATTTGCGATTCACGACGCCTTCAGTATTCTCGATTCCGCACTCACCCAATTTGCCTCCTAGTTTTCCCAGGAAGAGAAGACTCGTTTACAGCGCGACTCTTCCCATCATTATCGTCACGTCTCCTCGTGTCTGTAATTCACATTCAAGGGGAGACTGAGAGCGAAAAGACGATGGCCTCGCGTTTCGTCTCGCGTGGACGCATTGACGCCGAGACGGGCGAAGAGGTTTCCCAGTCGAGCGCAGCCGGGGAAGCGACTGGCGTGCCGGCTGCCTCTTCCTCTCATGACGGCGGTGGCAGGGGCACTGGTAAGAGCTCGGCGGAATGGGAGGCTGTTCAGCGGGAGCTCGAGGCCGAGAGACGGAGAAGGGATGAGGCGAGAGCGAAAGCTGTGAACGAAGGCGGGGAGCAGAGTCTTTATGATATTTTGCAGGCGAATAAAGGTTTGTCTTTCCTCTTCCCCGTTCGTTCTTCTCCGGTTCCCCTCTGTTACATATGCCGGCGCCTGCCGCGAAACCCCAGACCCTCTCATTTCGTTCAGTTATCTTGTTTCTTTTACGATTTTGGTCTTTCTTTTCCATCTTCACAAGTGTGGGCGGATCACATGATTATTCAAAGGGGCGAGAAACTGCCCACTCGAGGGGGAAACTGGCCCAACTGACACTTGATACACACGCATTAGCCGCCAAGCAAGCTGCGTTTGAAGAGCAACACAAGATTCGGAACCAATTCCGTGCGCTGGATGATGACGAGATAGATTTCCTCGACGACGTGATGATGCGACAAAGGGAGGAAGAGGAGAGGGTAAAGCGCGAGACAAGAGAAGGACTGGAGGCATTCCGGGCCGCGCAGAGAGTGGAGGAACGGAGGCTCTCGGAGCAGGCGGGCGAAGCGGAAGGGGATGGCGGAGGGGGAGGAGGCGATGTGATTGACGCGGATGAGTGGAAGAACGTCGGGAGGAAGAGGAAGAGGCACGACAGGCGCGAGGGTGGTAGGGGTTCGTTAATGAAGAGAAAGGCCAGTGGTGCCGCGGCGACGGCGACGGGTGACAAGGGCGGCAATTCGAGTATGGACGGAAAGGAGGCTGGTGGGGTGGAGAAGAAGAAGAATGATGAGGATGAAACAGAGACGGGGAAGACCAAGGAGAACGCGGATGGTGGTGAGGGTAGTCTTGATGGCGGCGGTCTTGGGAATGGCAAGGACGCCGGCCTGCCTGCCAGCAAGACAGATCAGGCGCCAGCCGCAAAAGCTCCAACATCAGCGCCGTCGAAGCCCGGGCTGGGACTCGTGGCGTACGGTTCTGATTCTGACGACGACTAAACGACGCTGAAGGAGAACGCGAGATTGTGTGTATTCTTGTAACCCCAGGAGCAGGTATTCATGCGACATACGAGGCAGTCGGTAGCTCGACACAAAGAGGAGAGAACGGCGATAAGTATTGGGAGTACATGTATTGTATTCTCCCCCTCTGGACAATGGACTGGTTGTTCTAATGAGACAGGAGGGTAGCGAATCTATAATATCTTCATCCTTCCCCCCGTAGATGTGAGCCGGAGAAACCCGTCCGTCAATAGCTACTAGTACATGGTTTGTGGCAAATTGCCATACAAGACTCATATCTAACAAGGTATATATATCATTGTTTTACAGGAGCCCAACGAGGGTGGAAAATCCATCGCGCCAGACCGGGAATACATTCACCTCAGACAACCACGTCGTCAATGTTGCCGACGTTGGGGCCTTTAGGCTTTCCCTGCCAGGCCCCAGCGCCCCAGCGATATAGCGACCGCAGATTCCTCTTGATCCATCCTTCGACCACTTCTTCCGGGATGACAATGGCCCGGGCTCGCTCCTCGTCCTCTGGGAGCAGCTCGAACCGCCGCATACGAGAAGTAATCCGCGGGTCAAGGACCATGGGGTTCGTCCACACCTTCTCCTTGGGCAGCTTGCCGGCCTTCTTGTCCTCCTCGTCGTCGGCTTCGGTCTTCCACACACTCTTGATCCAGTTCTTCTCCTCCCATTCCAAGGCGAGTTCCTGTTCCCGGCGCGCGAGGCGGTCGTCGGACGAGGCCTCGGCCTCCTCGCGCCATTCGCGGTTCGCGGCGAAGCAGACGGCGGCGACTTGGCGTCCAATATCGTCGGCGAGGGCGCGGCGGTTCAGGAACCGGACGAGACGAGTCGGGGTGTTGAGGAAGCCGAGAATGTGGGGGAACTGGATGGGTGCCGAGGGGGAAAAGTGACCCGGGATCGTACGGGGCAGCGGGGAATCGGAGTACTCGTCGGTGGTGTTATGGGGGAGCGGCTGAGGAGGTCTCTCGGGCTTCTTCTCCTTTTCCTCTTCTTCTTTCTTCTTGTCCTGGTTTTCGGCCGTTGCGCCATCTTCGGTGGTGGTGGCCTCTTCTTCCGCGGGTGGCGGTGGTGGTGGTGGCTGTAGGTGTGGCGGAAGATCGAGGGGACCCAGCCAACCTTCGTGCAGGCCACGGATATATTCCTTCCACGTGTTGCGACCGATGACGATGTCTCCCGCGTCGCCCACGTACTCGGGGATGTTATTCCTCCTGCGCACTTCCTCGCGGATGGCTTCCTCGGTAGGCTCGAGCAGCTCGTCTGGCTTCTCGTCGAGTCGGCGGCGACGGCGGATACGTTCGGCGACGGCGGCTCGGATGTCGCCCTGAGCACGACCTTGGATGAATTCCCAGTCGAGGCCGGACGCGGCGAGCACGGGCTTGATGTACTCCAGGAAGTGGTCCTGCGCTACACGGACACCTTCGCCCGGTGGTGCGGATAGCATGACGGTGAGCTTCCGGGGAAGCTGCGAGGGGTTCGGCACTGGTTCGCTGGCGAGGGGTGCTACGGCGCGGGCCCACCGTGCCGTGGCACGCTTCTTCTCACGTCTGTCGTAGATGACGGCGGCGGAGAAGGAGCCGGTCACGGTGAAGAAGATCATCCAATTTCGTGACGGGAGTTTGCGCGGGAGACTCGGGAGGCCGAGCATACGGAATGCAGGGTTCCTCTCCAGCGCCTTGTAGCCGGGAGCAGAGGAAGGAGATGCATTGGGTTTCGGAGCAGTGGAAGTAGCAGCCGCGGCCTGGGGGTTAGACGTGGGCATGTCAGTCGCATTTAGTGGTAGCAAAGACGGGCTCTGATGACTTACTGGCTCGGGCGGCGTAGGGGGCGGTTTGGCATCCGCCATGATGATCAGAGATTATAATTATACGCTTAAGAAATACTCAGGGAAAGAATCATGACAGGGTTGTAAATCGGATGCTCTGGATATGCCAGGCCTGAAGAGGCGCGTAATGAACGAGTCGGAAAAATGGCACAGATTACGGACGAGGATTTTTTGTCGGTGATCTGATAAGATAAGAATGTCCGCCTCGTCTCCTTCGCTTTTACGCGTAGGTACCTAGGTACCAGGAGGTTCATGGGTACGAAGGTACTTTGTACAGTTACGCGGTAGGTTTAGCGGAGCCAGGGGGTCCAACGGTGTGGCTTCACCGAGAGCACAGAAGACTTCGCTGGGGAGTTTCAATCCTTAATCAACATTCCTACCGAAACCACAACGCTGCCGCAAGATGTGCGCTACTTGTCGTTAATGCAGAGCCCCGATAAGCCTCCCCAGCCTGGCAAGCGGAGACGGTATTCTGCTGTAACAAGCAAGGCAACCACTGTCTGCCGTCTATCCGCATCCCAATTGAACGAAGCTCACACAATGGCTGGTCTCCGAGTAAGCCATAGGCCGGCATGCCGGTGGTAGACACCGCGCCCGTCTGAGAGCTCCGCTTCTATGTTCAACTGGCTGGTGGGCCTGCAAGTAAGCCAGACTGCCGAGGGGGAGTATGAGATGGACTCTGTGAACTTTTCGGTGTGGTTACAACATAGCGTTACACAAGCGCGTCCATTCAACGTACTTTGCCGCATCAAAATTCGAGGCTCGTTGGTTTGCTAGAGGGGGTTCTGAAAAGGGGGACGAATCAGTGCGAGTTCCGGCTTATCTTTAGCCCTTGCAGAATGGTCTCAGGTGGGAGAACACGGACACAGACCCGACACTGGGTACCGTACAACGCAGAATGTTTACGGTGTGAGATGCTTGAACACTTTTATTATTATGCTATTATTTGTTACCTAACTGACTGCCTCGCCTCTATAGCTAAAACCAACCAGAATGAAACGGAGCATAAAAATAAGGGTGTCCGAAGAGTCGGTGAGGGAAGTATACCTACCTACAACTACTTCGTATGCATTAGTAGGTATACAACGTAAACAAGAGTGAGCTTGTTAGAGGATAACTCGGCCCAGGCCATAATACATCGTGGACGATTTCTCTTATTGGACAACAAAACACGATATACAGGACTGGACCGAACTATGCATATATTTCCTCCTTTATTTTCCTCTTCCCTCTGGGCTAAAGACGTGGAACGTGGAAAATCTTCCGAGGAGACAAGGTGTGGAACAGGGGAGGGCGAGTCTGGAGCCGGATAAACGGGCACTTCCGTCCGTTATAATTAACGTGCTCATTCATAGGACGTCTGACTACGGAGTACGGATTATGAGCTCTCCGTGTATTTGTACAACGTTCCGTACCCTCCCTGGCCTCGGGTGCTAGCAGAACAACCCCGCACGACCACTCACAGCTCCTGCCTTCCGCTCTCCTTCTTTTTGTGGGTTAGGGGGGTTAACCGTTGAGAGGTACAGTACCTGACCTGAACCCAGGCCTGAACCCGCCCATTTACCTCCTGATCGTGCCTCACGTCTTCACCATCCAGGGGGTTGTTTGACACTTGGCTCTCCGTTTTGCTCCAACTCCACACGGGGTTCACCCAGGAAGAACATCCTCCTTCAAAACGATTCTCTTCAGTCGCTATTGATAACGAAAAAAACAAGTACGTGTGTCGCATACCGACGTCGTCGTTCGTCGCTCTCCTCTCGATCATCCTCTATCCCCTCTCCTGATCGTTGGCGGTCAGCGTCCCTGAACAGCAATATCGTTATCCTCTGTCGATAAGACAGCGCTCCCCCCCTCGGTTGCGCTCCCCTCTCACTGTCCATTTGGCCGTTCATCCTGCATCTTTCGGTGCAAGTCCTCTCCGAGACATCAGTCAACAACTTAACGCTACCGTTCCTAACATCGTCAGTAGCCAACCCGGACCAGACACAAGAAGACCTCACTTTCTTCCCCAGTCCGCTGCCAACCAGCCGACTCGAATCCCTCGCTTCGACACGCCCTATATTCCGACCATCTCTCCACCGTCACACAGGGGGGGAAAGAACACAGGCACAATGGACAACAGCAACAACAATCGGATGTATCTCAACTTTGGGAACAACAACAATGATCGTCTGAATCCAGTTAATGATCGTGCGAACTACCCGACTACACCCTCGACCTTCCCACAGCCCGTCTTTCCCACGCACCAGACTGGTCAGCCCGGTGGCCTCCAGCCCTCGCAGCAGGCCTACCAAACAGGCTATGCCCCCCAGGGTTACTTCATGCAGAACCAGTATCCCCCAAACTACCCCGCCCAGCCTCAAGCAACCGATTTCGCTTCATCGAATGTGTACCAGCCGAGGTCCAACACCCCCGGGACGAATGACCCCAACACAGGCCTCGCCCACCAGTTCTCCCATCAGAACCTCGGCGGCGCCGCCCGAGCCCAGGCCTACAACACCAGGGGCCCTTCTCCCGCCCAGCGTCCTCGGACGGCCGGTGCCCCGGGGCAGCCCTCGGGCTACGCTAGCTATCAGAATGCGCCCCTCCCGTCTTCCGCATCGGCTCCTTCCGAGGACTTCTTCGCTCGTGCACCCGAGCGAAACCCCGACAAATACGGCTCCAATGCCAACAACAATCAGGTCAAGTGCTCCAAGCTGGCCGCCGACTTTTTCAAGGACAGCGTGCGCCGGGCACGCGAGAGGAACCAGAGGTGCGTGCTTTGCTTTTTTTTTTTTTTTTTTTTTTTTTTGCTTTTAACCCTCGATACCAGCCCGCCTCCCTCGCTGAAGAATAAGCGGGAGCATATTGCTAACCTTGTCCTTCTTGTCCGTGGTACAGGCAAAGCGAAATGGAGGCTAAGCTCCAGGAACCCAATCAGACGTCATCGAGACGAGAGCAGATTTGGTCGACAGCCGGCCGAAAGGAGGGCCAGTACCTGCGTTTCCTCCGAACCAAGGACCGGCCAGAGAACTATAAGACCATCAAGATCATCGGCAAGGGCGCCTTTGGCGAGGTTAAGCTAGTCCAGAAGAAACAGGACGGCAAAGTCTATGCCATGAAGTCCCTCATCAAGACCGAGATGTTTAAGAGGGACCAGCTCGCCCATGTCCGGTCTGAGCGTGACATCCTCGCCGAATCCGACAGCCCCTGGGTCGTCAAGCTGTACACCACCTTCCAGGATTCGTATTTCCTCTACATGTTGATGGAATTCTTGCCCGGCGGCGATTTGATGACCATGCTCATCAAGTACGAGATCTTTTCGGAGGACATTACCCGTTTCTATATCGCAGAAATCGTGCTCGCCATCGAGGCTGTCCACAAGTTGGGTTTCATCCATCGGTATGTCTGTCGCATGCATCATTTCATGACCATCATCCCCTTCCCGGTCATTATTTGTCTTTAGAGAGTTCGGAGTTTGCCATCCACCGTCGATTACTTTTGTGCTCACATGCGTCACCTGCAGCGACATCAAACCGGACAATATTCTCCTTGACCGCGGCGGCCACGTCAAGCTCACCGACTTTGGTCTTTCCACCGGCTTCCAACGCCTACATGACAACACTTACTATCAGCAGCTGATGCAGGGCCGATCGAACCGCCCCAGGGACCGAAACTCGGTGGCTATAGACCAAATCAACCTCACCGTCAGCAACCGCTCCCAGATCAACGACTGGCGGCGGTCGAGGCGTCTCATGGCCTATTCGACCGTCGGAACACCCGATTATATTGCCCCCGAAATCTTCACTGGCCAGGGCTACAGTTACGATTGCGATTGGTGGTCCCTCGGCACCATCATGTTCGAGTGTCTGGTTGGGTGGCCCCCTTTCTGTGCCGAGGACAGCCACGACACGTACCGGAAGATCGTGAACTGGCGCCAGACTCTCTACTTCCCCGACGACATCACGCTGGGTGTGGAGGCAGAGAATTTGACCCGAAGGTAAGATTTTATCTATGGTGGTGTTTCGAAGAAACAATCAAGGGGGAATTCTGACTTAAGTGTCCCGTTAGCTTCATCTGCAACACCGAGAACCGAATAGGTCGAGGCGGTGCCCATGAGATCAAAGCGCACCCATTCTTCCGAGGCGTCGATTTCGATAGCCTGCGTCGGATCCGGGCACCATTCGAGCCCCGCCTTACTTCCAACATTGACACCACCTACTTCCCAATAGACGAGATCGACCAGACTGATAACGCCACTCTGCTCAAGGCTCAGGCAGCCCAAGCTCGCCAGGGTGGCCAGTCGCTAGAGGAGACCCCTGAAATGAGCCTGCCCTTCATCGGCTATACCTTCAAGAGGTTCGACAACAACTTCAGATAGAGCCCGTGTTTTCTGGGCCGACCAAGAAGCCTCTCTTTCGCTGCGCCTAGAACAATGCATGAATGCATCCACAGCAGTATGACTGTGCCTTGGCACATATATCGTCTCGTCCTGCATCACCCGCGCTATGCAGAGCCTTCTAGCCATTGCAATTTGCATCTTGTTAAGCTATTTGATTTTTCTTCCAACCGCATACGCATACGGCATGGCGATTTCCATTGTTAGAAAAAGAAACCGGTTTAAACTACCAACTACATGGCCAACAGAAGGCTGCAAGCAATTCTTTACCGAAACATGTTTGGCTTGGTTCGTGGAACTTGTTCGTCATATAAAGGCCGGGTGGAGAGCTTTGGGGAATGGCAAACCTGGCAGATGGACAATATCACGTTGAGAGGCAAGGAAGTGGTAGTGGGGATGTGATGCTGGCGATTGTCATCTTGTCTTTCTTCGCATTTCTGGATGATAACGTCGCACCAGATGGGGTTCCTCGCGATTAGGAGATTGAAGTGGACGATATGGAGCACAGACAGGGTGCCAGCTAGCCAGTGAGAACCAGGACAAGTTCAGAAATGAATGCAATATGAAGAAGAAGCCCAGGGTGCCGATAAAAGTTCACATGATGGAACTGTGCCACAACTCGGGCAATGAGTCCAAAGAGCAAAGACCAACAACCATCGTTGCCTAGGCAGGCGACTGGCGAGGGCCGAGTCAACAGCCATCAACCGCTCATATGTCTCGAGCCAGTCCCAACGCATAACAGACTTGATATGTTGGTTGTCGTAACGAGTCACAATCGCGTAACCACAGAAAATCGCATACGCCGTCTTTGATCCATCACTCTGAACTGGATCAGAGCGGCTCCGTATGGTCCTGGTTGTAGCTCAATCTCGGCTGATCCATGGAGGCAAGTATGTAGTCAAGCTCTTCGAATCAACGGGAAGACTATTACATACATGGGCATAGCATCGTACATAGATATCTTGACTTTTAGGCCCAGAACAAAGAAATAAAACCAAGATTAAAAATAAAAGCCCAACTCCAAGCGCCTCCATGCTACCGGTATGTCCTGTTCTGACAGAGGGTATCTCAATTCTCGAGACGTTGCCAATGCTCCTCTGACAATACTGCCATTCATAGAAGTGAGCTGGGACAAGTCGTCCGCTTGTCCGAACCTAAGATCCCACAGAGATTGAATCAGATACTCTCTTCCTCTGTTTCGATTCTTCATTCCGTGGTATAATGGTCTCCGTATCTTTTCATCCTTCTGCTCCTCACTTTGCCATCACCTCGAACTTAATCCGGGCGCCGCAACGTATCGCTCCTCCCGCTCCGACATGAACATAATCTGGACCCAAAAGTCCTTCCCGTCGGGATCCCAAAAGGAGAACTGCTTGTCGTCGCGCTTGTCGAGCTCCCTGGCCGGGATCTTGAAGCCACACGTCTCGTACGGCTCTGCGGCGACGAGCAAGTACTGGAAGTTCCGGTCGGGCTCCTCGACGCGCTGCGTAAAGGCGTTCATGACCTGCCACTTGGGCTCCACGCCGGGCGCAATGTCCGGGTACTGGAGCTGGAAGAGGAGGCCCTGCTGGCGGGTGTGCGGGTCGCGGACCTTGGTGATCTTGTAGCCCGGGCGGCCGATCTTGATGACGTTCTTCTTGGGCCCGCCGAAGCCGGCGACGCCGACGGGCAGGCCGGTGGCCGGGTCGATCTGCTGGGCGCGGCCCTTGCCTTCCTTCTCCTCGCGGGCGGCGCGCCGGGCGAGGTTGGTCTGGTGCTTCTTGCCCTGCGTGTGGGCCAGGTAGGAGCCGTCGTTTTGGTGCACGGTCAGGCAGAGGCGGCATTCGAAAGTGCCGACGTGGTTCTTGAAGAAGTAGGGGTCCTTGTCGAGGTCGATGGTCTCGAGGGCGAGCTTGCGGAGGCGCTCGCGCCGGTCGGCATTTGTGGCGGAGAACGAGGCTACGCCGCCTCCGCCAAACTTGGAGCCGACGCGGTTTTGGTAGTCCATGATGATGCGGCGGTGGTTGTTGTGGCGAGGTTGGTTGATTCAGGCAGACTTTGATGTGTTCCTGGGTTGTTTTCTGAAATGAGCGGAATAAGGGGAAACAACGTCGGGGCGGTAGATGTGCTTCGCGGTCGGTAAAAGGTTGGTTGGATGGGAGAGCTTGGGTGGCGACCTGGACGAAGGAAGAGACGGGAATGTTGTGAGCTCGTTGAAGCTTCTTGTCGGCGCTGCGATAAGACAGGGTCGGATAAATGATGTACCGTACGCCGTAGAAGTCTGATTATCTAATCTCGGTATAGCCACACCGACACCTCAGCCAGACCAAAAACCTCGCTACGGGTAATTCTCAGCAGTCAAGTAGGATGTCTCCCTTCGAGGCACCTGTTGGCAATTTGAGGCTAGTCCAGCAAATTAAGCATCATGCAGCGGTACTTTATAATTTTGAATCGAGATGGCCAAAGTCGGAATAGATGACCTCACATAAATTCCTATCCAAGGGTAGTAACCCAACTTCACTGTCAGGACTCCTTAAAGAAAAATAAATTACAAAAGAAGAGCCGTGAAATGACCCCTGATGTAGCGACACAGTCGCTGTGCCTCTGTTCCCTCCTTCCGAGTCTCTTCTTCCATTTACTGTGCTAAGAAACATAGTGTGTCATGAAAACTCCGTGAGCGCGACGCTGTTTATAAAAGAATGGGCGGGTTATGATCCAACCGGGGATCGTATCGTGTCGTTCGTCGAATGGCGATAATGGCGGTGTTGTGATAAAATGCGGCCTCAAGCCGCTGTCGAGTGTCTTATATATACTCCCTTATTAGTTTTCCCTCATCTCGCATCATTCCTCAGCGCACAGTTCATCTCGCCTAGACCACGCGCCGTCCCATCCATCAGCCGTCAGCGACAGGGTGCATCCCACGACGAAGAGCACTGGCTCAGTTCCTCCCGGTGGAGTTGCCTACAGGCGGCGGAGGTAGGACCTGTGGTGCCTCGAGCCACCCACGCGACGCGGCGTCCCGTATGCTGTCGAACCACACGGCGGCCATCTTTTCGAACCCGGCGTCGCCGGGGTGCGTGGCGTCGACGAGGTCATCGACCGTCGGCCCTCCGGGCGCGTACATGTCGGCCAGGACAATCTTGCGGGACCGGGCCTGCTGGTCCAGGACGAGGGAGCGGAACTGGTCATTGACTCTGCGGACGCAGGCGTCGGTCTCGTCGTTCTTGTTGACGAGCAGGGTGCTGAGGACGACGCTGACACGCGACGAGGCGGCGCGGATCTGGTCGAAGAGCTCGAGCATTTGCTCGCCGGCGCGGTCCGGGTCCTTGCCCTGGATGCAGTCGTTGGTGCCGGCATTGATGAGGACGAGGTTGGGCAGGTAGGCAGGCACTGATTCGTTGGCCTTTGCAGCAACCTCGGCGATGCGGAAGCCGGGCCAGCCCTCGACGTCGTTGTCGTCCATGGTGCCGTTGCTGCGGGTGCCGACGTAGTCGATGTTGTAGCCGTCCTCGGTTAGGAGGTCGCGCAGGAGCTGGCGGTAGCCGTTTCCGTCGGAGGAGCCTTGCCCGTAGGTGATGGAGGCGCCGAGGGGCATGATGCGGAGGGCTACGCCCTCATCGCTAGAGGGTGCAGTGTGGCCTTTTCTGAAGTGGGGAGCAGGGGCGAGCGAGACGGCAACAGGGGCGAGTGAGGCGGCAGTAGGGGTGAGCGAGGTGGGCCGAACAAAGGTGTGTATGGGGGAGGGTCCATCTCCGTCATGATCTTGATTTCCGTGTACCCCTGAGTGGCCGGGGTAGTTCTCACGCCGCACTTCTCCCCGAACTTGCGAAACTTGGCGCTGAACTTGGGCTTCCTGGGCGGAGAGCGGCGCTGCTTGGGCTAGAGGTGACAGATAGGAAGGGGGGAGAGAGATGTATGTTAGCAAGTGGGCATTCTTCAAGGCGCCGGACGTCTCTAATTCTGGAACGAGGGCATACCTACAGTAATGAGGGCCCAGAGCATGGTGGCCCAGCAGAGGAGGTAGATGGAGGGATGAACGGCGGCTGGCTGGGCGGGTTGCGGCATGGTTGCTGTGTGGTCTTTGGTGATGATTTATCGTTCGTGAAGTGTTATGGGACTAGGATCAGTCCGGCAACGAGAAATAGACGGCTGACAGGACGCGAAGCCAGCGGCCTGGTGAAGCTAAACGGTAACGATCTGGAGGTCTCCTGGACCGTAGGTTAATGCGAGCGGCTTCAGCAAGGTCTGACACCTAGGTTTAATGAAGAGCGCAACACGCGACGGAAGAGGACGAGCTAGGTTCTGGCCTGATGATTGTCGACACTGCATGTGATATTGGTAGGGCAGAGGAGGCTGAGGAGGGACGGACGGGATGAGGCCTAGTGGTGGAAAGACGGGGGAGATGGGCAGCGGAATGCTTTATTATATCGGGATCGACATGCACACGCACCGGCCCTCACTCTTTTGCGGCAGGGAGAGACAGGACTACCCAACAGTACGTACTAGGTATGATCATTTTCCCGATTTAAACATTCCTGGTGGAGCTGGGTGAGGGAAGGGTGAGAGAGGCACATGCAGGTTGCCTGACCTAGGATATCAAGGGTGTCTAGGGTGCATGTATGCCGGTGCTTGGCGCTGAGCTTATACGACTTGGGCCGGATTCTCCACTCTGGACTCTCCATGCTCCCGTCCATGCAGAGGCTTGCCACCCGGAGGTGCAGGTATGTGCTGTAATTAGAGTAGAGAGTGCGGGAAAAAAGTAAGATTTGAAGATTCGAGTCGAGTGAAACGGACAAGAGGAACAGGGACAGTAATGCCCTGCGTTTCTGTGTCCGGGCAACGGGTGAAGAGTCGCTACTTGCGTACTTCGTATGAATGGAACCACGCAGTGTGTGCGTTGTAAACGAGTCGGGTGTTCAGTCAAAACCATGTATCAGTAATGACGAGAGAGCTTTACAGCACGAAAGTTTGCTGGGCCGGTCGTCATACGTCCCACCAAGTGGTCCCCCGATGTGATAAGATCGTCATAGACTAAGCACCCCAAGGTGGAGAGGTTGAGGTCTGAGGTCTGAGGTCTGAGGTCTGTTTCGCCGCCTGTTCCTCGGAAAGGGACATCAAGCAATGCCCTGGGTTCAAGATCTGCATGGCAGACAGTGCACAAAAGTGGGAAGAGAGGCTAAAAGCAGGGCGTGGCAAACAGCTCGGCATCGCCTGTGGTTCTGATCTATGTAGGTAAGAATCTTGACAGGCGATGGTTGTCAGCGAAGGACAGGATCAAAAGTCAAGGAACAAGAGTGGTTGTTGACCGAAGGAATCCTTCCACGCGACCGAGGCCGACAACGTATGGGACGGCAAAGCTGCTGTTTGATGCTTGCAAAGAGGCGATTGTGGTGAGCGATGGAGTGGAGTGAGTGCGATGGATGTTGCTTGTTTTAGAAACCAAACGCCTCACTCCGCAATCGTGAAATCAACGCTCGACGAGATTGGTTGTCGGAATCGGAGAAATAGTTCGGAAACATGAAACGAACAAGATGCCACAAAGCTACTGTATGTACCTTGTACTCGGTACGTCGTGGTGGTGGGTGAGTACAACCCAGCTGACCTAAAAGCACGTGTAAGACGAGAGGAATGCCCCGTAGATTGACCAACCACGACAGAGATAATCGTCAAACTAACGGCCAGGCCGATGTACATGGCATGTATCGCTCCGAGAGGATATCCCATTACTCCCGACCTCCGACGGCCTCTTTCGTCGGCGTGCCCACGTTGTCACGATGCATTCAGATTCCCACCATGGCCTTTTTTTCGAGTTTTATTACCTTTCTACTGCCAACTACTAAACTGCTTACAACTGCCTCAGAATCGCCTCAGCAACCATTATGTCCTGCGTTCATTCTTGTTCTTCCCTCCCTGACCCCCATCCCTTTGGTCACCATCCCGCGGGTTATGAGCCAAGACACATCCCGCCTCGACTTTTCAATACCCTTCGACACTCGAACACGGTCGTTAGGGCAATGCTTCCCTGCCTACATTTCGAACCAGATCACCAAAGACCTGGGAATGAGCGGTCAACGCCTCTCACACCTACCACGTTCTTGCTTGATGCGACCCAACCGTGACATTTAACCGGGGCACCCATCCGTCTTTCAACCGTGAGTCCCTGTAGGACAATCGCCTCAAATTTTGAATTGTCTCTGTGTAACAACCAACCTGGTTTATGAGGAATCATTCGGGACCACTTTTCTGGTTGAAGCACTTTCCTTTAACGGATGCTTGAAACACTCCTGCGCCGCCATGTCGTGGTCTATTTCCCGATTGCAAATGCATCATCCCGCATTGCCTCGCTCGCAAGCTTCCCGTGAAAATCATACCACTGCCGTGCCCAGTGTCTCTCTGCCAAGGACAGTCCTATCCCCCCGTTCGTACTAACAAGATCGTATCTCACAGACGGAATTCCCACAGGCCGTCCGTACGCCTGGCGCAGTATGTAGATGCAGAAAGGGCATCTCTTTCACTAGAACGCTTCTCATAAAAACAGGATCCCATCTCCTCGTCCCTGCGTTTCCTGCTAAGACAAGACCTGCCCCAGCCTGGCAACCCCTTCACTCTTCTAGGCCGCCTTGAAGCCTCTTACCCCGGAAAAGCAACGGGATGTCGTCCGTCACCCCTTTGATCTCGTTGGCACACCACTCGACGCAGGTCCCACTGCACAGCACCCGCCCGAACCCCTCGGCCGGTACGTCCCCTCCTCCTTCAGACCCGGCACTCGCACCCTCCCCGAAGAGGTAGAGGGGGTCAACACTGCCGATTGTGAGGCTGATCCATTGGCCGGTGCCGGGGTCCGATTTGGTGCACCGCCAGAACAGAACCGATCCGCATTCGCCGCAGAAACCGCGTCGGCCGGATTCGCTGGCAGCATACTCCTTGATGGTACCCGTGCCCGAGGTCCACTCCAGGGCCGAGGCGGGGATCAGCTGGCTGACCAGGAAGAGGCCGCCCGTTTGCCTTCGACACTGGGTGCACTGGCAGAGATAGTTGCTGGAATCGAAGTCGTGGTCGTCCGGGTAGGTGATTTTATATCGGATGGAGCCGCAGAGGCAGCCGCCCGTAATGGATTTGGGGGTTGGGCCGAGCTGGGACTTGGGCATTGTGGGAGGGAAAGATGAGCTCGGTTGAGGCGTGCCTTATGTCTCTTGGGATGGTCTTGTGGTGCTGTATGATATGGACTTGGAGAGTAGGACGGGTACTTTATATTTTCGATTACCTACCTTGATCAAAGGGAATGGCAGCTAGTGAGGACGGAGCCCTGAGCAATATATGCTTGGATTCTTCCCGTAGTATGACCAGTCGATGCCATCATGACGTTTAGTGAGGGGAATGGGAGCGGTCACGACGCCCTTTGGGATGTGATTAGTGAAAGTCATAGCGAGGGGTGCATGAAGATAAGCTCGGTGAAATACCCTCCCGGTTGGCGGTCGGCGGTCGGCCTGCGTGAGGGCAAGGAGTCTACTGATGACAGCATCTACTGATGACAGCATATCAACATGCAAGTCTTTATCACAAAACCGGTCAATTGCAGGCTGCTCGATGAGTGACTGGATGGCCGCATCTAACGAGTCAATTGGCCAAAGTAAAGAGGAGGAAAAAAACATACATAAGGATCACGAAACGAAGCAAGCAAGGAGAAAAAAAAAGGAAAACAAAGGGGAAGTAAAGGCAAAAAGAATGTTCCCGACACCTTCGGGAACCCAGATCGTTGACAAGAGTGGGATTCGAACCCACGCCTATTACTAGACCAGCACCTGAAGCTGGCGCCTTAGACCAACTCGGCCATCTTGCCATGTCGATGATTTTTCCAATCGACTCTGATGAGCCCGCAGCGAGCCCTGGCGGTCGTTGTTTGGTGGGGAAAGGCAGATCCACCATCCGACCTGGCAAGGGCGGTCTATCTACCGGAATTGCTGTGTCCGTCGGTGCTGATGCTAGCTCCATAACAGCAGCTGGGCACGAAAGCCGCGAATCACAGGAGGGCAGCGATGAAAGAGCGAGACCCTGGAATCAACGGTCGTATGCCAGCATGGAAGTAGGGGTGCTTGTGGTACCACGTCGGCAACCAAGCCCATCATCTGCGGAAATACCGACCAACTAATTACTGTAAATGAATTTTGTAGAATATGTGAAGCCTAGCAGCCCATGCATAGACCTTTGGGTGCAAAGCTACGAAGTACCTAGACCGTGAGATTTTACACTGCTTCTCATAGGTCTGGTCGGGGGAACTGAACGGAAGAGGGCGTTCGGTCTGCTTACTCTGCGGTCATCATTGACCAGCACGACGAGGCGGTGGAATGAATGAGACAGTGGTTCTTTAAAAATGGTCCAAAATTGGTAGCAGGAAGTGCTACTCTTACTTCTTTTTATGAGAATACTCGAATCAAAATACTGGGAAGGCTCATCCATCATCTACGAGAAGAGGGTTGCGAATGTTTTCTCAAACAGCAAAAATAAAACTCGCGGTTTGCGACAAATTGGGTCGTTAGGGAAAAACGACAAAAAGAAACGTCCCGCACAGGACTCGAACCTGCAACCTTAGCCAAACAGGCAGATTTCCCAATTCGGAATTGGAACCGGAAAGCTACGCGCTACCATTGCGCCAACGAGACATTGTTATTACATCAGCGGTAAATGTACTCCTATATTGCTTACTCGCTTCTGCAAGACGTATGGGTCCTTACTAATCTGCCCAAGTACGTAGGTAAATACGTAGTTTCAGCTGGTTGGCTGGTTAACAAAGTAAACAAATCAACGGTAAACTCTCCAAGAGAGTCGAGTGAATTCACATCTCACACTTGTGTCTTGCCTTGACGCATGCTTTCCTATCGTGTTATTGCTGTCTTATTTGATCCGGAAAAGAGCAAGCCATTTTCTCGCAGACACTTTCGAAACCCATTGGACTCCCTACCACTCCTATAGATCGCTCAGAATCGCACTTGCCTGCCACATCCGTTCTCAAGTCGCAAACGAGGTCAACCACAATGAGCTCGACGGCGACACCCAAGTCGGCCAACCTGTTCCAGGTCTACCTTCGACTTCGCCCGCCGCCCGCTGGATCTACCAATTCTGAGAGCTTTTTGACCGTGGAGTCCGAGGAGGGACGGCCTCCGACGCATATCATCCTGAATCCGCCCAACGACAGGAAGCGCTCCACAGAGAAGTTCGCTTTCACCCAGGTCTTCGAGGAAGACGCCTCCCAGCTTGACGTCTTCCAATGCACCGGCGTCGCGCCCTTGATTGAGGGTGTCTTGGCGCCTCACGGGGGCGAGGGCACTGATGCCTTGCTGGCTACCCTCGGCGTCACCGGATCTGGCAAGGTATGTGATGGCGCATTTCCCCGCGCCTAAGAAGGGATATCGTGATGATGCCGCCAGTCGTGGCTGATCAAGGCTACGCAGACGCATACCATCCTAGGGTCGCGAACGCAGCGCGGCATGACACAGTTGGCTCTCGACGTCCTCTTTCGCTCCATCGGCTACAACATGGTGGATACGAGCCCCCATCTCGATTTCGACCCTTCCCTGCAAACCTCCGACGTCGCCGATGCCTCTCTCATGTCGGCCCCGAGCTTCCTTGAGACCGTCTACTCTGATTTTGCCGGTCCATCCAGGGCAGGCTCACGAGCCGCCACCCCTATGATTGTAGGAACCCCTAGAGAAGTCCCCCCCACCCCTCCTCCACCCAGGCTCTACCCATCTGGGCCCGGCCCCCAAAGCGTGCGCGTAGTTCCGTCCACGCCCACACTCCGGCGGCGGTGCCGGGCGGCGCCGTCTGCTGCTGCCCTTTACCCCAAAACACCGCCTAAGCGGGCGGTTGACCCGGGAAGCCACTTCATGGCCATGACCACGGCATATAAGAAGAAGAAGACCCAGAAGAAGACCCCAGCTAAAACTCCAGCCAAGGCCGACCATCACCACCCTGCCACAACCTCGAAACGCCACCTCCAACGGCCGTCCTCGGTTCCCCAATTGCCCGATGTCAGGGGCGTCAACGTGTCCTCCGATCCGTCCGCCGAGTACGCCGTCGTCCTGTCCATGTACGAAGTCTACAACGACAAGATTTACGATCTCCTCTCGCCCCCCATCCGATCGAACGCCACGAAGGAATACCGGCGGCGCCCCCTGCTTTTCAAGTCGACCGAACAGTGTACTGACAGGAAGGTGGTGGCCGGACTGCGGAAGGTCGTGTGCCAGACGTTGCGAGAAGCCATCTTGGTCCTCGAGGCGGGTCTGCATGAGCGGCAGGTGGCAGGCACCGGAAGCAACAGCGTGTCCTCGCGGAGTCACGGCTTCTTCAGCGTAGAGGTCAAGAAGCGGCCGCGCAGCGGACGGTCCAGTTCGTGGACCACCAGTACTTTCACCATTGTCGACCTGGCGGGAAGCGAACGGGCCCGCGATGCGAAGACACAGGGCAGTACCTTGGCCGAAGCCGGCAAGATTAACGAGAGTCTCATGTATCTAGGGCAGTGCCTTCAGGCGCAGAGCGGATTGGGCAATTCGAGCAAGGTATGCGTCCCTCATCGTTCCCCCTTCCCTTTCGTGCGATGGACGTCAGAAGAGGCTTACCCCAACACCGACTCAGCCCAGCGTCATGCCGTTCCGTCAATGCAAAATGACCGAACTGCTCTTCAGCAACTCCTTCTCGACCACGTCGTCATCCTACACGGCGAGCGTAGTTCCCAGACGAAACGCCCAGAGAGGCGTCATGATCGTCACGGCAGACCCCCACGGCGACGTCAATGCCACATCACAAATCCTCCGCTATAGCGCCCTGGCACGAGAAGTCACGATACCACGCATCCCTAGCATCACATCGACTCTGCTCGCCGAGACCCCACCTCATTCCGGCCCCTCTCCAAGCCACGTCTCGCACCATCCGAGCGCACATTCGCGACCTCATGTCGCCCAACACGCGAGGGGGACCAATCGTGACATCTCCACGAGCAGCCATGGCGAGGGTGATAGAGTCATCATGGAGCACGCGGCTCTCGAGATTGCACGGATGCAGGACGACATCAACAATCTGCACGCCGAGCTCGACCGCGAACGCGAAGCCAGGGTCACCGCCGAAGCGCATCTCCTCAGCATGGAAGACCGCATGCTGGACCTGGAGCAGACCATCCGCGAGGACTGCGCGGCCGAGTACGAAGCCCGGTTCGACCTGGAGGTGGCGCGGTGGAAGGCCAGCATGGCGGTGCAGCAGGAGCGCAGCGAGGAGCACTGGGACCGCAAGATGGAGTTGTTCGAGCGGGGCCTGGACGACGACGACGCGGCCCATGATGATGGCGACGCGGGAGACGACGACGACAAGGAGAACGTCCTGGTCGAGAACCTGGAGGAGGAGAACGAGAGGTTGCGCCGCGAACTGGCGGTGCTCAAGCGCGAGCTCGGCGCGCGGAGTCCCACCCGCCGCATGCCGCTGCACGAACGGGATGATTACTCGGGAGGAGGCCGGAGCAACGCCGATGTGTACGGCGGACGCGGGGCGCTGGGGAGTCTGGGACGCAAGATGGAGCAGCTCCGCGTCAGCAACAGCAGCGTGGCTTCGAGTGTGGCGAGCGCCAACACCACTGCCGCCAACACTACCGCTACCACTGCTACTTCCACGGGGAGCCCCAAGAAGACGATGCGGAAGCTTGCCACGAAACGCTGGGAGTGACGCGACGACTTGTAATGATTTCTGTTCCACGTATATACCCTTGATGTTAGGCTCTGAGTTTAGTGCTTCTAATTGACTAGTTGGTGTAATTCGAGACCTGGAGAGAGAGCCGCTGTGTTTTATATGACGACCTCAGCATAGGCACTGTAATACTTTGTCTACTCACCTCACGTCTGTTTCTCTGAAGATCGATCACTGGGGGGGAAACCAAGGTATGAATAATGGCTGGAGCAAGTTGATATCAAAATGGTCATTACAGTGTCTTTGATCTCGAGAAGACGTGTTGGACCTTTCCTCAATGTCCCGTCGATATATCTCCCTCTCATCACATCAGAGACGACCCAGCCACATTGCACCCCATGCCGAATCGTTTACCTTAACTACACCATGGTGAGGACCACGGATGGTCGCTTAGGATGCTGATCGCGAATTTCCAGGTTATTCGCCGAGAAAAATCATCTGCAAGTTGCCACGCTTGACCAGATGGACAACTCCATAATAGCCATGCCGGAGATGATAGCACCATTACCGCTTTCCAGATACCGACGCACAGTCTTGTTTCCTGTAACCGTCAGATCCCACCAACTCGTCGTATAAGTTAAAACGGTCACATAGACCTCGCACTCTGAATCCCGCCTGGAAACCCGCGACAAGGACCATCACCATCGTATCGACGTGTCTCCCCCTTGCCTTCATTGAGGACTCGCGCTTCCCGCAGCTACTTGCAGTTATTGATGTACCACGCGTTGTACATCCGCAGAGCCTTCCCGCCCGGGTTCGGGCACAGGGCGAGGCACCGCTTGACGCCCAGATGCCACAAGATGCTCACGGTGGCCGTGCTATCGCCGCAAAACTCGCCGATGGTCAACTTGCTGTTGTCTTTCGCGCCCGGTCCCGCGAGGGCCCGGTAGCACCTCGCGTAGCACTCGGGGATCAGCGACCAGTCGATGCCCTTTTTCACGTCCTTCTGCAGCCGCAATGCCATGAACTCGTCGTCGGTGAGCTGATCCCGCGATTTTTGGTGTATCCTATGCTTTGTCCTGTGCTTTGCGCGCTTTTCGAGCCCCGTGCTGGGTACGTCTACAAGGGGCATGTATTCTTCGGTCTGTGCTGGCTGGATGGGCGTGAGACTACTGTCTGGCTTGTGGAGAGCCTGGGTAGTCGGGAGGGCGCAGATTGGGGTTGCCACCGCGAAGGCCACGAGGAGGACGAGGGATTGAATGGGACGCATATTGGAATGTAGGTTGTTGTTGAGGCGGTGACGACCGTAGCGATTAGACGTGATGGCATATAGAGAAGGATCTGAAAATGGGTCGAAGACGTGTGACGGGTGCACCCAGCGCGAGTCGAGTAGTATGGGAATGCTGTCCTAAAAGCAGGCACAAGCCAAAAGATGGAAAGGGAGGCTGGCCACTCCTCTATGAGTGCTCGGAGTCGACCAAGTCAAAAAAGTCAAACATGGCAAGGCTCGGGACAAGCAACGCCACCACGCGCCTCAGCGACTTTTAAGAGACATGTGAGAAGTCCATCGCAGAGGTAAACGTTGTGGTAACCAAAGCACCAAAGCACCAAAGCCCCAAAGATTGTGGTTGGTCCATCAAATATGAATTGGAGGGAGGCGTCGCTAGGTTTATTCACTCGTCCTGAAAGAGAATCCCCGGTCGTGCTTCATATACGAACATGGCGAACCGTTATTTCATGAAAGCTTGATTGATTGCTGCATCCTATAAGTTTGGTCCTATGTAGGAGAACAGCTTCGTGGGCCAGTGCGACCTTTCCAGGCGACTGGTACCACAAAAGCGAACAGGGAAAATAAGAATCATCAGGCATTACAGACATTTACAAAGAGAAGAAAAGAATCATGCTCGTGTAGGAGATATCTCGAGGCCAGGGATGGCTTGTGTGTTTCGTCCCCGTTTTTCAGGGAGCACAAAGCCATGCCATCCTCGGTCGTTTTGTTTGGTCGCCTCCATGAACGGGGGAGTGCCCGTTCACGTTACGCCCCGTCGATCAAATGCGGAGCTGGTTGACATCGGAGATGCTCCGATGCCTCTTGTGGCCGGCAGCAGAATGCTCGGCAGACGCCTTGCGCTTCTGCGAGATGGATTCGAGGGGGCTGCGGGCGAATTCTTGCATCTGACGCTTCTGCCGCCTCATGGGCGTCAGGGGAACCGCGGCCGTCTCGAAGCGGTCCGACTTGATGCCGCGCAGGGCCGTGTAGTTGTAAGGGCTGCTGAATGCGAGCGAATCCTGCGTGGCCTTCTCGCTCAGGATGAGGCGCTGGTTAATCTGGTCGCGGCGGAAGGCCCCGACGTTGCTGGCGTTGATGTGCGACAGCGTGTCCATATCGCTCGACGCCGTGGTGGGCCGAGCCGGGGTCGAGGCGAGGCCGTCGCTGCGTAGCCAATCATCTTCGGCGGCATCGTCGGTTTGGGATCCCACCTCAAAGGTGATAAAGTCGTCAATGTCGAGACTCCTCTCGACATCGTCCTCGTCTTCCATGTCCATGCCCATATCGGAGCTGTCATCGGCCGGAAAGAAGGCTTCGGCAGGACCCATGGCATGCGTACCGAACAAGTCTCCCAAGGCAAAGCCGGATGACGACATGGCGCTCATCATGATGTGGGCCGAGTTGCCCACCATGGGTGACGGCTGCAGCCCAAAGGGGGACAGGTCGAACTGCTCGGGGGAGAGGTCCAGCTGACGTCGCCTATGCGGCGTGAAGATCATCATCTTCCTCGAGATGGGATTGACCACAGCAATGGGTTTCCTCTCCGAGCTATCGAGATGGAAGCGGCCCACGCGCGGGTGGCCGCGGCGGCCCTTGATGGCCTCGCCCATGTCAGACTCATCCGACTGCGCCGCCAAGGCGGACTGCATCTGCCTCCGGCGGACCGATGGGGGTGGCATATCGTCTTCTTCCTCAGTGGTGTCACCATCCGCTGGAAGGTGGGGGGAGCAATATTAGCGGATGAGACGAGAGACAAGGACAGAAAAAGACGAGGACGAAAAAAAAAAACAAGGAGGGTATGTGTGCTAGGGCGTCACGGCGAAAACTCACACTCGTAGCCGTCCAGCTCTTGGACGTCATGGGACGGCTCAGGGATGGGCAGCAAGACAGGAGCGTCTTGGAGGGGGAAAGGGGTGGCTACAGGGGTGGCGTCATCGGCCAGCTCCTGGATGATGGCCTCCACCTCGGCGTCACCGCTAGGATGGTATTCGTAGACGCCGTGGAAGTCCCAGCAGGAACCCGACGTAGTCGAACTGGCGTCGTCATCTCGCTCAATCTCCCGTCGGAAGGACGGATCCAGAGAGCTCTGATCGACGAAGAGATCAGGGAAAAAATCAGCGTGGTCATCATCCGTGTCGGTAGAATCAGAGTCACTGGATGGCACGTCCACGAAGCGGACGTGGCGTTCATGAGCAATGTGATGGGGGGTAGCATGGTTATCCGAGCTGGCCATCTCGTCGACTTCGGAGACAATGCCGTCCCAGCTGGCACCATCGTCAATAACCTTGACTGTACCGTCTTCATCTTCATCTTCTTCTTCATCATCATCGTCGTCGTCTTCATCATCATCGTCAGCATCGGCGTCTTCGCCATCGTCATTTCCAGCATTCGCCTGGTCTAGGTGCGACCGAGGGGAACTCTGACGGCCGTTATGCACTTGGCGTGTTATAATGTGTTCCTCCTCGGCCGCATCAACATCTTCCTCGTCGTTGTCCTCGGAATCGCTAATGTCCTCGACCCCGGAGTAGCCTCCATCGTCGGAAAGGTCGAGGGAGGAAGACGACGAGGAATTGCGCCGCCGCTGGGCGGCCTTTCGGGCAAGCGCCGGGTGTTTTAGGCGGATAATGCGCGACATGTTTCGTTTTCTCGATTTGCCGCACTTGCTACTTTGACAGCTTGATGTCTGGTGTTGGGTGGGTCGACCCAAGTTGGAGTGGGTGAATATAATGGGGCGATTTTGAGGTTCAGTCGGGGAAAGTAAGATACCCAAAGTGATGTCGGGATAGTCAAATTGATTTGAATAAAGATTTTAGGAGAACAGAGAAAGGGGTGGGGGAATGGTTGGTATGTCGTGGTGGCCCCTTTGGTGTGTGTGTGGTGTGGTGATAGTTGGCCCGAGGATGATGTGGGCGGCTCGTCTGGAGCAAGTTGTTGTTGAATGGGAAAACACAAGCAGGCTCTCGTCTCAATTCACAGGTGAATTGAAGGTGTCTGTTGGGGACACCCAAACGGTGAAAACCTTGCAGAAGAAGACTTCGTCGAAAACAGAGGGATTGAATGTCTCGATGGGCTGCTGGACTGCGGGAGATTGCCCCCCATTGCCAAAGGGGAACATCTCCCGCAGTGGGCGTTTACAGCTCAGCGACGGCGGACGACATGATTCTCGACGAGGTTCTAAAATGATGTATTCTGGAATGTAATATTTGGAGAATTGGGATTGTGCGACTTCGTTGTCTTTGTTGGTGATAGTTTTGTTGATGGATGGAGAAAAGAGGAAGAGAAAAAAAAAAGAAAAAGTAGAAGAGACAGGCGCCTTTTTTTTCCCTGCCTTCCTCTTATGCCAAACATTTCCTTCCCCCCAATCGGCGCCTCGGTGGGGATAACCAAGGAGAGGGGTTGGAAGCACCGGGATTCGTCACTGGCCCATGGTCCGTGCGTGCCTTCCTTTGTGTGAGTCGATGGAAGCCCGGGCCATGTCGATGAATTCCCGAGTCGTCAGGGACCTGACACTAGACTTGATCGGGGTTAGCTGCCAGTCCTGGACAGCCATTCTACGTGTAATGTGGTTTGTCTTTTCCATCTGTACACTTTTCTTCGTATGGAGTAACGTACTGTACACTAATGGAATAGCGGCCTAACCCACGCAGACTTTTTCAACAACGGCCTTCTGACTTTTTAATCTTAAGCTTACTGTCATCTCACATCATAATACAACGTACATGATACGAACGCGCTGTTTATCGTTCAAGTCCCCGTCTTCGACTCCTCTCCCGTGTTGTGTTTGCTGCGGGCGAGTGCGGGACCCCAAAAATGACAGCAAACGTGACAAGTCTACCACTACCAGAAGAACAACAAAGTTGCATGTGTACGTTGTAGGCGCAGGTGCAGGTAGATGCAGCTGCAAGCGCGGGGGCGCTGTGCACGGTGGCCCGGTGGGGGAATGATGGGATGGATGCGTGGGTATTCGTGGCTCTACTGGCTGGCAGAGTTCGATAGCGCAGCAGACGCTATGGGTGTTACTCCGTACGACGTATGTACATAACATACGTCCTTCGTATATTACCTACATGGTGCATCACGGCTGCAGCGTCACCGCCTTTTCATCGTGGGGCTGTCGGAGAGTGTGGCAAAGAGCCTCATTGGGTGGGGGTAGAAGATCACGATAAACCTGACGACGGACTTTGGAACATGCGCTGAATTTGTCCATTTTTCTCTGTTTCCTGCCTTACAGAGTCGTCTACGAATACACCACGACTGTATCGTACACGTGTATGTTTTATCTTCTTCCGCTGCTTCTTTGGTGCTCGCAATTTCTATTCGCCTTTCTCACGGCCAGGTGAGAAATACTTTGCATTTGTCTTGTAGACTCTTCAAAGTGATGACTTGGATGGGACGCCTTACTCCCCAGACCCCTGTTAGTGGCGTAGGGGCTTCGTCTCCTCTTCATGTGTACGAATACTGCGGCATTAACAGCGTGGAGAGACTACGAATGGAGTCTCCGTTGAATGTATACGTTGTAGTGTAGTGAGACGTGGCCACGAGGAAATGGCTCGTTTTTCCTTCCAATTTACGACCCGAAGAGCGCGTGAGTGATGGGGGTCTTTTCAGCTAGTGCATCTTAGGTAAAGACTGTAATACAGAGAGACTGTATGGAAGGAGGACACGCGTGCATAGAAGCCGCCCATGTGGAGTATGTGGATCTATCTGCGTTTCGACTGACAGCATTCCTGTTTTTTTTTTTTTCCGGTTTCTTTAGCTATTCTCCCATGTCCTGATTCTCTCGTCTCGTTTGTCCCTACATCAAGCAACTCCCTTTCGCCAGGAGATGCACACTAACAAAATACCCCAGGCCTTTTACCATGTCGACCTTTAGCCAGAGTTAGATGTAGGGGTAAAGTCATGGCGTTGGCATATCAACCTGCCAGTTCATTCGATATGAGGGGTTAACCGTCGAGCGTAAGGACAATCTGGCGGTCTCCGAGCTCTATTCGGCCGACCCGTAGAAGAGCACGGGGCCCAGTTTCGGACCCGACCTTACGGAGTCCTTGCGGAGTCGTTCCGGAGTACGTACTTTTACCTACCAATTTTCCCTCCTTGTAAGAAAGAAACGAAAGCAAAGAAAGAGCATGGCTTTCAACTCGCCGTTTCTTTTTTCAAGACACCATACCCACGGCAGCTGGAAAGGCTAGAGTCATCAGTCCTAGGAGTCAATGATCGGACTGTGACGCTTTGCTTACGCTGTACGCCCGCCGTCCGGTCTTGATGCGACCCGAGTCAAGTCACGGCTGCAGCCCCAATCCCAGACAACGTGTAGACCGTTCAGAATAGTGTCCTATGACTTGGCGCTTATTTAGACTCCCATCCAGGCGAATACATTGTCCGTAGTGTATAGGCGGTTCCTCGCTGGAACCCGTTGGCAAACACCTCCGGGACACTACAGTAGTTTTCAACGGGCGAAAGTCAATCCCTTCAAGGCAGCATTCGGCCAGTCGAGAACGTGGGGTGCATCCAATTCAAAAACATCTTGGGATGCTTAACCCTTTTGATCTAAAGGAAATTGAAGATTCGGAAAGCTGTTGTTGACCTCCATGGATGTCTGCACGCACATTGCAGGTTACTGTTAGGCCTCTGCCGTAGCTCAGGTTCTGTACCCATCTTCCCTGCCGGTCACGTGACCTACCAACAGGTCGCCCTGTTCCACCAAGCGGCCTAGAATCGACTTCAACGCTCTCCTTTTCCCTCCCAAGTGGTTGATTATTCGGACAATAACAGAAATACATAAACAGGCCGCTAAGTGGTAGTGATGTAAATCCATCCCATCAACCGTTGGCTATCTCCTCCTCCTCGTCTTCCCACTCGCCGTTTTCCTCAGCCTCTTCGTTGTGCAGCATCTCGCCATCAGCACCAAGCCCCTCGCTATCGTAATCATTGTAGTCGTAGTCGGCATCCATCTCCACGTCGCTGTCGCCCTCGCCTTCCCCTTCGTTCTCGCCCTGGCCCTCCCCCTTGGACCACTTCCTGGCCGCCCGTTTCCTTTCCAAGTTTTCCTTCTGCTCCTTTCGCCGCGCCTCCTTCTCGCTCCTCCGCTTCTCCCACCGGTCATCCAACTCCTTCTCCTCCGCCCGCGACTTTTGCACGTATTCGTGCCACAGCGGCTTGCCCGCGCACAGACCCTCCTCCACCTTGGTCAGCCGCAGCAACAGGCGCGGTCCCAGCTCCACCAGCTTCACCGCCCGCCGTTCCACGCCTTCGTCGTCGTCATCGTGGTCGTCGCCGCCCCCCGCCTCGGCGCCGGTATGTCTGTGTTTCCGCGGCGGCAGCTTCTTGGTCGTCCGCTCGAGCACCTCAATTTCGGCGTCCGTGTCCACCTCACTTCCGCTCGTCGCGTCCGTCATGTACCCCGCACCGTCGTTGCCGATCATGTAGTCGGCGATGTCCTCGAGCTTGCCCAGGTTCGGGACGGTGCCCTTCTTGGAACGGGCGCCCGAGCCGCCCTTGGATTCACTGACAAGCATCTCGGCGGTTTGTAGTCGCTTCAGAGGCCGGGAGATGCCCGTGGCCCGTGTGGTGATGGCGAAGTGACGGAAGTTGAGGATGAAGGAGCCGTCGTTCTCGGGGGCGAGTTCGCGGTTCAGCAGGAGGACGCGGCGGATCGACTTGAGCGATGTGGTTTGCGGGTTGATGGGGGGGAAGAGGGATTGGAAGACGGTTGTCGCGAGAGATTCGAGATGCTTAGGAACGGGTGTTTTCGCATCCGATCCTGGGGCAGAGAAGTTGTTCATCACCAACTATGCTCGTCTATCAGCAAGCGTTACGTTGGCGCAAAAGGGGAACACTGGACGACGGGAAGAGGAGAGTAGAACGTACTAGAGGAGGGGTGACGGAATCATTGCCGAAGCCCTTGGGCCGTCTCTGAGCATGTTGAATGTCCTTGCAGAGGGAATACTTCTCAACACGAAAGTGCATGGTGGGACCTCGAGGGGTGACGGCGATACGCAGGTTGGTGTTGCCGCTGCTCGATCGTGAGAAGAGCATGAGGTGTGTGACGCCCAGGGGACCGGCCATGACGACGTAGTCCTTGAGGCGGTTGGATCGGCGTTCCTTGAGACGACTGGCGGTGCCGGGTTCCATGACCTTGCGGACATCGGCGGCCAGCTGACTGACGCTGCTGCCGACCTCGCCAGCTCCGATCCGAATCACCATGGATTTGGGGTCGCGCATGTTGGCGTGGCCCGGCGCCTCCGACCTGGGGTTTTGAGCCCCAAGATGGGTGCGTTTCTTGACACGTCGCTTAGCCATGGTGGGATCAATGTAGGAATGTCTCCCAAGCTTCCGGTGTGAGTCTGTAAGAAAAAAGAGAGGTGGTGCGCCTTCGAGCCACCGGTGACTTCTGGAGGGTAGCTTGGTCGTGTTCTTTTTTTTTTCCTTCTTTTTTTCTTTTTCGTCTCGTCGTTATCGAGAGGTAAATTTCTTGCGATGGTCAATTGATAAGAAAACCGACCCACTTCTTTTATTAACTGATAAGACCAAAAAATTCCCAGCATCCCCACACTCCCACTTTATTTTCTGACTTTGGCTTAATCCACCGTCTTCAGTCTCGTCGCTCCTTCTCAGCCACTCACGGAGACATTGAATACAGCTCTAGACGGGGACCAAATCGCAGCTGTTCTACTGAGTCCAGTACAACGTATCAGAAGCCCCGATAAAATCGACACGATGTCTGGAGTACACTCTAAGAAGAGACGCAAGCTGTCTCACGGCTCTTCTGCTCCTGACGAGTCGCCCACCGAGTCCCGGAAATCGTCCCCTTCTCTGCCAGCCAAAGCTCCCGAACCCGAAACCCAAGAATCCCAGGATGAGCCCCAGGTCACCTTTGCCGATCTTGTATGTGCTAGCAGCAATCATCTCGTATATCTGGGCGGACAATTGCTAACACTGCCCAGGGCCTCGCCGAACCTCTCCTCGAGTCGACAGCTGCGCTTGGATACGAACGCCCGACCCCAATTCAGGCGAAAAGCATTCCGGAAGCCCTGAAGGGAAGAGACATTATTGGTTTAGCCGAAACGGGTAGTGGAAAAACGGCAGCATTCGCACTCCCCATCATCCAGGCGCTTCTGGAGAAACCATCCGGCCTGTTCGCCGTCGTCCTGGCCCCAACACGAGAACTCGCCGGCCAAATCGCCCAGAACATGGAGGCCCTGGGCTCTATATGTGCGCTGCGCTGCGCCACCATCGTGGGTGGCTTGGACATGGTCCCGCAGGCCATTGCGCTGAGCAAAAAGCCTCATGTCATCGTGGCGACTCCCGGCCGCCTGCTCGACCACCTTGAGAAGACGCGCGGTTTCAATCTGAGGAGTCTGAAATACCTGGTTATGGACGAAGCCGATCGGCTTCTGGATCTCGACTTTGGCCCGAGCATCGATCGCATTCTCAAGTTCGTCCCCCGCGAACGCAAGACGTATCTCTTCTCGGCCACCATGAGCTCCAAGGTGGAGAGCCTGCAGCGAGCCAGTCTGAAGGATCCCGTGCGCATCTCCGTCAACACCGGCGCGTCCAAACACCAGGTTGTCGCCAGCCTCATCCAGAACTACCTCTTCATCCCGCACAGCTACAAGGACGTCTACACCATCTATCTCATCAACGAGCACGCCGGCCAGACCACCATCATCTTCACCCGGACGGTCAACGAGTGCCAGAGGCTCGGCATCCTCCTCCGCACCCTCGGTTTCGGCGCCATCCCGCTGCACGGCCAGCTCTCGCAGTCGGCCCGCATGGGCGCCCTCAACAAGTTCAAGGCCGGGTCGCGCCAGATCCTCGTCGCCACCGACGTCGCCGCACGCGGTCTCGATATCCCCAACGTCGACGTCGTTCTCAACTACGACCTGCCCCAGGACAGCAAGACGTACATCCATCGCGTCGGCCGCACGGCCCGCGCGGGCAAGTCCGGGCTGGCCCTCAGCCTCGTCACGCAGTACGACCTTGAAATCTGGCTCCGCATCGAGGCAGCCCTGGGGAAGAAGCTGAAGGAGTACCCCACGGAAAAAGACCAGGTCATGGTGTTCCAGCCCCGCGTCGAGGAGGCTCAGAGGCACGCAAGGATTGAGATGAAGAATATACACGAGAGCCGCGATCGCAAGGGCGGCATTCGGGGTAAGGCGGGTAGACCCAAGAGGCGACATGACAACATGGATGCGGAGGAGGGTTGATCTGGGTGGTAATGGAATCTGACGCCTCGACGTTGTGAGTTTGATGATATCTTTTAGCCAGTTGACCTGAGGGTTTATATCTTGTTATAGTTTGATATATTTCAACGGTCGTCTGCGCCTCGTACAAGACATTGTGGCTTTGCCTTTACAGTCCGGCCCCAGGGACAATGCGGCCGACATAGTGAACAGCGAATGACCTCAACTCGGAACCGTACGTACGCTGAAGCCCGCCTAATTCAAGGAGAAAAAAAAAAGACTTTAGCCGACGTAGGTTTCACACATCAAAGATCAATCACCATGCTCTGGGCAACATTCCTCTCCTTATCAAGGCGATGCTACAAATAACCTACAAACATGTCACACAGGATATGGACCCATAGTCAATGCGGGACAAATATGTGCAAGGGATTTCGATTCTTCCAACTTGTAATGCCGGGCCATTGTGTTGCCAGCGACTACTAAACCATGGATCTATCAGTAGTGCAAGGGGAACAACCAGCGCCCTTCCGACTCGCCTAGTCTAAAGGTTCAACTGCACACAAACACATCTATCTAGTCAGGTGATTGGGAGAGCCGAAACCCCTGGGGTATCGAAGATAGGTACAAAAAACAAACCCAGCACCATCTGTACCCTCCGTTTATTTCTCGCTGGCCTCACTCGTGGTAGGATCAGAGGACGCGTCCGGCGCCTGCGACATGGACGTGCGTGCGGCGGCGGCGACAGAACGGCGGCGCTCGACATCTTCGGCATCGAAGTACTTGGCCAGCTCGTTCTCCAGCTCGTGGGCGGTGTAGCGAGGCATCTCGTTGGCCATCTTGACGGGGGAGACCTTCTCGGTGTAGGCCTTGGCGAAGTACAGGTCAATCTCCTCGAGGGAGCGGTGCGAGGTCTCGGGGAAGAAGAAGTAGACGCAGGGGATGATGGCGGCGTTGAGGACGGCGAAGATGATGTAGGTGCGGTACTGCAGGTTGGCAAAGGCGGGCGGGGTGATCATGACAATGACAAAGTTGGAGATCCAGTTGGAGCAGGTGGAGAGGGCGTTGGCCTGGATGCGGATGGACAGGTTGGTGACCTCGGCCGGGTAGAGCCAGGTCATGCCGAGCCAGCCGAGGGCGAAGAAGGTGTTGAAGCCGAAGAGGAAGACGACGGCGGTGACGCCGTAGGCCAGGGACAGCTCGGGCGCGCCGTCGGCGTTGGTCACGCCGGTGGAAGTGGTGCCGGCCAGGATGGCCATGGAGGCCATCATGCCGACGGCGCCGAAGAGCATGAGCTTGCGGCGGCCGACGCGCTCGATGAGGGGCAGGGCGACGAGGGAGGCCAGGAAGTACTCGGTACCGTTGAGGGCGGCTAACAGGCGCGAGAGCTGGGGTCCGAAGCCTAGCGAGTTTTCGAAGACGAAGGTGGCGTAGTAGGTGATGAGGTTGATACCTGAGATGAATGTTAGCCAGATTCTGAAAAGAAAATAGAAAAGAAAGGGAAAAAAAAAAAAAAAAAAAAAAAAAAAGAGAGTAAGACTAGGACATACCGCAGAACTGCTGGAAGAGCTGAGCAGCCACACCGAGAAGGGTGCGGCGGAAGTTCTGGGAGGGACCGCCGGTAAGGAGATGACGGAAACGACCGGTGTTCTGTTGCACGTTCAGGGCGGAAGCGATCTGGGACATTTCCTCTTCAACCTCAGCGGCGTCCTCGGGCTTATCCAGCAGACGAGCGATGACGTCGCGGGCCTCGGCGGCGCGGCCCTTCATGAGGAGCCAACGGGGCGAGTCGGGAAGATAGAGGAGGCCCCACATGACGATGATGGTGAAGAAGGACTGGAAGGCGAGGGGGAAGCGCCAGCGGACGGAGCCCTCGAGGAAGTAGAAGCCGTAGACGACCCAGTAGGAGATCATGATGCCGCCGGAGATGAGGGCGCCGGAGATGAGGATCAAGAGGCCGCGCTTCTCGGGGCGGGCGCACTCGGACTGCCAGGTGGGGATGGTGGAGGTGACCATGCCGTTGCCGACGCCGCTGACGACGCGGCCGGCGACGAAGAGGCCGTACTCGAAGCTGGCGGCCTGCATGATGGTGCCGAGGATCATGATGGAGGAGCCCCAGAAGGTGGAGGAGCGGCGGCCCCAGGCCTCGCCGTAGAAGAAGATGAGGACGGCGCCGAGGAAGCAGCCGATCTGGTAGATGGCGACGCCGGCGGCCTGGGTGTTGGCGTCGCCGTGGCAGTAGCGCTCGTCGCGCGAGCCGTCCTCGTTCCAGCAGAGCGGGTTGCTGTCGTCGAGGGGCGTCATGAGGGCCTGGTTCTTCTGGAAGTCGTCGAGGGTGAGCAGGCCGGAGAGGACGCCCTGGTCGTAGCCGAACATGAGGAAGCCGCAGCTGGCGATGACGCCGATGGACCAGTTGAGGGCGGCGCCGCGGAGGTGCTGGCCGCCAACTTTCCACTCGGGAAGGTTGCCCAGCTTGCTGCACCAGCGCAAGATGGGGTTCTTGCTGGGTCCATCCTCGGCCCTGGCCGTGGTGCCGGTGGTCTCACCGGCGTGGATGTGGGTGGGATGATCCGTCTTTTCGGTATCCGACATGATGTCGAGGGAGAGCGTAGGCGAGTTACAATTTTCTTAGCGGAGGAAAAGAGGGTAGATGAAAGTACAAAAGAGATTCGAGGAAGACTCTGAGATGGATGGAGACGAGGAAAGGAACGGCTGTTGGCTTGGTTTGTCAGGCACCGTACAGTCGCACTCTCGTCATCTGTCGTATGAATGCGGACGGCCTTGGATCGAGATGAAATCCGCTAGTCTTCCGGGGCAACACGCTGACATGCGGGGGATATGGGATGGATCCTTTGGGGATTTTTGGCGGGGAAGGCATTTTTATATACACGACGGTGTTCCATTGCCCACGCGCGATGCTCCATACGTTGTACGTGTATGTAGGGGCAATGTTGATCGTCGTCCCCGGGTCTCCTGGCCGGTGCATTCCGCCGTGCCAGAATAATGGACCGATGCTCCAACTTGCCAAGCAAGCGGGAATAATGTGTCCACAAGGCAAAATCACATCCCGCCCATCTTCCCCATAAAAAATCGGCGGGGAAACCAAAACAATAGTGTAGTGTAGGTAGTTTACCAACGAACGCGGAGGATACTGGATTGGAGTCGCCGGGATGTTGGAGTTGTTGGTGACAAGAGTTACTTCGTACCTAGAGACATGGAGGTCACTGGGCCTATGACGTCAGCAAACAGGGGAATAGGTGCCCCACATAGAATTAGGAATCAGGGACGGTGATACGCCAAAGAGAATTAAGAGAGGAAAAAAAAAAAAAAAAAAAAAAAAAAGAGAAGCTAGTGTACAATGTACCTAAAACAAAAAGTTAGGGTCAATTCAGGGATTGTTGGACCGGCATTGTACCGCGTTGCTACTCCAGGAAACCCGAGAGCTTCGGCTTGTCCTCTTTTGATCTAGCGTCTGTTAACCGTCTCGGCACTGCAAATCGGCATACAGGGTCCACCCGCCTCAGCCTCTTCCTGTACTTCAGCGCCACCACCGCCAACCACCACCCACCACACCACAATGACGCGCCAACATGCCAGTCACGAGAAATCGGCTGCCATGTATTTTCTCCGACGCCCTAGTTTTATGCAACTCGATAGATACACCATGTACGTATTCATATCTTGACATTTCAGTCTGCTTAGTTCTTACTTCCGCACCACTTGCGCGATTCGTGAATCAGATCCCCACTACCTTAATTACTGCATTTATTCCCCTGTAACCCGACCCGCCGTCGGCCGTTCCGCCTGGCCTCTCCTCCGTCTCTGTGCCACGGCAACGGTGCTGATGAGCCGGGAAGTGAATAAGCCCACTCGGTCCCAGGTACTGGGTACTATTCGGCGTGCCGAACACAGGGCCGGCAGAATTTCAGCAATCCACAGGACTGGTAATCTCCTTTGGTATCCTGCGTGCGACTCGCGTGTTTCTTGGCTACAGGACAAGCTTCTATGTGCGTCAAAAATAAGCCAGGTCAGACTCGGCTTTCCCGTGGCACCATCTAAGAGGTAAGCAGTCGACATACGAAGTTATTCGAGATTGGCTCAACACATGATGGCCCACCATCTCGTCTGTCATCTCTGCCTCCCTATTCTTCGTGTCATAGTGGGAGAGTCCACGCATGCGTCGGGGTGAATGGCTCCAAGGGCGACATGGCGGGAGTTCCCATCTGAGTTTCAGGCAACTCCCGCGCCGCTAAACTATCCTCTCCCCCTACTGATTTCTCGCCTCCGCATTTTTACAATGTCCATGTGGAAGCGGGACTTAGCATATTTCTTCCAAGGTGGGCCGCTCCCTGATTTAGTAATCCGGGGTACCGTACCTTTCGCGGAGGCTGGAGCTAAAGGGAGACATCCGGCAACGATGATACTCCCAAAGCATCCGCACACCAACCAACCGTACCCGATGATGGCCTGATATGATATTGCCGCTTTACTTTTGTGGGAGCATACATACCCTTTTCATCCTTATTCACAGTGTCCCGTGACGAACATCACCAGGCATCAATGGCCTTACCGTCGATTACAATTATCGACTAGTTAGGCATCTAGTTGTTCATTTACAAGTGGCCTCGCATTGGTGGTCTCTGAGCTCTAGGTCACGTTGGCCGACCCATCAATAGCTCGAGTTGTTTATGAAATGAGTCTTGAGAGCTTTTCCCTCTATCTATAGAGTGTCGAAGAGCTTAGTACGGGAAGGTGGTTCGGATAGAACAACAGGCAATGATAGTGTAAGACATGAGACTTGAACAGCCACCAAGGTATGAAACCGAATTCAATAGAGGATATTGGTCCTGTTCCTCCTCGATTCAATATTTAAGACTATTTCATAGTTCTTCGATTGTGTTCTTGCATCCTAGTCTAGATAGCAGTATCATGCTGTTTTACGCACTTACTCCTGTTGCGCCCATGCCTCCATGCCTTGTATATGTACCTTCCCCAACTCCTTGTTCTGAGACTATGTATACGAAGTAAACTACCTACTAACATCGACCTGTACTTTCCATTCTCTTTCCACCGAGTCTGGGATCACTTCCGTACCTTCTCTTATAAAGAAATCATCATTCTGTTCCGCTCTCAAGACACTTCCTTCCTTATCAGAAACAACAACACCACTATGCCTCTAGTTTCAACTGTAGATATTCTCCAGATTTTAGGCAATTCCATTTCCTCCTCTTTCCCTCTCTGTCGTCAACTTCTGTAACCCCTAAGCTTCTACCTTTTAGCTCTCCTATAAATATCTTCAACCTCTTCATCCTCTTCATCCTCTTATCCTTGGAGCCGTCCTTTTGTCATTATTATTTCCGTTCACCTTGATCCCAATCCCCTCTCAAGTCCTCAACTAGTTATATCTGATTTCTCTATATTCTTTTCTTCTGTAACTCCACCACTGTCGTTTGTCCACTTACACTACCCCATCCACCTCTGCAGTTCCGAACATCTCATTGATCGACGATCCTCCCCTACATACACTTCTCATGTTTACCACTTCCCCTACTCCTGCAAATCTTCATGCGTCCGCAAGTCGGCAGGACCGCTCTTCTCTCTTCTCTCTCCTTACTATGCTGCCTAGAAGGCCTCCTATATATCCTTTTTTCACCTGCTTTCCATTGCCTTCCTACTTCCTTTTTATGCAACTTGCCTCACATGCCTCTTTAAGAACATCTCTGCCTTCCCTTCGTTTCCTTTTTTTTCTTTTTGCCTACGCCTTCCTCCATGGTCATATCACACGAGTTTCGGCGTGCTTTCCCTCTCTATCACTTCTCTATTCCTCCAGGCTCCTACTTTCTTCCGACTATTTCTACCCTCAACTCTTCCCACAACTCTTCCTCCCACAACTCTTCCTCCCACAACTCTTCCTCCCACAACTCTTCCTCCCACAACTCTTCCTCCCACAACTCTTCCTCCCACAACTCTTCCTCCCACAACTCTTCCTCCCACAACTCTTCCTCCCACAACTCTTCTTCTTCTTCCCACAACCCTTCTTCATATTATTCATCTCTTAGCCTCTTGAAAAAATCTCTTCCTCTTCCAATCTTCTCCCCCTTTATATCACAACTCCTAGCCTCGGACCTCCACTGACAAGAACAGCCAGCAGCAGACAAGTCGTCGTCTTCTTCGATGGCCCTCTCCTCTTTGATCCCCGTTGCGGGCAGTTTGCCGCTTTTCCTCCATGCTAACGAGCACTATTTCAGACTCGACTGGTCACGCAGTTTCGATTACTATCGACTCCAGTAATGTATTTGCTTCTCTATGTCTACTGCTCCCCTTTTTATTTTTCCGGGCACCACTGGTCTCATTCTTTCTCACGTGTTTCCACCGCTAACTCATGGTTAGAACTCTTCTCGCGTGCCGGTGGCCTGGGGCAGCGACGACCGAGTCTTCACCGGCGGATAGGCACCGTGCTCAACTTGGTTGATGTCTCGTATGGGTGTGAATCGGTTCGAACTGCCAGCATGGCTGAGGCAGCGACGACCGAGTCCTCACCGGCGGATAGCCATATTCCTATCTAGCGTTCCTGAGAAGTCTCATTCCCTTCATTCGAGATGCCGGCATGGCTGAGGCAGCGACGACCGAGTCCTCACCGGCGGATAGCCATTACTTCACGATGAATCCCAGTATCTCTCCGCTTACTTTTCGCACCCGCTGACATTGGAACTGCAGATCCCACAGCCGCGGCGACACCATCCCACTCCTCGCTACAGAAGTGACGGGCGCTCCAGAGAGTTCCGATTGACACCGAGTAAGCATCCAACCCTGTACCCCAGCGTACCAACCTTTCTCTTTCTCTCTGGTTTGAGTGCGTGCAGTGCCGTGACCTGTGCCGGTCGGGATCGGGCTGCTCCTGTAGCGACCTGGAAATGTCCTTATGGAGTCTCAAAGCTCGAGACCGTACCTAGCATTGCTCCTCCGATACCAGGTCGGCTGGAGCAATCAGGCGATACAGCAGGAAGCGGCACTGCTGGGGCTTTACAGCGCTGAAAAGTCCCTCGACCCAATCACCCCCGAGCTTGTTCTGTTTGTTTCGCCCTTCTGTTTCTCACTTATTTTTATCCTTCATGGGAGTGAGAAAGTGAACATACAACATGCTCCCGTCCGGTTCTCGGGCGGGAAGGGCAAGTGAAAGGGGAATGTAAAGACCGTTCTGGGAAAGGCGTCACCCGCGAGAAACCCGGTGAGCCCTTGGTCGTAGTACACCCTCTCTACTCTCCGCAGCCTTGCCTGTGGAAGTGGAAAGTGGAAGAACCGTCTCGGGCCAGCTGGCTGAACTCTCGTTTGTGCTTGGTGGCTGCTGTGGGTGACGGGGCAGGAGGAGCCTGTACCATTGCTGAATAGCTGGCGCACTTAAAGGCCGTGCCTGGACTTCCCGAACCACCGAGCTTTGGATGGGAGCGGCAAATGCCCATCCAGTCCGTCTGCCCTGCGGCTTCACATGAGGGGAGTGGGATGGTCGGTTGCTTGGGATCTCAATGGTTTCCTGCGACACCGATCTACTTCTGAACCAAATGATGCAAACCGAACGATATGAACCGAGCGATGAAACCCGAACAATCGAGCCGAATGAGATGATCTGATCAATCTGAACCGAACGGTATTAACTGAGCGATATGATTCGAAACCAATGCGAACCGAACGATGCGAACCGAACGATGCGAACCGAACGATGCGAATCAATTGTCTAACCGACTTCGGGCCTGGTAAGTCCTACGTTTTGTTTATGTGCTGGCGTGGGGTGAGGGGAGGCAGCATGAATGAAGAAGACGACGACTGCTCTGCCTGCTGTACAACACTTCGGAAATGGTAAAGTAAGCCCGGCTTTCAAGAAGCTTCACAGAATCTCTGAGATACAATACCAACATCGATTGAAAAGTCGGGCCAAGAAAAGGTAAGCATCCAACTCCAGGCCGACTCCTGCTGAGCATGACTAACAGTTGAGCTATGCTAGGAGACTCTGTGCACAACGACCTACGACTCATATTTACACTATTGAGATTCAATGTTCGAAAGAAGAGAACATGAATGATGAGGTGTTTACAATTAAGGAAGGGAAACATGGAGAACGTGAGAAGTCATATTCGATGGCTGGAGCCTGGACTATTGGAAGATGCGTTTGTCGGTTTCGGGGGATTCGTTATAAATCTCTATTACGAATAAGTGATAATAATGGAAGGTTGCATAAAGATAGGAACTTTTCAATATGATTGCTACCTATTCACACATAGAGTGAGATTTCCAGACATCGTATAGAACAAGGCAACACTTACACAATGTCGAGTATCCTTATCCCGTATACGGTATCTATATAGAGCACCGTCCTCTTTCTAGTCTAATGGACAGGCGAATCTGCCTTGGAATTTCCCACCCCCTTTACAAACAAATTTTGCCTAGAGCTTATATTTCTTAAACGCAATCACAAGTGTAACTGCTATGTTAGCTGACGTCGGAACTCCCGGCCGAGAGCATCACGTGATTTCCACTTAACCCCGACTGTGGGCCCACGGAGCCGGAGCTAAAGTTGCTCGGAAACGCGGTGTTGACCCGATGAAACCTGGTACAACGGTCCATTGACACTCGCAGCACCATCACCTCCGCCACCCAATGCCACGTATTCAGAGGCGCATTGCTGAGGTTTCGGGTCTTCTAAAGATGTTACATCTGAAAAATCCGGACATACATGTTGTGGCCCAAGATTCCGATCTCTATGGGTTGTTTTGGGCCGCCCACTAGTGTACAACCTATTTGGGCTAAATCCACTTACGAAGTACGAATACCGGCCTATTCGGACCACATGGGGTTTGACGAACCCACGGGGAATAGACGTGACGGGATAGCCAGGGCAGAGGATCAGAGGAGCAATGTGAGTGGAACTGTTGTTATCCGATTGATTAAACGTACACTGAAAACACCATGTAATACTCTAAAACCAGCCATCATCAGTCATATCTAGAACATCAGAAAATATAATAAAAAAACTCGTTGTCTCTCAGAATTATTAACTTGGAACTCATTCCAATCATCCTTTTGCGCGTGTGGGTAGAGCATGGGGCCAGCCCATGTTCGCCGCCCTATTTACGTTCACTTCATGTTCTCGTCAATCTCGTTCTCCCCATTCAGCAGCCACCGTAGCGGACGCCCCTCTTGCCCAGCTCCTTCCGGCCGACGGGGTCTTCAGGGAGCACCCAGCCCCGAGCGCGCTTCGCCTCCCTCTTCTCCGCCAGCTGGGGTGGCGGCATCCACGAGTCCCGAGCCAAGGCCTTCCGACGGGTCCCCTCGGCGGGCGCCCCAATCTCCGCCTTCCAGTGCGCCTGTCCCGGGCTCGGTTCGTCGCCTGCCATCATGGACAGACCCCACAGGGCGAGGCAGGCCGTCAGCTCCTGGTCGGCCTGGACATCGGCGTCCGAGAAGCCAGAGGCCGAGGCGGCGAGCTGCACGGTCGCCACTTCCAGGAAGCCGAAATGTGGGGTGGGTTCGGTCCCGTTGCGGACGACGACCAGCTCGATCTCGGTCAGGATGAAGCCGTAGCGGCAGCCGTGTTCGCGCATCGCGTGATGGATGGCGGCGAGGCCCCGGAGGTACTCGACTCGCTTGATGTTTCCTTCGACCCGCATGCCCGTGTTGAAGCGGTCAAATGAGCGGACAATGCCGACGACGCGGGCGGAGGGCTTGCCGCCGAAGATGGCGGCGGCCGACGAAGAGTCCCCCTGGGCGTTGGCGACGAAGAGAGGATCCGAGAGACCGGATGATGCGGAAGGCTTCGGCGCCACTGTTGAGAACTGAAGGGGCCGGTTGGAGGATATGGCCAAGGCAGCGTTCAGCTTGGGCAAGTAGTGCGCCGCGTAGATGGAATGGAGGGCTCCCTCCGTTTCGGGATGACGTGCGCTGGCTGGCGGGTTGGGGAGGAGAGGTGCCGGGACCGGGCAATTGAGAAGGCCAGAGGCACCAGGAAGGGACAGGATCGTGGAGGTGGAAAAGTCGGACCACGATCGCACCTGACGGACGTCCCACCAGAAATGCTTGGTGTGGGGATCACGAAGGGGGTATGATATGGTGCGAACCAAGGCCGGTGCCGGATTGGGGCCCGTGAGGTAAGAGAAGAGAGTAGTACTAGGAACGGGCTCGGGGGTAGAGGACATGCTCAGTGGAGACGGAGCACGAGGAGCGTACGAGGAGAAGGTAAAAGAGTCCGCGACGTGCTGGGTGGACGCAGGGGCGAGCGGCCCGTAGCTGGCCATCTGGCGATAGGTCGGAAAGCCGTACTTTTCGATCGCGTCACCGTCCAAGCTGCAAGTGGAGGCACGACGGGGTTGAAAGTCATCGTCGGCAAAATGGACGGGCGAGCAGAGAAGAGAGGACGAGAAGGGGGAAGCCGTCGAAGTGTCAGACTGAGGCGGGGTGGGGTTGGGGTCGACATAGGGCATGCCCCAGGTGATGGACTCCGGGCTGGTGTAGCTCCGGTTGTGAGAAGGGCGGAAGGTAGGCCGCTTGGGGGGCCCGCCAGAGACAGGGGGCGAGGTCGACTTGAAGCGTTTCGGAGGCGATTCAAAGGCCTGGTCCTGGGAACGGATCTTGGGCAGAAGAATAGGACCATGTTGACGAATGGGAGGCGAAGTACGACTTGGGGTTGTCATACGGGTGCTGACGGACTCGGGGTAGGAGTCGGCGGCAGATGAGACAGCGGAATAGGCGGAGCTGCTGGAAGTGGAACGGGCATGGCCGGGGTTGCTGGGCATCTGAAGCAGCGACGGGTCGAAGACGAAATGGGGTAGCGCGGCGGGTTCGCATGAGGGGAAAAGGAAGTCGAACGGGATGTCTGCTGTGAGACTTTTGAAAAGTGTCAGTTGAGGCACGAGTAAGTTGAGGTGATAGGGTGGGGGGGCCAAGTAGACCATAGGAGAGGCCAGGGGTGATACATACGTAGACATGTTAGGCTGGGGTTTTCGAGTGACCAAGAAGACGATTAGTCGTATTAGTGAAGCGAGGTAGTGAGGTGTTGCGAAGAGACCAGCTCTTGTCGGTTAGGCAGTGGATGAAGCCAAGCAAGTAACGAGACGAGACGATACGATGGTGCCGTGAAGCCCGAGGATCGTGTTGAAGACAAACCCAAGAGATCTATTTTTTTCAAAGCCCCTGAAAGACGGAACGGAAGAAAAGAAGAAAACAAAAAGGGAGAGAGGGAAAGGGATGATTGGAAAAGAGAAGCCTAATCCCAGAGAGATGTTGCGAGACGTTGAGACGAGAGGTGGTCATGGAAAGGGAGAGGGAAGGCGGCCATCTTTATCCTCGATGAGAGCTGGGATCCAATGGGTGTTGATCCATTGGAGACGAGATGGCGGACAGCGGCTCGAAAGCCAAATATCGGAAAAGCTGGGGCCGCATGCGGCAGACGTGGATGCGGACGTGGCGCGGCCGTGGTCGTGGCCGTGGTAATCCCATCGATGGGACGTGGCGCGATGCCGCGGGCGTGGGACCTTTCGAGCTGGGGTTGTTATTCTTCCCTATTTGCAGCATGGGTCTTTGATGTGAAGGTGATCCGAAGAGGGACAAGGGGGGTCAACATGACGGCATAGCAAGTGGCATCCCGCCGGGGCTGCAGAGAGGAGGATGGATCATGGACATGGAGGTGAGGGTCTCGTCCGGCTCGGCGGCCATGAGACGCAGCAGCCACGAATACTCGAAGATCTGAAACGCGCCCGTCTTTGATAGAGAGAGGGTAAAAGAATACGGGTCCTTACCCGCCTGATCTTTGCAGGCCTTTTGGAGTGGCCTTGGCCTATGGATGTGGTCGGGTGGAGAGGGAACATGACGATGGTGGTTGGATACCTGGGTAGGAGTGAAAAGCGTGGGGAGGTACGTACCCAGCTCTGCTTGTGGATAGAATGTGGGGAAACTAGACGTCACACTGTATTGAACTGTGAAAGATGCGTGAAATAGAGCTAAATACCATGTGTTACGTGGAGGAATAAAACACTGTATCAGGCTGCAGCCCCACCACGAGATCCCCACTTTCCGATGTCTGCTGATTTTCCCGTCATCGCGACTGTTCACTGGACGGCCACGTCTGCATGTTTCCTGCAGGCGGCTATGACTCATTTCCAGAAATACAGAAGGAACTAATACTTTGTGGAAGCTGCAGACGATGCGATGTGCATCTTCTAGCGCGTTTTCCTAGCGTGTTGTCTTTGTTGATGTCGGTGGTTTACTTGAACACGGTCACCACAGTAACTCGTCCTCGTCCTCGTCCTCGTCCATCGTGATGCGACGCGCTCAGATATAGCTCGACGCGGTGTGCCAAAAAATCAAGATCAACAGAAGACGGATCACCACCGTGGACCGTACTGAAGTTGGCTTGGCTGAGAATCAATCCGTTCACCGTTACGTTGTAGGCGCTGGTCCAGATCCTCACTCGGCCTACGTTATCGGAGGCTCAGTGTCTCGGTCTCTCATCTTCCTTTGCAATTTCCCAAGCCGAGCGGCAATCCTTAAAAATAGCTTGCCCATTCATAAAAAGGTCGGACCTGAACTGCATCTCTGTCTTTCCCGTAATACCATACCTAGGCGATGAACCCTAGCTCTTCGCTTCGTTCCGGCCCCACCAGAAAGCCAAAACGCTGCGTAACGGTCGTGGCACCGTCCAAGCTCCCGTCGTAAGCGCCGTCGGCTAGCTCCCGTGCGGCGCTTACGGAAACGACATGGCTGGCGCGAAAGATGGCCCACACAATCACAGTTCCAGGGGCGGGCCCCAGCGGCATTGAGCGCAAAGCGCAAATGTTAAAATCACGATGTAATTCCTGTACTTCCCACCCAGAGGCGTCGTTGTGAGATGTCAACCCAACCATATTGGATGAGATCGGGGCCTCCAGAGTCCTGACTCGCCCATCATTGTCGGATCGCCCCGGCTCAGGGACCCAGCATAGACAAGCGAAATTCCCAGCATCCTTTTCATCACCCGTCATCTTCAATTGCCGCCGCAGCGGAGCCTCAAAAAGCCGACTGTGTAAACCTGAACCCGGAGCACAGCGTACATCGCGCAGCCGCGCCGGTGAGCCGCGGTGTCACTCTGTTCAGAGACAGCGACGAGCGCTAAACCAAGGCGCCGTTCAGTTGTACTTACATAGACTCGGCCGTTGATTTGTGGAGGACTGGCCGCCTAGACGGTGTACAACGTATCTAATTTCCTTATAAGGTCTAGATCGTGTCCCCGAACGAAAAAAGTAAACGGAACGGGAGGAAAACAACAGCCACAGGGAAACGGGAACGGACTGGGTCAGCATTGCACAGCCTCGACTCCTGGCGCGTAACTCGCACGTCTGGATTTCGCTCCTAGCGCCTGCGATGGAAAAGCGCAGAGAACGCGACGATGCTGTGCCGTGTCGCCATTGGCTCAAAGCGTGTACAACCAGTACCTGGCTTACCATTGGTTGCACGCTTCGCGCCCACTGGCCAGTCGCCAATCTCCACGCGACGTCCTGGGTGTCCATCCAATCGGCACGCGACTTCTCGTGCCAGCACCACGATTGGCTGATGATGGCCGTTGCCGTCTTGGCATGTTGTCACCGTGCCGGTGAACGACAGAATGATGTACCCGGAAAGCAATATCCGTAGAACATGATCTTCAAGATCCAAGAACTTACCAGGGCTATGGTTTCCTATCCGATGGTTTGTTTCAGAAACATCTGCCACAATTACAGCCATGGTCTTTTCTCTTCCTGCCTTGTATGACTCACAAGATAGGAACTAGGCTTGTCTGTTTGTATGCACGCGGGCATCTGGCTACATCTCCTTTCTAGAGACTCGATAGCGCAGACGCCATGCAAGTTTTGGAGCAGAGTCGAGCCATCCCACTGTCTGAATCTCAACATCTGCCCAGTATGATTCGGAACGGAAGACTGTCCGCCGCCTCACTTCTAACTGTAGTTAAAGCAGCATCTGTCTCTATTCCCAGAGGACTACTCTTCCAAATCATCGCGTTTCTGGCGTAGCTGGCTGTACATCCAAGAATCCAGTCTCATGATGGATGGCTACCCTTAACATCTCCTGAGACGGACGAGCGAGAGACATCAGGCCTGGAAGAAGTGTCGCCAGGCCAGCCGCCACTCATCCACACGCCGTGGTCCCAAGCAGTGCTGCTCCTCCGCGCATAAGTCCAGCCCAGCCTCAGTACACGCCTTCGACCCCGGAGGGTCAATTGGATGAAGATGGCGTGGAACCATCCACTCGCACACATCCTCCTTCATGTCCTATGTATACGCACTTACTACTGTACTCCCCTGAGCCCGAGGGGTGAAGTATATTCCTAATAGCTCTGTGTATAGCGAGGAGCCTGGGGGAAGGGGGGATAATATTGCCGTTAGGACATAAGAGAAGTTGGCGCGCGACGGGCCGTGGATTTAAGGCAAGGATCGAATAGCTCGAATACATCAAGGACCAAAAGCATAGTTTTTGGAGACTACTAGTATTAGATATTATTAGTACCTTGGCTAGGAATATATATAAAGAAACAATACCTCCTCGTTATCTCCTGGGATTAGAAAGTGTGGTGGTATAATATGAGCTGAAGTCCTGGATGAGATTCCCCTCATCGTCTCTAGCCTTCATAGTCCCGTCTGAATCTAAACCTTCCTTGCCCTTTTCCGGCTAAAGGTACATGAGATGGCGTATTTGTAGTGGTAACGTGTAAGTATCGTGGTTCGCAAAGCGGCTAGGCGGTTCTTCGTTGTAGCATAGGTAGGAATGGTTACTATCCTGGACCAGAAGAAACGCTGAATGACACGCTGATGGATGGCGCAGGAGCGCGCCAGGCGATAGTCACTCCCGCTGGTGCCCGAGCGATTCTCGAATTTGATCACGATCAAAGTGGACGGTGCTGCATATCTTTGCCTGCCCTGTCTTTAGTCGTGCGGGTTAGCGACATTGGGAATCGTAACAGATGCTATCAGGAGTGCAGCCGGGTTGGTGGTGATGAAAAAGGGGGAGGGGGAGGATCCGTGTCTTCGTTCTGACCTCGTGCCGCAGCGACACATATCAACTCACCCTTGAATGAAGTGGAAGTGAGCAGACATTCAGGCCATATGTGCCTTGTCTTTCCAGCCAAAGCCACTGCATCCCCTATCATCAGGGAATTTTAGCCCCGATAGATGGTGAGCTAGCAAGGCCCGTCTGTATCCTAATCGTTAAATCAAATTGCGGCGATCGTGAGCAACGACGTTAGGCGAGACTTGAAGCGAGGTATCCTGTCGTTGACCCAAGATGATGTCCCTGGCAAGACCAATTCGTAGTCGAGGCATATTAAATCCTTTCTTTGCGTTGATTAAGAGGCCGTTTCGTCAAGTATGGGTGCGGTGCCCACGAATCCCTCCGAGTATCAGTCCTTGTTTAGGGACCAGATATTAAGCGCCGCAGTATATATACACAAATGTTCTGCGTGCTGGAGAGCCCCCGTCGCCATATCCAAACAGATGCAAACCATTAAGCCGTACGATCCCGTCCAGCGCCTGCAACTCCCACCGCGATGTATATGGAAGAGATGGTCCGAACCCGTGAGCGGCCCGTGACTGGGCACATGGAGACCTCCGTTGTTCGTCGGCCATGGTCATTCCCCCTACCGAGAACCCCCAAATCCGTGTTTCCCTCCTTGAAGTCACGTCTAGAATGTAGAATGGTGCCTGTCACTGCGGGCTTTTGTTTTCTTGTTTTGTTGAACGGTGTGAAACCCCGGAAGAGTTCGAAAAAAAAAGAAACCGGGCAAAGCATCCGAATTCCGGTGTAATGTTTTTCGTCGTGAGTCGTGAGATAACAAGTCGAAACAGAGCGCCGCCTAGGAGGATGACGGCCACGTTCAGCCCGCGCCCTTGACATTCTCCTTCACGTTCAGCGCCCACTTCAGCTTGTCCAGCACCTCTCTCGTCTCCAGGAGCATCTTCTCCTGGTCCGCCTCCCGCGAGGCCGCGCTGGTCTTGATCCCCGCCAGCGCCTCTTCCTGCTGACGCTTGTACTCGTCAAACTTGGCCTCGATCTCGTCCCGCTGCCGCTTCAGCTCGCGGATGTTGCCGTCCTGCTGGTCGCAGAGCTCCTGGAGCGTCGATATCTTTTCGTCGTCGCGTCGTCTCTCGTCCACCAGGTCCGCCAGCTCCCCCCTGAGCTTCCGGTGCGCCCGCTTCACCTCCTCGCCCTGCTCCCGCCAGTGCGACGAGATGGCGTTGTACCGCCCTTCCATGAGCGCCGCGTACGTGTTGGCCTCTTCGACTTGCCGGGTCGTCGACATTCGCGTCTTCTCCATCTCGGCCCGCCAGTTGCTCTCGCGCTCCAGCGCCTCGGCCGCCCGCCGCTTCTCCTGTTCCACGGCGGCCGTCAACGTCTCGACTTGCCGTTCTTTGCGGGCCAGTAGTGTTTTGGTCACCGATGCCTCGAGGAGCTGGCTTTCGTGCTCGCTCATCATGCGCTCCATTCGCTCTTCCGCCACCTTGGCTTCCCGCTTGGCCTCGTCTGCCCGTAGCCGTTCGAGTTGGATTTCGCGTTTTAACGCATCGTTGTCGCTGACGAGCTTGTTGATCACGCGGCCCGTCTTTCCTAGCCCGGCTTTTCCGATTGTTGAGTCCCAGCCGCCCGGGTTGGGCAAGTCGATGCCACCCGTGTTCTCATCCGGTTCTTGTCTTAGCGGGGAACTCGTCGCACGTATGGTGGCGTCGCCGTTGCTTGTTTGTGAACTGAACCGGCTATCTGGAGAGGCTCTTTCTTGGCTGGACGACATGGTGATATTGCTTGCGTTGCTGTTGACCGAACTGGAGAAGCCTGAGGTGCGAGAGGGGGCGTCGGAACTGGTGTCGCTGGGGTCGTCGAGACTGGGTACGGTACGGATGGTCGAAACCATGGTAGGAGTTGCATGTGAGGTGGGTGTCGAGGGAGAATGGGTAGCGTGACTGTTTCGTAGACGGTTCACGCTTGGGGAAGGTGTAGTGACGGTGGTAGGGCCCAGGACTGGAGGGGCATTTGGTGAGTGTGGTGGTTCGTCGGGCTGTGGAGTTGGTGTTTGTCGCGTGGCTGCAGAGTGTTAGCCTGGCCGTTCTTGCATGGACAACAGTGGCGATGGTGTTATGTTGGATCTTTTCCAATCCTGTTTTTTGGTTTTGGAATCAAACTAGCAAAAGCCAGAGAAACACCAGTTTAGAGAGAATGAAAGGGGATTTCCATACAGTCTCCCACGCCTTTGTTCGTTGAATTGGTCGATACGTCCGTTATTGATTGATAAGAGCCATTAGATTTTCGATACTTTTGCAACCGACTTCGCATGTCTATCTGCTCATCGCCCAGCGGGGACTAAATCCACAGCAGGTTGCTGCGTTACGAGGAATCCACGGGCTGGGTTCTCGGACAAGAGCGAGCGACTTGTTTATTGGGGGACGTGATGCTGTTCGACGAATCGCTGGATAAATCGGGAAGGAAAAGCGGTAATGACGGTAATATAGGTAACCTGAAGATGGGGACAGACGCGCTATTAGTCAGTATAGAATCCTAGAAAAAGGGATGAAATTGCAGACAATGGGCCAAGAACGAACCTGTCAATCAACGAATATTGTTACGTGTGATAGATGAAGGAGAGAGAAACACGTCCATCATTTGCCTTTCAAGAGAGATGCAGGAAAGCAAGAAAGCTACTCTACCTGGGTATGTAGGTACCCAGCCAGGTACAGTGGCCCTGCACAGTACCTATACTTCGTACTTAGTACCTTTGTCAGGTCAGGTACAGTGCATGTTGCTTTGTGGACATTGACTTTCTGTCCACTGACCGGCCCGCAGCGCAATGACCGTGGTTGAACCCCCACTAACACAGCCACTAAACCAACTCGCAACCTCACAGTGCCCCACGAGGGTGGTTAGACCATCAGATGGGGCGCTGTCAGTGTGTCTGCCCCTGGTAGATTACCTCATAACTCTCTGTTTACGTCGTAATGAATTCCTTCGTACCTTTATGAGCCACCCTAGAAAATACGGGGTGTCGTTCCACCCAGTTTCGATCGTCAATTGCTTTGCATACCTACATATTGGGTTGTTGTGGTGTAGTGTACACGTAAATGCCTTCTACTCGATGTGAAGAGTAGCACCACCACTCTGTTCTATGGATTTAGTCGAATTCTCCTCTGTAGCCCAAGATCTTGCGAGTCAGGCGTCAGGAAGAAAGCACAAAAAGAAGGGAAAAAGAGACAAAGGGTCTCATCCTCGAAAATCAGTCGCCGTAGCGTTCTATTTGAGCATCACGAGATAAGTGGCTGCATTAGCTTGCTGTTCGCGGGAGACTCCCTCTGGTGCCCCCAAAAGGTAGGCTTCATGGCCACACAGGCAGACGGCCCACGATCGCGTCCATCAACACAACCATCCCGGTCAACCGTCCCCTTTCCTGTTTCTTTTCGTTTCCCGTCCCATTGCAGACACCGGAAAGAACCAGACTGGTTTCCAGACAACCCCAAACTCCCAAGTCCGTGGCGGAGGACATCAATCAACCCAACGCCGACCATCTGTGTTTCTTGTTGCGCTTCGGCATGTCCTCCCCTCCTCTTCATCTGCGCATCTTGGTGCATTAAACATGTCGCCTCGTACTCGAGGGCCGCCAACAAAAGGGGGCTGCCGCCTACCAACTTCGAGTATCATTCTCGCCAATGAAACGGCGCCGTGGCGCTGTGAAGCCAACGTGGAGTATATTCGCATGTTGTGCGGGTGTCATGCTCTCCGCTTTCTCAGGTCGCAACGGCAGTAGTGGGAGAGGTTGCCGGGCCACTATGTTCTGCGTCACGGGTGGCCGCCTCAAGGAAGGCCGGCCGGTACCTGGCCAGGTATTTACCCGCCATCGGACGCGCCTCTTCGTCTAAACAAACATGTGTTAGTTATGCAGGAAGAAAAAAAGATGAGAGTGAAAATGAAGAATGAAGAATGAAACGCAGCGACTAGTTCGCAACTTACACTCCTGCCATATATCTTGCACAGTGTCGAGTGCAACCTCCTTGGCTGGTGGCCGCATCATCACCACATACAGAAGGCTCGTCAGCGCCAGGGGTACCACGGACGGATCTCGGCAAATGAGCTTCACGCGAGAGAAGATGGCCGGCGTCAGGTCTGGGATCTCGCCGAGAAACCGTGTCAACACCTTATCCTGCGCATGTAGGTACGGTGAAAACCCGTCGATGAGCTTCAGTGCCCACTTTTCGTAGTGAACCTTTGGGTTTTCCCCCTCCCTCTGTTTCTGCTGCAGTCGGTCGTTGTACCACTCCTCCGTGAGCCAGGTGATCGCGACGTCGATTCGTCTTCGGAAGTCTTCCAGCACGTATGTGTATAACGACTCCCGGATGCTATCGCCCAGAACAGCCGGTGCCGGGGAATCGTTGTATTCGTCCTTGACCGAGACCTCGCCTTCCTCGGCCGAGCACCGGCTTGCCAGTCGCGTCACGATGGCGATCCATGATTCCCGGTCGTTGCTACCAGCTGCTAGCCTGTTGACGCCTGATCGGGACCGCTTGTTGACGTCTTCGAGCGTCTTGACAAACTCGAGTAGTGACAGGACGGAGCCTTGGCCTCCCCCGAGCGCCGCTTCGGGTGTCAACGGGGTGGGTGGCGGTAGCTTGAACGCCTTGAGAGGCAATTCTGCCACTTCGACATTGTCGTTCGCCTCGCCGTCGAGTTTGTTCAGGATTTGCTCCGTATCCTCGGCCACAGAGAAATCGGGTTCGTAGTCGTCGTCGTCGTCTTCCTCGACACCCAGCGGTGCCGTGTTGGGATCCAGTTCTGGGACAGGCATCGCCGCCAGAGCGGCAAACCTCCCTTTTATCCCCTAGAAATAAATAAAAAAACCGTGTCAGCTTACAACGCGCGCGACACGGCTAGTCAACATGACATACCTCAACGGCCTTGGATAGGAGCTGCGGGTTGAGCCTTGCCAACGTCGATACGTTGATTTTCGCGACCATGGGGGCGGGGACTGTCGACACGTCAAACGTCTTCAGACCCTCGCCACCACTCAAGGTGAAAACGTCGGCCAGGCTATGCCTTCCAGGTGGCAAGGGGTCGACTTGAAGCTGTTCAGGGTTGACCGGCGGCGCCTGCGTCCGTTGTCGCTTGGCGTCAGTCGCGGCTGGTTGTGCTTCCGGTGCGCGTTTCCGCCCTGCCTCGTCGAGTATCTCGCTGCGCATCCGCAGCATTCCCTCCACGTGATGCTGTATGCGCTGAGCAAGAGGACTATGGGGATCACTGTGTATCCAAAGTTAGCACTTTTTTTAACCAATACGGGACGGAAGTGGGTAGCATGCCGTTTCGCAATATGGTGCAAGAGCATGCGAGTCGTCTTCTCCATAGACTTGATGAGCACTCGGTTGCGGGGGGTCATTGGTGATGAAGTGGCCAGCTTGAAGGGGTTGAAGTTGAAGACGGCATTGAATATCCTGTTCACCGTATTGGGCCGCGTCCGGATGAGGATGGCGAGGGAGTTGAGAACGGCGTCTACAAGAAGGGCGTCGCTACGCGAAATTCAACCGCCGTTAGTGACTGGCGGCTAGCATGCGGACAACTCTACACGGTCGCAACTCCTCACCTGCTATGATCTTGCAGCTCCCCCAGAATTCGATCTAGCAGACCGGCTGCTTCAGCCTCCAGCGTACGAATATCGAGGGTCTGATGATTAGGTGGTACTCTGTCTAAGGAGATGTCGAGCGTGTCGCCTCTCTGCAAAGGAGCACGTCAGCGTGTTCGTCCAGGCATCCATCTCCAGGACATCCCGAGCTCGTACCCTAGGCTCCTGTGGGTTGGCAGGCGACTGAGCCAGCACAACGCGCTGTGCAAACTTGATGCAACATATCCTGATGGTCGGCTGGGCCGTCTCCCATATCTGTAAAATCCGGGCTTTGATGTTCGTCATGTGCTCCCAAGTCATGTTATCGTACGAGTTGTTGATGCTGCCCAAGGTTGTCAGTGTACTTTTCGCTGGCACGAGCCGGTTACCTGTTAACCGGGAGAGCATGACCTAGACTCACATCCATCGTAACGTCAGCGGGTATATACTCGCAGCCGCCTGAATGGTACTCCGAAGAACGTGTGTATCCTGTGCGGGGTCCTCGAGTGTGTCTTTTAATGTTTCGAGAATAAAGGGCTGCAGGGTTTCCTTGTCTCCGAGAGGGATTGCTGGTGTTGCGAAGGCTTCGGCAAGGAAATCGGCACCCCATCTTCGCAGTTCGACGTGGGCAGATGGAGAGATGATGGGTAGAATGCTCTTGATGACGCTCGAGTAGTATTTGACGTCGCCCAAAACCAACTTTCGCGCGTCGTTGAGTTGACGTATCTGGTCGCTCACGGAGAGCTGAGGAGCTGCCATGTTGGACAGGCAATGGTGGGAAGAGGCTGAGCTGGGGCTATGTCAATATCGATGTGCGCAACGAAAGACTCGACGAAGAAGTCTCGATGCGCGGCGAAGAAGAGAGTTGAAGTAATGCGGTTGATTCGGCCTTAATATGAAAGCATCATGGGTTTGCGCGTAGCAAGCGGCAGGTCGGCCTTGGACAGAATCGCAAAAGTTTCCAAGGGTCTAGTAGCCTTGGCATGCACACTTTGGTGATATTATGAGATGGGGGATTCGTCAGTTGATTGATCCTGTCGAATTCGTCGCTGGAATAAATCGCCGGTGTATGTTGGGATCTGATGCGTGCTGGTTGAGGCTAGATGTTGTGAAGCTGCTCGTACCAACCAGGTCGGGGAGAATTGAGAGTAGTAAAAGACGGACGAGCTCAAACCAGAACACGCGACGGGAAAGCAATTGCGTAGATGGTCAATGCGTCAGCCAGTTGCAAGCCTCACTCTGACTGGAGCCGGCGGGGACCCTTGTGACTGCATGTACCCCGTACCCGCGACATACTTTGGGGGTTTGTCTGCGTCAAGACCATCTTTGCCCTAAGTATTTTGGAAACTGGACAAAACACAGACATTATGCTACTGTTCAAGCAAATACAGAATTTCAGTTGTTGGATATGTATTCTCCACCTAATCGGGTTGATTGAGGGCATATTTAAGGACTGCGTATGTATCACACGACAGGTGCTGGTACTTCGACAGATCCGTATCAGATATCCCGATATTTCTCCGTGAGCTTATCGTCGGCATCTTTCAATTGTAATACTTGCGCCCGCCGCCGCCCATTTGTTGACTTTACTACGACAACACCACCGACTCTCGGCCAAAACGTCCTCAATCTCCAAGCGCTCTCGCGACATCATCCGACGCTCGATGCGAGCTGCACAGCACTCCTGAAGACATAGGGAAATTCTCAACATGGTTGGGTGGGTGCCAGTGGCAAAATCTCATGCTTTGCTCGGAAGTGTGCTGATAAAGTCGTAGGCCACGGGTATCGTCATACTACGACCGCAATCTGAGGCAAGGCCCGGCCTTGATCAGAGCGCGGAAACCATACCTCGTCAAAAATACCGTGGTAGGACTGGGCCTCACCGCGATTGTTGGGGCTGTTTGTACGTGAAAGACCCATGTTTGCGCGTTGCTGATCGTTGCCGGCTGACGAGTGCAATCGCTAGACTGGTATACTCTGAAGGCTGTCGGCCAAGATGATTTCTCCGACGTCAAGGTCCCCGATGCACCGAAGGAACCCGAACGATCCAAATCGAACTGAGAGTCGCGGGGTGGATTTCTTCTCTCCGTCTCGCATCAGGCGGGAGTTTGTACGATACACCGGGGCACTGGGCGAAAATGGCAGTCTTGGAATCAGGAACAGTGCCATGGAGACAATAGTGGAATATGAGCGGCAGGAGTCGTCGCCATTCCCCTCCTGACATAGCATGGGCCAAGTTGTCAGGGCCGGGTTATGTCGTTTGTACATGTATTTTTGTATATCTACCTACAGCCGCTGCTCCTCATCCTATCTTCATCAACCGGCGCCAGGCATCTTGAAGAATTGCTTAGTGGAGTGAATATTACGGAATACCTGCTGGTATAGGAGAAAGACAACATCTCACTCGCTGGAGGAGCTTGCTTGATAGTTCTTGGTAGTCCTGGCAGTCCGCGGGTTTGTGAGCCTGTAGGTCGTCTTTTACATGTGCTGACTTTCGTGCCACATCCGTCTCGTCAATCTAGCCTGTCAGTGGATAGATTTGCTGTCTGAGAATAGGCTGTGTAGCTGAGATGGTTGGCGCTGGGCTGGAGGAGAATATTCGGAGGAGAGGCCGAGCGCAACGGGCTATATTTTCGCTTGAATACCTACCAGCTGACAAAGAGCAAATTCGGAATTATCGACAATGATTGGAGAATCGACACCCCAATTCAACGGGGAGTGGTTAGTGCAGGGGCCATCTAGCGGTGTAAAGTAACAGGTACCTTTTTTGACACCATGCAACCATGGAGTTTAAAGTACTCGTTACAAATTACAGGCCCGACCGCTAACTCCCGGTACCTTAGTGCAGGGGTTGTTCACAAGCTGCTGTTTACCCCTTCTTTCCCCCCTATCGCGCTCCATGTTGACGTGCCCCGCCTGAGAAAGAACCCACAATAACCCGGCCCCTTCAACGACCAGAAATCCACTGGCTGCCACCATACCTATCTAACCATAACCTCTCTCGCACCTCGTCTTCTTCCCCTTCCTGGACTCACCTGGCGCTGTGCGCGTGATTTCCGCCTGAATTGTCTTCTTGTTTTTCCTCTCCACTGCCTCGTACATCGTCTTGCTATCATCAACCATGAAGGGCGAGGTGAGTTGCCTTTATCTCTTTTGCTTCTATCCCATCTCACAGCCCCTTACAACGCCCCTTACCAATCGCCCCCTGGTTCCCTACGTGAGGCGAGACGACTATCATGGCTCTCGTCTCGGACCTGGACCTCAACCTGGACTCATTTCTCCACACACTGGCACGGAAACTGACATGTGGAATGTTTCAATATAGATTCTTCACCTCCACCTGGGCCAGGCTGGCACACAGCTGGGCAACTCCGCCTGGGAGCTGTACGTTCTTTCCCCGACTCGATCAGACCCTCACTTCGGGACGCCCTCAATTTTTTAGATTCCGTTTTGTTGGTCGTCTCTAATCATCACCACCCTACAGCTATCTTCTTGAGCATGGCCTCGGCCCCGATGGTCGCCCTGACCCCAACGCCACGGACGTCGGCGACCCCGGTTCCTTCGAGACCTTCTTCACCGAGACGAGCAATGGCAAATACGTCCCCCGGTCCATCTTTATGGACCTGGATCCTTCTCCCATCGACGAGATCCGTACCGGTGAATACCGCCAGCTCTTCCACCCCGAGCTACTGATCAGCGGCAAGGAGGATGCCGCCAACAACTACGCCCGTGGCCACTACACTATCGGCAAGGAGAAGGTCGACGAGGTCATGGACCGTATCCGCCGTGTTTCTGGTAACCACCCCGTGCCTCAGCGCCTACATGCCCACCCCACCGGGTGGTGCAAAGGGAGGTCACCACGGTTTTGCTAACGTTGCATTTTAGATAACTGCAACTCTCTACAGGGATTCCTCATCTTCCACTCTTTTGGTGGTGGTACTGGTTCTGGCTTCGGTGCTCTCCTCCTGGAGCGCCTCTCCACCGAGTACGGCAAGAAGTCCAAGCTCGAGTTCGCCGTCTACCCTGCGCCTCGAGTCTCGACTGCCGTTGTTGAGCCCTACAATGCTGTCCTGTCCACCCACAGCACCATTGAGAACTCGGACTGCACGTTCCTTGTCGACAACGAGGCCGTCTACGATATCTGCCGCCGCAACCTGGATATCCCCCGCCCCTCGTACGAGCACCTCAACCGCCTGATCGCCCAGGTCGTCAGCTCAATCACCTCGTCTCTCCGCTTCGACGGTGCTCTTAACGTTGACCTGAACGAGTTCCAGACCAACCTGGTCCCTTACCCTCGTATCCACTACCCGTTGATCAGCTACGCCCCGGTTATTTCTGCCTCCAAGAGCCAGCACGAGAGCTTCAAGGTCCACGACCTTACCTTCCAGTGTATGTCCCACACAAGCCCTTGTTTTCACCTTCCTTTTTTTCTTCTTGTACCACATCAACCGCAGGTGGCTGGCAGATGCTGACATTGATTGGCAGGCTTCGAGCCCAACAACCAGATGGTCGTGTGCGACCCCCGCAACGGCAAGTACATGGCCGTGGCCCTCCTCTACCGTGGCGACGTCGTCCCTCGCGACTGCAATGCCGCCATCGCCGCTCTCAAGGCCAAGTCCTCCTTCAACCTGGTCGAGTGGTGCCCCACTGGCTTCAAGCTGGGTATCAACTACCAGAAGCCCATGTCTGTCCCGGCCGCCCCCGGCGATGGTGGTCTCGCCTCCGTCGACCGTTCCGTCTCTATGCTTTCCAACACCACCGCCATCGCCGAGGCGTGGTCGAGGCTGGACCACAAGTTCGACCTCATGTACAGCAAGCGTGCCTTTGTCCACTGGTACGTCGGCGAGGGTATGGAGGAGGGCGAGTTCAGCGAGGCCCGGGAGGATCTTGCCGCCCTCGAGAAGGACTACGAGGAGGTCGCCGCCGATTCGTTGGAGCCCGACGAGACCGAGGTCGAGTACTAAGATGCCCGGATATTTCGTGGAAAAGAGAAGAGGGACTGGGGCATCACCCGACCTCGTCTCGTCTGTACAGAGGACCGAGAACATATACCATTGATGGCCGCGGGGGAAGAATGAATTGATGAACAAACAGGAGACAAAAAAGACCCTGGATTTTTGGTCCTTTGCTCGCGCGTTTTTTAGTAGCCGCCGAGGTTGTCGGTTCGGTCTTTTTTATTTCTTTATTTCTTTTTTTGTTTCCCGCCGAACCGCACGCATGCCAGGTCAGGATTGATTTCTCCCTCTTCACCTCGTTTTCGTAACTTATCATCGCTGGACGGAGAAGCTTGGAGCCACCCATTCACCGTTAATAAATTCTTTATTACGATCACATGTAGCATGAAGCATGTATTTGATGCTTGTTCCTTGGTCAGCATGGAGTTTTGTGCGCGAGACAGTCGGTTTATAGTGGTGCTTGACAGATGCCTTTTGGCGATTGCCTGTCTTCACATAATGAAGGGTGGTGAGCTTAGAGGGCGGTCCGCTTGGCATTTTTCCGGGACTTGCTTCAAAGGCTGGGTACTGGAGGTGCCCAAAAGGATTACCATGGGAAATAAAAATAAAAATGAGAAACATGAACAACGTAATGCCGCTTTTCACTATGCTTCCGCAACTTTTTGGCGCCTAATATGTGCTATCGGATCCCAGTGGTATTTACATGTAAACCATGCTTGGCTTCCCTTCCCAGTAGGAAGCAATCGATCACTTGGAGTCCCTCTTCTTCCACGCCGACGACCGAGCAGTGCGCCTCGCTTTCGCAACGCGACCCTTGCTAACCTTCTTCCCCAGCCGTATGTCGCTCGGCCGCCCGTCTTTCTCGCTGGCGCGTTTGCCCTCGAAGATGACCTGTTCGGGCGTCTTGGGCACGACGCCCGACCCGTTGGCGCGGGCGGGCTTCTCGCGCTTCCCGGACCGGTCCTTCCCGCTGCTGCCCTTGCCGCGGAGGGCGCCCGACTTGCCCAGCAGCTTGGCGGCGCGCCCGGCCATGGACATCTCCTCCGGCGTCACCTTGGGCTGGTACTTTGTGCTCTTCTTCTCGCCCTCGGGCTTGGTGGCCGCAGCGGCTTTGTTCTTGGCACGTTGCTGGGCGAGGGCCGTCTTGTGCAGGGCCTTGGCGCGCGTCACGCGGAGAGTGCGAGGGAGCAGGGGAGGAAACTTCTTCTCGTTCAAGAGGAGGGCGGATTCCACGTCGTTGGTTTCCTATATGGCTCTTCATGTCAGTCTTGAAGGTCTTTTCGCTGTTGGGCGGGCAGTTGAGACGTGTCGAAGGGATTGAGAATGGCTGAAGGGAAAAAGGCGACTTACGTAAAACTGAACATAGGCAAAGCCCTTGCCGACGCGGGTTTTAGGGTCGCGCACGACGCGAACGCTCTCAACCTTGCCGGCGTGTTTGCTGAATGTTCGCCAGAGTCCTTCCTCGACATCGGCAGGGATTTTGGCCCGCTTGCGCTCCTTGAGCTCTCCGTCGGCCGTCTTATCGAGCACCGTCTCATCGTCCATGAAGCCCAGGTTACCCACAAAGACGCACCGACGGTGATCAATGGGCGATGGGTGAGCGACGCTATCCACCCGAATGTGGCGGTCGAGCACAACCGTCCCGTTGAGCTCCGTGACGGCTTTGCGAGCTGCGGCTGGTGTGGGATAGACGACGTAGGCATTGGCCGACTTGGTCGTGGCTTCCATCACGGATTGGGTGATGTAGGCGGCCCGCTTGGGCATGGATAGCGTCGAGAAGGGAAGAGATCGGAATCGGATGGACTCAATCTTCTCGGCTTCCCCAAGGATAGAAGACAAGTGTTTCAGGAGGGCGCGGCGGTCTGCCTTGGTGGTGCTGGCGCTTGTGGCGACGTTGGAGACGAAGACAGTGCGGTTTGCCCTCTCTATTTCGGGATCCGTCTGGTTTGCACCTTTATCTTTGCCTTTCGCGACGAGGCTCTCGTGCATGGGGACCGCCTCGTCATCATCTTCACTTTCCATCTCCTCATCTGAAGCAGAAGACGCCTCGGACGATGATGCGTCTCCCTTTTCTGCGGCATTGGCCTCACTCCTTCGGCGCTTCTCCTTTTGATGTTCCGCTTTCTCTGCTCGACTTAACTTGTCCAAGTATTCGCCCTCGAGGTTGTCGTTTTCGTCTCGCTTGCGCTTGCGAACCTTCTCCTTCTTGGGGGGCCCTAGAATTCTATCCTCCACGGCGGCGTTTGTCTCGTCAGACGACTCATCCTCCGAGTCTTCTCCTTCTTCCGACCCTGATGACTCCTCATCGTCGTCGTCGTGGACTTCCGAGTCGTCCTCCCCTTCGCTGCTGGTCTCGTTTCCTTCCGATTCCTCGCCGGACTCCTCCGCCGGCTCTTGGGGTTTGGAAGGCAGTGGCTGGGAGTAGCGGGACTTGGGAAGAGGTTTTGCTGGTCCTGCCTGTAATAATGTAAGTTGTTTGTTCCGTTCTACGCGTCTTTGGCATGGGGGACAAGCCACATACACTCGAGGCGAAGAGAGCATCGAGCGTGGGGTCGACGGCCTTGGAAGGAACCGCCAACGGGAAAGACCTGCAAGAAGAATTGGTTAGTAAATACCAAAAGACGATGGGAGATATGCGACATACCCTTTTGCCATGATTATAGCTGTTTCTTCGTGGAGTTTCCTGCTTTGCGACAGTCTTCTGATATGGACGATTTCTTCACAAATATTAGAAAATCAATAATCGGAGCTTTCACACCGATCAATGCCGTTGCTGGCAGCGAAACTTTTTAGTGGGGCTCGTCAGTTGGCCGCCGACGTATATGATAGGACGGAGGGCATGTTTCTCCGATAAGCTGAGTGGAAGAGACACCGCCAACGATGAGATCCACTTTTGTGTCCCTTCTCACCGCCTTCCATCTGACGAATGGTTGAGTTTTGTTCTGCCGCCCGAAGTGATGCTGGTGCGCAGAGCGAGAGGAAGAGGAGCAGATGAGCGCATCCGATAGTGGCAGAAGTGAGTGCACATAACGCTTCGGTCCCACGATTCCCGCGATTCCCACCACCGTCACCAACCTTTGACGCTGCTTCCTCCAACGCTTTCCAGATTTCAACATCACCTCTACATTTGCCTCGAGGCCTTTTTTTTTCATCTTTCCTCACTTGGCTTTTTTACTGCCAGATTTATCTTAGTTTCTCTCCAAGATACTATCCCCGCGCTCCCTGCTACCCACAACACTCTCCTCTCTCTTCCCTGAATCGGGCACGTGGAAGAAGGGGAAAATTGAACAATCACGACCGAGGCCCGCCGTGGGTTTCGTACAGAACTTTAACATACCAATCTCCAGCAGAGTTGCTCCATTCAATATCGCATTGTGATGGCGGCTGCAGGGCCAATGCCGCCTTCGCTCGCTCCAGAGCAGGCGGCATTAGATCAAGACAGCACCGTCTCGAGTCCCCTGAGTGACGTGGACGACGGAGACGAGGAGGCCTCACTCGAGGGCATGCATCTCAATACGAGTCGGCATCGAGAAGAAGACGACCCAGCGTCCGATTCCGACAGCAACCTCTCCGAAGCGAATGATACAGAGGCAGAAACAGAACGCCTGCACGACACCCCTCGATCCGAACGACATCGAGACGTGACCGCCAGACAATACAGTGATACCCAAATATTTCAGAATACGCCAAGCAAGTTGCAGAAGACGTATTCCATCGTCGACGTAGCAGGCGACGGTGATGACGATTTGTCCGACCACGACATCGTCTCGATGCTATCGAGTCGACGTGGCGAGACAACACCCACCATCAAACCTGGCAAGCTCGTCGAAACCACGCCTGAGCTAGACAGCCAAGATTCTGCCGAGAACAAGAAGCGGAAACGGTCGCTCGGCGCCGAACAATCCGATTCCGACCAACCCTTGAGAAAGCGTACCAGTTCGATGGCCACCGCCGACCGAGCCAAACACATCACTCCTCGCGAAGATGGAGAGGAAGATGACGAGCACTCGACGCAACCCAGTGGTAACATTACTGGCGCAGAGTCTGGGATTGAAGACGCACAGGAGTTACCTCCTCCGGTGGGGAAGCCCAAGACGTCGCGTGGACCGGCCAGTCCAAGCAAAAAGTCAACCACTAAGAAGAAGGCCACACGAAACGGTGCCAAGCGTAAAACCGAGAATCGCGAAGATGAAGAAGTCGATACCCACGAAGAGGGAGCCGCCGTCGAAGAATCGGAGCAACAAGCCGAGGATCGGGCGGCTGCCGAGGCAGAACAAGAGGCAGAAGCTGCGGCGAGAGATGCCGAAGAGCGTAAGAGAGGAGCATACAGAAGCAAACTTTAGCACGGGTGGCTGACGAGACTTTCCGCAGTAGAGAGGAAACAGGCTGCTTTGGAAGAGTGGAATGAGCTCGAGGCGAAATTCGGCCTCTTCCGCGAACGGTACGTGCCCCTAATGACGAAAGGGTTGGCGGACTTGTTTATTTTCTCGTGCTAACTGGAGACTTCCTACCCACAGCCTTTACAAGGATCGCTTAGAACACCTCGAGATGGAGGAACAGTCCCTCCAGGCCGACCCGCCGACACACTCCGAGTATCTCCTCATGAAGCAATGCCTAGACGAACGTCTTGAAGCAAGACTGCAACAGATCAACAAGGAAAACGAGCTGGTAATGGCGGCACTCGAACGGGTGTCCATCGCGCGCAAGGCACAGATCTGGAACCAGTTCTACCAAGGTGTAAGGGAAAAGAGGGGGCAATACCTCGAAGAGCTCAATCGAGAGTGGTTCATGACGCAGAACGCACGACGAAGTGCGCATAGCGTGCCGGAATACGGGATTCACTTTCCTGCCGACCAAGCCCAGCGCACGAGGAACGCGGTGGCATACAACACGGAGGTTTCGTACCTGTCGGGCCTCGCAAAACATGAAGGCTTCCCCGCGGTGCCTCCCATACGTGGGGCGAGCGGTGCGGAGATTGAGGAAGACTTGGAAGCCATGAGGGTACGTCGCAGGGTTGCAGGGAACGTCCAGTCATGAAGCGCTAATGTGCCCTGCTAGCGATTCGCGCATCTCCCGCAACGGCCGCCCGCGCAGCCTTCGGAAAACTACCAGGCCGTGTCGCTCGGCGGTACCCTCGGCCCGGCAGGCGAGCAGTTCCTCAAGAACACCCCGTGGGCGAATCCGAACCACCTCTCCCACCAGGCGGCTTCAGTCCCCCCACAGGCGGTCGCAGCCCCTAGTGCCGGGCTCGAGGCGCTCGCGCGCCTACCGGCGGTGTCCCGGGCGAACGGTCAGGGCCACCCGCACTCGGCATCCGCCATGGCGGACGTGTCGCCCGAGGTACTGTCCATGGCGGACGTTCTGACGCATGACATGCCGCACTCGAAGCGGGCGGCGAGCGTGGGAATTCGTCGGGGGTCAAAGGCAGCGCAGGCGCAAGAAGCTCCGCCGAGACGGGATACTGCCATGACTGTGGCGAGTTGAAAATCGATCCAGACGGTTTTTGCCACAGTCTGTTCACTCTGCTGTTTCCGCTTTCTGCTTGAACCTTTTTCTTACTGCGATGATACCCTCAAGCTAGCTGGCGCGCTGCATGGCATGGCATGGCATGGCATGGCAAGGCCCTGTTCCTCTCTGTTCCCTTTGTCCTTGGGAAAAAGAAAGACATATTGGAGACCCGGAATTTTGTAAATAGGTGGGATCGGCATCGACTATCGATGCTGGGCTTTTGTCTCTCGGGGAGGGTGTTTGGCATACATTGGAGAAACAGGAAAAGAGAAGATGACGCTCTGGTTTGTTTCCGGAAGGCCAATGAACTGGATATGCCCGGGAAAATGTACATACAGTTAAGGATGTCTCTGTGTTTTGATTCTAATCGACGGCCTATTCATGCATTTGTGGCGTTATACTTGGATATTCTGTCCCAGTCGCGCATTTCACTATAGCAGCGTCGTTGCCAGGACAGAAGGGATACTGCGTTCTGCGATCCCAAGATAAATAGATCAATTACTTCCCGATGAATCCAGTATTTACCAGCGAGTAATACCTCTGTCCCATAAATTCAGGAAATTGCATGAGATGTTTTATAGATGTTTTGTTTCCATGCTGCGAGTTCCAAGGTCCGGTCCCGAGCCTCACGTGCGACCCACACCGCGGGGTCGGCAACTTTAGACGCCGACCTCCATTTTTCGTTTTTTTTTTTTCTACGGCGCATCTTTCAAGCGGTCGACGAGCTCCCTCTACCAGCACTGTATACCAGCAACACTCATTGCCCAGCGACACTCCTAGCTGGGAATTCGAAAGACAAGAACTGCATTGTCCCTGGATACATTTATTGTCTCTCAACCTTTTCCATCTTCAATTCATTCTTCCCCGACGGCCTAGCGTCGTCTTGTGTACTACACAGCCTTGCGCATCCCGGTTACAGAATTGGACGGCAACCCAGCACACGATGCTTCGCCAAATGTAATATTATCCTTGAAACTGCAGTCATTGCTTTACCGTTGAGATTCTAATGCGCCTTGACTTATAGAAAACCGCGCAACGCGCGCAGCAAGGTAACCACCCGACCCGAACACGCCCCGGTACGACCAGCCCCAGACACTGACACCGCCCACAGCGCGCGTTGGAAAAGATGCAGCCCAAGGTGGTCGAAAACCCCAAGACGGCTCTGTTCCTCCGCGGAACAAAATGCTCGCAAGTGGTGGTCGATGCCATGAATGACCTCTACGCCATGCGCTTGCCCTTTGCCAAGAAGTTGGTCTTGCCGTCTTGTCTTACCACCCCCTTGATGAAGCGAGGCGAATCTTTCAAGGCCAGGAACTGAACCACCGATTCGTATAGGTTCTCCAAGAAGAATAACATTGCGTCGCCGTTCGAATCAGTACAATCCTTCGAATTGTAAGAACATACACCTGCTCTTCTGCCTACTCCAACCCCATACTAGTCGAGTGTTGCTGACCACGGCGACCATCAGCTTCTCGGAGAAGAACGACGCCAGTATCTTCCTTTTCGGCACGACATCCAAGAAGCGACCGCACATGATCACCCTCGTCCGCACCTTCGGCCACAAGGTCCTCGACATGCTCGAGCTGCACGTCGACCCCGACACCTTCCGCTCGCTCAACCAGTTCCAGGGCAAAAAGTTCACCGTCGGCCAGCGGCCCATGGTCGTCTTCAGCGGCACGGCATGGGACAGCCCCGTGGCCAACGAGTACACCATGGCCAAGTCGCTCCTGACCGACTTTTTCTGCAACCGCGAGCAGGGGGCCGACGCCATCGACGTCGAGGGCCTGCGGTACATCATCTCCCTGGCGGCGGAGGAGGAGTCGGCGACGGCGACGGCGGCGTCCGCGCTGGGAAGCAGCGGCATCGCACAACCCCGCATCCGGCTGCGCGTCTACACCATCCGCACCAAGCGGTCCGGCGGCCGGCTGCCCCGCGTCGAAGTGGACGAGATGGGCCCCCGGATCGACTTCCGCGTCGGCCGCATGCAGCCGCCCGACGAGGACATGCTGAAGGAGGCCATGCGGAAGCCCAAGGGCACGGAGGAGAAGACGAAGAAGAACATCACCACCGACGCGCTGGGTTACAAGATGGGCCGCGTGCACCTGGGCAGGCAGGACCTGAGCAAGCTGCAGACCAGGAAGCTGAAGGGCTTGAAGCGGAACCGGGACATGGCGAGCGACGACGGCATGGAGGATGTCGTGGATGAGGAGGAGCCGAAGCGGAGCAAGAAGGAGTAAAAATGGAAGCGTTTGTTTTTACGCACTTTCTTTGTCGCTTTTGCTTTTCCTCGTTCTCGGTATAACGCCGCATGATGGGTCCTTGCTCGGCGTTCTTTGGCGTTTCTGGCTCCGGTGATCCCATATGGAAGAACAGAAAAAAGGAAGAGAAAAATAAAGAAAAGGCAGGGAGATGGGTCGGGTCATTAAGGACATTGGATCCATCGAGAACCAGATCAAGATGAGATGCTCTAGATTGTATTTATATTTATATGATCTGAGAAGACGGAAAAGTAGGGGGAAATCCAAGATGCTACAAACCCATGTAGACGCCCATGACAATATCTCCATTTGTCAATACATTCCCAAACATGGCCCATGCTCTTTCTCCCCGTATGTTATCGATGGCAAGGCATATCGCCTGTTAACTGGGGTTTCTTTGGTATTTGTCCAAACCGTAACGCATTCCGTGCCGCTGAACCATATCGTATCGCCTGGTCTTCGCACTATGTTTACCATATCCCGAGGGATATGTTATGATCCGGGTCCTGGTCCTATCCCTCCAACTCCAAGTAAATCCACTACCCAAACCGATAAGCAAAACCTCTCAAACGCCGTCGAAACTACAACAAAGACTTGATCCTGCACTGCCCTTCTCATATGGGGAGCGCATCGATCGGGATGGGGATGGGAGGCAAAGCTTGTGCCCTAGCGAGCAAACCGGAGAGGATCTCGATGTGGTTGACAAAGGTCTCGTTCATCATGGTGGCGTTCTTGTCGTTGCGGCTCTCCTCCGAGACCCAGTCGGCGCCCCAGACGTCCGGCGGGATGACGGCGCCGTCGTAGAGGGCGATGCGGATGGGCCACTCCAGGTGGCTCCACCAGGGGCTGCTGGCCTCGAACTGGGAGACGATACCCATGACCTCGCGGCGTGCGGCGCCGTGGAGCCACCAGACCGACTCGAGGCTCTTGAGGAGGGCGAAGAAGCAGGCGAGCACGGCGAGGGAGCGGGGCCGGCGGGCTTCGAGGAGGTCGAGGAACCGCTTCGAGACGGTGGCCGGGAAGGCGAGGGCGGCGCCGCGGTGCGGGAGCTTGTGGGCCCAGTTGAGCACGGCGACGGCGTGGAGGTAGGACTGGCGGGTGGCGGCGGCGACGGCGGGGTCGGCGCTCTCCTCGGGTTCGTCGGCCAGCTCGGCGTCGAGCCCCTCGAGGAGGTGGCCGAAGAAGGAGGTGGAGCCGCTCGCGTCGAGGTCGAGCTGCAGCACGGGCTGCGAGTCGATGATGGGTATGACGATGTTGCTGGTGCGCAGCCAGGGCCACGACGAGGCGACGACCGTCTTGACGCCCTGGAAGGCGTGGAACCAGGAGAGCGGGAGCGAGTAGACGCTGGTGGGGTCGTTGGGGTCGGCCTCGTCGCGGATGAAGATGCGCGAGGCGCTGGACTGGAAGGCGATGAGGGTGGCGGTCAGGAAGAGCGTCTCGGCGTTCTGCTGGCTGATGCCCTTGTTCAGCGAGGCGCAGTAGTCGGAGAGGCTGGAGGCCATGTAGGCGTGCGAGGCGCGGACGAGGTCCTTGTCTTCCGGGTGGAGGGAGCGGAGATGGAGGGCGGCCACGGCGAGCATGGCGTCGGCGAGGTACGAGGCACCGTCGCCTTCAAAGGCGAGGCGGGGGACCGTGTTTTGCCAAATGTCGTCGGTGATGGGCGAGTTGACGACCAAGGTCCGGGACGTCATGGATGTGTACTGGTGGATGAGGCGTAGTTCCAGCAGCCTGTTGTGCGGTCTCGAACTGCGGAGGGGTGCAGACGGTGCCACGAGAAGTGGCGTAGCGGCGGCCGACACGGCAGGTGACGGGTGTGTCGGCGTGGGGGTCTTCGAATTGTGGATTGGGTGGAAGAAGGGGGAGGCGGTGGCGGCGGTGGCAGACGAGGTGGGAGAGAGCGGCCGTTGCGACGGCACTGGGGTCCGGGCGGCCGAAGGAGAGTCACCGGCGGTGATTACGAGGCTTCGGATTTCAAAGTCGCATGATACGCCATGCTTGACGCAATTGCCACACCTCGGATGGACCTCATCACACTGGATAATTGGGCATCGTCAGTCCAGGGTCGACCTTACGCTTTCCCCTTCCCGTCCCTCCCCCTCGTCCATTCCGTGAATGGTACCGTGGGACGAGGACGTGATATACAGACTCTCAAGAGTATGGGGCATTGAATGCAGACATACCTTGATTTTCCGCGATTTACATCTCCGACATCCAGCTCTCGACTTCTTGTGGGACCTTCTCGGTGGCATCTTATCCTGACCGTGCGATTGGGAAGTAAATGCAGGAATCTCGGGTTGAGCCAAGTATCCCGTCTTAAACGAAACTCTTATTTATTGATCAAGAATGCAATGTGGAAGTGCCTGGTTCGGATAGTATGTCCTTCGCTCCCGAAGACGAGGAGTAGGGTCGAAGCCGCAGTGCATATCCAATGCAGTGTTAAGGGACGGCCAAGGTTTGTTCGTCTTTGAACGGAAACGGCTGCCAGCAAGATTCGTACTCGATAACTGCCTCGACGTATCTCTACATCGGGCCTAGATGGGACGTTTCGACAGGGTCGGGCGTGACTGTGAGGTTGTTGTGTAGCGTGGCAGATGGACGGTGAACGCGATCCCCAGAATCCAGGGACGTTGGAGTTGTGGTTGGCGGGGCGGGGGGCTTGGTTGCGTGGGCTGGTGCTAAGCCACATCTTGGTGGCGTTGGCGATGTGGCTGACAAGCTATCAGAATCTGTGGCGCCGCCTAATTACCAGACGGTCGGATGTACAACGTACGAATACCTGGACGTTGTACCTATCGGCGTTCCATCAATCGGAGCTTTGATAGTCCGGGGTCACCAATTTCCCAAGCAACCCAACCCTCATGGGCACGTACTTCGTACAACATACGTTGTATGTAACTCTGGTCCCGGTTATCGGCGTCAAGTGCAGGGGCAGACCAATGGACGGCCGGTCGCCTTATTAAAACAGCAGATCGCGCCGTGGGAGGGGGTTAAGCGGCTAATATGGCGGACAACTCGCACGCCGACCGAGTTCTCGACCTCGTTTCTCCTCGATTCAACCAACTCGAGAACATTGCCGACTGTTATGTATTGCGGAACAGGTCTCTCCGCGAATTAGCGCCGATATTCACTCGACTGAGACTTTGTTTTCCTTCTAGCTTGCAGGTTACAGATGAGTAGGTGAGGGGGAGGCCACGTTGTCTCGAATCGTTACATCTGTAAACTTGGCCGCCATCTGCGTCGTCCTACTATGGACGTGTGGCCGACTATGTAAACGCAAGAGCAACCAGTGATTGGATGTAAAACGGAGAGAACTGCCGAGCCCATTCATCCTTTTCGTCAAATGAGCCCTGTCTCAGACAGCTTACTCGGTATTCTTCAAGTCGAGTCAGGACTCGGTTGAATTTGAAAGCAAGGAACGGAACGGAAAAGAAGGAATGTCATGGACGATTTATAACGCACTGGTACAAGAAAGTACACAAATGCCACAAGCGCACATTCCATTTCTTCTCCGAAGTACTTCCATGCGGTGGTTCCATTCTGAATGTCACGGGTGTAGCATTCTACACTAGGGTCCAAGGAGTGTGTATTCCCTGAGCAATCCTTGGCGTAGGGCGTTGTCCATATCACGTGACCACACCACTGGCCTCGCCACAGCGGGAGATGCTATTAGCGACATGATTACAAAACCTAAAAAGCACGACATTTCACGGGCATCTGGGTCTGACAGCTATTCGCTCGAGTCGCATTGGGTTATACATGGAATACGGAATTGCGTGATCGAGAATCTCGAGGCGGTCCTACTGCTTACGGAGCGGACGTGCTGTCCAAGTCCGACCCGGCCGGAGGGATTCGGATATGAGTACCGAGGTACTTACGGACACTGTACTCCGGACGTCGTCCGAGTGATACGCCATGTCCCTAACATATTTACCCGGACGTACAACGTACTTTGTAGGATGAGACAAGGGAGAAGCAAACAAACCGAAAGATGATGAAATAAGTGGAAATAATGTAAATAAAGGATAGAGAGAGAGGGAGAGGGGAAGAAAGGATAAAACAAAGAGGGGGAGATGGAAAACATACGATACCATACGACAAACTCCATACGGTACCTTACGTCGTATGTACACTACGTTGTACATACATACTTCGTACTGAGAGGTACGCCGTGGTATTGCGGGGTCTGGTGTATCTTGACATGACATGACCCTACGCTACTGTAAGTACCCATATCCATTACCTACCCATTACCTACTACCCGCCAGTCTAGCATCAAAGGAGGCAAGAGCCAGGCACTTGATTTCGACGATTTCCATGCTTGTTCAAAAGAGGCAAGTGTCGCCTTTGCTTGCCGGGATTTGCGCCTTTCCGCCCTCGCTTCCGCCACTCATTCTCTGCACTTCTTCTTTGTACTCCTCTTATTATCAAGCAACCCTCCCGCCCTTCTCAACCCCTCCATATATTCCTAGAGACAGACTGCCCGCATCAACCTATACAGCTTACGTCCATCTGAATCCCCGACTCCCTCTGTCTCTCCCTTACCGCGTCTGCTCTGACTTGGTGCAGATCGCCCCTCAAAACCCGACCGTAGCTAACCGGCATCTCCTTTGCGCCGTTAGTAACCAGTACTTATATTCCACACCGCCCTCTTTTCTCCCTTTTTTAGCCCCTCACTCCCCAGAATCATCATTATCGCTCTTTCCACGCTTCACCACTCGCCATCATGACGATCCCCGCCGACCACCCTATTGAGACCCCTCCGAGGGCGCCTTCACCTGTTCACAAGTTCGGTACTCTGGCTGTCCATGCCGGTAGCCCTCACGACCCGACCACGGGCGCCGTCATCGCGCCCATCTCCCTCTCCACCACCTTTGCCCAGTCGGCTGTGGGAAAGCCAGTCGGCCAGTACGAATATGCCCGCTCATCCAACCCCAACCGCGACAACTTTGAACAGGCCGTCGCCGCTCTCGAGCACGCCAAGTACGCCCTCGCCTTCTCCTCGGGTAGCGCCACCACTGCCGTCGTCCTCCAGAGCCTAGCCGCCGGCTCCCATGTCATCTCCGTTTCCGACGTCTATGGCGGCACCCACCGCTACTTCACCAAGGTCGCCAAGGCCCACGGCGTCAAGGTCACCTTCACGCCCGAGATCGAGGTCGACATCAGCGAGCACATCACCCCGCAGACCCGGCTCGTCTGGATCGAGTCGCCCAGCAACCCGACCCTCCGCCTAGTCGACATCCGCGCCGTCGCCACCCAGGCCCACAAGCACGGCATCATGGTCGTCGTCGACAACACCTTCCTCTCCCCCTACATCCAGAACCCGCTCGACCACGGCGCCGACATTGTCGTCCACTCCGTCACCAAGTACATCAACGGCCACTCCGACGTCGTCATGGGCGTCGCCGCCTTCAACTCGGACGACCTCAAGGACCGCCTCGGCTTCCTGCAAAACGCCATCGGCGCCGTCCCCTCCGCCTTTGACTGCTGGCTCGCCCACCGCGGCCTCAAGACCCTGCATCTCCGCGCCCGCGAGGCCTCCCGCAACGCGACCTCGGTCGCACACGCCCTCGAGGCCTCCCCGCACGTCATCAGCGTCAACTACCCCGGCCTCGACTCCCACCCGCACCGGGAAATCGCCAAGCGTCAGCACCGCGACGCCATGGGCGGCGGCATGCTCTCCTTCCGCGTCAAGGGCGGCCACGATGCCGCCGAGCGCTTCTGCCAGGCCACCGCCATCTTCACCCTCGCCGAGTCGCTCGGCGGCGTCGAATCCCTCGTCGAGGTCCCCAGCAGCATGACCCACGCAGGCATCCCCCGCGACCAGCGCGAGGCCGTCGGCGTCTTCGACGACCTTGTCCGCATCAGCTGCGGCGTTGAAGATGCCGACGACCTCACCCGCGATGTCCTCCAAGCCCTCGAAAAGGCCGTTGCCGGGACATCGCAGCCCAAGCCCAACGGGTCCAACGGCGTCGATGGGGCCAATGGGAAATGAACTGCGGTGACCTGCGGAAACAATTAGAAAGGGAAGGAGATGCAGAGAAAAAAAAAAAACGAAAATAGCTAGAGGGAAAAGAGGAAGGTCAAAGAAAACGTGTCAGCGGCGATCTGGCACTGGTGGTTTGCATGGTCTTGGGTATTGGAATGGGCAGGCATTTTTAATGAATGAGACAGCTGCGGGGAAAATAACGAGCAGGACTCCCGTCGTTTTCCAAACCAGAGAGCCCGGGCTTTCACGCCCTTTAGTATATCTCTTCTTGGCTGAGGGTCGGGACATCAGGTGGTCGTATTGCGTCTTCATAGTTGGCTTTCATTGGATCGTGAGTTGCTGGAAGAGCTGAAGAGGGACATTTGGCATAGATGCGACAGCCAGAGGCAAAAGAAAAAAAAGAGCCTCATATAACTTGCATTACCATCTCACACCGTCAGCGTTTATCCATTGTATTTCCCAATTATTCATTACTTAGAGATGGTGAGCCGGGAGAGGATGGAGTGTTTGCACGTATCTTCAAATCAGCCAGGAACTGCGCGAGCCTAGAGATGAACAGAGAGGAAGGGTATCTCGGTATTCCTGCACCGTGCCGTAGTAAATGATATATCCCAAAAATAACTGCGCTATGCTAACCCCTCCCAAACATTGATATCCAGAAAAGTCCGTCCCATTATAACCAAGGACGAAAGAAAAAGGACGAAAAAATTAAGGTGCGAGAGAGGACAGTAGACATATACGACCTCTTAAGCAGCCGGTCTGCCTTATAGATAACCCCCGGGTTGCTGCGGGAACACATCGTCGTCGACCGCCGGCGCACCGCCCACACTCGTCATGGTGTCGACGAGGTCCCTCTCCACAAGCCCCAGCTCCTGCCTACGCCATCGCTGAAGCTCGCTCATGCCCTTCGACGCCGTCTCGGCGATGTAGTGGAGCTCCTCGAGGGTGCCGGCGTTGTAATTGGGAAACACCCCGTCGATGCTGCGCCGCCAGCGGCTGGTGGGGTTGTGGACGGCGGTCTGGTAGGCGTTGGCATCGTAGTCGGCGACGCGGAAGGCGGCGGGTCGGGGGCGGAGCTCGTCGACGAGGCGGTCGTCCCGCGGGTCGGGGGGCAGGTAGGTAACGGGCCGGCCGTCTGGGGGCGGGGCCCGGGGCTGGGCGATGCCGAGGACGACCTCGACGAAGCGCTGGGCGACGCTGCGGCCGAGGCCGCTGGGGTCGAGGAAGTCGAACTCGGGCGAGGCGAAGCGGAGGGGCGGCGCGGCGGGTTGGCCGTCGGCGCCGTTGTGGTGCAGGACGTCGTCGTGGATGAAGTGGTCGTAGCCCAGGAAGGCGGCGCGGCAGACGCGGAGGGACGGGCAGCGGGAGCGGACCTGCATGGCCATCCACACGTCCTCCGGGCCCGGGCGCTTGTTGGGGAGGCCGACCCAGAGGACCTCGGTGGAGTCTGGGTTGACGTGGCGGCCTTGTTCGGCCTTGAGGTAGACCTCGTTGAGGTAGAGCTCGCGCAGGGTGGGGCCGAAGGCGCGGGCCATGGCGGGAAGGACGTCGGGGCCGAGTTCGATGCGCTTGAGCTCCAGGCACGTCAGGTGGGGGATGCTGAAAAGGTCCCGGCCGTTGCGTATGGTCAGGTAGGGTTCGGGTAGGGAGCGGGCGTTCCATTCGAGCAGAGGCACGTGCCAGGCCTTGGTCTGCTTGAGGCCGCGCGGTGGGCGACGGTCGTCATCGTTGCCGACGAGGCAAAGCGTGCGGAGATGTTCGGCGTGGCGGGTGAGGTGCCAGAGGAACGAGGTGTGGCGGGGACGGCGTATGGTCAAGACGAGATTCTCGAGGCGGTGAAGGATGTGCATAATGTTGGACACATCGGAGGGGTTGCTCCACAGGTTATCTATGGTATGATCGGAAAGGTTCTCTAGCACGAGGGTGCGCAGGGGGACGGCATCCTCCTCGGAGAGACGCCCGGCGAGGGCGGAGAAGGTGTTGGCCAGGACCATGGTGGCGGCGTTGCAGCGCTGGTCGACGAATTGGAAGGGAAGGTCGACGCGGAGGCGTTCTAGGTAGCGGCAGTTGAAGAGGACCTCTTCGACGGTACGGCGGTACTCGATTTCTGTGAAGGAGGTTTCGCTCATGGAGTATCGGTTCTGGAGGGACCATATAAAGTCCTTCATACTCGGAATTTCGTCGAAAATGGTGGAGAGAAACTCGACTTCGACTGTGGCAAGGAAGACGAGGTGTCAGCCAGATCTGGGGGGTGGGGGGTATAGCAAAGAGGTAGCAACATACGTTCATCGCGGAGAACGGTCAGGTCGATGTACAAGGCTTTGCAATGCTTGCCGATTGTCTGGAGAGCATCGGGATCAGGCCGACGACGACCGCTGGCCGCACTGAGGCGACTGAATTCGAGAGCAACCGTCCGCAAAGCGTGCGGCTTTAGATAGCGATCGAAGGCGCGGCAAACGAGCCGCAGTTCAAGGACGACATTTCGGGGCCCTTGATCGATGCACTGCTGTAGTATGGCGTCGAGAAGCTCTCTGGGGAGGACGTCCATGGTCGCGGGCGGCGGGCAGCAGAGAACGACGCGTCTCTCGGAACGGGAGGCGCGTGACCAACCAGTCTATGGCAAGACGAGAGAAACCGTCCGTGACGCCCTGCCGAACGGGAATACGGGATCGTCAAAAGTGCGCAAGACTGAACGGTAGAGGCAATAGAGCGATCAACGTTTGTAAAGATGAGGTAGAAAACGAATAGACGTAGGTACAAGCCGCTAATGCCAAAGGAAGGGGTCGGTGTCCTCAGAGAGGGGCAAGGGATCTCGAGAGCCGATTGGCCTTGTTCTTCTCCAAAGTGGCTAGGAACTCAGGAACATGACGCACCGAAACACACCTTTATGCTCGTTCTCTTCCAACGTGCCGTGGCTGACTTGCACCATTGATCGATTGTATCCGCAGAGGGCGTGGTCTTCCGGCTGGTTTTCCTCGTCTACAATGTACAAAAGATGCTTGATGTCGTCCATATCTTTATGAATCGATCTACGGCGCGCTGATGGTTGCCTGCTGGTACCACCTGATACGATGGCGGTCTCCCTCGATCGCAAGCTGATTATTCGCAATACTCTATACCAACACTCCCCTCGTATACCTGGTCTTCGAAGATGTCGGTGGCTGCAATGTCGATTTTGTCTTCCTCGTTCAGCTTCCTTTTGGGTCCTGAACCCGCTGACTGGCTTATTACGAGTCACTCGGAGCGGCGATCGTGATGGATTTTTGATGGGATCAGCTTTTGCGCCTGGCATTCTCAGACGGCCCCATTAGAGTCATCGGTTGAGAGATGGGTGGCTTCTTTTGTATCGCTGGACTTTTTGCTTGATCTAGCTGCTGGTCGGTCTCCCTTCTTACTCAACGACCATTGTTTCGCTTTGAACTTCGTACCGCGGCAATGCCATGCCAGTGCTTGAGAAGAGCTCCGTGTTACCGTTGTTGTCGCTGACAAAGGCATAAAGGGAACGCAGGCATTTGTTTGGTCATTTTGTATTCGATAAGATACCATATAACCCCTGTTTTATTGTGTTAAAGGTACTTTCGCGGTTTACCCTTTTAGGAAATTCAAAAAGGTTCGAGAAGCGTACCTTTACTAACAGCACCTGAATACATATAATACAATGCATAACCTATTCGTACGTTGTATATCATCCTGGATCCGATTCTAATCCCTAGTCAATATCAGGTTCGAATAGCGAAATACCAGCTAAAATAACTGTCCGGTCCTCAAGCAGTCCCAAAAAGAGAAGAAGGACGAGGGCAAGGACGATATCAGTTACGTCAATACCGCGTTAAGGAGCTACAAGTTAGACTAATAGGGTACTTAGTCCCCCTTGTTCGGTACATCTAAGCCCTGCATTTCATATAGAAAATGCCTTCTTTTGATGTACCTACTTGTACTCTATCCGCTTATTATCGTAATACTATTGGTGTATTTGGATCCGCAAGTACACCACACACAATTAAACAGGGGTTAGAGGGTACGAGACACGCCACACCGCCTTTGGTTAACAGACCAATCAAACAGAAGAATTGTACCCACCTTTCTGCCGCGCTTCGCAGCGAATGAATAGAAAATCCTTCCCAAACTTGATCATGGGTAAAATCTTACTCTGCTTCATCACCATTCGTCTCTTCCGTTTTCCTTTTGGCCACCGGTTTGACATTTGTTCCCAACATATCCCGTGGAACAAACAGTCTTGATTACACCGAGTCCTTGTCCGTCTACTTAGTCCCTCCATTGGCGTGCGAGTGCCGCCTCGGGACGTTGGCTGACTAAACCGCCGATTTACAGATACAAGCGTGTCGCTGACGGACTGTGGCCAAAAGACGACGGGAAGGAAAACGATGCGGACGCATTTATGCGTACCTTGGAATCTTTACGGCATATGTGTGTACAGCAATGAGCTCTCTCCCGTGCTCTTCTTGCTGAAGGATGTTTTCTACGTGCCAAGAGGAACACTGCCCAATCATTACCAAACACCTATGGCGCTCTATATTCATAGCTCGGGTGCATGAAGATTGGGCGACATGCTAGTTCAACGTCTTTTTCCTTTTCATTTCCTTCTTCCATGACGCTCATGACATGCTATGTTTTATAATCATTGTACGGGGATCCGTCGACGCCACTACCTGTAGTGACATATATCGTCGCTTCTCGGCGACGCACTGGAATTTACGTTGCAAGGACCTGTTGCATCTGCCGTTTTCCATTTTCTGGCGTCCTTCACATCTTCGAACCGCATGGTGTTCTAACGAGATTTGCCAGAGCGCATCGGACATTGATTGGAGTGCAGCAGACATTACCAAGGAATTGTCAGTTGCGATCAGGGACATTGTGACTCCACTAGTGCATCGACATTCTCGCATCGTGTGGCATCAGCAGATGTGTAGAATTAGCATGTTTCAGTTGAGACTTCTCCCGACGCGCTCATGTTTATGCGTCCCTAGGTACGGAAGGAAGCTCTTTGGGACATCCTTGCGACGTCGGCGCTAAAAGGAAAGCTTTTATGCACCGGTCAGAAGCTGGTGCGAGTCCAAAGGGGCAGCTTTTGCAAGGACGGGCTAGCAAGGTATTGGCCATGGCCATCGCCATGCTTATATTTAACCACTACTTAAAAGTCTCCGCCGCCCACGGCTGGAATACCTCCTCCGCCCACTTGGCCAGCCGCCTCAGCATAGCTAAGATCCGATATACACCGAGAAGGTTCCTCGTATGGCCAAAGCTACGCTCCGATGTCAGGGTCATACGCAAGGGGTCTTCGCTATGCTTCCACGCCCACATAATATGCCACTCATGGCCGTCTATTCGTAAAAGCGGTAGAGTCGGAATGTGGGCGTTAGGTGCAAGCTGCGTGACTCTTGCAAACCACGCGTATGTCCAAATTGCGAGCTGTGACATTCCAGTCGTGTGCTTGGCCAGCGATTTGGTCTCAATACTCACAGCGATGAGTCTTTTTTTCAAGGGATTGTAAACGGTTTGATTGATGGTGCGGAGGTCTTGCCTGTCGACAAAAAGTCTCATGGCCTCCTCCGGCTCGAGCGCAAGGCAGAAATCTACATTTTGTGACTGGAGTGGTTCGCCGGTCTGGAGATTACATGGAACGTACTCGGGAACGATGGTGGCGCTGTTGCTAATTCAGAATGGGTTAGACTATTGATGCAGTCAAGACTAGTAGAGAAAAGCAGTAAAGGAAAGGTGGAAGATTGAATTAGTCCCTCAAAAAATCAAAGCGGTGGTAAAACGTGCTCAGAGGTAATGGGTTTCATGATGTAAAGACACTTGACAGATACGTACATGTTGCGGGCCCGAATCTTTGTGGCGGTGAGGTTTTTAAACGCTATACTGAAGAGCGGTGACTGCACAGTGCAGTTCCAGTCTGCCTCGTGTGCCATCTCATACTCGCACCGGAGGGCCTCGTCCACAACGTCCCTCAATAGGTCTAGTTCTCGTAAAGCGGTCTCGCTGGAAAGATGGTAATCGCCGAGGATTTGAGAGTCATGGACGGGATCGAGCGTGGTAGATACATGGGCCTGGAGAGGAGAGTCCATAGATTAGTACCGCATATTACTTTCTCCCTGATTATGCCAGCCTTGCGCGTCCCTCCCTTCGCCGGTAGAAGACGGCGGCCAGAGAGAACAGCCTGTGCGACAAACAGGGTTAGGGTATGATGGACATACGCGGACAGTGATGGGGATCGTCTTAAAACCGTCAGAGATCTCCGAAGTAGAAGTATACAGGGAATGGGAATCTGGGGGAAGGAGCTCTGGGTTGAGGGGCATGAAAGTAATGCCGGCAGATTCCAACTCGGATATATGATCCGCGGTGCTTGTCGGTTGTTTGCTCGTGGCCGTCGCCGTTGGCAATAGTATTTTCTTTGACGGGGGCGCATTCATTAAAAGGTCGTCTCCGTAACGTTTCGTCTGCGAACGGGTGATTCGTTGCGTAGCACCCTCTTTCTTCTTCGGGACCATTTCGTTCAACTGAAATTTTTGGTGTCTCTTTGCTCCTTCAACTTCTTGGATCCAACGATTGATGGCGTCGCGGGACATTTTTTGCGCGAGGGTAGGCCACAAACGGGAACTCACGTGGTCTCAGTTCACCAGTTTAGCAAATTGTTCAAGTGGCCTGTCTGTACAATTGTATTCGTCAGTATATTTCGCATGGAATTTCAAAATATGACTTTGGGAAGGAGGGCGGCGGTGACTCCTGCCGCGAAACTGGAGTACCGGTATCCCGGAGAACCCTGCCTGGTAGGCCTTGCCCTTTTAGAATAGGTATTGGACTCTGGGCGTAAGGTCCCGGTATATCATCGAGTCATAACATAATGGATATTCTCAAGTATCTCTCGGGTATCCTCCCAGCTAAATACAATGGTCGGCTACCTAGTATATACGTTGTACCTCCGGGACGTAGCTAGCGCCAGGCTGCGAGTATCGTATACGTTATACGTAAACAGCGTACTTCGTACACAAAATTAACAGTAGATCTATTAACTCAATTAACTCTATTAATTCAATTGACTCGGTTGATTCAATTGACTCGGTTGATTCAATTGATTCGGTTGATTCAATTGAATCAACTCAAAACCAATGCGAGGCTGTTGCCATGCAATGCCATACAATGTCTTACCTGGTACGGAGAACCTCCCAATTACCTGTCGTGCTAGGGCAAGATCTTTCTGCTTCAATGTGTTCACTTTATCCTTCTGTTTCTTTTTCCGTTTTGCCTGCTTCCCTTTAGTCCCACCACCATATTTTCTTCCACTCCCTGTGCGTACGTGGGCTGCAGCACTGATGCCACGACCACCCTGATCTTCTCCCTTTGACTGGGCCTAGTAAGACATGTAGATGGGTGGCAAAGGCGAGCATTACTTGTCCGCACTGCAATGGACGGACATAAATCCTGCATCGTACCAGGAAGCTTGACCGGTACTGCTTCCAGATACTCTTCGATGGCACACCTCGCTTCATCATCCGGTGCAGCACACTTGATTTCTTACATTCTCCCTCCCAATACCATTGAAAAAAATGAAGATCTTCGCTGCTGCCATTGCTCTCACTACCCTCATCGGCCTCTCTTCAACCAAGCCCATCAACATACAATATAAAGATATAATCGACAATGCTATGGACGGTACGCGTGTCGCTAAGCACCGCGGTCTCCCCGGCACCCATATAGGCGGCGACGAGGACGAGGACGCCGAGGAGGCCGGGAACCTGCCAGCTTACTACACCGACGAACCGATCCCCACCGAGACCGTCTGCCTTGGTTATGAGGCGCCAGCCCCCACGCAGCACATCGCGGATAGGCCTGTCCTGACGGGTCGGGCATCCGTTTTAGAAACGAAAATCATCATTGATGGGTTACTCATCGAGCTAGTCAACCAGTTCAAACCGCTCCGTCATGCTGTAAAATTCTTGGAGGACCTGGGATTTTCTCCTCTTGGTCGCCTTACGAACATTGTTGTGGAACTTCTTTTCTTTCCCAATGATTCTCTGGCTCAGAAAAAGGCAACCGCGGCCATGATCCAAGCCTACATCGACCGCTTCAGCGACCGCAACACCGGCCGCAACATCGACGACACCGACGACGACATCAACGACGACATCAACGACGACCATCAACAACGACAACGACATCAACACCGACGACGACAACCAATTCGACAGGGACGCAGCTCCCCATCGCACGCAGTCTCTCTCTTACGACAAGCCATTGCCCAGGATATGGATATTATGGTTATCCTTAATCATTTCGAAAACACCTTGCTATCTATGCTGGTCAACAAGGAGAAGGTCCTGAACAATCGCCCACGGGCGTAAGTGACTGATAGAGGGTACACGTCAAGACAGTGACAGTAAGTCGATACTTGTGTCTGGTCACTGGAATGGTATAATTCTAGGGTGAGGATAGTATTTACGGTACCCGGTACAGCACCGTGGACAGAAGTCATGGAATAGAGCGGTACGACGTATAAATAGAAGAATAAAAGAAGATATAAAGAAAAGATATAAGATTTCAAGGCCTTTCAGGGCCTGAATACACCAGCAATCAAGAACCGAAAACGCCTTAATTACCTATACTCCACGTCATTAAGCTATAGGAATCTACAAGGGGACTGCCAAGGCGCTAATAAACACATCGTGCACGCACTGCATCGTATTGATTCGTACCTACCTACCCGGGTTTGGGGGTTTATAGGTCAGAGCCCGATGACTGGTCAGACTGTCGACAGTCTTAGAACTTCATGTTGACAGTTGTACCTCTGACCTGGCTCTGGTCAGAGCAAAATCCTCTGTTCAAGCTCTGACCTACACCCCACCCAACCCGGGTAGGTACCTAGGTAGGTACCTCATCAAGACAGACGAGACGGACTTTTTTAGGGTGGGGAGTCGTCCATTGCTGTTTGTTCACTTTGCACTTCGTATGAGATTTCCAGTTCCTCGTCTCCGCCGGTCAGCGCCGTTGGTGTGGGCCGGCATTGGCGCATTATGTATTGGTACTGCACCTGGTATAGCGGCTGTGCGTGCATCTTGGGGGCATTAGTGCCGGATTCAGGTATCTGTCTCACTGGAAGCCCCTTGAACAGGTGGTGTGGTGGGCAAATCAAGCCGCCAAGTTACGAGGTACTTACGCTGTACATACATGTACATACAACGTACACGGAGGGCCGCTCAATCCCAGTCGCGCACCTCGTCGCTCGACAAGACCAGATCCCTGTCTCGAGGGTCCTTCCTTCCTTCCCTCCTTCACCACAGTTGCTGTCTCTGGAAACAAACCTGGCATTTTTCTTTTTTCTTTTTTCCTTTTTCCATTCTCTTCTTCTCATTCTCACCCTCTCTCACACACCTGTCGTCGGGAGAATCGTGGATAGGCGGTTTTCCAATCCCCCGCCCATCCCTTCGCTCCATCAACCTCCCTCGTCGTTCCACGTCCATTCTCGCGTCAGTCTTTTCGTCGAGCCCGAGTCCAGTCGAGTCGCAACCCTTGTGCTACTCGGGCCCATCCTGTGCGCCCGCTTCGACATCTGTAGCTCGCTCTAATATCAAACTGGGACCGCTTGCCTGAGGGACTGTAGGCCTCCATTACGACGACAAACCGACTTCCACGACGGATCGCTGGGCAATACGCATCGTCTACCTTGATCAGATCCCCTGTGACTTTCCTTCATTCTGCCGGCCAGAGAGACACGCAGTGTTGTCCGATGTTTGTGACGGCAGCGAGGGGATTTTGAACGGATTGCACATACCCTTTTCCCGGTACCGGCGGTCTGTAAGACCTGGGTACCGCCTTTGGGACGCCAATTGCCCGATCGCGACTGTCTGCAGCAACGCGCCTTTACCCGCCCACGAGCCTTGCCCAATCGCTTGCCCTGCCTCGAGCCTGTCACGAATTTGCCGGCCATGAAATGAGCGGCCCAACTCTGACGATGGCTCCGGCCGTCGGTCTTGATTCGACTCCCGCGTTTTCTCGGTCCTACTCCTCTCCCGACCTTGCGAATCTCCAGAGCGATCCGACTTCGGACCGGTCAGACACAACCGGCTTATCTTTTTTCGAGGTTCCCTCGTTCGACTCGACCCCGGGGTTTGACGCCAAATTGCTCTTCGACGCCCAAAAACCTGATTCCCCATCATCCGAGGCCAAGATCGGTGTCACCGTCGCCGTAAAGCCGGCCCAGGCGGACTTGGAGAGGCCGGAAAAGAGGGCTAGGAGGTATTCTCTCGTGGAGCGGCCCAAGTCATGGCTTCCCACCTCCAAATCGGCCTCGAGCCTGCAAGAGTACCTCCTGGACCGCCCAAGTACGCAATCAGGAACCGAAAGGACAACAACCGATGGTCTCATGTTGGCAACAGGAAGCGATTCTGGGCTGGTGCGGGAGGTCGACGTAGGGACGGTGAGCGCGAAGGAGGATTCTGATCCTGCACGAATGTCTTTGATTTCCCAAAGGCCACCTCTACCCCAAAGCAGTCGTGTAGGTTCGGCGGGCGAAAAGCCCGCCTCCAAGTTTGATGCAAAACCCCTCAGCTCCGCAAAGAGTTCGGCGAAGCGAAGTTTTCTCTCACGACCCCTCACTGTCGGGGACCCAGACATTCCACGGCCAGCAGATGACTCGAAAGGGACTTCCCGAACTCTCAACCGGGCGAGCTCCTACTTTACTAAGATGAGGTCCCGTCCCCAAAGCGCTCTCGTCAAGTTGAGTTACAGCAGGAATAGCTCTAGCAACAATAGCATAAGTAACGATTCTGACACGAGCTGTTCCTCTTCCGCGACTAGCCTTGCACTACCCGTCACCACTTTCACCATTGAGCACCAGGGTACCCTGAAGACGGCTTCCTTCGTCGATGGCAGCACCACCTCGGCAGATGACTCCTGTGCGGACATGGCCCCTTGCCGAGACCCCCTCTGGAAGCCGTTTAAGGCCCTGGATTCCGAGTCCGGCAAGTTCTCCAGTCGAGACATGATCCAACGCATGGAACTCGTGCGCGCGGCTTTGCTGCCCTTCCTTCGTGCCCACACCAACCATACCTCCAATACCAAGTCCCTCTTGCCCGAGCATGTCGAGTATCGCGCCAATGTACTCGACAGGTGGTGGAAGGGTCTGCTGGAGATGCTCGACGGTTCTGGCCATCAGCCACTACCAGGGGCGGACCGCCCGGTTCTTCTCAACATTATCATCGCCGTCATGATGCGCCCGGAATGGAGGCGGGGCGCCTCGTACATGATGCCTTTGGCGGATAGATCGCCGAATGAGCGCGTTCGGACCAGACCACGGTCGTTGTCTTCCGGCTCCAACGACTCTAACCAAGCCGGCTTGGCCGTGACCTCGGCGGAACACAACGTCAGAGCCATGTTCACTGCAAACCTTTTGAGGCAAATGGATATTGTGGTTCGGAGAATGGGCCAGCGTCATGCGCCTTTGAGCCTGGTGGATTTCAGCGGAAAGACCTGTGCCTACGCTTTCTTCTTCGCCCCGGGCGTCGCAGAGATGCTCGTGCGGGCATGGCGTCTGACCCCCGACCTCATGCGTCGCGTCGCCCGAGAATTTGGGCTGCCCGAGAAGGATACCGGAGAAAGCGAGGATATTGTCGCGCTATTCCCGCCGACCCTGGGCATGCTGGGGTGGACTGATACCAAGACCATGCTGGACCGGCTCAGAGTGGAACCGAAGCTTTCCATGGCGGCCGCGAGGATTAGATGGTACGGGCCCTGGCTGATGAGATGGGTGGGCCGTGACACGGATTTGTTCTTCGTCTTTTGCAAGTATTTCCACATCCTTTCTGATGAATTCACGCCGCCCGGCCTGCCGCTCGTCGAGAAAACCAGGTCGCCTGCCTTTGCTCTCGTCCATGCCCAGCTACTGTCCGCTCTCGACTGGACCATTCACCGCCCAATGGACGAAGGGGGGCTCATGCCGACCGCGCCTTCGTACGACTCTGCATACGGGGTCGACACCTTCATGCCTCTTGGCGCGGTAACCGGCGCCCGGCCCGATATGACCACGTCCCAGAACCGACTCGTCGCGTTACTCAAAGACTTCCTCGCCGAGGACTCACCTCATGTGCATGGTGCCCGACACACGTTTGCCGAGGCTTTCATGGCTGTGTTGCGCGCCGCGACAGTCAGAATCTCCCTCTTTGACATTGGCGCTTGCTGTGTGTTGTGCGATTTTCTGGAGGAGGCCCTCGTCGCCTACGATCAGTTTGAGGATGCTGATGGTCGTCCGAATGTCACCTACATCGACTGGTCCTTCTGGTTTGACGTCTGCAAGAAGATGCTTGGCACACTTAACTCGTCCATGGAAGTCCGGCTTTTCTCCTTTGTCTTCGCCACCTGGGATGCCATGGCAGCCGATCCCCGTCGGAAGCAAAAGGTGTGCCTCGAATGGCTGCTAGAGGAGAAGAACTTCAACGATTACTTCAACCATTGGAATCCCCTGGTGAGGGCCTACTTCATGCGCCTTTTATGCTGGCGGGTCTGTCGGGACACTGGCAGTGCAAACGAGGTCGATGCGTAAGTGGCATATTTTGAATTGCGGCAGGCCTTTGCCGTCCTTGGGGCTGGAAGCGATTGATTGAATATTCTTTTGCTAACCCAAATACCGCTACACAGTAAGATCTTCCTCACAGTCGCAACCCGCCTCAAATCCACTTGGGCCCACTATCTCTACATGAAGGAAACGGCAGAGCAGGCGGGAAAATTCCCCCCTTCGACGGCACCCTGTCTCCCTACCCCTGGTAAAAAGTTCATGATCATCCGCACCGAAGTACAGCCTCATCAGGCGGGCTTGTTCATGAATTTTGATTCCTTTCTACAACCACTTCACGCCTCCGACCCGTCGCTTTCTGGACTCTTTGGTACCGGGACGAACCCCAGCCCTCCGTCGGATGCCAAAAGACGCTGGTCTCTACTGGGCAAGGTCCTCTCCCTTACAAGCGGCTCGTCGGCGGGCGACACGCCTGCCTCCAGAGGGTTGTTGGAAAGTAATGTTGAGCAGGCGGGCACGAATTCGGGCAATTCGCTGGGCCGTTATCCCCCCTCGTCGGCTCCTTTGCCTCCGCCAAAGCCGCCTTCCTCGGCCACATCAGATGGTAGCTCAACCGGGTCTGCGCCCGTCTACTCCGAGCCGCAATACGTCTTCAAGTTCACCCTTGGCGTTCAAGTCACGCAGCCTAACCAGCTGCGCCAGTGGACTCTTGTTCGACCCAGACTCCCGCGGATGGCTCAGGCATGGGTAAATGCCCGCTCCAGGAGCGGCAGCGACCCGCCGCCTCCCGCGCCACGCATACCGGCACCGACACGTCGCGTTTCGGGCCTTCGAGAGGGTGGCCTGATCAGCGAGGCGAGGAACGCCAGCCCGCTCTCCTCGCCCACCCGCACCCCCACCTCTCACCGCGCCAGCACCGAAACCCCGCCCCAGCTTTCCTTCTCGCCGAGCTTCACTCGCTCCTTGAACGAGCCGCTCGACTGCGATACCAGTGTCTTGACCAAGGAGACGAGGGGGAGTGACGACAGTGCGACACCATCGTCTGCGCCGTCCCGCGCTACGAAAGACAGCGCCCCTGCTGGCGATGCGGACAGTGGTCGGTCGACGGTGGATACGTTGCTTCTGGCTGTTCGACCGACCGGGTTCTACGCCAAGAATGCCATTTATTCGGGGCGGGCTCTAGCCGAATGGAACGTGATTGTTGCCGAGTGTAATGCTTTCGTCGATCGAAGGAGGGAGGAGGGCATATTGGGCCTAAGCGAGGTCGAGGTTCCGATACTCGGCACGGAGGGGATGGGGCTCAAGCGTCTATGACTTTGCTCATGGTCGTCTGAAGGAAAGGAGGTCTTTTCCTTGGCGAAGCTTTCACACGCGGCATGCCAGGTCATGTGACGGGTCAATGATTCCGACGCTTTCCCTGAGACGCAATGGGGACCGCATCCGTTGCCAGCAGACATTCCGCGGCGTTCAAGACGACAACGTCTCCCTCATTCCTCTACCATCTTCTATGTACACTTACTCGACCTTCGGCATGGGATTTTCCTTGGGCTTACACGCATGCAATTGTAATGAACACCGACACGACACAGGCGGCATTGTCGGTTTTATTGTTTTTATTTCTATTTCTATAAGCGCATGCCTCTGCACACAAGGAAACTATGGTCCGAGTCTGGAGGAACGAAAAAAAATATATAACGGATTCTGGTTCCGAGAAGAGAAGGCAAAGGTGTTCTGGTACGACGGTTATGACAAGACGGACAACTTTCCACATTGGTCTGGCTTTTATATTTTCTGCGTTTCTTTTATTTCGTTCCTGTGATCTTCTTATATTGTGTGCTCGTGGTCTGGGCAGGAGTCTGGCTACCTAGGATAGCGGATGCCACCTGATATTATTAGAGGTTGGAGCATAAGCGGTGGGAGTTTACTTTGCATCTTCACCATAGCCAATTGAGAAGCGTTCTCTGCTGCGCCTGGCGTATGTTCCGGTTGTTACTTTGTGTCCTGTTTAAGTTATGAAGGGAGGGAGGCTGTGGCAACAAGCCATACTTGGTTATGCTCTTCTCGACCATCCTCTTTTCCCGTGCCGATTTACCTCGTGTCGACTGCAATTGCACCTTGTGGAAGAAGTACGGGAAATGAGAATTGCTGGCTAGATAGCTGGTGAAACTAGGGCAAAAACGTGGAACATATGATGACACGAATATGCACAGCAAGGTGTTCTTGTAGATGGGTGCCACCATTAAATCCAGATCTCGATACACTGATAGCAAGCGATGCAATGGTAGGTCGGTCGGGAACGCAGGCCGAGATGGGTGACCAGGGGGACTTGTTGGGGGAGGTTGGTGGGTGGGGAACGACTCCCAGAACTGACCTATCACCGATGGCTCGAAGTCTCAATCGGGAAAGGAGTGTTCCTCACCGAGTGACCGACAGGTTCGCCGGCATTCCGTGTAAGAGATGAACACTCTTACAATCCTGATTGTGGTTGGAAGAAGCATCCGGATTGTCACGATTATGGGTGTTGATTACTGGGATAACCACAGGTCGCTTTATCAAACTCCACGGCTTGCAGGTGATGACTTGGGCCACTCCAGATGGCGCCAATGGCATTTTGATTATGGGCTGGGGCTTCGCGTCCCGATGACGATCTTGTTTTCCAAGGCGGCAGACGGAGGAGGATGGTCTGAAGATTTAAGGTAGTTGGTTTTTTCTATCTTCAGAGAGATTCCTAATTTCCGGGATCCATCGACATGATTACAATTGAATTGGTGTTCAATTTCTACTCCAGGGATATATACACCTAGAACCGTCACTGCTATAAGACGTGACTATTTATTTATCTTTTCTCTAAACCTTCAAAACAACCAAAGGAGGGAAAAGACAGAAAAAAAGAAAAATGGAGCTGACCATCGTTTTCTCTTTCTTTACCCTCATTGTCTTTGCCGTTTTTGGCGTGGCTGCCCCTTCCACACCGATCCCTGCGAAACACCATCAACACCATCACGTCTTCAAAAGCCTCCGTCACCGCCACCGCCCCGAAACACACCACCAGAACCACGGACCTCACCACACGGATATTAAAAAGACGGCCTACTTTCCCTCCCGTCCTCCGGCCGAGGAAGAGAATGGACCCACTGCTGTTGCCGCGTCGAAAGGGGCCTGGGTACCGTAGTCGGATGACGATGATGGAGAGGAGAAAGCAACTGGGTTCGGGCCAGGCGGGAACGAATTTATCCGAGGGTTGTTTAAAAGACAGGGACCATGGCCTCGAGAGTTATATCTAGTTGGATGCTTCGGCTTGCCCGTTATGATGGCCCTGATCCTAGGGAATGGCTTGCCATTCATACAGTAACATCCATTGGATCTTGCATGATTCCAAGTTCATGGTGCCGGTTCATGTGAACTGGGATCGAATGCGGGGTTGAGCCACGTTTTGCGGCGCCACAGCGGGGCGAACGATGGATCCACAATCGCTGTTTTACGGTACGGATAGCGGATACGGTACTCCGTGGTGTGGTGTCACTGCATTGTTGGGAGGGTCACGTGACCTAATCAAAGGTTACTAGACGGGCATTTCACATCCAGAGGCACGGAGCAGAGTTTTCCCTTTAGCAGATCACAGCAGAATATCAACATCACGATTAGCCACTACATTTCTCAGAGTGCACGAGCAACACGACATCCTCACCTTAACCTCTCGCTTAGTCACGTCATTCCCTCTTTTCCGTGCACATGGGGAAAGAACGCAGCCGTGCTGCCGAGTACGACATTCGCTGTCTATTGTACTACGCTACGGATACAATAGGGTGCAGCTGTGCCTAGGTAGGCAGTGACTACCTTGGCGGTGGCCCTCCGACGAAGTCTGAACGTCCTTCTATCTGCCCATGTACACGATTCATCGAGGAAGTTCTCTGCGGCCCCTCGACCGTCGACGGAGCCAGCCTTGCAGCATCGATCTATCCTGTTATGACACTACGACCCCACAATACTGGCGGTGTGGTGTTTGTCTTTCAAGAGCCCATATGGCCATAGCACTCGAGTCTTCCAAGCCTGTTTGTGATGATGGCGTCTGCTCGATTGTTTTCCTACCGTCAGTCTGTCTTCCGCTCTCCAAGTTTCGCGCATCGTGGCAAAGAGGGCGAAGAAAAAGAAGGAGAGAGAAAAGTAGAAACCATACCGAGGTTGACGTCCGTGAACCTGTGTCCTCCACTACCGTCACCACACCTGGCTTCGAGGCGGTAACCGTCGAGGTACCTATACCAATGACAAGACCCGCCAAGGTTGCCACTAAAGGAACAAAAAATCATGGTAAGTATTGAGAATTTCAACATGCCGCGGCTTTGGGTTAGGTGATTGAGAGGATGCCCTTGCTTTGGACCCAAATGTTGGTCACTCACTTGTTACGTGGACTCATGACGCCGCGCGCGTTGGCGATGCATCGGTTCAGATCCAAAGACGTCCGATGGCAGCTGCCCGCGCCATTGCCGCAGCAGCACTCCAGGATGGGACTCGCGTTGGATCTACCGCTATTCCGCGTAGTGCATGAGTCGCAAGACCTGGTGTAGCCCCCGGCGTCGACCGAGGCAACGGCCAAGGACATGAGGAAAAGAAGCGAAGAAATCTTCATGATGGAGAGACTTGTCGGGGGGGACGGTAGCAGAGTGGAATATATATACAACGGATGTAAAGAAAAGGGGAGGAACACGTTGGTGAGAGGCAGGTAGAATGGGTGGAGGAGGCTACGAGACTGTATCACCCCTTTATAGTGTCGCGTGCACCAAGATCATAGACTGTGACTATTCGGATGTGTCCCCACTAGACATGAGGCGTAGGAAGGACACATGCATGGGGCGCGGATGGCGAGCCGTGATCGTGGGGGCTATTTGCCCCTGGCCTCTGCGGCACAGCAGGAACTGGGGCAAACTGGGGCACAGCAACAACTTGGGCATAGCAGGATGAATGCTGTAGTAAGGTTGCGGTCGAGGACCCCTCCTGCATATGCACGGCACAGCACTTTCTTTATAACAGCACGGCTTGGCATAGCATGTAGCAGCACGGCACAGCAGTGACAAGACGCAGCATAATCTCAACCAGGCGCCCATTTTCGCCCAAGTCACCCATGTGAACCGCAAGAAGACCCATAGAATTGCTGCGCCCTGCCCGGCTCAAGGTCTCCTTTAGGCCCATATGGGAGCATGTGATGTCGACGAAATTTCAGTGCGAGTGAGCCGGGCCCCACGCACAGGATCATCGTGGTATGTCTCGTTCGGTGGACCATGTGTAAGAGTAAGCATCCCTTGTCAAAGTCAAAGCCCAGGCCCGGAAAAGATGCTGAAGACTGTAGCCGAAGAGTTGAAATGTTGCACTTTGGGCAATCGTTGCGAAGCTTCACGAGCCTTGGCAGATCCTGCAAGGAGCCCGAGGGAGGCGATGAAAACAAGGAGGGAGATGGGACACCTTATCCGGCTTGCGTCTACTTGGCCGACTACGGACGCATGTATATATAGGATCCCGCTCCTGACTACACGCTCATCTGGGACCTCACTTCATCCTGCATCTCCGGTCCTCTTCCTCCTCCCACCATCAACGGATTCTCACCCTTTCCTAACTTCTGAGCAACCTGCACATGATGGTGTTGACGGCTCTTCTTTTCCTTTCCGCCGCTCGCCTCGGGCTGGCAACCAGGGCTTCGGTTGCGCGCGACTCGGTCAGCGCAACGTTCCATGTTATTTTCGAGGAGCACATTCCCTCCGGCACCACAGGCCTCAGCGTCTGGTCTCCCGACAAATCCACCCTGTACGGCCATTCATGCCACGGACCGCTCGCTCTCCAAGGTTCCGAGCTCTCCGTCGAGCTCAGCGACGACTCTGGAAACGGCGTGCTGTCGTTCGGAGGCGCCAACTACACTCTGGACTTTGACCCGGACGTGTCGGGCGGCATCTCGTGCTACCAGAAGTACAACCCGCTCCACGTGGTGGTCGAATGCCTTGTTCCTGCCGTGCCAGACGCAGCTCTCCCTTCTCCAGTGGCCCGTGAGGGTGCTGCCGAGTGTTTCTCCGGCCTCGAGGAAGAAGGTTTCGCGTCCGCCGTTGTGGGTGTAGAGATTGAGGAAGACGAGGCCGAGCCCCTGTACGAGCCCGAGATGCCGGAGATTGAGGAATCGGGGGATGGTTTCGACAACGACACCGCCACCGACACCGCCGCCGCCCCCCATATCAGGCCCAGATGCTGGCCAGCGCCATGGACTCATCCATTCAACAATGGCTCGCCGTCCCGGAGATCTCGGAAGAAACAAGTCGGAGTATGCCGCCCCCCTCTCTTCCTTGCACTAAAGCACGCCTATATAGCTCCCAATCCCCCAGGAACGCTTCCACTAACAAAAACTTGTATAGCCCAACCTCCGTTGCACCAATGGCGGCTGCGAGAACGGTTTCGGTCAGGCTGTTTCCGTCTCGCACTCTGCCGGTATCACCCTCAACGGTGGCACCTGGATCTCGGGAGGCTACAGTGTTTCGATCACGAAGGAACATTCCTCTGTCATGAACTGCGCTGGGGAAGGCGGTGACGAGGTTTGTGTTTGGCACTCCCAACCTCACCAGCGGTACCAAGCTCTCAGGCAGGAGAGGGACTGCCATGGCAACTTCGTTCGTTCCTCTGGGCGCTACTGGATCGATTCCCCCATGAGCAACCACAGAGAGGCCTATTTCTATTGTGTCAGGAATCACTGCCGGCATCAGGGGGCATCGTATTGGGAGGATCATGGCAGCGGCACATGGTAAAGACCATGCCATGCACCTGCAGGCTTGACAACAACTACTTCCAGCACGTGTGCTGATTCTTAAAACGAGAAGTAAGCCTGAGGGGGATAGCAGAGGATTTCCTTGTTGACTGTCAACAACCGGTCGGCGGTACTGTGGGATGTTCAAGGACATGCCACAGGACACTTTGGGAAGAATATGTGCATAGTTCCGTTCAATACAGATACCTCTAACTGTAGACCTAGAACAAAAAACTCAGTATGGTAAAATATATTATTGTCGAAGGAGATGGTAGCTGCGTTTTCCAATGTACTATATGATACAAGGCTTGATTCGGTGCTCAGCCCCTGAAATACACAAAGGAGTTGGACTTTCTCCGCAGACCACGACGGATGCAAACCGGCTGCTTTGATGCTTTGCAGAGCATGGTATTTTGTTGCTTATTCTGCTTCTCAGGTAGCGTAGAGCGGTTATGCTGACAGTCAAACGTCGGGTCTCCTGTCGAAGGGCCATGTTAGTGTCAAGACCAAGACGGGATGCGCAAGGCGCAGATTTCGGCCGAGTGGCCATGTGGTCGGCTCCGGCCCGGCGGCGTGGGTGGGGCTGTCGTGGGTTAGGGAAGTCAAGTGAGTGCCAAGCAGTCTCTCTGCCAAGCCTGCCGCGAACACCGCTCCCTCTCGGTTGAGTCGGGACCCAGTGAGCGAGGCGTGCTCTCCGAGGGCCGCCACAGTAACGACGAGAATGACACTGCTAGTGCGGTTTTCTGTGTTGTGAACACGGTCAAGATGACGGTCAATGGAATCCGATGCTATCCGCCCGCCAACAGCTCACGGCCCTTATCCTTTCCTCCTCTTCGGCACACTGAATGAGCTGCCCAGCCACGAGGGCGCTGCTCCAGTTTGCACCAACCTACCCCAACCTCATGAACGTCTCACTTTTAGACGAGTCGTTCTTTGGGATGGGCGGGGTGGTCAGGCAGGCGTATTCAATGCTTAGCAGGGCGCTTTGCAGCTTGATAAGGGCCGTAATGCCTTGGTTCATGGGGCCTGCTACCCAGCCGCCGTTACCGAGGATTAACAACACAGTTGTTGCGCAGAAGGACTTTCAGATGCCTGACACAGGAAAACAGCAACCCACCCGGCCCGAGCGGAGCCGACGAGGGCAGGGCAGATGGGTGGGGGGCCGGCTCGTCCAAGTGGGGCCGTTACACGACCCGACCCGACCTGGCTCACCAAGCATGGTTCAGCTCCGGCTCGACGAGCGGTTACTGACTTGGCTCAGTAGTGGCCGAAGGACTTGAAGGCGCTTGGCTTTTCTCTGCACCACTCTGGACTCGGGAAGGATGGAGCGGGAAGGCTGCACGCAATTTGGAGCGGGCGTTTTGCGGCGAAGCCCCAGTCAATGATGCCCTTCATGGTCGTGGCATGACAAGTCGCCATGCTCTGTAGTGTAAGGCGCGCCTTCAAGCGCGGGCCGAAGAATCGTACTGAGTAGCTGTTTCTGGGTAATGCAGTCCTGGACTGATAGAGGATGAAACTCTCCCGGTTTTCTTGAAATGGGCTATTAAATGTTTGACAAAGGGGGCATTAAACAAAGAAGATAATGACGGTTGAGAAACGTTAGTCCCTTGAACTGCCGTCCACGCGTACCTTAGACAGCAGACAAAACCAATATGGATGCACGTCACTCGCCTGAGAGGCTGGAGACTACGTAAGCTGGCCTAAACTTCTCACGTGACCAGCTGGACCGCCAATCAAGGCCAGTCCCAGCAATCTGATCGACAGTAGCTGCAAGAGGCCATCCAGGAGACGTGACTCGGAGCATTCCAGAACGCTGTCCATGCTTCGCGGTTTGTGGGAACCATCTCCGACACTTCCTCTTCTCTCCTCTTTCTCATACCCTTAGGATGCATCGTTGTCCATGATAGTCAGAAAGATTGTCAAACACGCGTTACAGCATTACCAGCTTCCTTCTGCATAAGCTGTCAGAAAAACTTCAGTGGCCCCGCCTTTCTGGGTCTTCCGTGCCCAGACGACAATAGAGATACTGAGTACTTTTCCACACACGACTTCAAATCTCCCTGGCGATGCTGTCACCTTCCTCCCGACTCTTCAATAATCGACTTAATATCTGATCGAGCCCCAGATCCGACCGACTCGACGTGTAGGACCACTCGGGCCCAGCCCTTCCTTCCACCACCACCTCCTCGGCCTTCTCGTCCTCGCCCACCACCGCCTTGCCGTCACAATGCCCTCCCAAAGGCAACTGCGCAGCCTCCTTGTCGGCGTCCTGTTTGGCGTATTCTTCGTCCTTTTTGTCACGTCTCGTCTACGCCCGCACCAAACGCCTGACGCCGGGACGATTCAAGACTTCTACCGCAAGACGATCCACGGATTGGAGAACAAAAGACCACCGGCGCAGGAAGGGATAGCAGCTGGATTCAACGACCAAGGCGTTGATCCCGAAGACGATGAGCTGGCCCGCGACATGGCCACCCGGCTTCGAGAAGCGGCGGACAAGGCCAAGGACCTGGCCAACAAGAAGGCACCGCTCAAGCCCGACCCTCCGAGCGAAGTCATCGGGGTCGGTAACTCGGCGGCCCACCAGGACAGGCCTGATCAAGAGGTGGATGGAGGGAATGACGCGGCATCGGAACAAAAGGGAGACGAACCGGATCCGGACGAATTGCTTGCCGTCGAGGCCGAGCTCAAGGCCTTAATAAGGAAATATCCAGGTAAGGAAGGAAGAATCAAAGTCTCCGCCTCTCCGATTTCATAGCGTCTTCACTCCCAACTTTTCTCTGGGCCGTCAATGCAATTCTCGCACCAAGTCTTGCTGCGATTCTTGCTTCTTATTTTCTTCTTCCGAGACTGACGACCCTTCTCCCAGTCCTCATCTTCTCCAGGACGTATTGCTCATTCTCGACGCGAGCCAAGGGCGTATTGCTGGACAAGTATGCCATCGAGCCGCCCCCCTTCGTCGTCGAGCTCGACCAGCACCCCCTCGGCCGTCGGATGCAAGACTACCTGGGCGAGAAGACGGGCCTGACGACCGTGCCCAATGTCATGGTCAACGGCGTCAGTATCGGCGGGAGCGATAACGTTGCCGAGCTCGATGCCAATAATAAACTAATCGACAAGATTGTTGGTCTCGCCCGTAGGAGGGTGAGCGACATGAGGCTACGTCTGCCACAGTAACCACTTGGGAATCTCCCCACCGGCACCACTGGTGGCACACCGCCGGCCGCCACCCCAGGAAAGCTTTTGGACGTACGCTCGCACAATATTTACATGTCGACGCTGTCTGGACGGGCTTCCTGATTGCATTATACTCACTACAAAAACCCCCTACCGGCGCACGCGCTGCAATATTCTGGCGTTTCGGAGTTGGCTTTCAATGGACTGGATGCTCGCATATCGAATGGGATGGCAGAGAGGATCATGACGACTGGGAGGACAACATCGACGGATGTCCTCGAAGCAACCGCACAGCTTGAATGAATGAGATAACCAATGCCTACTACTACTACGCTACTACCAGAGTGTTGAATGCGACGAATTGGCCAGGATCTCGTGGATTCCAACCTGTGTCTTTTACCGTCTTGGCACATCTCCCCTTCTCAGGTTCTCAATTCTCCCTGGGTATTTCATTCGGCCTCGGGGGTTGCTCGTATACAATGTACGGTTTGTCATGCCCAAACAGGTACTTAAGATACTCGTTCATTCACCCCACCTTTGGTACCCACCTTACCGTCTTAACAGCTCGTGTACACTACCGGAAAGGTCCCCAGTGTTCACATCGTACCTAGGTAGGTACCATAGGTACTGATAAACCTTCTGGACAACACCTCAGTTACTTCTGTTTCCGGGTGTGGAACTTTTCCTCATTGTCATCACAAGGAGGTCTAAGAAGTACACCATTAGCGGCTACCCTGTTGGTTTCCCTGGGACTGCGGTCGCCGTTTCTCGCCATGAGGACGCAAGTCATGGCGGGCGGGGACCTTGATGGCCACCCCTGTGGCCTCCTGCATCACTGCCTCGTCTTTGGCCATCACGGTTCCCTCTATTAATACCGGGGCACTGCACTTCACAATAGATACTCAGATACTCACTCGAGGTACAGACGATTACACTGAACCTTATCTTGCTTTCTCCATGCGTGTGGCGTCCGCCTGGCTGTGTCTAACTTCCCACAAGAGCACCCCTGAGGCGACTGCCTCGCAACTCCCCAATCACGCAAGGTGCCCATTGACTCTTCTGTCCACATAGTCGCGATCTACGGACCATCGAGGCGGGGGCCAAGTCCGAGTCGGTAAAGACATAGGAAGACCAAAGGGAGTTATATATCAAGTAGCCAAACCAGTGCCGGACCTTTATCGTAAGACTTCTTCGCTTCTACACTCCTTATCTTTGCCCCTTGCCTGCCTCTACCTCTGTCCTGACTCTGGCTGACGCTCTCTCGGGTCTACGCAAGGTTACCCTCGACCAACGAACCGGTTGATAAGTCGGGGACTTTCTCTTGCGGCCTCTCACTCGACAGGTTTACCATTACCTTTGGCTGTATCGTTGATTTTCTGCATTATACATACAATACAAATCAGCAGCAGGAAATATGGCCAAGCCACCCCAGTGGATAAAACCCACGGACAAGGATGACGACTCGCATCCTTTACAGGGCTTCGTTGTTCTCTTGGTTGCGCCGTTTCTAAGTTACGAGGGTATTCAGGCTCTCCGGGCCACCTCCACGGTTCGTCTTTGACCCTGTTTCCTTTTTTCTCTCAGCGGGACTCGGCTAGGAGATGCCATTGTTGCTGATCCTCCCCGCCTTCTAGAGCTTGCGAGACATACTCGACCGATACGAGCGCTCGATCGCCCTCGAACACTTCGCGCGGCACTGGTACGAAGTCCAGCCCCGGCACCTTATCCTCAGCTCAGAGACACCTACGCGCTATGTGATCGCGTTTCCCTCGTATGCTGCGATCCGGGAATTTGAAGGACGCGCGCGCACGATCCATTATCTCATCCATCATACCTCGTACCTCTCGGAAGGCTATTCATGCGCCGGCCTTGGGCAAGACTGCACTCCAGAAGAAATGGCCTACATAACACAAGGGCTTGAAAGGGCCCTATGGCTCTGCAGCCACATCGCCGACCTCGAGGCTGCGTCCTGGTCCTCGCTCGACGACGTGCCCGAGTCGCGCCGCCTAGACCAGCACATTGTCGGGGATCGCTGCCACGAGTGTGAAGAGGCTTCGGATGCGACAACCGCGGGGGAGAAGCTGCCTGCCCAGAACCCTGTTCGAGCAGCTCAGCTCGAGATTATCAAAAGTCTCCCGACAGTCGACCTGGCAAGGCTCGTAGTATTGCTCTTTCTGGTAAGACACGGGTTGATGGGCTTCCTGATAGACGAAGGCAGGGACGACGATGTTGAGTTACATATATGCCAAGCATGGTGCACGAGCGCAGCCGAGGCCACTCTGAGACATGGCGCCTTCTTTCTACACTCGCAGATCCAGGGCGGCAACAAGTGCCTGCTCGACGCAGCTGAAGTAACATGCCCCGTGGCCCGCAGGGTCGCTGAGCTGGTGTCCGAACTGGTCGAGGAGATTCATCAGTGGGAACGGGGGGACTCGGATATGCTGCCTGGACTCAACATGACCGTCCAGGGAACATTCCGCAAGAGGGTCGGGTGTGATGTGGAACACTCTCTGCATTTTGCGGCGCAATTGGTAAGCGGCCAGGACGTTAAGTGCGATCACTGTAAGAAGGTGATAGCCTCTGCGTGACGGGAGAGTCTGGTGTGCATTTTCTTTTTACCTCGGTCACTGCGGGGCCCGGGATTAGGAACTGACGGTCGAAGTGAGCCACTATCAAGAGTAATCACGACATCCTTACGAATAACGTTGGGATGGCGTCTAGGAGTTGGGTAGCAGTTCTTGGGCCACAGGGGGGCAAGAGGTAGGAGTTCCGGGGCGGACGAGGCTAGGCATTCGATGCACGGAGCGCCGATTCGGGTATCCTTACAAAGTACGCAGAGACAGGCAGGGGTAATGGAAAGAGAATAGATACAGCGTAGAGGTATGCACGATGTAGATTACCAGCGAACTGTGTTCAAAGAGTGATTACTGAGCAGTTGACGGTAACTGGCCGAGACTCACCGACACGATGCTGGCGCAGGTGAAGAAGGGTCCATGTCTGTACTGTACTTCGCGCGGATTTGAAAGAAAAGGTACTTAGCTACCCACACTCGTCGGTGTGGCCAATCAGAATTGTTGTTCTGTGTTAGTCGAGTTTGTGATCACATGACGTGGGGCACAAATGCGAGGGTTTACGCCCTAGAAAATTGGGGCTGGGCCATTCCCTTTCCAAGAGACTTTGCAGCCCTCCATTGCGAAGCGAAGCGAACTTCTAACGACCAGGTCTCTCAATTTCCATCCCGCACGCCAGGCCAATCCAGCAGATTCGCTTCTCGATTCGACGCATCGGAAAGCGAATTCCCTGAACCTCACCAACCGCAACCATGGCTGACGACGAATACGTATGTGGTTTTATTTTTCCCAAATGTCCTTGACCCCGCGAGAGCGAACCGATAAAGGGCTGCTCGGCTCGATGGTGTAAAGGACGCAATGCACGAAAACGTCCCCTCGAGAATGGGCAAGCGAAAGGCTAACGTTGGGGTTATTGCCAATCCATAGAACGCCGAGGAGGCCGCCGAGATCAAGAAGAGAAGAGCGTTCCGCAAGTTTTCCTACCGTGGTATCGACCTTGAGGAGTACGTTTGCCTTCCCACCCGCCGAAGAGGAATCCTTTTCCCATCACAGATCATCCCTGCCGTGCCTGCACCGCAACCGAGGAGGGACAGTTGGGAGTGGGGTTCGGTGAGGGCGTGATGTGGACTGGACTGGGTTCCATGAAAGAGGGAGAACAAAAAGGACACAGAAGTGGAAAGAGGGCTAACGCATCAGTGCGCCTACAGTCTCCTCGACCTCGACTCTGAGCAGCTCCGCGATGTCGTACATGCGCGTGCCCGCAGACGCATTAACCGCGGTCTGAAGCGCCGCCCCATGGGCCTCATCAAGAAGCTCCGCAAGGCCAAGCAGGAGGCCAAGCCCAACGAGAAGCCCGAGCTCGTCAAGACGCACCTCCGTGACATGATTGTCGTGCCCGAGATGATCGGCAGCGTCATCGGCATCTACTCCGGCAAGGAGTTCAACTCGGTCGAGATTAAGCCTGAGATGGTCGGCCACTACCTTGCCGAGTTTTCTATCTCTTAGTACGTTCTCCCCTTTTCTGTCTGCCAAGAAGAAGAAAGAATCGACTTGAATTTTTGCTAACACCCACAACAGCAAGCCCGTCAAGCACGGCAGACCCGGTATCGGTGCCACTCACTCGTCTCGTTTCATTCCTCTGAAGTAAAAAATCCAAAAGATGGATGGGTTGTGCGGGGGCGCTGTTTATCCGGTCTTTTATGAGGGAAGATGGGTTCTTGCATTCACGGTCATCAAACAAGGCGAACGGGAATGGTCTCGATGGTAGGATATGGCGGAGCAAAGCCATCTGCTATCATGTTGATTTGGCAATGGGATAGTGCAATACAGCTTCTGTTGTCCCACTAAGACATGCCGCGCCCATCTCTGCCTTCCCGTCTACTCACCCGAGTAGTCACGCTCCAATGGTTGTGAGGCTCTGACTGGGTTTTTCCATAGTCCACGACTCGAGGGTTTGACAAGAGAGACTAGTCGAGAGTGGGGGACAAGGGGCGGCTCCCTTGGGCATCGTCCTTGGCTTGGGTAGCAAGGGACGAGTAAGGAGCGCTCGAGTGCTTACGCTATTTTGCGAGGGGAAGCAAACCTGTTCGAGCCGCCGCTCAAAACACAATAAAGGAGTAGTATCCCACTTCACCTTTCCGTATTCTCTCAGAACTGTGACAACAGGTAACAAGGACTTCAAGCGTCGGGGCAGCGTCATGGGAAGGAGCAAGCCGAGTAGCTTTCCAGTCCCCCAGAGGGGGTCGGCGGGACTCTAGAGGAAAGAATACCCTGGCGAGTCCCGAGCCCCCTTGTGTCCAAAAGGTTCTAATGTCCCAGGCTTGCTCCCCGAGTGAGGAGATGCATCACCATCCCCGCCTCTTCTTCGCTCAATATCTCCATCCTAACATAGCTAGCTTGTAGGCGATAAGACACGGATTCGAGAGGCACAGGTTCCGAGTGCTTGCATCAATACGGACACCTCACCCATCACGGCGTCAACCATGCCGCAGCACCCTGGCAAGACCCGTGATTCTGATGAGATCGCCGCGGGACCCTCCAACTGGTGGAGGAGAAGAGCGTTTGCCCAATCGCACGAGGTCGTCCTGGGACTTACCCCTGAGCAGAAAAGGTTGGCAGAGTCCAACAGTTCGAACGAGATCGCTCCGGCGCCCCGGCCTGACAAAGGAAAGGGGAAGGACGTCGAGCCCGCCAAAGAGGATGACAGTATACCGATGATTCCTGATGAGGAGCAGCGGGAAGAAGCCGTTGCTTCACACGAGAGGACACCAGCATCCCGCAGCAGCTCGGGACGGGGGAAAGGTGTCGTATTCGCCGCATTGGACGACATGATCCCAGCTCCCCCAGACCAGAAACAGGACAAAGATGCCAACAATTCGGGTGAGATGGATCTATCCTCCCGCCTCGTTACAGGAGAGGGGAGTGCAGCAGCTGGCCCGAGCGAGACCACCGCGGCAGTCCCGGACCAGGGACAACGCGATGAGGCCGCCAATTCAAACGAGATGACACCATCATCCCGCCTCGACAGGACAGAAGCGGCAGTAGTTCAGCACGTCGAGACTGTTTCGGCACCCGGGAGGCGGCAGAGACGGGACGAGGAAAGCGATCCAGACGAGATCACACCTGCACCCCGCCCACCCAAGGGAAAAGGTAAAGGGAAGGAGAAAGCAGTTGATCCGGATGAAATCACCCCGGCACCCCCTCTTATCCAGGGACAGAATGAAGACGTCGATGCAGCTTCGGTCAACACCACCTCATCCCGCCGCGGTCACAAGAGAAAGAGATCGAGGGCAGCTGCTGAAGAGAAGCCTCATCCAGCACCCAGACAAGTCCATCCCAGCGAGCTGGTGCACCTGAACAATTCGGGGCAACGGGGCCGAGGCGTCTTCTCACGGTACCGGGTGCATCAAGACCACGTCATCTTTACCGAGATTCCGCTCCTGGAATGCCGGCAGGTGGATCTGCTAAATTCACGCGGGTTCTCGTACGCCTGGGAGATGGCCACCCCGGCGACGCGGCATCAACTGGGGCGCATGTTCCCCTGGCTGGCAGAATTACCCCGATTCCTGGACTATGATAAAGCCACCCGGCTCAAGCTCGAAAAGTTTCTCAGGGACCGGGCGTTTGCTACGGTGAAAGTGGCCGGCACCGGCCGGATGTGCGTGGTGGGCGGCTACGCCTCTTTGATCAACCATGCGTGCCCCGGCGAGGACAGCCAGGTCAACGCGCGCATCAGCCCCCTCTCGCCTCTCGGGGCGCGCTTCGTAGTCAAGGCGGCGAGGGAGATTCAACCCGGAGAGGAGATATTCATCGACTACGGCAGGACGTTGGGCTTCCGTTGTTGCTGCCGCGTGTGCGAGAACGTCCGGAACAACAGGTTGGGGGGCCGGATCGCGCTGTGGGCGAAGAGGCAGTGGGACAAGCGGAAGTGGGACTGGCAGTGGAAAAAGGGCAAGTGGAAGGACACGGTGTGGTATCCGCCGCTGTGAGCGGATTGGGGTTGTGAGAGAGGTGGGAAAGCCTCGAGCGTTGATGCATTTCGTCTTGGCCCGGTTTTCGTTCTGTGCACTTGGGGTTTAGTATCCAGCGGAATTGTTTTGTCTGTCGGGTTGTCTGTCAGGTCAGCTACAGTATCCTGGGGTTTGAAAGCTGGCGGGATCATTCGACTCGAGCGTTTGTCTGTCCTTTAGACCTCTTTTCGGTGGTATAGATTTGGTGACGGTGTGGGCAGAGCAGACCACCCGTCCTTTCCACGTCATTATTCATTAAGTGTCTGAACAGTGTTCCTGCGAAGGTCATTACTATCATAAGAGAACGCAATGTACGGCCTGACCCTTCCCGGGACCTTTGCCTGAAAACTGGAGACGTGAGATTCCGTACATTACGAGGATCCCGACAGAAGGCCGACTGGACGATATATTTGCGAGCGCTCTTCCAGTCACTTGGTTGATACACTACGGCATTAGGGACGAAGTAGGACGGCACGTTCGTTTGAGAACAAATGAAACAACCGTTGTATTCTCGCAGACCTGTCACCCTGTCATCTCGATCCGTTAGTTTTCGGTATCATACATCCCCTCCCCCGATGATGCGGCCATTGTTGCCGTGCGTCGCTGCGACGGCAGAGACATCTAACCAACTCCCGTCCCTTCCCCTCTCTTTTATTTCTCCTTGTTCTTCTTCCTTTACTCGTTTTGTGCGGCCAGCTTCTTGGCCTTGCGCTCCTCCTCTGCCAGGTTCAAGTTCCTGTAGTGCGCTACCAGGTGGTCGATGTTGACCTGCGAGCCGGCGGGGATGTTACGGGCGGCGGAGCTCTGGGCGGCCCTGTGTTTTTGGTAAAGAGAATTGCGTTAGCCTTGTGTCATGAATTGGTGCGAGTTTTCATTTGTTTCCGTTGGTCCCTCCCCAACACACGAGGAAAAGGACAATGCTGCGTGCCGCGAAGCCAAGAAAACAAAAAAAAGAGGAGACGTACTCGGGGAAGCGGAGGTCGATGTTGCGGTTCTCGGGGGCGTGGAGGAAGAGGGTGCGGTCGAAGCCGGCCTGCTCGACGGCCTTGGTGTGGAGGTGGTTACGCTCCTCCCATGTCTCCTGCCAGTGCCGGTACTCGTTGATCTTGCGGGTCATCCAGGGGGCCTCGCCGTCTTTGCCTGGCTGGGAGGCCTGGTAGATGAAGTAGCATGCGGGCATCACGCCGACGGTTGTCCAGAAGCCGGGCTACATTTCACGACGCACAAGCGGGTTAGCTCAATTGTCGTAAGGAACCGCAATGCTGTGGACAGAAAGAAAGGAAACGACATGATGGGGAGGAGGGTGTCCAATTGGTACGGAAGGGGAGACAGAGAGAGGCAGAGAGGGAAAAAGAGATGGTCGTACCCCGAAGGACTCGTTGACGGGTTCGGCATTGCTGGAGGCGTGGCGGCGCGCGGGCCGGGGGGCGGATCGGCGTGCCTGGCGTGCGATGCAGGCGCCTCGATGTCGGATAGCCTGCATCTTTACAAGGTGTTTTCAGTGAGCGCGAGCGAGTTGCGTCGTCAATTGGGGGGAATTGTCGTGGTGGTGAGGTCCAATCCGCCGAGGTTGGAGAACGGGCCTTCTCTGGGGCGAGGTTTGTGGTTCTGGCGGTGGTGATCATTACATAATCAACAAGCGCTAGACGCCGTTCCGCGCTTGATGGACCAATCTGACAATGCCGAATTACAATCGGATTTGGTACGGAGTTTTGGCCTTCTGGTGGCAGCTGGAGACACATTGTCACCTTGAAATTCTGGAGACTTCGATATCGTGGTGATGAGGTGTCCTTTTTGTCCTTGACTCATTCTCCTACTTGATCTTATTCTATTAAAGGACTGAGGGTATAGTCCTTGTGGAGTGAAACAGATTCTCATATTCTCATTGTATTTTTTTTTTCATTCTTTCAGGCGACTTTTTCGGTATTTCTCTTCCGTCCCTCTCACGTCGCCCTCTGGCCCGACTTACAATACCACCAAACTCGGTCTTATATTCACGGTCTCACAATGCCGCGGCCAAGGTCACCGAGTAGTAGCACCATATTATCACCTTTTGCACTCTTTGTGGCGATCCTCGGCCTTGTTCTCCTTCTACCAGCCTCCTCGGCATCCCAACCTGAACCCTCCCCGTCAGCCGACGTCGAGTTGATATGCCACACCGACAACCCAGCGGAATGTTATCCGAAAATCTTTCAGCCAACCGAGGAGTTCCAAGTCGTCCATGAAGACCAAGAAATTCCCAACGGCCTCCACGTCCGGATGGACATCTGGACCGGCCGGAAAGAAGCCAAGCTCAACGACCCTTCGGACGACGAAAATCCGGCTCTGGAAGGATTACCCGTCGACTCGGGGGTCGTAGTGGTCGAGCCCCAGGCGGCGGCGGGCGAATCGGAAGGCTCGATCCCGTCAGGGGCGCCGGTGTATGAATCGTTCGGCCGCGTCAAGGCGCCCGAGGAAGAATCGGGCCAGTTCTATTCCAACCTTGAATACGTCAAGAAGGGCCCCGGAGGCACCGACCTCCCTTTCGACGAAGTCCTCGAGTTCCTCGCGGAAATCTCCCACGACATCTACTACGGCGAGAAAATCGCCGAGAACCCCGACACTGTCCAGGCTCTTCTCTGTCTGATGGTGCAGCAGGGGGAGGAACCCGCAAAGTCGAATGAGGAGGCACGGCCGCCACCGCCCCGTAACCAGCAGGCGGCGTCCATCGTGGGCGCGGCGCTGCAGAACAACCCCCCGGCGGCCCGGTTCGTCGGGGACGCCTGGCCGAGCCTGATGGAGTCGACCTGCACCGGGCGCGACGGGGAAAAGTTCACGCTACGAGACGGGTTTTACGCGCCCCTTGTGCCGCTGGACCTTTCGGCTGGGGAGGACCCCCCCCCTGCCGCCGCGGCTCTAGTCAAGGCCCGCGTGGGTGCCCTCAGCAGTCTCCTCCGCAACCCCGCCGTGCGCGACGATTTCCTGGCCAGCGGGGGCATGGACCGGCTCTTGGAGGCGCTGGCGGGGAGGACGACGGGCGGCGGCCCGTGGACGGGCGTGCAGCGCAAGGTGGGGCATCTTCTCCTGGACCACTTCCTCGATGAGGAGTCGGGCGCGACCAAGGGGCTCTGGCCCGTGTTCCGCGCGTCGGAGCCGGATGCGGTGAAGAGGAGGCTGGGGCGTGAGGCGGACGAGAGGTGGATCGAGGCCGTCAGGGCGGTGCGTGAAAAGCAGGCTGGGAAGGATGGGGAGCATTGGAGCGTGGTGGTGTTGCGGGAGCTGGAGGCGCATCATGCGGCGCAGCTCAAGGCCCTGCCGAAGGAGGAACTGTGAGACTGGCACGCGTGGCGATGTATTTGGCTTGCTTGTATTTTACTATGGAGCAAACTCGTTAGATGTTGGGTCATGAAGAATATACCCGGCCTACTTTGCCAAGTGGCCACATCAACTACTACCACAAAGGCCATCATGAGTACGATAACATGGATCAGAATCGCCATCACATTGGAGCATGAACTGTGATTCATAAGACGTGTCATGTTGATTTCGACGTAGGCGGGCCATCGGGCGACTACGTTTAGCCAAAAAGCCAATCTAAGCTACCTCTTCTTCCGAAAGCCAAGTCAGTCGGACGGACAAGATGTTTGTGAGACGCCAAAAGCAGTTACGCGCTATGAAGATGAATCTCCAGTCTCAATCATCCATCCACCGGGGACCTTATTTTCTCATTGCTCTCTTCACACCCCCCGACGTTTTTGTCTCTCGCATCCCAAGTACGCAAATTATAACATAAGCAGTGGCAAAAGCCGCAATGTAGGATGTGCTGTTGGCGATAAGAGACCCAAAGAGACGTATGGTGTTGTTGTTCCCGGCAAGTTTGAAGGGTATTGCCTGGGAAGAAAAGCGCGCGTTGCAGGGCGTGTCAGACAGCTGGCAAGATCTCTTTAGAAACCGTGGACCTTGACGAGCTAAAAGGAAGAAGGCGAGTTAGCAAAAGTTGACAAAGAACGGAAGAACGAAAAAGTGGACACGGTCAGAATGGTCTTCTTAAACATACCTTGGCGTCCATCTCAAGACCCTCCTGCTTGTCGATGAGGAACTCGTGAATGTTCTTGCGCTGGTCGCCCTGGAGCTGGATGACCTCGCCGAGATCGGTGTCTTCCACGATGGTGCCGTTGCAGGCAAACTTCTTCTTGATGACCTTGAGGATCTTCTTCTGGTCGAAGCGGCGGGGCAGGCCCTGAATGGTGGTCAGGGTCTTGCGGCCGTTGCGCTGCTGGATCCGGATGTGGATGTACTCCTGGGCCTTCTTGGTAGACTCGGTGCCAACGTCGGCCTCCTCGGCATCGGCGAAGGGGTCGATGGTCTTGAGGTTCTCGATGGTCGTCATCGATGGCGAGGGTAAAGGGTTGCGGCGGTTGTGGAGGAGAGGGAAAGTGTGGATGTTGTTGTGCTGCGGTTTGTCCTTTTCTTTCTTTTTGGTTCTTTTTTTTTTCGTGTGAAGAAAACGAGTTCTTTGTTGTGCGAGCGGGGGTTTTCTCGTGATTTGAGAAAAGGAGGACGAAAGTAAAGAGGGAGGATGGGGAGAAATAAAGTTAGAAGGACGGTTTCCTTTTTTGAGAGTCTTGTCTGGTGGTTGTAAGACGTTGACTGTTGTGACTCGTGATGGTTCTTTATGCAGAGGAGAGAAAGAATCACAGTTGGTTTGAGAGGTGGCGGTGGCGGGGCGGGGTTTTGCCTCCTGAAAGGACTGGTTGATCCTTTTGACTCAGCGCCACCTTGGCGGCTGATTAAACCCCTCTAATGAAATCATGTGACTTGATTGGACCAAGGGTGCGATATTATTAGTAATCCGTGGCGAGAGAACGCCCGAAGGAAACGACTATAAATTGAGCTGATTCCTATTACTAACAGATTAGTAACGAATAGACCTGAATTAAAGTGTCTATTTTCCCGGGGACAAACAACCACATACGGTAATTACTTCACTCTCTCTCAAGTAGGTAGCTAGCATTGTGGATTGCGGATAAGAGGTCAGAGGCCGAATCAGCTGGCTACTGTATCTAGACTGATCACCGTCTCGCCTAACCTCTTCCCTCGTCGACCACAACCTGCCTGGGATTCCAAGAGTCTGAGAATCCAGCATCAGCATCGGGGCAGGATGGTGTCAAAAAAGAGGTAACTTAACTTGGTCTACACTCTGCCCGAACTATCTGGCTGTCTAGCAGACTCGCTATATCCCTTTGACCACATACTCTCTCTATCGCTGCTGGTTCGGAACAATGTTGTCTATAAACATGGGCGAGTCTCGAGTGTTTATCCCACTGCTAGCATCGCTTGGAGAAACAGTGATAGAACACCGAAAGGGACAAACGGCCCAACCTCATCTCTTGCCAATTCGTGGGATACGAACCTCCCTATCTTGTGAGGAACAGGAGATTGTGTGTCTTTTTCAGTGCAGCTTTCAAACTTGCTACAATTGTTTATTCGGGCGGGGCTGAGCTTATGTTGCCCGCCCACCTCGTAGTTCCAGTATATTAATTATACCAACTCGACTACTGGGAACCAGGAAATCGCTTGTCCGTGGTCAGACTGGCAGAAACTGATCACCGACGTTTGTACTAGTGTAGGTCGCACGAGAAAGCAGCCCGTGACATTCAGGCAATGGCTAGTGTCTATAGTTGAACCAAGGGGCCGTCATCACGTAAGTCGTCCAACTCTTGAGTCCCTCCCCTAGCCTCTCCCGATGGTCGTCTTCACCGCCGAGGATGTCTCCTGCCCCCGAGCCTGTCGTTGACGGTTCCAGTCCGCAAACTGCATGCAGACACCCTCCATCGTCGTGCAGACCCCGCGGTACCCAATGCCCCCCTCGTGCACAGGTCGCCGCGCGGCCCGGTCGTCAATGAGGCAGCTTATGGCGCCGTTAAGGCACGCAGGCTGCAGAAGGTACATGGGCATGGCGGGCTCCCGAAGCCCGAGGCGCTTCAGCACGGGAACGTGCCACAGCAGCAGGCACCACGCCTCGATGGCCGTCGCCAGGGCCAGCATGAGCACCGGCGGCGGGTACTGCACCACGGGGCTCGAGTCGCAGACGGTGCGTAGGGCGGTGTAAAAGTCGTCGAAGCGCAAGGGGGGTCCCTCGTCGGTGACGAGGAAAGGCCGCCCCGCGACGGCATCGACGTGGGGTCCCAAAAGGGCGGCTTCGAGATCCAGGTGGGCCAGGGCCACGTTGGCGCCGTGTACCCAGTTTTGAACCCACGGTGCCGAGAAGGTGGGGAACGCATCCAGGCCCATGACCGGGGTGATGATGACGTCGGGCGAGGTGCCGTAGATGCCGTTGCCCGGGCGGATGACGCCGGTTCGTAAGGGTGTGCCGTGGCCGTGGCCGTGGCCGTCCCTACCGCCACCGCCAGGGGTATCGGCCGCGCAGACGAGTCGTTCAGCTTCGGCCTTGCTGCGGGCATAGTTGGCAAAGAACTCCTGGGGGGCCCGGAGCGGCGTGAAAAAGTCGTCCTCGGTCATGGTCTGGACGTAGTTGGTCGGCCAGCGGGACCAGGGTGCGTTGAACCAGGTGACGGGTCGTAGGCCGGTGCTGCAACTCGAGGTGCTGATCAGGACGTCTGCGCCGGCGCGTTGGGCCGCGGCGATGACGTGGGCGGTGCCCGTCACGTTCACTTTGGCACAGCGGTCGTAGACGAGAGGGCTACGCTCGGAGGGCCGGATGACGGCGGCAGTGTGGAACACAGTCAGAGGCAAGGCCGAGACGGAAGCATCCCAGGGCTTGGCGAAGGCGGCCTGGGTGGAGGATTCGGAGGTGATATCGGCTTGAGCAAAGTCGACGTGGGCGGCTGGGCCGGTGGACATGTCCTCACGGGTGGGTGGCCGGGCGTCCACGATGCGAATGGACGAAGGTGGTTGTCCGCGCTGAAGTAGTTGGAGGACAATATAACCCCCAGCTAGACCTATAGCGCGAGGGCATGTGAGCCAAAACCGTCAAACAGCCTCATGACATGTCTCGCTGCACCTCAGGCTGTACCTCCAACGAGGGCAAACGAGGCAAGATGGGATAGAAGAAGGGGGTTCAAGTGAGCATACCAGAACCGCCAACTATGATGTACCGCCTTTCTAGTCTGGGCGGCAGGTGAGGCTTCCAGTCACATGGGGTTTCCTCGACGCGACGGTAGACTCTCCTGATGTCCTCCTCCAGCCACGGCCCCTTGGTCAGTCTGAGGAGATCTGGCGGGGTGGTACTCATGGCATGATTAACTTTCCATGTCCAGAGCAGGAGAAACAAAGCCACGGCAATCACGACAGCCGTGACGGGATTCTGGGCTGCCCAGGTGCCCACTCGGAAGTTCTCCATGATCACGGCCGTGCCAAACGCCCACCAGCACCCGCTCCGCAGAAAAGACGGGTTTTCCGTTGGGATTTCGGATCGTCGCGTTCCTGGTCGTGATTCGAGTTGGGGAAACAAGCAGCACAGAAGATGACGATGAACTAGGAAACCACGGCTATGTCCAGAGCAGAATTATATATAACGCGTTTGGGTCCATGGAGAGAAAGCTAGCACTCGCTTGAATACGAGTAGGAAAAGAGGGAAAATTACGCCGATTTTTGAGTTCGTTCTTCATATCAGACAAGACGTCATGTCGCCGGCCCCCGGATTTTGGTGAGGTAAGCTGCGATGACATTTTCCATGCGACGGATAGACGAGATTTGCTAGACGAGAGGCGCACCGGGACCCCCGGCGATGGATCTCCGAGTGGATAAAACGCGGGGTCGAGGCACAAATAGGGAAAATGAGACCGACAGCGCGACTCTGACACTTGGAGCGTGGTCGGCGCCATCGCCACGCTACAAAACTGTTGTTCGAGTCGCATCTGTGAAGAGTGGCTCTGAGAGGTGTTGCCGAGAGATGAGCCGTTTACCATGATGTACTTTACCGTTGATTCTCGTTTGGGTGAGGGTGTCTTTTAGTTGCGTTTGTGTTTGTGTCAAGACGTCGAGACTGAAACTCACGTGACTTCGAAGCTATCGGCAGAACCGCGTTTGTTTTTTGTTTCCCTCTCGTTTCTTGAGCACACATCTCGAGCCATGACTAGGCTAGGGCGATAAATCGGCTGTCCGGCTGCGCAATGGTCAAGCTGGGCCTTGGCATTGTCGAATTAGCTGGAATCGGCTGAAATGGTAAATTGGCAAGCTTCGCCAAGGCCGACGCGAAATGGGAGGTCATTCACACCCTCAATTGACCCAAAGTTGTGGGTAGTGTTTGAATCTGAGCAAGAAGACGTGCGATGGTGATCGTCTTTGTAAGAATATAACGGTTCGAGCTGGTGAATCATTCCGTAGCCAACGGGTTGGAGGAGATGCAGTTGTGATGATGAAGCCTGCCCACAGGTACCTACAACGAAGCACAGCAGTAGTACCACGTCACATCAGCAACCGGGGTGTGCTGCAAATGCTTGGTGTTGCATTGGCAACGACTGGGAAATGAGTGCAATCACAAACGCAGCCCGCAGAATGAGTAGGTGAAACACAATGGATATTCTTTCGAACGCGTTTTGGTCTCGTCAAGTATTGGGAGCATTAGCGACTCGGCCGGAACGCATTCTTCCGGTCAGGCGGCGCCAAAAAGAAAAAAAAATAAAAAGAGAATAATAAAAAGAGGTGAAATATTGTAGGTACGATTCGACCTGGAGGAAGCAAGGTGAAGGATGTGGGTAATTCTTGGCTCTTGCGGAAGGACAGACTGAAGCTCTAGATAGCAAAGTACATGTACCTCTTCATCCGAATGGCCTAAAACGTCGGCCAAGACCGCCAAGATAGCATTGGTCCTCCGTGACCAATCCGTTTCGCCGTCTAGTCAAGAGTCTCCTTGGCGTCATTGCGAAATAGCGTCATGATGTGGGTCGCGCCTGGAAGATTCCCAGCCACCGCATCAATCCGAAGCAGCAGCGACACCTGACGTCCATGCCTAACCTTGTGTTGTGCGTACGAACATTGTAAAGTATAAGAATATGCGGTCGGTCGTGACTACCTACCTACACGTAGAACTCTATGATAGCGGTCATATGTATACCTACCTTAGAGTATGTACATGGAATGGGCGGCCTGACGTTGAGACGAGACAAGAGAAAGAGGGACTATCTAAATAAACTCATTCATCCCTTCGACCCTTCCCACAGGGCAAACTCGCTACGATGAGTAAAACTCAAAGCCCCTTGGCCGTCTCAGAAACTAGTCACAAGCCCAGGTACGGTCACAGGCCCCAGGTACGGACGGACACCTAAGTACCTAGTACACCACATTTCAGCTAGTGCCGGTGAAGCTTGGGAGTAATCACCTGCCCACAGAGCCATCACATCGTCACCCGCTTTCGGTTGTACCTGCATCCCCCAGTCTCCGAACAGCTTGCCCAGGTACCGATACCTTAGGTACCTTACGTTGTATATCGTACCTGCCTTTGTAGCCAAGGTTTCTACCCTCACGGATTCTCGCTGCTCTCTCTTTTTTTCCTCCCTTCTCGCTTTTTTCGTTTCTTTTCCCTCTTCTTTTCTTTCCCACCCCAACCACTCGCATCTACTTCTCGTCATTCCCATCATCGCATCGTCCATCCTTACAACCGCGAACGAAACACGCTCTCATAACAGCATTAGTGCTGCGCGCCTCGCTAGTCTTTTATCTCACCACATATCCGTTTCCCGTCATATCATCCGCAATGCCCACTTTCAACACTATGCTCCTGGCCCTTGCGGCTGCCAGCAGCCTCGTCTCTGCTCAGCGCAAGGTCTACACCAACGAGGACCTCGCCAACGTAGGCGCCATCGATATTGGCACTCGGAGTAAGTCCCTTCCCTTTGTCGTCTCGTCTCTGTTTTCGCGTCCCAGGTTCTGGCGGTGGCCATGCAATTTGCTAACGGACCTGTTCTATCCTCGTAGACGCTTGGTGCCAGGGCCAGAGGAATGTCTGCACTCGCCTCTGCGAGAACAATTCTGCCACCAACGACTGCTCCACGGTAAGACGAAGGAACCCCATGTTACCAGGGGGCCCACCACCCACTAACCATGTTGCGATTTTCTTTTTCATTTAGTCCACTCTCGACTACGACTGCACATGCAGAAACGGCACCGCCCCCGGTCTCGAATACTACCGATCCTCCATGCCCAGCTTCATCTGCAATGCTGCCTTTGAGGAGTGCATCACTGCCAATGTAGGCGACGCCCGCGGCCAGCAAGAGTGCCACAACGACCGTGATGCCGCCTGCGATCCCGATGAGCTCCTCAATGCCTTCGCCGAGAACACTTCCACGGCCGCGGAAGCTTCCGCCACCAGCAGCACCACCACCTCGTCGCCCACTTCCTCCGGTGATGCCTCCCAGACTCGCGAGCCCGAGCCCTCTGCCACCGGAGGCGACGATGACAGCTTGGCCGCCCCTACCGCCGCCCCCGTCGTCGGCGCCGCCGCTCTGGCCATTGCCGTCTTTGCCTACCTGGTTTAAGGGAAACGAGGGAGCCCCCTCCCTCGAGCGAGCGACCCAACGACCGAGCCTCTGAGCAAATCAACTGAACCAGCGAGCGCCTGTTGTCTCCCCCGCCGAATTCTTAATTCTTCACTTCACTTGTATTTACTTTATTCACTTAGCTGCCTCGGCTGGCTGCGCCGGCCCATTTGGCCTTCCGCGCCTTAATCGACGACGCCTTTTGAGACACACGGGGGAAGCACCAAGGGATGCATGTTCCCATGAAAACGAGGATGAAGGTGCCGGCGGAGAAAGGAGTTGGGTGGCTGAAGGCCAGAGAAGATGAGAGATGAGAGACGGCCACATGGCGCGATTGGCAGGACAGTAGTGACACTTTTGGAGCAAATGAAATTACCCTTTGTTTTCTTTCTACTCGTTGCCGGTCTTTTGCGGTATCCGAGGATGGTTCCGTGTTCTTTGATCCCACCCGACTCTTTTTTTGACTAACTACGAACAATGGCACAAAGCCACGCACGATTAGGCCGCCAAACAGATACCGTTGGCGCGAACAATACCCATGTTCGAACATGTCAAAGTGTTGTGGATCGCAACAGGGAGAATGAACCGGGTATTCTTTTGGGTCCTGTGGTTTGTCCTGTTCCGCGCCCCATCCGTGTTCTGCGCCTTGTGCGCTGTTCCGTTTCACTCTTGTCTGGCGATGAACAAGTCGGCGGATGTTCCGTCTACGCCCGTTCCTATAAATTGGGCCATGACGCTGGAAGCTGACGGACTGGAGACATGATAAATTAGCAACGACCAGAAAAACTACCTTACAACAACAGCAATATCCGACTCAACAATTATATCAAGAACATATCCAGCACGAGAGCGACTCGTCAACATGCATCATACAACTATCGAACAGGTAAGTGGCCCTCCCAGTGACAAGCCTCTTGCTACCAGCTCCAGCCTGTCCTCGTCCAAGTCGAACACAGGCGGCGAAACTGCAAGCAAAACCGCCAGCGAAGCCGCCAAGGGGAAGCAGCGCGAAGATAACCTGCCGCCTATCAGGCCTGCGGGCATCTCCTTTGGCGTCGAGCTTGAGTTCATGGTGGCCTGGGTGTACGAAGACAAGGCGGATCCCGACCAGGATATCGCCGACAAACTCCCTCCCCTTCTTCGCGTGCCCCGCGACCCCGACTCCGAGTCGTCTGACCGACGTACCGACCATATCCACAGACAGGTGAGGAAAGCTCTGGTTGACATTGGCCTTCCGGTCAGCGAGGCAGAGGGCTACGCCCCGGGCTCGATTCAGCAGCGCCAGGCAGACGCGGGAGGCATCTCGGCCTTCTCCATCACCCGAGACCTCTCCCTCAACGAATACCTACCCGGTTCGGGGTACCATTTCACCGGCGTAGAGCTGGTCAGCCCGGCCATGTGGGACCGGGACAACAGCTTCGACCTGATCCAGCTCGCACTCACCACCGTCACCTCGTCGTTCCGCTGCCGCGTCAACCAGACCTGTGGTTTCCACGTGCACGTCGGCGTGGGGCGGGAGCGGCGCATCGACGCGCGCACGCTGCGCAAGCTCGGCGCCTTCATATGGGCGGCCAGTCCGCTGCTGAGCGTTCTGCACCCGCCCCACAGGGCGCAGCACATGTACAGCCGCGGCGTCCGCCAGTACAACCTCAGTCGCCTCGGCAGTGGCGACCCGCAGGCGGCGGCCCGGGCGTGGGGCACGCTCAGCGACGCCGACCAGGCCATGGCGCGTTTCTCCGGGCGGGACCGCTGGCTGGGCGAAGCGTACCATATCGCCGACGACGGCATGATCAAGAGGATCCGTCGATACGTGCGGGAGGAGGAGGCGGACCGCCGGGGCTTGCTGAGCAGGACTGAGCTAGGGGCCTTGGCTATCGAGGTGGAGATGGGAGAGGATCCTTCGTTTCGCGAGCTTGGCGAGCCGGCGCGGCACGGCCAGAACAGACGCTACATGGCACCTCTGAACGGTTCCAACTCGTCGTCTTCCTCCGCCTCGGAGAAGAATGAACCGTGGCGACGATACGGCCCTCCCAAGATCGACATGCAACCGCCGGCTGGTGTCACGGCCAAGCCTAAAAGGTATGAGATTGAACCCCTGGCGCCTCCGCGGCCGCGGAAGCCGGTTTTCGTGCGCACGATCCCGCCCGTCCCGCTCCGTCGGCGGGAGGATTTGGGGCAAGGTGAGTGCGGCGGTTCCATAGCTGACTCGGACAAGCCTGACGGCGACAGGGACTCTTCGTACCCAGACTCGGAGGACGGACAGCTGGACCCCCCCAAGCGGCAGGACGTCATGTCCGGGGTGGCGACGATGCTGGGGGCGGACTTCTCGGCCGGCCTGGTGGGGTCGCTGCTGTGCAACCACCGGATGGCCAAGCTGGCGGCGTACAATCTGGCGTCGTACCGGCTGCTCCCCTACGCGTTGGGCGGGGAGCCGGACCCGGAGGTGGAGGGGGACCCGTTCAACGAGTGCCTGCGGAACACGACGGTGGAGGTGCGCGAGGCGGCGGGGACGCTGCGGGCGGGGTGGGTGAGGACGTGGGCGCGCACGTGGTGCGGGATCCTGCGGTGGTGCCGGGACGCGAGCGAGGCGGATTTCCTGGCCGTCATGCGGCTGGTGGCGTGGGCGCAGGAGGAGGGGGGCCGGTACGACGTGGTGGACTTGCTGGTGGACCTTGGCATGCCGGAGGAGGCTCGGGCGTGCGAGACGAGGCTGCGCAGGGGGGAGAATGAGCGGATGGAGCAGGAGGAGTTTGGGGACCCGGATCTGGAGGATCTGGAAGAGTTTGGGGAGTTTCAGATGTCGGGCGTCATGAGCGATGGTGCTAGGCCGCGGTTTGAGATTGAGTGAGGTGAGTTTATTGTCTTGATGCTGTTGGCTTTGAATAAAGGTAAGTTGGAGGGACAGCTACGACAGCACAGGACTATATGAAGAACGATATTCTATTTGACAAACTGAGCAGTGACGATAAGCAACTGAGTGATTCAGAAACATTCACTCTACTGGACCTGTACTCGAGATGTGTAAGTGAAATTATATATTGGTGACATGTTACTGGAAAAGGGGCATATACGACGACTCTTCGATGGATATAATCAAGCCCCTTACTGCAGTCGAGGCGCGACGGCATGTTCACGATCGCTTGCTGCGAAATCGCTAATCGACTTTCGAAAGGCAATAAAGACGACGGACTAGTTGGCTTGGCTCGACAAGCCCCATAAACTTGAACAATGACCATGTATTCTCATTGTTGCGAGTTGAGCCTCATCTTGTCCTGAACAACATCACCGGACAAAGGACGAGAACAAAGGCGGCTGAACAGAAACTCGGGACGGCCCGCTTCATTGTCCCTCAAGCTCATCCGACAGTATATATGCATGGAGATGTCCTAGGATTTATGCTTGCCATGATATTCCGACAGCAACACACGAAATCTATCATCCAGGTAAGTAGGAGGATATATCGACTAACAACAGCAGAAGAACGAGATCCCAATACCCTAACCTGTATCTTCAACTCGGACCATCGTCTGGCTACAATGAACACAGAGACAGCAAGTACGTTCGCGCCGAACTGCAACGAAAACGAAAAGTCGGTGCCATCTGCCATACGACCGCCACCATCCCTGGTCGACCGCATCGCCAACCTCCCCAACGAACTCAAACACCAGGTCATCGCCGACGCTCTATGTTCGCGACGCTGCATCTTCGAGGTCTTCCTCCCCGAGTGGCATCTCTGCACCGACGACCCGTACCGCCGGGCGCTGAACGAGCTCTACGGACTCCAGCGCACCGACGTGTACCGCAGGAGCGACGGCTCGCGAGTCGGCCACCCCGAGCACCAGCATGTCTCGGGAGACTTTTTGGTCCCCGGCGCGACGACGACGCCCGCCATGCTGGGAATTCGGCGTCGGTGTCCCGGGGCTTTTGCCGTGGGGTATGCGGACGCGGTGCGTCGGGCGTTTTCCATCCTCGCGTCCCCTTTTTTGTTTCCCCTCCCCGATGCTGCTCTTACGGATCCGTCCATCCAGACTAACCCCAGCTTGACATATGTCGACGGCAGGCCTGCGAAGCTGCCAACTTTTCCCCTGCGTGTCTTTGTAGTCCCGGGGCGTCTCTCAACAAGAGTCGGAAACGAAAACGGTGACAGAGGGTGGTGGTTGGAGGCCTTACCTGGCGGCATGGAGACAATGTTCCTCGACCTGCGCGGCTGCGCGACAGGCGACGTACCTGTTTCTTCCGTTGTGCAGTTTGCGCGAGAGCTGGGAGATTCCGGTGTGCGTTTTCGGCGGCTCATTGTTGCTGGGTTACGGACCGGGTGTCGGACGTTTTCAGGCGACGTCGACCGAGGTTGTCTCTCCGGTAGGGGCACGGGGGAACAAGAAACGGAGGAAAAGGAGGGCTGCCTCGGAGTTTTGTGGGAGTTGCTGGGCCCCGAGGGAGAGTTGGTGCTTGTCGACCAGAGGAGTGTCTGGGTCGATTGGGATTTCTGGGGGCAGGAGGCGGCTGCGGCGGGAATCTATCCTCTGTGTTGGTCCTGATGATCAGCTATCTGGTAGGTGAGTTGGTAAGTCGACATCGAGGCTGGGGGAGGTATGACGGTAAGGTTTGTTGCATTCCGTTCATTATAAGATCAATAACAGTCCCTACCCACCACTGCTCACTCGCCCCCACCACTCAGCCCACCGGACGACCTTGCCCTCTCTCCTCGCTTCCTCAGCCGCGAAGATCAGGGCGTGGCTCCGAATCACCTCGTCCAACGAGCAGCCGATAAACTCGGCCTGCGCCCTCGCCACATCCCATCCCTCGTTCTTGACCTTGTCGACGGCGGTGACAAACTGCCTCGCCAGGCCGACGTCGCCGCCGCCGTGGCCCGCATCCTCCTGCTTGGGGTGGTACGTCTTTGTCTCGCCCGTGGTAAAGTCCGCGACGGTAATGGTGCGGGAGTCGGCGTAGATCTCCCCGTCGGTGCCATAGATGTGGCTGTACCGCTCGCAGATCTTCTTGGTAGACGCCACCATGTGCAGCGTGGCCTGCTTGGCCAGCCTTCTCCTCTCCCCTCTCGTCCCGCTCCCTCCCTGATCATCTTGACCCGTCGGTGTCTCGTCGTCATCCCAGGTGAGGGTGACGAATTGGTCGTCGCACACGTCGTTGTCGGCCTCGAAGACGCAGCGGCCGAACCAAGGACGGGCGGCGATTTCTGCGTCGGGCGTGGTGGATGCGTCGTAGTCCTCGGCGAGCCGGGCCTCGAGGGCTTGCTTGGCCGCACCAAAGTTCGGCATGTCTTCGATCTCCGGGAGCACAATCTTGATGGGCCAGCCGGTGTTCCCGGCGGCGAGGCCCGCGAGGTGAGGACCCAGGTAGATGTTTTTGGCCGAGTACTTGCAGCCGCTGTCGCCGAGCGGGCAGCGCATGCAGTTGGTGGCGGTGCCTGCGGCGGCGGGCTTGCGGGCCTTGCGGTAGGCGAGGAGGGAGCCGGTGGAGGAGACGGTGGAGGGGAGATGGAAGGCGTGGTCGTCGTCGTCGGGGGCGGCGTGGGGCGGGGCGGAGAGGAGCCAGAGGAGCAGGTCGATGTCGTGGCAGCTTTTGGTGAGGAGGCTCGGGGCGGTGGATGACTCGCGGCGCCAGTTGCCGCGGACGTACGAGTGGGCAAAGTGCCACCAGCCGACGGGCTCGGTGTGCTCGATGGAGAGGACGTCGCCTATGGCGCGGTCGTGGAGGAGCAGGCGGCGGAGGAGGATGTTGTGGGGGCTGTAGCGGAGGACGTGGCCGACGGAGAAGAGGGAGGTGGCGGGTGAGCGGTGGTTGCGGTCTGTCGTGGGAACTTGTGATGTTGTTGTTGGTGGGGAGAGGGCGTCGTAGATGGTGAGGCAGTCTGCGAGGTTGGTGGCCAGGGGTTTCTCGCACATGATGTGCAGACCTAGCGGGGCGAGGCCGACGACGACGTCGCGATGCATCTCGTCGAGGACGCAGATGAAGACAGCGTCGACGCCAGGGGGGACGGCGGGGTGCGAGGAGGTGCGTGAGGCGGCGAGCTGGCGGCGGTTGGTTTCGTACTTGAGAAAGTCTTCCCAGCTGGCAAAGGCCTGGCCTTCTTGCGGCTCGGCGTCGGAACCCCAGACGTAGGTGCGGCCAAAGTGGGCACGCTTGAAAGGTAGAGGTTCGGCGATGGCGGCTACGACTGCGTTGGTGCTGGTTGTCATGGCGCGGGCATAGGCGTGCCCGCGGGAGCCGGCGCCGATGACCAAGATGCGGGGTGGGGACATGGTTGCAGTCGACTTGTTCCTACGTCGACGGAGATATTGCATCGCCCCTTGACGCGAGTTTAATATAAAGGCGGCGAGTTGATTTGCGATTTGCGAGGGTTCGGTTCGGAGGGGTTCGGTTCGATGAGATGGGACCAACAGGAAGTGTAAGCGCACGGTGATGATGGGAATTAGGAGCTGAAGGACGAGAGAATTAACAAGCCCAGTACGTTGGCTTATAAACGAGTGTAAGGGAAGCCTGGAGATCAAATGGATGGATGCCTGGACGGGGAGCCTGGAGGTGTTGACGGCGTTGTGAGACGGAAGTTCAGGGGTGCGGGGAGGGGTTGGTGACAGATGGTTCCGGTTGGCGGTGACTCGTCGGTCAATGCAAGTCGCCGGACGGTGAGCCTCGGTGTAACCTTAGGGGTCAGGTCATTACGAAGTACATCTACGAAGTAGGTAGTCATACTAAAGACGGAACGGAACAATCACTCCTTCAACACCAATTCTCTCAAGATACGATAGTCTTATCCCCAACAACCAAACGACACACGGAATACTCGTCATTAGTGGTGGAAACGCATTGCAACGGGAAACCTAACCATGGACATCCTCAAGCCTAAAAGCTCCGAACATGGGCCAAATAATCAGCCCCAATCTGATGGACTGCTTGTCTGGATTGATTGCGAGGTAAGTCGGATGTATTTGATTATTCTTCATCTCTTTCATTTTCTTTCTCTTGATTTTTTCTTTTATTTTATTCTTCCCTGTTTTCCTATTTCTCCTCTTCATTAATCCATTCGTCTGGTTCACTTCTGATGACCAACAGATGACCGGCCTGGACCCCGACAAGGAGGAGATTCTCGAGATCCACTGCCTCATCACCACCGGAAACCTACAGCTCCTAGACGAAAAAGGCTGGGGTGCGGTGATACACCATCCCAAGTCGCGGCTCGACCAGATGGACGAGTGGTGCACGCGCACCCACGGGGCGACGGGGCTCACAGACGCCGTGCTCGCATCGACCACGACTCCCGAACAGGCCGCCGTCGACCTGCTCGCCTACATCAAGCGACACGTACCGGCGCCGCGCACGGCGCTGCTGGCCGGCAACAGCGTGCACGCCGACCGGGCGTTCCTGGCCAAGCGTCCCTACGCCGCCGTGCTGGACCACCTGCACTACCGCCTCCTCGACGTGAGTGCCATCAAGGAGGCCGTGAGGAGGTGGTGTCCGCCGGCCGTGCTGCAGGACGCGCCCCGGAAAAAGGGCGTTCACCGCGGCAGGGAGGACATTCTGGAGAGCATTTCCGAGGCGCGGTACTATCGTGATGCCGTGTTTGGGCTTACGTGGAAGGGACGGGAGGCGGAGCGGGGAGAAGGGGATGAGACGTCGGCGTACGAGAAGGATGCTGAGGAGGCGTGGGCGGACAATTTGCTCTGAGCAGGACTTTGGACAGTTCATTTCTGAAGTAGATCGGCTATGGGATGAATGTACTCGATCTGCCCTATTCCTTTCCCTTATCTTCGCGAGCTTCACTTAAGGAGAGAAGCTACGAATAGAGCCATTGGACCCCCATCGACGACCTGGTCTGGCCATTGTGCAACCGAGTCTGTACCTACATATGTATACGAAGTACTTTGTACCCCTGCATGCACGTAGCCCGTGCTATCCCCCTCGCTTCGTATAGGCCATGGCCCAATTTCGATAGCTCTGTCGGCCACTTCTCATTGGAGCCTGATGTCATGGTGGTACCTGGGTTTGTTAGAACGGACCCACTAAGAGCGAGGTACCGATAAGAGCTCTCCCTGCTAGTCCCTGCTGTAACTCGTTCATTGTGACGTCTTCAGTTACTTTTCCTTTCTCTCCCTTGCCGTAGGGAGTAGGTACCTACAGGTACCGTACAGCGTATGTAGGTACCTTAGTGCGGGGCATCTAAAATCGTCCCTTCAGGTCCATGTGCATTCCGCCTGCTTCTCTTCTCCTCCTCTTACCGCCGCATCAGCTCTCTCCCCTCAGCTTCTCACCACCATCTCCCCTCTCGCTCCTATTCCTCAAGTCTGTCCATAGTCCTGTCTCCTTTCCAATTGCTGCATCACCTTGAACAAAACGGAAGAGAGGACACCATGAGCGTCAAGACCGTCGAGTTCTCTCCTTTCCAGGATCAGAAGCCTGGCACGTACGCCTCCCTGTTTTCCCTCCCCCCTTTTTTTCTTTCTTTTCGGTCGCCATCTTCTATTGCGTTGGCCCAAGTTCACAACGAGAAGAGAGAAGATGGCGAGAAGAAACAAACCAATCGTCCAGTAGCTGACATGCTCCCAGTTCTGGCCTACGCAAAAAGGTCGTCGTTTTCCAGAAACCCCACTACACCGAGTCGTTCATTGCCAGCGTCCTCCTCGCCATCCCCGAGGGCGCCGACGGTATGTGCATGTGAATTCTCCTATATCGACCCCGTCACTTACATCCCGATTAGGCTCCACCCTTGTCATTGGCGGTGATGGCCGCTACTGGAACCCCGAAGTCGTCCAAGTCATCGCCAAGATTGGCGTCGCCTACGGCGTCAAGAAGCTCATCATCGGCCAGAACGGTATTCTGTCCACCCCGGCCGCCAGCCATGTCATTCGCAAGCGCAAGGCCACCGGCGGCATCCTTTTGACCGCTAGCCATAACCCTGGTGGTACGTTTCTGTCTCCTCCAGCAGTCGCCAATTCTCCCCGTCCACTCCATCCCAGCTTGCTAACACAACGTGACCATCAGGACCCGAAAACGACTTTGGCGTCAAGTACAACCTCTCCAACGGCGGCCCGGCTCCCGAGTCCGTCACCAACAAAATGTACGACATCTCAAAGACCCTCACCTCCTACAAGATCGCCGACATCCCCGACGTCGACCTCTCCGCCATTGGCACCCGCACCTACGGCGGCCTCGAGGTCGAAATCATCGACAGCACCGCCGACTACGTCCAGATGCTCAAGGACATCTTCGACTTTGACCTCATCAAAAAGTTCTTCTCCACCCACCCGGACTTCAAGGTGCTCTTCGACGCCCTGCACGGCGTCACCGGCCCCTATGGCATCGCCGTCTTCGAGAAGGAGCTCGGTCTCTCCGGTTCCACCCAGAACTGCGTCCCCAGCCCAGACTTCAACGGAGGCCACCCGGATCCCAACATGACCTACGCCCGCTCGCTCGTCGAGGCCGTCGATAAGAACAACATTCCCTTTGGCGCCGCCTCGGACGGCGACGGCGACCGCAATATGATCTACGGCGCCAATGCCTTCGTCTCCCCCGGCGACTCCCTCGCCATCATCGCCCACCACGCCCACCTCATCCCGTACTTCAAGAAGCAGGGCGTCTACGGCCTCGCCCGCTCCATGCCCACCTCGGGCGCCGTCGACCGCGTCGCCAAGAAGCAGGGCCTGAACTGCTACGAGGTCCCCACCGGCTGGAAGTTCTTCTGCGCCCTCTTCGACGCCGACAAGCTCTCCATCTGCGGCGAGGAGAGCTTCGGCACCGGCAGCAACCACATCCGCGAGAAGGACGGCCTCTGGGCCGTCATCGCCTGGCTCAACATCATCGCCGGCGTCGGCCTCCAGAACCCGGACGTGAAGCCCTCCATCAAGAAGATCCAGCACGACTTTTGGTCCGAGTACGGCCGCACCTTCTTCACCCGCTACGACTACGAGAACGTCGACTCGGACGGCGCCGCCAAGGTCGTCAACGTCCTCAAGGACCTCGTCGCCGACCCCTCCTTCGTGGGGTCCAAGATTGGCGACCGCACCGTCACCGACGCCGGCAACTTCTCCTACACCGACCTCGACGGCTCTGTCGCCTCGAACCAGGGGCTCTACGCTCGCTTCTCCACCGGCAGCCGCATCGTCGTCCGCCTCTCCGGCACCGGCTCCTCCGGCGCCACCATCCGTCTCTACATTGAGCAGTACAGCGACGACCCGTCCACCTACGACCGCGACGCCCAAGACTTCCTTGCCCCGGAGATCAAGTTTGCCACGGACCTGCTCAAGTTTAAGGAGTTTGTCGGCCGTGACGAGCCGGATGTCAAGACTTGAACAGCTGTGACGCACGCAAATGACAACGTGGAATCGATTGGCGCTTAAAAAATGGTAGTTACATGACGAGGTGATGACTAGTGTGACGAATTGAAGGCATACGAAGTAATCTTTCCAAAGCCAAAGCCTATAATATAAGAATGTCTTAATGAGCATACCCCTTTCTGCTTTCAACTTTCTGTGCCAGGTAGATATTCCTTGCTGAAACGCCAATCTTGTCAAACGCTGTCTGATGATACAAAATCATTGTCTGTCGTTGTACATATTCCAGCATCCGCTTGTTTACCCTTTCTTCGAGTCCATTCTGTACCCGTTCATCCAACTATGCAAAAGGCCCGTCACTTTCGCCCAGCTCGGTCCGAGAATTGACGGTCAAGGTCCATCAATCCGCTTGTCATTGGTATTTTCGACATTCCGTGAATCCTCCCCCACCAAGGGTGCTTTGGGGACCCAGGGACAAAAGAGCAAGAGGGATGCAAGACCAGAGAAGAAAGGAAGAACAGAACAGTGAAACATCTGAATTCTCCACTTTTGCAATTCTGCACGGCGACCTCTCTCCTTACACTACTCGTCATCAGTGTCATCGGCTTCTTCCACCGAGGCGGCCATGACGCGGGGGACCCTCCTGGCCTCGACCTGGGGCGGCGGGCCCTCGTCGTCGGTGGTCATGCCGCCGGACGGGCCGTAGAACACCTCGCAGAACCGCGCGGCGGCCTCGGGGGAGGCGAAGCAAATCTCGAAGGCGCCGCCGCGGCCGCGGCGCTGGTTCTGCTGGCGGTACCGCTGGCAGAAGACGTAGAGCTGGACGTCCTTGAGCCAGACGCGGTGCCGGGACTTGCGTTTGAGCCAGCTTGGGGATGCGGATTGGTGGGTTACTGTGATTTGACGGAATTCGTTAACAGGGATGCCGAATGTATGCGAGACCACAAGGGAAAAAAGGGCGAAGGGAAAACGGGAAGGGAAGGGCGTGGCGTACCGAAGGCTGTCCAGACGGGGCAGCGCCGAAGTTCGCCATCCCAGACGGCCGCGTGGAGACGGATGCCCTTGGTCTGCGTGTCATGGAATACAATGAGGGAATGCCGAAAGTCGTCGTCAATGATCTGTCTGTTGTCTGGGTCAGCCGATTCCTGCCGCTGTCCTGCTGTCCCTCATCTCGTTGCAAGTCGGGGTGGATTGAGGGGGGAAAAAGCAAAGAGTCGGACGTACGCCTGGAAGAGCCTTCGCTCGCCGGCCAGTTTATACTCATTCACCTTGACGTCAAGCGTCAGCGCGTTGCGCGCTTTCAGGGACACAAAGGTACTGTGGAAGAGGACCATCTCTAGTAACCGGCATGTTAACGATGTATTCACAACCGTCTAGGTAGGGGAAAAAGAGCTCGGAACTCAGGACGAGGACATGCCTTCCCACGTCTGAAAGTAAAGCGACGCCCAGGGTTTGGAGCATTGTGCCGATTGGCTCCAGCGGCGGAGCTGGAGCGCGCTGCCCTCGCGATGGATGCAGAGCTCGTGGGCCCCGCGCAGGGACAGCCACGGGCTGCCCAGGTGGAAGGTGCGGATGAAGAGAAAGGCGCATTGGTCGGCCGGGTTGAGGTAGACCACGAGGGAGAGGCGGTCGTCGTCGAATGGCCTAGCCTCCGTCAAGCAAAAGCGTTAGTGTGTGGCTCCACAGGCGTGTCTTGTTTGGGTGAGTTTATCTGTTTTTCTTTTCCTTGGGCCGCACCGTCTGAAGAGAATCTTGGAACCCTTGGGGGTATCGAAAGGAGTGCCCAGGGGCTGATGGGGACCCCAGGATGTGGAGGGCTTGACGTGTTTGAGGGCGGTTCGCGAAGGGAGGGGGAGCGAGAAGATCTGCTCGGCCCAATGGGTAGACTAAGGGGGCGTTGGAGTTAACGAGTGGAACCCGGATACACTGAAAATGCTGGGCTCCTTACAGGATCGGGGTCCATGGGGCCGATCAGGGCCATCGCCTCCGGACGAATGACCGGGCCAACCTGCATCGAGGGCGGCGGGCCTACATAGCGTAAAGTCAGGTCGACGTGGACGAGACGAGCGGACAAGGGGAAGCTGCGGTGGCACGTACGTATCCCTCTGGCTTCCCGCAGCTGCATGATCCGGGTCCGAAGCGAGTCGAGGGAGTTGAGGTCAAAGTTGGGCGACCTGTTTTCGTGGTTTCTGGTCAGGCCCGTCCAACACTAGTTACCGAGGGGTCAGTGCCAACTTGACGCACCTGGTGAGAAGCAGCTTGAGCATGGCGAGGAAGTGGTTATATATCAAGAAGCGCTGCGGGAGGGGCAGTCCTCCAACCTCGTCCTTCATCTTGTTGTACATTCTACGCCAGCGAATCTCCTTGGAGACGGTCTTGTCCTGGTAAAAGGCCGTGACGTCGCGGAGGGTCCGGGACAGGCAGGGCAGCACGATGTTGAGGTAGCTCAGCATGATGGGCACGCGGGCGAGGTGCAGGTGCGAGTGGTCGACCAGGTCCCGCAGGGCGCGGGCGGAGGAATGGATCTCCTCGATGAGGGCGGTCATGTGGGCGTGGAAGTGGTCCGGGAGGGCGTTGCGGAGACCCTCGAGGTAGAGGGCGATGATGTCGGCGCGGTCGGCTTCGATACTACAGCCCCGGAGGAGGTGGCCGTCGACCTGGCCGGTGTACACCATTTCGAGGAACGGCATGGTGAGGTAAGGTGACGTACGGGACGGACTGGAACGAAGGGTCTTTTCTTTGCTGGCAATCAAAGGGGCATTACCGCGTGCCTAGGAGCGGGCATTGAAGGCATGCCGCGGTTCCCACGGTAGGTCGTCTGCTTGGTCCACTCGACGCAGCCTGATGTGAGGGTTCGGCCGGTCGAAATCGGGGTCACCCTTGGTACGTTTTGCTTGCTGTGTATCTTCTTTTGTCTTCCTTGTCTTTCTGCAACCTAACCCTACGGTCCACCAACACAGTAGAGGGCTCGAGGGTAATCTGCCAGCTCGTGTGTTCCGTTGCGTCGGGGACAGATGGCGATGTCGTTTTCTAAGGTCCGAGTTTGAAGTCGAGAACTTCTGCACGTGGAAAGAGGAACTGGGAGCGAGTACGACGCATCTGACGGATGTCGACGGGCAAGGGACGAGTCCGTGGTTCTTGAGTAGAGAGTTCGGTTGGTCCAGGACGGAAATGGAGCAGAAGCAGTTTGAATTTGTTTGTCACGTCTTTCGTTTCCTTTCCTTCACCGGGTCAGAATGGCGTTGGCTGTGTAATGTTTGACAAGGTTGACAAAACGGCGGCTGAGGATGAAGACTGGTGAGGTGAGGATTTTCTCGCACTCAAGCGGCGCGGGGGTTTCACAGACGATGGGACACACTCCCGACAGTCTACTTAGTAAAAGCCACGGATTGTGGTAGGTTGTCTCACAAAAGTTCGCTCAGCGTCGAGGTCAGGTAGAAAATGCGAACCAGGACAACGCTGTTGAGGGAAGGAAGATAAAGGCCGGCCAACTGCAGTGCGGGTAAAATGTGCGTTGGATGATGCGTGGCTCGATACGAGAGGCCGTCTGGCCCCGTCTGGACTGGCTATCCAGAGGCTGCCACGACGGCAGGGAACAATGAGGTGTGACAGGACCCCCTATAGGCCCGATCATGCCCACTGCATGCAGATGCGGTTTAACGGCGCAACGGCGCAATGTGTATGGTGGACGAGTTGCCGTTGCATGAGTGGTGCAGACAGCTAGAGAACAGTAGCGGTCTTCCAGTCGACACATGGGAATGCCGTCATGGGGATTGATGATAAAAGGTAGAAACGCCGTAGTCACTGGCGTTTGGCGTATAAACGAAGAAGAAGTGAGATTTCCTACCAAAGATGACACCCAGTTGTGAAGGTCGTCAAGAGACGGACAAGTGTATGGGAGGGTATGAGAACGATAGTGCTGGCTCCTGAGTCTGTCGTCCACTTAGAAGTATGGAAGTCTCATTCTCTTCATCGACTCGTCGTCTCCCTGGGTTATATGCAGCACCGAAGAAAGGTGAACCCATAGGGAATCATGTCATGTGTGGAGGTGAGTAGCGAGGCTGCTGCGAGGATTGTTAGTAATTATGGCCCGTGAGAAAAGGTACCGAGTGAGGACAAAAAAGGGCCCAAGAAGCGGGGACAGCGACGAGTTACTAATAAGTACCTCCAGGTATCGAGATAAGGAGCATCAGGTCAGCAGACCATAGTGTCCGAGTGTCTCTCTGGATAACCGTATTGCACCGCCCCAACCCCACTTGTCACGGAGGCTGGTCACGTGGCTTTATATCCAGTTAGGGCCCTAGTCGATTTCCGGTCTTGTAAACTCAACTCTGACAACACCCTCGACTACCTCTTGACAATACGCAACATCTACATTCAATTCTCGGTAATGGACGGAGTGAATCACATGTCGACCAAGGGGCCAAGTGCGTCGAGTTAACAAGACTCTGAAATGATTCAACATCGTCTTGTTCTGGCACCAATGAGCAAAGAAAACTTGGCAAGTCATCGCAGGGACACTCCCCACTCTCGTCGTCTTATGCAAGTGAGGATTACTGGTACGGTGTCGCATTGAAGTCCTAAATCTTGTACAAGCTTCAGCCTTCAGGAGGAATCTCGGTTTGATGCGTGTATCTGGGCACGATTTCCGCATTTCTTCAACGTCCAAGGGCAGACTGACATTCACCAAACCCCAAACTCTGCACAACGGAACAAGACACGGATCACGCACCTTGTCTTGTTCTGACTACAACGTATGTACATCGAACGACTATCAGGTGCAGATAGATACGTTGTACGTACCAACTTATAGGTTCGGGCCAAGCCGACGCCGTCGGTCAGCACATTGCTAAGGCCCAGCAGCAATTACATACACTACAACCTACGGCCACGGCACGGCAAGCAAGCGCTTGCACCCCTGAACCCGGTGTCCAGGCTAACCAGACGCCGCATTACCGAGCGTGCCACGTTTCCTACTTGGGCTAGCTGTCCGGGATCGGGAGGGATCCGATCGGATAACGTTCGCTCCATGACTTCTTCACCATAGCATGGACTGGAAGCACGGGCCTGAAGAAAGGCCTCTGGTAAACTGCAAAACACACACACACCCCCATAAACAAAATGGTATGCTAGTCTGACAGGAAGAGAAGCCGGTCTTCCTGGTCCTTTTGTAGCGTACCGTCTATTGGTTTCCTCTGTACCAGAGAGAGACATGACCGATCAGTGCTTCAGGCCCTGGGTGGTAATCTGCTGCAGACCATCGCATCGCAGACGCCGACGCCTTCCTTCAGGGGCTTTAATCGTTCGGTTCATAATACACTATGTACAGATGGCGTCCAATGTCCATCTACATTGTATGTAAATGTCTGCACTATTCCACGGCATTCATTTCCTTCCTTGCCTTGTCATTTCTCCCCGTGGATCAATATCCTCGCCGCGTGAGACTATCCCTGGAATATAGCTCATACCAGCATCACTATTTATGAAGCTATTTTCGGATATCTCTACGTAGGGTCCTCTGTCCTTGGGTCACGGGACGTTTCTCAGCCCTGTCAGGAACGGGCCGATAGCAGGACTCGAAACTTTACATTCCCATCTATGCTTGCTTGCACTTAAGGAGTGGCGGCAGTGCCCCCGACTGGACGATTGGCGCGATCGTCGAGGGTTCGAACAAGCCTTTGGTGCTAACCTGCCACACAGTAGGGGGGATGGTTCTGGCGCACCCATCCATTTCGCTTCTTCTTCTTCTTGTAGAAACTCCCCTTTTTCCTGGCGATTTGACTGTAGTAGGGACGGCAACTGGCTCCACTGCTTCAAGAAGAAAAAAACTACTGACCTTGTCCTGAAGGTCGGACAGTGGCGGAATTTCAATGGTCAAATTCTTCACGCCCAGTCGCCGATGTTGTACTTTGTACCTAATGCGGGACTCGGGGGACAATGCCGGCACTTCCCCACTTTAGAGTAGGTATAAAGTACCTACTACTGAGTAAGCTTGGTCAGTCAGCAAGGCTAAAAATAAAAATAAAAATAAAATCCAATACTGCGACAAATATCGTCTACAACGTACTCTGACATGCCTCGTTTCCACTTGCACTGCCTCTTCGCGGCAGGCTCCATCTTGCGTCCGGACTAGTGCGATCCCGGCATGCATGCGATGCGTCTTCTCTCTCCCCTGCCACACACGGCAAGCAGCCGAGTCGCCAAGAACGTGCACTCTACGGCGCCGATGTCGAGTGACCATAGCTTGGGAAATGGCAGCCTGTAAGCCGGGGACCTGGGGCTTGTCACCTCCAAGCAAATCATCTTCGGGCGTGAGAGGCATGGACTCATGGTCGCGCGGGATAGCAGTGGGAACATTGCTCCCCTAACCAACACTTAGTGCTTACACACACGGGTTGCGGTGAAGAAGAAGATGAAGCATACCTGACCCGGTATCGGCCTTTCCAGCCTCACTGTCGCCTCCTGGGATAGGAGACATCCGGATCATGCTTCTGAGGGCGGGCCATGGTCGCCTGGGCCATCTTCCACCGACTGTGCTCTGACCAGGGCGAATTGTCTGTCTGAGCTCTGTCGTGAAATCTTCACCTCCCAGCAGACAGAGAAAAAGTATAAGTACGGCATGTTGTCTCGACATCCAGAGAACTTTCTTCACCCAAGCCATCTCACCCTCCCCAAGCCGGACAACCCCCTTCTCTGAAAGCCTTCCCTTCTTTTACAAACCTATACCCCCATCACCCCATCTTCCCTCACAATGAGACTCAACGAGGTCTTCCTGGCTTTCACGCCCGTCGTCCTCGCCAACCCCGTGATCCGCGCCCAGGAGACCCAGGACGTGCACATCACCCTGGAACTCAGCAAGGTCGCCTCCCAGGCCGCCATCACCGTCTGGAACAGCGACCAGACCGAAATCCTCGCCAAGTCCTGCTCCAACTCCCTCTCCTCAGGACCCTTCGAGCAGAACCCCATCTCCTTCAACGTCGACGACCATGGCGCCGGCGACCTGACCGTCGGCACCGCCACCTACCGCATCGGCGGCGGCGACGGCCCCAACGCCCTCGACTGCGGCCGCATCAGCAGCGAGACCGAGCTCGCCATCAACTGCGCCGTTTCCGTCCCCCGCACCGCCGCCCTGCCGTCCCTCGACAGGCGGAGCCTGCGGGAGTGCTTCCCCGACGGGCCCCTCGAGGTGGCCCAGGCCATGGACGTGTTCGAGGGCAAGGTCGTGCCCGAGGCGCTGCCCGAGGCCTTCGACCTCCCTGAGCTCAACCAGACCGAGATTGACGAGATTGTCAAGCGGGAGAACCTGAACGCCAAGTACAACGTCAAGCGCCAGGCCGGCTGCGACCTCTGGGTCTCGGACACGCGCCGCGTCGGCAACGGAAACCCCCACCAGAACCCCTGGAACATCCAGCTCAGTGTAAGTTCCTGATCACTACACGAAACCCCTTCACCACTAACACGAGACCTAGGAACCCATGCAATGCCCTAGCCACGTTGGCTGCTCCACCTACCACACGACCACCAGGTCCTTCTCCGTCGGCTGGCAAGCCAACGCCGCCGTCTCCTGGATCAACGCCGGCTTCGCCGTCGTCCAGACCACCGAGACGGGCAACAGCTACGTGTGCAACGGCGTCCCCAACGACTTCTTCGCCGTCTGGAAGAACCAGGGCCAGACCGCCTACACCGTCCAGCCCGGCATCCGCCACGTCTGCACCAACACCTGGCACGCGTCCGGCAGCCAGGTCATCATCTGGTCGCCCAACGCCAACAACGCCCGTGGCTACTACTACTGCGTCTACGGCCACAGCTATGTCCGCAACATCGGCGACCGCTGGCTCGATACCGGCTCCCACACCCCCGGTGGTCCTTAGATGGACTGCGGTGCTTCGTATGCTTTCGCACGACATGGCGGGCGCTCTTTTGGGACCACATGCGACTCTGGGGGTCAAACATAGCTTAGCCTGCAACTGCATTCAGCACTTATAGACTTATAGACTTTGAATTATAGAATTAGAGCCTGTTCTTCCCCAATCAACAAGTCCTGACCGAGGCCTATGACATTGTGATGCTGTACATGGCTATACAGTCCCCCATTGCGTAGTTTGGTAGCTTCCACTCACCGACGGTGTCATATCGACCAAAGCCAACGGCTCTTGATCTCGACTATAATCAGCTTCAAAGGTGCCTTGCGCAAGTTGCCATCTTCATTCCTGGTACAGAATTCTGGCAATGTCGAGGTCGGGGAAGGCCCCTCAGGGAGCCATGCGACAGGCGGTACAGAACCTAAGAATTGAGCAGAAAGCTGTATTTCAATTCAACTATCAGTTTGACGTGTTTGGTGTCTTGGAGCGCTGTTCTGTAACGTCAAGGGGCATGGCCGCCTTATAACACTGCTAGACAGTCGCGAATTGGATGACTGGTCCTAGGCGAAAACTCCCCAAATGACGAAACTCCAACTGGAGCTCATCGAGGCCGCACCCAACTTGGGTGACGAAAGCTAGAACCGGGGAAGGGGTCGACGAAATTGACCCCAAGGCAACCTGGATCGCTGGACAGACACCCCTGAAAACGACAACCATTCGACCAACATGTCCATCCGACATCAACGTGCAGCGCGACGTGTCATCGAATACTTATACATTCGTTAAAAAGCCAATGGACTTCGTTTGTGCCTGGAGATAGACCGGCCTCATCACATCAGTAACCCGAGATGATGGTCCGCTACCCTTGGTGTTCGGGTATTTGCATGCTCGGAGCCACCAACAAATCGATCCCTTTCCTTCCCTGCCAACCCAAGCAAAAACAAAACGGAAATAAATAAAAAAAAGGAGGAAAAGAATTCGCCTGGTCAGCGACCCGTTTCCCGTTTCCCATCATACATCCGCGCCGAGCCCAATAGTACAGAGGAGATAGATAGAAATGAGAGAAAGGCCCGGGTGATCATCCCTTGCCGAACCGAGCGGAAGCGAGGTGGTGAGGTGGAAAGGGCCCCCAAAGACCGTCTTCCTGTTGCGTGTAAGGATCAACGAGATTCCTGGAATGTGAGGTCACCTCCCTACGAGGACTTTCTTTGTCTTCGGCCTCGGTCTTCACGCCGACAACCTTCATGCGGCCATCCCGCTACGAGGACTCTTCTTCGGCCTCGGCCTTCACGACTCGCACATTAGCTTCAGCATCGTCGGTCAGATGGCAGCTAAGCTTACGTTATATGCCTGCTTCTCGTCCTCGTAGCGCTTCTTGTCGGCCGCCGCCTTAGCCTCGTAGGGAGCTCGCTGCTTCTCGTTAAGAGCCTTCCACCTCTCGCCGAGCGTCTTGCCAACTTGGCCTGGCGAGGGGGTTAGCTTCGTCACGACATCCGATGGACATGGGCAGACTGGTCACATACCAAAGCTGATACCGGGATTCTCCTCGCGCACGTTCTCACGCTGCTCGTTGGCGAAGAACATGTAGGCGGACAGGCCACGCTTGGGGGCATTGGGGTCTGGTAAGATGGAACCAGTGAGCTTTACGGTCTCTCATGTAGCCAGTCGCAACGGAAACAGCAACAGCAGGAAGCAGACCCGGGGTCGTCGACGCCAGCTCGTCATCGGCCACAGGTCCAGCAGTTGCTTGCATCGTGCGCTCGGAGGAAAGAGGAGGATGGCGACTCACCCTTCTTGGCCCGCTTCTTCTGAGTTCCAGTTCGCTTGGTCGCAGCCTTGGGCATTTTGACGGTTCTAGTCAGACATGTTTGGTCAGCGAACGGGCCCCGAGTATGATTGAGGGGGTTCACCGTGTAGGTGTGTAGGTGCTATGTGGCTGGCAATGGTGTGAAAAAGGGGGTTGGGTATATTGGCTGATTGAATTGAGAAAGTGCGATGGGGAGATCCCCTGAGGTCGCCTTGCGAAGCTGCATGCGAAACAAGCTCGAAGCAGACGGCGGCGCATGCAGCGAAAGGTTGTCCTCAATTGCAGAATCCCCAGGGCGGGTCGCAAGCCAATCGCGAACGCAATTGCGCACCACAACGCGTCGTGAAGCGTGTTTGAAGCTCAAAATACAACATGGCAACAGTGAATACATACCTTGATGATCTTTCTGAGAAGATAAAACGGGTGTGGTGTGGTGCGATTCTGGACGCGTCAAGCTCTTGTTAGCCCTTGGAGCTCTCGAGAAAGAAATGCGCGACGGTGCTGGTGGGTGCTGCGATTCCAAGGGAGGTGATGCTTGGTAAAGTTCAAAACTCCTGGCCACAGACTCAAACTCGGCGAAAATGGACAAGACGATGAATGCACGAATCAAGACTTTTGACTATGAAGTGAACAGGGAACAAAAAGTGAGGTGGTCTTAAGAAAGTGGTAAAGGTGACTTTTGTTTTGCTGTGGATCGCAGCGGAGGGCAAAGTACTCACCAAAAAGTAGGCGCAGATTTGTATGGCGGTCGCGATTTGTATGAGGATTTTTGGGTGGGAGAGAGAGAATAGAGAGGAGAGTGTGAGAGAGGGGGAAGGCGAGGTGCCTGCGTTTTTACTAGGCGGGGACTTGGGGGGGTGATCCAGCTGCCATAAGCTGGGCAGCAACAACGGGCAACGGAAAGGGGGTACGCACGCGTCCTTTTTCCCTCCTCTTTCCCTTCCCCCTTCCCCCTCCCTAACTCACACTCACACTCCTAATACTGTATTCGTACTAGCCATAGTCTGGGTCTTGTTCCCTTCCCTCCTTCCCATATTATTGTTGCCCCTACTTGCCTCTCCCCTGTACGAATTTATTGATGTCTGTGTACCTCTGGGAGCCATGAGGCACTGTGAGCAGCTTAGGTACCGACTGTACTGTATGCATAGTACCTACTGTCCATTGTATTGATGCAGGTGGGCTCCCCACCACGAGAGGATGAGGAGTCTACACTACGGATACTAGTGACACTGTAGAGGGGATATGGGAGTATCCGGTACGGAGTACCTCTGCTGCATTTGTACCTAGTCCTGGTACATCTGTGCCCCACAGTAAGAAAAGAGATATCCGAACGCACAACAAAAGAGTCTTGTATCGGTCTTCTTTCCGTCCACCAACCAACACCAACACTCACACTCACTCACACTCCTCTGCCTTATCCAGCTGCCCGCCGATTGCATACATTGATATTTTCTCTTTCAAATAATCTTATACGGCACCATGTGCCCCAATAATATCAATTTGCCTGTTCGCTGCACAGCTACGAAGTGTCCTAGTGCCATCGAGTGGGATTTTGTCTTTCCCATTTCATGATGCCACCATAGCCGGGGGCATCACCTACGTCGGCCTCCCAAGACCGTCACTTCGCCCGAAGAGGGTGTCGGTCGCTGGCAGCTAATACGCGTAAATTGAAGGACGCCTTGGAACATGAAGATTATTTCAATACGTGCTGTTCCGTGGTCTGGGCTAGTTGACGATACCGACACAGTGTTAGCGCAAGGTACGTCACCGTACCATGCCCGCCTGCCCGCATGTTGCAGTGGGCTCTCACCAAGGTGTCCACCCACCAACAGGCCGGAAGACGGAAGAATCGTCCACGAGATTCGCTTACCGTCGACAATATTTACCCACTGTATAGCATGTCACTATTTCCATTCCAACAACTTGTCCTATCCCCTGTGGCATTTGGCAAGAGAGGAAGACCACGAGCGGTAATATCGGTCATGGTGCCTTAGAGCCCACCTACTCAATTGCACCACACAGTGCTGCGCCTTGACTTTCCAGTCCAAGTATGGAATAGGTACGGTACGCACCTACTTTGTACGTACGCTCACCCTCATTCCTCAGGTACCTATTTCATGGTTGGTAACGTCATCACGTGACTACCCGTGCCCGTTGACTTGAGACGAGATGGCACGCCGCACAAGCGGAAAACACGGCGGGAAACATCTCTGGGTGGCTATCCCATCATGGAGCATAATTCGTAGCCGTCCATCGACTGATACTGCCTGAGCGCTCGTCGGTGCGTGTGCCCAGATCATGCGAATCGCGTCTATTGGTTTACCGTATTGATGCACCCGCTGATTGCGCTGTTCCGTACTTACATACGAATACATACAACATACAGCGTACCATACCGGCACATGCATTCACTCGTCCCTGATCCCTCGACCAAGCCAACTGGGGTGACTGGCGTCGGGAAATTCCTGTCTTCCTGTCTTTCCCTTGCCTTCTTGCTGGGATAGGCCGCGCATTGCCGGGGCATTGGCGCATCTTTGGCCGACATGTACCGCCTGCTTCCGCTCTTTGACTTTCAACCATGTCTGTCTAGCGACGACAATTGCTATAATACTTACGTTGTAGTATATGGGCTCACTCATCTCTAAAGAGGCATAGTAGTGTACGGCAGCAGCGTGTGGGTTTGGCTGGAAGTCTACTCACAGCTTGCGCTTAACTCGTTTGGGTACTTTGGCCACGTATGACACTCACCTATCATCATACAATATGAACTTGTACCGGTACTTTGACTGAAGTACCAGCCATCCTGCAATTCTCGGATGGCTCATTGACACACATACTTTGTACAGTATGGAAGACAACTGACTGTGCTGCGCCGCCCAGACTCTCCCTGCCGGCCCCATCTTACCGTGGGCATTTGTGTGTTATTTAGTCGTACAGTGCACCTCCATTCTCCTCAATGGTACCCCGTATCCATACAACGCACATACACTGGCAAACGCCCGTCGCGGAAACATGAGAGTCGCTCAAATTGGGCCGTCTCCCCGATGACGTCGACGCGGGCTATATAGATCATGAGCCTGAATATTCTCGTCATCACAGAGTTGGTAGTATCACTATTCGTATTTTGGTGAGGGAGGTCGTGCCGTGGTGTCGCCGCAGGCCATTACGCAGAGGTACAAGTACGCACCTGGCAACTGTTTCACACCGGAGAAACCCATATTGTCATGTACTTTGACATTTAGTGTGATGGTCACTCGCCTTGCCAGTAGAGCTGCTCGACGGGATTTCGCATTGCAACCATTCAAACGCCTTGCATCTGCCATCACCCTGCACTACAGAGTACGGTACTTTGTATGTACGGAACACCAAGCCCTATCGTGTATCAACGACTTAAACCAGGTAAATCCTAACTAAATGTTCGTAAATAAATAACGTGAAATAATGTAATTGGAAAATAAATAGATTATAAGAATGAAAATAATGATAACATATAACATATACTTCGTAAAGCCATGCTATTTTGCCCTGCTACCTGTTCACTGCTCCTACGAAGTACGAATACGTTGTAGTGTACCTACAGAGTACTCCACTCCAAATCAGCCATCGTCCGCGTTCGCATGTGCGTACCGTACCCTCCCTTTTGGCTGGTGCGCCTTTTGGTCATCCATCCATACAACAAACGCCCAATCAGCCCGGTTGCTGGTACAGTGTCGAATAGTGAGACCCAGACTGTCCCCTCCTCCCCAGTCGCCCCACGTATGGTCTCGACTCCAGGTACGCCGTGCTTCTTACTGTGCAATCCAGGCAATCCCCCCAAAATTTGGGGGAGGTTTGGCCCTCCCACATTTCCTCGTGTTAGTCGCTTGTCGAGTCTCCCTCTTCTACTCGTTTTTCAGACAGACAAGCCAAAGGTCACGTGTTCTGGCCTGTAGTGGTCCGTGCAGGCATCTCACCAAGATTCGACACCCACGATGTCGCTTGGGATTGCAATTGCTTTGAGAGAGGTTTGCGAAACAACTGCCTCAATCATTGCTGAGTTCTCCTGTTCCTTGGGAACCAAGCCGTCAGGCAGAGGCCGACCCGCATCTTCCGCTTCCTCTGTCATCAATACGATTTCGCGGCATTCACTTCGTGAGCGAGTGTCAAAAATGACAACGTCCCGGAAACTGGAAATGGAAAGCGGTGGCTAACAGCCATTCCGTGCGAACACTAACAAGAGCCCTCACTCCCAACGGAGACTGGCTGTCCACTTTCGCTTCAAAGCTCTTCATTATCATCTTCCGGATCGAGCACTATCTGCCTCAGCTCCTCGTCCCGCACCCAGTCCACGCCGCTGCCGACGACCACGGCGCTCGCCGTCCCCTTCATCACCCTCCACTTCTGCCGGCTCTCCTTGACCTCGGCCCGCAGCGTCTCGAGCTGGCTCTGCAGCTCCGGGTCGCTTCCGGCGTCGCCTTTCTTGCGCCGCTCCGCTTCCTCGGCGAGCTCGAGGAGCTCTTTGGCCAGTTCGGCGTTGCGCCGGCTTGCGCGCAGGGTCTGGCTTTCGGTGGCGGTGAGGGCGTCGATGGTATCTCGGAGCTCGGTGGATTTGTTCGCAAAGGTCGAGGATGCGGCGTCGCGCTCGCGAATGTGAGGCAGGAGGTCGCTGGCGAATGATGTTCAGTGCGTTGTCTCTCATCTATATCCTCCCCTCCAACCCTCGTTTCCTTTCTTCTACTGTTTGAAAGTGCGGGTGGGCATGTGGTGAGAAGCTCATAGAAACGTAGACGTACCTCTCTATCGGCGTGATTTGTGTGCTATTATGTACTGCCTTCAGAATGGGGTTGGCCATCATGACACTTTCTGTGGTGCTGTTCCGGAGAAGCCACGACGCCTTGGCCTTGGATGCCTCTTCTTTCGCTATTCTAAGATTTTCATCCGTGTCTGGTTTGGACAAATCTATTCCGCGTCGAGCCTGGTCAGTTCAAGGGTCCCGGATGTCAGAGACGCCTCGTGAGAGCTCACTTGGCACCCAATTTTTCTGTGCCTTCAGTAGGGCAACTCTGAGTTCTAGTTCGCGCAGCTGATCGTACGCTTCAAGGATACGCTCCTCATCCGGGGAGAGTGCTAGGGGAGCGGGTTTCCCTTCTGACGCACTTGTTTCGGCTATTTGTGAATGATCCATCGGTATACGTTTACATACGGCGATAAAATAATTTCGAGTCACGAAAATAGGGTTCCAAAAGGTATATGTTCAGTAATCTGTCCTTGTAAACGCGTCCTGACAATCCAGCTCCTAGTTCGCGATGCCTGCAAAGGCCGAGTGAGTGGTTGTGGCTGGAGTTTGGACTGCTCAGCCACATGTGGCTTTGAACTTATCCACTGCTTGGGTCACGCGGCATGTTCACGTCACAGGCTCGGGTCATCAGTCAGCCTCAAGGCAGGGATGGGCAAATGCCTCACGGGATTGGACGCCTTGTGTCACAACTTGGTCCACTGCGCCGTCAAGACGAAAGCTTCAATCGCCTCAACTTCAATCCAGCCTTTGCCAATCCCTCTATTTTCTGTGATGCCTGTGGTGTCCATTCACGTTGATATTTCGTGTGGAGACAGGACAGCCCTTCCCCGTCGAACCCCCCAGAATTCCTTTCCAATACAATATCAAGCGTCGTTGCTGTTACCTGTTATTCTATTCGTCTTGCCTGGGAACGGCTAGGCAGAACCCCGCCGTGTCCAGGAGATAAAAAGCAAGGCAGGAGGGAATTGCGCGGTCGAATGAGGCCGACAGTCCTCTCAACCTCTACCTCGCCCTAGGAATACCGTAGTTTGTGGCCGGGAAATGTCTTGGGATGGCGACGCAGGTGTTGATCGCCCACACGGGCCAGCGCCTGCAGGTCGACACGACACGGTTCTCTTCGTACGCCCGGCACCTTATCCCTGGCGTGGCTATGCGACATGACCAACTGACCATGTTACAGTGTCGATGAATTCAAGTCTTCGGTCTCCAAGCAAACATCAATCCCATCACCTCACCTCGTAGCCCTCACTCCCCAAGGAAAGGGCGTCAAGCTACAGACCCTACATGAAGAGGTAAAGAACTTTCCTCGACACGGCGCCGATATAGTTGTATCTCTGACAAGGTCCTTGCCCCTCACCCTCTAGACCGAGATATACGTCTACGACCGAAGCCTAACCCAGGCGGACCTCTCTGATCCCAACACACCCTTCGTCTCCGAAGTGCCGACCCCGAAGCGATATGTTGTCCCCAAGGCACCGGACTACATCGACGATACCCATGATATGTCATCATGGCAGAAGCTCTGCCTCGAACGTCGGGCATGGGCCTTGGCCGTTGCCGACGAGTGTGCCCGACTCGCAGCTGCTGCCCGAGACCGATATGGCGAAATGGACGTCATGATCAAGTGCCTCGACGCCGCTGTCGTGAATCTGGAACACAGCGTGAAACAGATCGAGCCAAAGTACACCGAGTTGAAGAAATGGGTCGCGCCCGCCCTGGACGAACATGTGCGGCTGGCAGCCAACTGGGAAAAGTGCCTCTTGGTCGCCCGGTCAGTGCCCATCTCGGCCGCCATGGTCCAGTTCATGACGGGAAAGGATGTCAAGAAGAAGCAGGCGACCCTGGACGACCTCATCGAGCTCGACACGGCCAGGAAAGCTGGGTCGCTCGCGCCCAAGTCGGAAAGGAAATTCAGCGACAAGGCCCAGAGCCTGGATAAGGCGGCGAATGCGATGTATCAGGGTCTGGAGCAGCTCATTGCGGAATTCGACAGTCTCGTCAGCCGCTCCGCCCTGACGCATAGCGGCGAAGCCGACCAGCTGCTCGAAGACATCGAGGCCGTGGCCAAAAAGTTTCATACGGATTCCCAGATCGTGCAGGAGTACACCACCAGGCAGCGCGACCTTTCCCAAGCGTCCAAGACGGCACAAAACCAGACCGAACGTCTGATCCCAACCCTGAAGCGGCGTGCCAATGATATGGACGACATGGTACACTACGCAACCCAAGCTCGGAACGCCATAGCGGCTGATAGCCTTCGCTGCATGCGCAGCATCTCGGGGATCACGTCCCTACACAGCAACGTCAAGAGCCAGATGAGCATCGTGAATCAGTCCGAGGAAGACATGACTACGTTCGATTATCTGCGCCTGATCCATCAGCTGCCGTACATGTACGCCTCGTTCGTCGCGGAAGCCATACGCCGACGGGACTGGGCCGACAAAATCAAGGCAGATTCATCCACGCTTGCCAACGAGATGGCGCTCTTCCAAGACGAGGAGGCCAAGAGGCGGAGAAGATGGCACAAGATGGTCGGCAGCACATACGGCCCCGACGAGTTTGGCACCAACATTCTGGGGTTGGAGGTCAACCTCCTCGGGGAAGAAGAGACGTGGCCAAATATGAGCAAGGCCGACCTGGAGGAGTTCTTGGACCATCTCCGACGCAAGGGTGCCGAGGCCGACATGATCGAGGAGGTGACCAAGCTGGCGCAAGAACTGAACAACCCGACCAAGCAACAGTCCAAGCGCCTCAAGGCTTTCAAGAACGGCAGCATACACGAGGCGGCCCTGGGCCGCAGCGGGCTGATGATTCGTGGCGACGATGAACTTCTCCGAAGCTTGCAGGACGACAAGTCGAAGCTCGAGAACAAGGTGAAGACGGCCGAGAGCCGGGTTCGGCGGCTGGAGGATCTGCTTCATAGGAGTCAGGCCACGCGCCCCAGTCTGGGCTCTCTGTTTGGCCACGAACGGAACGACTCGACGTACTCGCTCCAGTCACCTACAGTGCCGACGAGCTCGGACGACCACCGCCACCGCGCCTCGGCCGGAAACGAATTGCAGCAGCAGAGGATACAACAGCTCGAAAGCGAACTCGCCACGGAGAAGGGACGTTCGGCCGGCCTCGAGAAGGAGCTCAGCGCTCGTACCGCGCTGCACAACGACATGAAGAGCCAGATGGAGGAAGTCAACTCGACAAAGAAGGACCTCCTCGGAAACATGGAAGCGTTGAAGCGGGAGTTTATGGAGGAGCGCAAGTCCCTCGAGGAGGAGATTAAGCTCCTCAAGGCTCGCATCGAAGACAACGAGGATGAGATGGAGCATCTCGGCGAATCGAGGGAGCACGAAAAGGCCACCTACGACGAGAGGGTGACTGTTCTGGAGCAGGAAATCCATAGGCTGGGCAAGGAAAAACAGGACGAGATGCTCAAATCACAGGGACAGGTCGCGTTCCTTCGGAACGAGGTGCGACTACAGCGCGAGCGCAACGATACACTGGAGAGGAAAGTCGAAGCTCTCACGGAAGAGAACAAGGCCCTCTCCCGAGATGCCCATGCCGCACAGGATGCCAACAAGACCCAGCTCGGAGCGCTTCGGGATCTCCACGACCAGCTGTGCCCAGACGGCGATGCGCCCGCTGACGTTGCCGACTTGATCGAGATCCTCACCTCTCGTGCCGCCCAGGTCGTCTCCAGGCTGAGTATCACCGAGAATGACATGTCGGTACTGAAAGCGGACTTTGACCAGTCCCAGGAACATATCAGATCCCTCAAGTCGGAACTGGCAGAAGCGCAGGAACGCCTGGCGGCCGAGGAAGACGCTGCCCAGCGGCTTCGCGAGAACCTTTCGGAAGAAAAGGCCAGAGGTGCCGCGCTGGAGAAGGACGCGGAGGACAGCCGGAGCCAATTGGGTCAGCTACGGGCTCAGCTCTCCGACGGGGAGACAGGTTCGGAGAGCTTGCGGAAGCGCCTCGACGAAGAGGAACGGAGACTGACGGCAGTGAACGAGGAGCTGGCGTTGAAGCAGTCTCAGATCGGCAGCCTCGTGGAGGAACTCGGGCTCTCCAAGGAGAAGCAGCACAAGTCGCAAGGGAAAGTGACGGATCTGACGCGCCGTCTGGATGCCCGTACCGAGCGGGCAAAGGACCTGACACAGCGTCTCTATGCGCAGAACGACCGGTTGTGCCGGCTGCTGGAGCGTCTTGGGTTTGCCGTTTCCCGTGAGGGCACCGCCATGACGATACAAAAGATCCCTCGATCCGAGCGGGTCTCCCTGAGCCAGACACAGCATGCGACCGACTCGTCGTTCCATGGGGGGCAGGCCTCGGCAGTTCGCCGGTCCATCACGCCGGGCAGCCGTTTCCTTGCCGATAGCGCGGACCTGGAGCTCCTGTACTGGACGAATAGCACAGAAGAGGAAGACGAGACGGAGAAGTACGAAGCTTTTGTGAGCAAGCTGGGCAGCTTCGACATGGACCTGATGACCGAGACGGTGTACCGGCGCGTAAAGGACGTCGAACACCTGGCGCGGAAGCTGCAGCGGGATGCGCGGGCGTACCGCGAGAAGGCGCGGACGCTGCAGAAAGAGGCACACGAGAAGATCGCGTACAAGCATTTCAAGGAAGGCGACCTAGCGCTGTTCCTCCCGACGCGCAACCAGGCGTCGGGCGCATGGGCGGCCTTTAACGTCGGGTTCCCGCACTACTTCCTCCGCGAGCAAGACGGGCACCGTCTCCGGTCTCGGGAATGGCTGGTGGCGCGTATCACGCGGATCGAAGAGCGCGTGGTGGATCTCTCCAAGACGGTGCACAAGCAGGCGCCGGAGCCGGACTCGGCCAACGACGAGGAGGACGATAACCCGTTCCAATTGTCGGACGGCCTGCGGTGGTACATGATCGACGCGCACGAAGATAAGGCCGGCGCGCCGTCGACGCCGGGGCTGGGCAAGTCCACGATCGCGGCTAATAACGTCGAGGCGCGGGCGGACATGCACCTGCACAGGCACGGGCATGGGAACGGGCACGGGCAGGGCCACGGCGGCAGCCGGGACAAGCGCACGAGCGTGCACAGCATCGAGGGCGCGAGCAAGGCGCTGACCAAGAGCCTCGAGAGCCGGCGCAGCAGCTCCAACTCGAAGAAGGCGCTGCCGTTTTCGGGAGCGGCGCTGCTCAAGGGAACCGCGCTCGCCAGCGAGACCAATTCGCTCCGGGCGGCGGCGTCGGAGACGCCGATGGGGGCGAGTCCGCCGGTGCAGGACAGCCCTCTGGCGACGACGACGGCGGTGGGCGCTGACGGCGACGGTGGCGGGGAGGGGACGGCCAACCCCGCGCAGAAACCGGGTGAATCGTCCCAACAGACGACAGCGCCCGAGGAGGGGTCGGGGTCTTCCGGGTCCAAGCCGGCGGCCGCCAGCACAAGTGAGGTACGGAACGACATGGATGTTTTGTTGGGGCCCTGAGTGAGGTTTCGCTGATTTTCCCATCCTGTAAACAGCAGCAGCACCACTCTGCGGAGCCGGCGCGACTGCACCGCGAGAGGAGCGAGGCCAGCGTGGAGAGTCAGAGTCGTTCTAAGAGGAGCGTAGTGTGGGATCCCCTCTGGAGCGTGGACTTGACTTATGAGGGGAAGGGGGCCGGGTAGTGGTGATGGTGTGGTGAATAGTGGCAGCTGTCACAGGAGATGGTGGCTCTTCTGCCCGTGTATATTGCTAGTTTTGTCTCTTTCTCTTCAGGTCTATATTAGCCTAGGCAGCCGGACGAGGACGGAGAAAACGACTTTTTGAAAGCGATACTTTGATTTTAAGAGACCTTTGGTTTTGGCTCCCTTCCCTGCATTCCAAAGACGCTGTCAATCCGGTGTCTGCGCTGAGGTTGGTGTGTGTGGCGGTCCTAGGTGCATCGGCAAACATCACACTGAGGATATCCATGGTTTTACATTTCCATGATTCTCGCATTTGCCAGGGCATGCGTGGGATGGCGCGGTGCCTTGTGTTGTGCACCACATCAGGGTTCTCCATATACGCTTTCCCAATCGGACCTGGGGAGTTTTGCATTCTTTGCATGTTGATCGCCTGTTGCTTCTGCTGTCCGCGTTCTGCTTCTCCTTCTTGTACAGCTCTGGCTTACGTAGTGGCGTGGCGTTGAACCAGGAACCGGGACATTCGAGATGAATCGCTGCAACGAATAATTTAGTCGAGTTGATTGCTCCTGTCGCTTTGGGAGGACGATAAGCTCGACACAGAACAGGGGATATGAAAACTGCGTGGTCTCTGGAACATGGCAACGGCAACCTGCGGACTTTGGTGCAGGGGAAACTATTCGTGCGCCCATGGACGCACCGTCATCGGATGGAAGCCAACCTCACGGGGCGACTTGGAGCATGGGGTTTGGATTCTAGACCAGGCGCGCAGGGTGAAAACAAGCAAGCGAATGAATGCGTACGAGTCTGCCTTGGCTTTATTCATGGTACTTGGCGTCAATGAGAAGAGTGCAGGGGTTGGTGTGAAGCAGGTAAACGGCGAATGGTGAGGCGTTTTGGCGTGGGCTGTTTCGTCCCTCCTCCCCGGACGATGATGATGCATGGCCTCTTCTGGTTGGAACGGCAACCATGGTTGAAGCTCAATAAAAAAGACGACGGTCCCGGATCACGGCTTCAGAATAAACAATACACCGGGTCGTAGACAGAAGTGATTCCTGGAGAATCGAACGGTGACGTAGCATAAGTAGGCGACGGGGGCATTATCCTCCGCTACGACTTGCCAAGCGGGTTGGAGGATCTGTTTCTTGGTTTCGATTTTGGGGACACGGGGACTGTCGTTTGTTTCCCTGTTTTCCCTGACAGGCACGGATGATGGACGAAAGGCAAAAGTAGGTGTATGGGCCACGCCATGCATGAAAGTCTGGGGAGAGTTGAGTCGAGTCCTTTGGTCAGGTCGCAGAGAAAGCCGGCGATGGGGGACGATGGAGGGAGGGACGGGATGGATGCGCCTACATCTACCGTCAGTATAGCGACAGAAGAGAGCACTGGTTGGTTCAAGAGGCACGCACACCTACAATGTACGTCGGGACATGTTGGTTGATGCGTTCAATAGCTCGACGGCCTTATTCGTCCTGCCAATTTCGATGAACCGAACCACTAGCGACGGTCGGGAAGGCCGTGTCGGGAAGGCCGTGTCGGGAAGGTGACCGGACCGCGTGTGTTCGGAGGACAAGTCTGGACATTCATCGAAGGGCCTCGTTGATGAAGCCCGGCCAGCCGATGCTCTCCCCTGGCTATACGCCTAGGCGGGTCAAATGATATCACGGGTGGTTCTTGGCCAGTGTGTCTCCGAAGTCATTGAAAGTTGGCGATACACTTGGAAGGGTTCGGTTTCGCCCGGATTACGAAGTAGGTAGGTACGAGGGTTGAATAAGCCAATGGCGTGCCGTAGACAAAAAACAGAAGTCCAAAGCAGGTGGCGTCGGTTAGCAGCGGCGCCTTGCAACGGGAGCAGCCTTTTGCCGTACGACGTACAAGTACATACAATATACGTTGTACCTACCTGCACATGCTTCGTACAACGTACACGAGGTCGATGATATTCCGAGGCAGGCGCCTCCGTGTAACATGGTGTGGATACACTTTGTCGAAAAGGGCAGGTGGGCCGGCATGTCAACTGTCGCTCCTGAGCTAGTCTCAATCGATTACGCCGAGCAACTTCGCATCTACAACATAGGCACCTACCTAGTAGGCACAAGTTAGCAGTTTACGAATATGCTTTCTGGGTCGATGAGGATTTCGATACATTCTCGGTGGTAGTAGGTACTTCTTTCCCTCTAACCACGTACGAAGTACACGAAGGAATGTAAGGTACGTTGGATTTAGTGTAGGCGTGCTTGCCTTGCAATCATCGACTAGTAAGTGGGGCCATTAGTCGCACCTACCCTACCTTGTGTTTAGAGTTAATCCTTCCTTCCGCCCTACTTTTCGGTGAGAAGCGTTCGTACCGGTAACGTTACGAAACCGTGACAAATCTTCTCTTTTCCATGACAGGTACGAAGCATGGACCAAGTAGAAGGAGCAGTCGACGATATTATTCCCCCGAAGATATCCGACTGTCTATTTTCTCTCTATTCCCCATTGTCTTGTTCCACCAAAATCCACCAAGGACGGTCTTCGAGGACAATCCGTAACAGCGCCGAGATGCAGCCGGCCGGTCTATCTATCGCTCATTCGTGTTCAATAGACCAAACATTTCACTCCTTTCACAGAGGGGCTGGGGAACCTCGCCCTGAATGCCGTGCTGCAAATGCATGTTGACTATCCTGGAAAGGGGTTTGGCCACTCGCAGGTGCCAATAACCCGCTGATTCGACCGTGCGACGACCATCGTGACAAGACTCGACAGACCACAAGACGGCGTGGCGTGGTTCCGAGTTGGGTCGAATATCGACTTGATCGTTTCTGGAAGCCTTCTCTCACACACCACGCCCGGCGACCAAGGACCTCTCCGCCCAACCCCGTTTTTGGTGTTCTCAACCTCTCTCTCGTGCCTTGCACCAACGATTCCTTGGGTCATCCTCCCAATCTTGGTCCTTGTCGTGCATGGTCTTAACCCTGGTTCGTCGGCCTTATCTAAGAGGCATGAGGGGAGATGGCGGGGACGGCCTCTTCACCTTCCTTTCGCGGTCTAAATTGGCAACATCCTTGGCGAGATTGACTTGATAACGTCGTTGTGCCCCACCGTCCCAGCTCCCTTCCTCCGTCGAAATAACATGGTAACACCAGCAAAAGTCAATGCCACCCGATCACCGGTGTCTCACCCTCATTCAGCCTGGGGCAACCTCTGACCCGAGTACCGAGTACTTCCATCTAGACAACGAACAATGAGCTGGTCGACACCCTTGGCCTTTGGCACTGATCCAATCACCCAAGCTGCTGAAAGAAAGCTTCCTCCCAAGGCACCCGCTGTCTCACCAACCGTGGTCTTCGCCCCCTTGACTCTGTGTAACCCATTGAGGTCGGGTCGCCAGAGACAAAGGTAGGATGGGGGGCAGTCACATGACATTATGGCATTGCATTGCCTACCCTTATTGCTTACCGGGCCTGGGGTAGGGTAGAGCTGATCGTCACGGCCGTCCCTATTCCTTTTCCACGCCGATTGGACCAGGATTAGACTGTCGTATCGCGTGGTGTGTTGCGTTATCTGCAAAGTCCTAGAACCGCCTGGACGGGATATATATCCCCAGCTTTGATGCCACCCCCCTCATACGCCTTGGCTGTCGTCTGTTCTTCTTCTTCTTCTTCTTCCGCCTCCTCCTCCTCTCCCCCTTTTTCCTCGTCCTTCTCGCCGCCTGTGCCATTGTCTTACCCACGTCTCACCCGTCCTCGTGGGTAGTGAGAGTTCTCCTCCCCATCGCAACCCAGACGCCCGCGGCTTTTCTGCCAGTCATCAGACGCTTCCACACGTAATCGACGTTGGTCAAGGCAAAAAGGCAAAAGACGGCCATGGAATCGACCGACAACAAGATGAAGGAGAGCTCATCGTTGGACCCGGCCCAGCCCACCGTGTCTACGGTTTCGGCCATCGAGGTCGAGGAGCCTCGCAAGCCGTGGTGGCACCCCATCCTCGAGCCGGGTTCGGCCGTCCAGATCGTCATCGCCGCCGCCATCGCCGTCGGTATCGGTATCGGTGTCAGTGCCTCGGTCGATGATATTCCAGAAGCCGCCCCAGCCATTCTCGCCATCCCGGGTAACCTCTGGTTGCGCGCCCTCCGCGCCGTCGGTAAGGTTCCTTTCTAGCTTCTTTTCTAGATTCCCTTTCTAGATTCGCCGCCTTGGCTCCTCATCGGTGGACGACGGCCGGCTTGCTGACTTGGTTTCGCCTCTGCCTAGTCTTGCCCATGATCATCTGCGCCATGATCCTCGCTGTCCAGTCGCTCCGTGAGATCACAAAGGGCGGCGCCATCCTGGCCCGTTGGACCGTCGGCTACTACGTCATCACCACCCTCATCGCCATCGCCTTCTCCATCGTCATGACGTCGCAGGTCTGGGCCCCGCTCATGACCGTCGCCAGCGACGAGTCCCTCGACCGCGACGCCAACAACATTGACGACTTTTCCGACCGCGAAGAGGTCAAGCCCCACGACGTCGTCGTCACCCTGTTCGACACCCTGATCCCCCGAAACATCGCCGCCGCCCTCGCCGACGACGAGCTGCTCGCCATCCTCGTCACCTCCATCGTCGTCGGCTACCTCCTCCCCGCCGACGGCCACTCGTCCGTCCTCCGCGCCGTCAAGGAGGTCAACGACATGATCACCCGCGTCATCGTCGTCCTCATCAAGCTCGCCCCCATCGGCGTCTTCTTCCTCATCCTGCCCAACATGTTCCGCCTCGACCTCAACGACGTCGGCACCAACCTCGGCTACCTCATCGGCGGCGCCATCAGCTCCATGATGATCCACCTCCTCGTCATCCTGCCCATCATCTTCTTCGCCTTCACCCGCCAGAACCCCTACCCCTACTGGGTCAAGAGCTCCGCCGCCTGGACCACCGCCTGGGGCACCGCCTCCTCGGCCGCCACCCTCCCCGTCACCCTGCGCTGCGCCCGCGAGCGCGGGAACCCCAACACCGTCGTCGACTTTGCCGTGCCCCTGGGCTGCCTGATCAACATGGACGGTACCGCCATCTACTTCCCCCTCGTCGTCGTCTTCCTGGCCCAGACCCAGGGCATGACCCTCAACGCCGGCGACTACATCCTCATCCTCCTCCTCTCCACCCTCGCCTCCATTGGCACCACCCCGATCCCCTCCTCGTCCCTCGTCCTGACCGTCATGATTGCCACCTCGGTCGGCGTGCCCCTGACCGGCATGTACGCCGTCGTCGTCACCATTGATTGGTTCCTCGACCGCTTCCGCACCATGACCAACGTCTCGGGCGATTTGTTCGCCGCTGCCATTCTCAGCAAGGTCACCGGCATTACCGATCCCGAGATTTTGACCGATGACGAGGTGGGTCAGGTCCACGGCAACACGGTCCGCGATAACGAGGACCGAGTGTAGACCGGCCGGAGAGAGGAGCGTTTCTCATGTTAAGAGCGTGAAGGCGGGAGTGAAGCGAGTATCTGTTGTGTGTGCTTTAATATACACCAATTTGACGTCTCACTTGCCAGGTGAATATGTATGGTTTGTGAAGTGGTCATCTTTACTATCCCAGACTTTGCGGCGTGTATGGTTGTAGTTTGCCATTCACGATTCCACCATCAATCTCTCTCGTCGCAACTTGCTTTTTATAGAAAGAAACGAGATTAAGATTAGGTGTGGTCCAAGGAAGCCCCTTGCCAACCTGCGAAGGCGTATTCAGCACAGACTGGCTGAGCTTGGCGAAATACTCCCAACAATCCGAGAGGCGTGCGTCCGTGTGAAGACAAACAATACGTTGTAAAGCTGACCCCAACATGGGTTCCCATACCCGACGCCGAGGCCAACGCTAAAGAACACACGCTTACTCAAGTTTGGACAAGCTAAGCCGTGCTGTGCTATCACTCTCCCGTCTATACCAACTAGTCCACATCCCTTGGCGGCGACTCTGGGGAATCTTCCCGTGGTGGCGCTTCAGGACTCCCGAGTCTAACCACTACGAAGTACAGCGAACGCATAGCTAGCCGCTAAGGGCAGAAGCCTTTCGATGACGAGGAGAGTCTGCATAAGCAAGTCATGAGAACGTTGAGGGAGCGAATGGGTACGGATTGGCCGAGCGGTCTCTACGAGAAGAGGATAGCATGTAAATACATGAAGAGTACAAGTATCGCTAGAAGAACGAATGCCGACCTTTCGTACATATACAAGAAGCGATCCTGCAGAGGCCAACTGCCTGTACGTACGTATAGATGTATGGACCTTTATGTACCTCATCAAATACTAATGCGAGTGTCCCCATGGGACGTGCGACGGTAAGCCATATCGTCTCCAGACCATGGGGCGAATTATGTGCTGGGGAACATGTGTCTTATCACATGTTGCGCGGAACCCCTTGAAGCGTATTATCGGCATGCGAGTGAAAACCAGTAGACCGCTCTCCGTTCGTTTCCCGTAAATGACATGCGCCTCCCTCACGTGTCCCATTATTATAGCATGATCCAGGCGGCGACACCGACGAGCGAGCTGAGGAGGAACGGGCCGAGTGCGGGCAGAGGCATGGCGGCAGCGCTATCTTCGTCGGCCGTAGCATCAGCGGAACTCTCGGAGGAGGGTATCGCGGTGCTATCGGCTTGGTCGGTGGCGGCGGCAGACTCGGAGGCAGAGGCGCTGGCGGAAGAAGTCTGGGCGGGCCTCGTCGAAGTCGAAGAAGAAGTGGAGGCACTGGTGGCCGAGGCGGTGCTCGAGGCGGCGACGTCGGACTCGCTGCTCTCGGAGGGCCGGGGTTCCTCGGAGTCCAGCTCGATGTGGGCGTGGGGGGAAGGCGAGGGACGTTGTTGTTGTTGTTGTTGTTGCGCGCGGCTGGGGGCGGGACTACCCCCGCCGACGGCCTCGAAGGACTGCGGGTTGCGGTACCAGTTGCCGGAGGGGTCGCCGAGGCAGTCGCCGAGGGTGACGAACTCGAAGCCCTTTGCTTTGCCGACGTCGATCATGTACTGGATGAAGCCGTCGCCGGTGAATTCCTGGACGTCGTGGGCCAGGACGATGAAGGAGGAGGAGCGCGGGTTGGCGGCGTTGACGGCGGCGGAGTAGCGGGCTTTGGACTCGATACCGCCGTCGAACCAGTCTTTGGTGTCGAGGTCGTAGTCGGCCTGTGGATGTGAGTGGGGGCATACAATAGAAGGGGAAATCATAAAGGAAGCAAAAGAAAAAAAAAAAGAGAAAAGACGCCAGACATACGACATGGTAGCCCAGATCACCAAGCACCTTGTAACACTCGTCGTCACACGAGGTATAAGGGGAGCGGAAGTAGGTGGGAATGACGCCGAGAATCTTGGCCAGGGCCTCCTCGTTCTTCTCGAGCTCCTCGACCTTGCGATCGTACGAGATGGTATTAAAGTCCGGGTGGCGGAACGAGTGGCTAGCAATCTGATGGCCCTGGGTGTACATGTGTTTGATGAGCGAGTCGTAATTGCCGGTGGTGAGGCCGTGGGGCCCGTTCTTCCCGACGACGAAGAAGGTGGCCGGGACGCCGTTCTCGTCGAGGGTGTCGACGATGCCGGACGTGAGGGGGCCCGGCCCGTCGTCGAAGGTGAGGGCGATTTTGCCCGGCGAAGTGCAGGAGAGGATTTCGGAGCCGTAGGGGACGTTGCCGACGGCGGGGCGAGAGGCAGCTCGGTCTGTGAGGGAGGCGTCCGTGTTTACGAGGGGGAAGCCGGGGGCGGCGGTGGTGACGCCGGACACGGCCGCGAGGGCCGCGAGGAGAGGAAACGAGGGAGCGCGAAGAAACATGGTTGAAAAAGAACGAAGGACAACAGTGGATGATTGTTAGCGAATGAGTGACTGGAAGAATCGTCGACGGCTGGCACGGCCAGGGCTCGAAGACGAAAGGAAATGTCGAGGCAAGTCTAGAAAAAAGAGTGAAAATCCCGGCAAGAACCCAAGAGAACTAGCTACGGAAAGGAGGCACCAAAGATCTTATACAAAGACCTGGCGACAAGGATGAATGAAACCATCCGAGTGAGGATCTGAGGCAGGGGTCCGTAGGAACGAGCCTACGGAGTGTCTAGCCCATAGCAGGCTCGGTCAACCAACGTGGACGACGGGGCATGGATGCAGAGGAGCGGACGAATGAACAGACGGATCCGAGGGTTATATCGGGAGGTATGCGATTCGTGCACAGGGCAGAGACCAGCTGACGGAGTAATTACGTTGTACTAGTAAACGTGTAGACGGACGACAGAAGACGGGCGAGTCGGGGAGCTCCGTGGTCGCCTCGAGCACCTGGAGTGTTTCTGGGTCTGCGAGCGGCGGTGCGTCCAAGACCCTGACAACCCCCTGACACGCCAAGACGCAGTAGGGGATGGACATGATGCCACAAACCGGCGGGCCGGAGCCAACGAACCAACCAAAAGTGATCGTTTGCAGGTAAAGTGGATGGGTGCCGACGACGCTAGGTTAGTATCACCAACAGCCAGAGTCGAAGTCGTATGAGGACTGAGAAGCGAATGGACTGAAGGCGGGCAGAACAAAATAATAGGTAACCGTTATAATTCGAACGACCAGGAGTGCAGTCGACCATAAGGTCGGTATTCTGCAGTATTTCGAGGAAAGACTCATCAATCACGGATGTGTAGTTGTAGTTGATGGGATATCATACCCGTGAGGCGCATCGCCATTACCATTGCCATGTGCCGCGGGTGTTCTAGATGGTCGGGTCTGGCTCGCACGTGTGCAACGTATGTATTCGTACTTCGTAGGTACCCTGTACGTTGTAGTTAGCGCCTCTTCCGACGAACCCGCACGCCACAAAAGTACATGTTCGTATTCATCTACCAAAGTCCCGCCACCGTTCCCCTAGAGCCGAGTACGTTGTATGGAGGTTGTACAACGTAAGTACCGCAATACATACAGAGTCTCTGGGGTAAGGTACTTCGTACTCTGCAAATACAAGGCATTCGCAAGAACTGAGCGTTCCGACCGGTTATGCAACGGGCCTAACTTTATCGAATAAGGAAAGTGCCCCGCCTGGTACTACTGCAGGTACACGGCGTAGCCTAATCTTCCGAGACTCTTATTGGCTCACCTGAGCGTACTAAATTGGTCATATTGGTAGGGCAGGAAATCTCCGGGCCTCTGACTAATCACATGAGTGAAGGCCCTGGTCTCGGGGAATTGGCCGTTCTCGCCTGCCTTCGCTAAAAGTAATAATCATTACAATTCGCCGAAAGAGGAGAGCGACAATAAACGAAGCGCACACACCACAATCGGACGAAAATCGTCGCTTACAAAGAAGAATCCCCGTTCCCCTGATTGGTTTTTTTTCTTTTTTTTTGCTTTTCTTTTTTGGACAACACTGAGTCCTGGGGATCGAGACACGCATTGAAATGACGACGGTTGGAGGTTAGCTGCAACAGACCACCCACGATTGTCTCATCCTGAGCATCATCAGCCGATCAATGCCCAGGATGTCTCGGCATCGGAACCGACGCCCCTCCACCTGATCGATGAACCGATCGGCCATCTAGCCCTATGGTGTATCGCATCGTATTCCTTGCGACGCATGCACAAACCTGTGGCCAAGACCCGCTTACTGAAAAGATCGTCGTGGAGGATCATCCGAATCACAATGGCCAGGTCTGACAAGAATAGACTGCAACTTTGTCTTGGTGAGAATCTTGGTGAGATGGCGTAAGTCAGGCACTGTAATGGATTAGAGACTGTACAAACGACTCGTCCCGTCACTTCGTCTGGACGATGGTCCCCCTCATCGATGTCTAGTTCACAGGTGACCTACAACGAACCGGCTTGCATTACTTGGTTCGTGAAGCCGTTATCATGTAAAGACCACTTGTCGTGAAAACGCCATATATTATATATTCATATACCTGTCATGTTCCCTTAAAAGACCCGCGAGGTCAGCGTAGCTAAGGGCCGATTTGTAAGTAATAAGGATCGGCTACCTTAATCCTTGAGCTATCCTTTGAGCTATTGTTTGTTTGTTTTTGATTTTTCTCATCTTTGTGTCTCGAAATCCTCGAAAATCGTCAAAACTCGCGCAGTTGTCGAACCGTTAAAAATGTAGTTCAAGCACTCAACAGCCTCTTCAAGTAGGCCGAGGGGTTATTGAAGGGGATTTCCACCCCGACAATGTCGGCGACCAATTGTTCCAGATCGCCGAGCTTCTCGATCTTGTACTTGTTGAGGATGTACTTGCGCTCCGACGGCGCCAAAACCGCCATGAGGCCGCCGAGGGACGTGATGCCGTTCCGCTCGCCGATGCCCAGCACCGTGGTGTCGATGTGCGTGGCGCCCGCCTCGAGCGCCACGTAGGCGTTGGACACGGCGCACCCCGTGTCGTTGTGGAAGTGCGTCTCAATGTCGCAGCTCAGCACCTGCCGCAGCGTGTGGATCTTGTCGAACACCTCGAACGACGTGGCCCCGCCCACCGTGTCGGCGATGCCCACGCGGTTCGCCCCCAGCCGGTCGACGAGGGTGTACAGCTTGATGATCTCGTTAAAGTCGGACCGGAACGAGTCTTCGCCCGAGAACCGGATCTCAATGTTGTTCGCCTTGACGTATTCGATGACTTCCTGCGCCTTGGCCGCGATGAAGGCCATGTCCTTGCCGTGGGAATGCTGCATGAGCTGGGAAGAGGTGCCAATGCACATATTGCTGTCAAGTGTCAGTTTTGATTGCCACTATAATTTCATGCCGAGTAGAAGACGACATACATTCCATCAACGCCAGTCTGGACGGCGATTCTCGCGTCGTCCATGTGACAGCGGATGTGGCACAATATCTGAACCATTCTGTTAACAATGCTGTCGACGTGGTCCAGTTCCGTGGTTCGCTTACCTTGGCCCTCAGGCCCAGCTTGCAGAGAGCCTCGCAGTCGGCCCGAGACTTTTCGGAAGCAGCAGGCGACGTTACTTCAATCTAAACGTATGTGTCAGTGCGCATTCTCGCGGCTTCTTTTTCGGAGGGTAGGCGAATCATGAAATTCGCGTAGCCACATGGGTCATACATATTCGACGCCAAAGTCATCCAAAGCCCGGGCAATGGCAATCTTCTGCTCCGTGGTAAAGTACGCCGTTGCAAACTGCTCGCCCTCGCGCAGGGTGCTGTCGATGATGCTAAAATTGGACAGGTTGCCCGAGGAGCGCATCGAGGTAGCGGCCGTGCTGACGCCTTCGTCGGAAGAAAAGTCGCTCTCGCGTGCGAGGCTGCCGGCGGACGACGAGCAAGCCGACGAGGGCCTCTCGCCGGTGGTGCGGTCGTCGCTTACGCTAAGCTCGTGTAATTTGTCGTTAAGAGTAGTAGGGTTGATTCCATCCGTGCCGACGACCGGGCTCGTTACGGAGGTCTCCAGGACACCGCCCGGATTGCGCGATGAACGTCCTATACGCGAGGGAGCCGTGTCAGTTACCAGCATAGCACGGCATGGCGAGTGCCTCGAGGACGGACGGCTTTCTCTCACCATTGACGTCCGAGTTCGCGCCCTCCCCCCTCCCCCCCTCAACCCCCTTCCCCTCCCCCGCCCCCGCCCCGTCGCCATCCCCGTGGGCGCCCTTGTTGACACTGCTGGCGCCGTTCTCCAGGGTATGGCTCGTATGGTGGCCGATCGGGTGGGATCCGTCGCCTCTGATGCCGCTATTGCTGCTGCTGGCGCCATTCCCCATGGTATGGCTGGTGTGGTGGGAGATTGGGTTATCGGCGGTAGACATTGTATCTGTTGTAGCATGCGAAGCGGGCTTAATCCATGGAATGAAAAGTCACCGGTACACTTTGGGTGGTGTGTGTGTGTGTGTGTGCACGCGAGAGTGTGTGTGGGTTGGCGTAAAAGTCGGTTGGTTTAGTGAGGGGAAGAAGTAGGGGAAAGATGGAGTGGTTTTGTTCGGTACTTGTATTGTGACTCACAAAACACGGGACACGAAAGTCGGAGAGAAAATAAAAAAAAATAAAAAGGGTAAAATGGAAAAATGGGAAAATGGGAAAAATGGAAAACAGGGAAATGGCGTGCGAAAAAGGGTCAAGCCAACGAAAAGCCGGAAATGCCGAATCGTTCACCACATCACGTAAAATCGAATCCACTGAGGCGAAGTAGTGGATCTGCGGCCATTGTATCGTTTTGCCTCCGACCTCGGTGCATCTACGGTTAGTACAGAGTACAGATTCTTTTATCCGTACTTTCGCCTCTCACCGTTTCGAGTTTCAGGGACAAGAAGCCGCGGGCCGCACCGACAGATACAGGTACAGGTACAGCGCGTGTACCGATGTATCAACTCATCTCGATCGATTGCATCGCTCGACGGTGATGCTTCAGCTGTGTTTCTCCAGCACCATCTACCACCATCACAACTAACGGCACCGTGCCATTTCCTAAAAACTCAATCAAGACGAAAATGGAGAAGGGAGGCAAGGAAGCTGGGTTTGGAATCCGAGCCGCCCCTCGCCGCGTGATCCGATATGCTTCTCTCTTTTCGAAGTTGCGTCTTCAGACGGCGCGCATGATCTGGCGGAATTGCTAAAGAATGGCCGTCCCATAGCGATGGACTTGACTTGGTGATGGGCTTGCGCCTTATCTTGCCTATCTTGGTAATCTTGGCACTCTATCGTGCCGGCAGGCATGCTATACTGTAAGCGAGCTTGACCGACCACCTCACTGATGAGTGATCGGTGGTGTTGCCTCCGATTCCTCAGTTGGTGAACCCCTCACTCCAGATGAAGAGTCGAGGTTTAAGGTATTCTGCATACAACGTATGGCACCTTCCTAATCCAACGTGCTAGCCTTGACTCTCAGCCCGGTCTAAGCCCACATGCAAATTCCAACCTTATAGATACGACCTGCCCTACACGGTACGGTAGTCCAGACCCGGATAATGGTTCTAATTCTTCCCCTGTTTATAATATCAATGTGGCGATTGGGCGAAGAGAACTTGATGATCCCCTCCCTGTGTCATGGGCAACCAGTACACGCACCGTGTAGACCAGTTCCATCTCTCCCATCTCTGGCCCTCCTACCCGATCCCATCCCGTCTCGTCTGGCCCCGCCTCAAAAAAATCGCACGGGCGAGCAGATTTCCCTCCCGCCTGTGTCCCGTTACGTTTCATTGCATTGGCATATCCAGGTTGTTTTCTTCCAATGAAAAGCGTCCCTTGGCCACATCGACACAAGCGATTGGGACGGCAACGTCGAGTTCAGCCTGGGCTCTTGGTCCACCGAAATCCGATCGACGAGAGCAACTAGGACTTCTAGCACTGGATCCACAACCTCAATCACGCGATCGCCAAGGGATTCTCCCAGGTGTATAAGATCGTCACTTACAGCACGGAGCGTCCCTGGCCCAGTCTGTCTTGCACCTTGGTCCTTATAACATCCGCAGGTGGCGCCCAATCGCCAGTTTGCTCGGGGCAGGCTGGGGCCGTCTGGCCTTACCTCCTGGGCTTTCAGGCGATGCAGTTCGACATTGTGATCCGTGACTACTGGCTAAGGTGGGGCGGGCGCCGTTACCCTCAGTCAAACAGCATGCGCGCCTGCCGTGTTATGCATTCCGAGGTTCCTGAACTTCCCTCACGTTTTGCGAGCTGTTGTCTCGAAGCGTGCCGGCGTGCCCTTCGCGTGCAGCAAAGGAGGGGTGACAGACCACTGATGCGGGCAGGGTGCTCCGGAGTCTGAAAATGCTAAGTATTCCATGTGCGGTTTTCCGCCGCCTCTTCGTATTTGTTCCCATCTGTCCACGTGGTAATTACTGGATTCATGTCGGATTAGGTATACCGATGCTTTTGATGCGTAAAGCGTAAGAGCACGGTCTAGATCAAGCAGAAGTCAGAGATGGAATGATACATGTATGCATAAGCGAATCTTGCGTAATTCTCTCGTTCACAACTCGAGAACTTGGACGGAACTGCATGGAATGCGTGGTTTCATGGTTCTCTCATGAGAATGTATCAGGATGAATATCAGTATCAAGCCATGATACCATGACTGCACCTGTGGCTATGTGCTCTTCCGTGTTTTGTTTCCATTTCACGTTATTGTTTGGTTGAAAAAGAAACGCACGGGGTGTTCCAGGCCTGCCTGTAGACATGGCTTCATGTCTTTTGAAAGAGCTTGAGAACATGATTATTCTTCGACGAGGCTGATGACAGCTTCCCACACCGGAATAGACGTGATGTCCCTTTCTTGGCACGGACCGGTCCAGGGCGGACCCGGGAGTCCGGCTCCACCATGGCCGGCGCAACATCCGGCCCCCAAAAACGGATGTGCGGGGTAGCTCCAGAAACGACTACCGATGTACAGGTGCCGAGCGGCAGACTACACGCCGGCGTCATTCGGACTGGAATTGTTGGGTTCTGACCTCCACGAGAGACCGCCCAAGATTTTGATTTGTATTTTTAGAAAGTTCAAAAAGGCTTAAACCGTTGGGTTGCTGGCTAATTCCACAGGTTTCGGTTCGAGACAGCTAAAACATAAATAGGCGCAATGGATTGGACGAGTTGGAAAAGCCGCAACACGGTCTGAGAGAGACGGGCACCGCAATAACACACCATAGTTTCGGAAAGCGGGACACCGATAACACCTTTAACCCGTTGGCCCGACTCTACGAGACTTCTCCCATGATCGAGTGGTTCGACCATCATAGGCCAGGGGAAAACACCCCGTAAAATGGATAAGTAGTCGGCCGCCAAAAGTCGAGACCCTGGAGGCCATGCGGGTAAGTTACTGTCGCGTTGAAAAATCCAGGAGGCATAAGTCGTATAACATAGAGACAAGGAGTTGATGAAGGGACTGGACCATAAACAAAAAAGGCCAGGGAGAAGAGAGACAAATGAAATAAGAGGCAGCTTCTAAAAATGCGTTCGGCTGCTTTTCTTCTATTGTACGACAATTGTCCCAGCCCGAAGACAAAGCGAGGGAGACGCTGCAGTCAGAGAGTAGTGGCATGATTGGGGAAACAGAGGGATCGATCCGCTATTCAAACCCGAGATAGTTCTGCGGAACTTGACGCCTAGAGAAGAGGCGATCGTGACGGAACTTCCGAGTCGCATTGACTGATGGGAGTATCGGAGATGTAGGTATCAAGGCCCTGAAGAGGGTCGTGGACTCATAGATATCGTAAGCCTGGTGGTGGTGAATGCCAATGGTGACACGTAGAGGAGGTCGGCTTGAAGCCACTGGCACAGTGTAGGCGTCTAGGCTCGGTTGTCATACCCTGAACCTGGGCCTGATCGAGCGAGAAACGCAGACCAGCCTGTCCAGGCATATTTCACTTTGTTGAGCAGGCTGTTGTTGAGCGAGAGGAGGATGTACGGAAGCGTCAAAGTGTGGCGTTGGTGAGAATAGAGGACTAATAAATGCTGTGTGAACCGCGGGGACGAACGTTGATGTCGACAGGGTATAAGCCGTAGTTGATGGCGTGTTAGTACAGCACACCATGGGAATATAAAGGATGTATTACCTTTCCCGAGTGTAACGCGGAGCCGCGAACGGGGAGTACTTGAACTTATATCCCTCTCGTGTGTATATAGACCCTGAAGCTTAGAGCTGTCGCCTGATGCGGCGTCAGGGGTCCAGGTAAGTATGTACTTTTATTGGCCTCTTCATCGTTCCCGAGCAGGCTGCGAGGGCGCCAATGAGCTGTTAACAAATCGGTTAGGTTCTCGTATAGTTCCAAACAAGTGACCAAGCTGCATTGGCGCATGGAAACGGAAATGGCCGAAGCTCACTCGACACCTTTCCTTTGGTACCCCCGATGCGGAAAAGTGGACGACCTTGAGACGGACAGGGCAGGTTTCAGGGGACACGAGTCTACAACGTACAGACCCATGTAGTATAGCTAGGATACTATACGTTGTAACATGCTATGCTGATCCCCCACGTGCAATATAAACAATGAGACAAGTAATCCATGTTAATGAACCAAACTCGAACGGTGTGTACAACGTACGCAGTTGCTCGGTTGTAAACCTCTCTGCCCTGCCCAAGCAGTTGCAGAGATCCCAGTTCTCTCCGCTGTGTCGTGGAGCAACAGGGGCGTCTCGTTCTCAAGGACCCTTGGAATCAACTTGCCTTGGTATTTCTTTTCTTGTATCAGGCCAGATTACTGGCCCTGCCGTGCTGGCTCGTCCAACGTACATATGTACGACTTCCACGGGTCCAGTTTCCTAGTCTGCAGGCGTGAGGGACAGTACTAGTGCACGTGTACATCCTGCACTGAAATTTTCCGAGTTCAACGTAACAAGGGGCAAGCAAAGGCGTGGACGTAGTCGTAGTGGGGGAATGGCAGGGGGAAGAGGCCGAGAGCCAGGTCGGACATGAACCACGGGATGGTATCACATAATTGGCTGCCCAAGAAAATAAGGGACTGGACTCTTCTGTGTCTCGCCTTTTGATCAGATTATCGTAGAGGCCGAGACTTGGACTCGGCCGCGGTGGCACCGTGGCACAGAGGCAGGGGTGGCAGAGATGTGAATAATGGCTCAAGATCTGGCCCTGTTGGCCAGTTGGCTGACGATCATCGATGTATGTACGAAGTATGTTTATTCAACTGGATACTGGATCGTATGGGCATGGGTCTTTCTTCTCTTCTTTCCCTTCCCCTAGGTAGGCAAAGAAGTAAAACTGGAGAGAGGTCAGAGAGTGGGCTCAGAGAGAATCGAATTCTGACAAGAGAATCACTCAGCCGGCGGAGAACATTCCCAAAAGCCATACAACGTCCTCGAGAACCAGGATATCTAGAGACCAAGAGGCACTAAACGGTTGGTGGTAACCCTTGGAGGAGAAAAAGTCTGCAAAATTGTTTCTGTCGGGGCTTTCCGAACCTTACGGACGACCCGACAGGTTGGATTCGCTACGGGCAGAAATCTTAACGAAAACGTTATAAGACTTAGAGTGGCGGGTCCGAATTCTCGACTCCATGGTGACAGTAGCGAGTGAAGTAGAGTACGTGGGCACGTGGGCATAGAGCTGTTAAGGACTGACGACGGCGTGATCACTGGTCGAGGAGGCGGCCCTGCTACTACGGGAATAGCCAGCGGCTAGCACTCAGAACGGCATCCCTAGGACCCTAGCACACCCGGCAAAGCCAAGACAGACAGCGTGCATTGTATGAGCCCATCTTTGCCAACATCACATCGGGATGCATGCCACGGTCGGTTCATAAGTGGAACAGCTGAACGGCTTTCGCGACACCCCCCCTCCACCATCCATACCTGGTGTTGGTACTTGTACAGGATTTCAGAATCCTTCTAGAACTCCGCGCCGGCTCGCTATTCGATGAATTTTGATTGTATTGGGAGCATTGTCGTGCGCGAGAAACCACACCGGGGGAAGCATGCAGGTGGACTGCTGCGCGACGGTGGATGCGCAGATGGCTGAGATGAGGACTGAGACAGCTCCGGGTCTAGTAACTCTGGTTGGCCGGCAAGAACCGCGTGGGAGGATTCGAGGTGGGAGACTCGTTGGAGGGTCCGCCTGAAGGTGGTCCATCTAACGGTGGATTAAGCGAGACACGAAGGGCGGATGGGACACTTGGGAGCTATTGAGGAGTCGTCGAGTCGAGTGCTGGAAACGTAAAGTGAGGTAATGCCTAGTCCTGGAGGACTATGGATATCTCCGCCGGAGACAGACAAGATATCATCAGTACTACGAAGTACGTGGGAGCGTCATGGATCGTGCACGAGGTACGAAGTACGAAGTACGCTGTAGAAAGGTGCCTGATGTGGTCAATTGTGATCGCGTGACAGAGCGGGACCAGAGGTAAATGAGACGGAGAAGAGGCGTTGTAGAGTGGTAGGTAGTACATCTCGTGTACTTGGCCCTATATGAGGTAGATATTTCCGTGCATTGTAAGCATACATATGCTTTAAATGACAGGGTTTGTTGGTATGAGATTTTTGGGTAGGAGTTTAGGAGATGATTGATGGATCGAGAAAGAACAACCGGCGGCTCTCCTTGGAGGTCGTGAGGTGTGGGGTAGAGGGTGGGGACTTTTATCCGCTTGCGGGCCAAGGATAGCTTGTTTTGGATACACGTGTGGAAAAGCCGTGACTTGATTCGTCGCAGACGAACCACTTCTTTGGACCGGACCTCCGATCAGTTACCCGTCATCGTTATCCGGTTTTATTTTTATTTGTTGGTAGGTATTTTTCTTTTTGCTCTTCCCTTACTCCTCCCCTAACCATTGCTTCCGGCACGCATTGTATTGTGTTTGTTGGCCAATTGGAAAGTGGCAAGATGTCATCCCCAGCGACAGTAGTTACCTTCAGTCTTTCTACTTCGTTGTCGGCTGCATGGCTCGGTAAGAGTGACAACGGTACTTTGGGATACCATCTGCCGTTTTGTGTATGTACCTACGGTATGTAAGGTACTGTATCTGGTAGGTACGCACAAGCTCAGCTGTCCGGAAATAGGGTAGCTTACTTTTGTCCTGTGGTTTCACGTTCTCATTTGAGGTGATTGCAACACCCTGGATGTTCCGCAATTCCTCATCTGTCCGGACGTGGAACAAAACGGCGACAGTTAGACGTTGGTCGCATATTCCGGGCTTTTGCAAGACCATCTACCTACCACATCTGTACCGGGCAGTACAATATAGTAACACTTGACCTTTCAACACCATGCGGTCGACTGGCACGACTCACGAGTCCACGACCGCACGGAAACCAACCACACGGTTCACGCCCTTCCCCCACGCACCAAGGAATGGAAACAGGCTGCGGCTACGAACAATAAGCTAGGACCCACGGGTGACCCTGGGCCCGGGAGTGAGATGGGAATTACAACGTACAACGTATCGATGCTCTCCCACTCCCTCGCTGAACCCTCGCTTGAGTCTTCTTATTCTGCAAAGCCGCATCTCGGTGTCACCATCCCTCAACTTGCTTGATCCCTGTCCCGCCGACAGATCCCCACGGCGCTTTGCTTGGCACAGCTGTCTTCGAGGTGAGCTCGTCGAAACCCATCGTTCATCGTATGCACGTGGGGAGCTAACGAGACTTGGCAGGCCGCAGCCCTCGAGCACCGTCCAGCCCATCCCACTCTTCTTCCACAAGCGGCATTTGCCTCTGCTTACCCTGTGGCCCGTGGGTTCTTTCTTGCTTGCCATGCATCTTCAGACTTTTCCTAGTCGATTAGTCTCCGTTGGAGCCAACGTACAACGTACGTTGTATTGCAGATTCGATTCTGCCCTACCTCACTTTCGAGTCTTCCTATGTACGTATGGCAACCAATCATGTCCCTACAGTCTACTGCTTCTCATTCTTGGGCTCACCGAGAAAAGGCAGGTTCTTTACGCTGTCCACCTATGACATGTGTGTATTCGTATTTACACCCAGGCGTTGTGCCCACGGCCATGTGGATGGATTCCTACCGCCTGTCTCGCCGCCTCGACCGTCTTTCCCTCGTCCCTGTATGTCTTTGCTTGCAATGGTCAAGGGGCCACATGCCATCGTTCACCCACATGCCCTCCTTCCGCATTGCACACCCCCCAGATTCCCAGCTCACACCGTCCCCTGGTCCCTGGTGTACATGGCGTCTCGTCTGTGAGACCAGAATTCCCGCTCCACCCTTTCTTTCCACTCCACCACGTCCTTCGACTGGTTCCACTCTTCGCATCTTGATCATCTTGGGCCTGGTCCTTGAGACGGGGGTCCCGCCATCAACAGGCAATCCGCATGTGCTCTGTCGCCTCTACCCTGCAGCCCAACAGGAACCCATATCGACGTATATATATATATCCCTTCGACTGTTTCCTACCTTGATCACCTCTTGGTTTGTCTCTCTCAAGCCAACTTAATCAACCGACCTCCGCCAGCAGGCCTTGCTTCCTAGCTTGCTCCCCCATCGGTTTTGGAGTTCAAAAAGGCCGAAACTTCTGTCGTCTTGAAAGAGAGAACTTCCTCTCCGCCGCCATCCTCTCTCATCCTTTTCACCTCTAATAAAAGACCGACGAAGCTTTCCTAGTACGACACCCGGCCACAGGACGGGCCCCCCAGTCATCACCATGGGCCCCCTTCATCAGTACGATTACCTCCTGGCCTTTGGCTTCATCTTCTCCTTCCTGGATGCTTGGAACATCGGTACGTCTCCTCCCATTTCGTCTTCTTTCTTCTATTCCCGGCTAATCGTTCCGCCCTCTTCTCCGCAGGTGCCAATGATGTCGCCAACTGCTGGGCCACCTCGGTCTCCTCGAGGTCGGTGTCCTACATCCAGGCCATGACCCTTGGTGCTATCCTCGAATTTGCCGGTTCCGTCGGTGTCGGTGCCCGTGTTGCCGATACCATCCGCACAAAGGTCGTCATGATTGACCATTACGAGGACAACCCTGCCATGCTTATGCTCGGCATGGTTTGCGCCATCACCGCCTCATCCATCTACCTTAGCATCTGCACGAGGCTTGGTATGCCCGTGTCTACCACCCATACTATCATGGGGGGTGTTATTGGCATGGGTGTTGCGACCCTCGGCGCTGATGGTGTTATTTGGTATGTTTTGAACCCCCCATACATACTCACGCCCCGATCGTGCAATCGTACGGCACACGCCGTCCAATCTGACACCATGGAAACCACAGGGCCGATCTCGACAAGGGCATCAATGGTGGTGTGATCCAGGTGTTCCTTGCCTGGATCATCGCACCCGGTATCGCCGGCGCTTTCGGTGCCATCATCTTTACCATCACAAAATACCTCGTCATGCTCCGAAACAACCCCGTCGCCAAGGGTCTCATCACCGTGCCCATCTATTTCGGTATCACTGGCGCCCTGTGCACCATGTTGCTCATCTGGAAGGGTGGTTCCATCGACCCGGACTTCAACGACGCCGAGCAGGCCGGTCTCATCGTCGGCGTCGGTGCCGCCGTGGCCCTTGTCGCCGGCGTCTTCCTCGTACCCTGGATGTACCGCGTCATCATCAAGGACGACTGGGCCCTCCGCTGGTGGCATATCCCCATGGGTCCTCTGTTGCTCCGCCGCCCCGAACCCGGCCCCCAGCCCGATGGCATGCGTGGCGGTATCAAGGACTTTTATGAGGGTCATCTGACCAAGGAGGAGCTGAACGCTCTCCGTGCCGGTGGCGCCCACTCTGTCGACGAAGAAGCCAGCCCCAACGGCGAGAAGAAGCAGCTCGGCAACGAGGTTTCTTCTGCGGACGCCGACTCGAACGGACTCGCTTCCGACGCGGCCCGGCGGGCGGAGATGTACACCGACGAGAAGAGCCCCAAGGCTGGTGTTGTCGGCCCCAAGCCCGACGGGTCCTTCTTCACCCCCGCCGTCCTCTTCTGGTACCTCAAGTGGCTTTTCCTCCGCGGTGTTGACCAGGACGTCCTTAAGATGCAGAAGCGTCGCAACGCCCTCACGGGCGACCTGGACGAGATCCACTCTCACGCCGCCCACTATGATAACCGCGCCGAGTACCTGTACTCCTTCCTCCAGGTCCTGACTGCTTGCGTCGCCTCTTTCGCCCATGGCGCCAACGACGTCGCCAACGCCATTGGCCCCTTTGCTACCATCTACGAGATCTGGAGGACTGGTGCCATTGAGGGTTCCAAAGCCCCCGTGCCCATTTGGATTCTGTGAGTTCTTCCTCTGTGGCGTCTCAAGGCTGAAAAAAAACGTCATGATGTATCCCGAAGCAGCTTCTAACATACTTTTTTTCTCTCTCCAGCGTCTACGGTGGTGCCGCCATCTCCATCGGTCTCTGGACGTACGGTTACAACATCATGCGCAACCTGGGGAACCGCCTGACTCTGCACTCCCCCTCTCGTGGTTTCTCCATGGAGCTTGGCTCCACCTGTACCATTATTCTCGCCACCCAGCTGAGTATGTCTTCTTCCTCCCCCAGCTTGCGTCTCCTGTGCAGTTGCACTGACCCGTCTCGAACCACAGAGCTCCCTGTTTCTACCACCCAGTGCATTACTGGCGCCATTGTTGGTGTCGGTCTCTGCTCTGGTACCTGGCGGTCCATTAACTGGCGCATGGTTGCCTGGATCTATGCTGGCTGGATTTTCACCCTTCCCATTGCCGGTACCATGTCGGGCTGTCTGACCGGTATCATCATCAACGCTCCTCGCTGGGGCATGACCAACTAATGGACGGATGCATTCCAAACTTGGGCCATTCTCGTTTCGATCACAGGCCCCCCTCCGTTCGTTGGCACTCAGTTTCTTTCATTCATCAGCTTTCCATCACTAGGCTTTTCAGGATTTTTAGCATATAGTATGCACGATATAGATAGTTATTGGGCGCAACATAAACAATACCCTCATTTCTTGTAATATATCAGAATCTAGATTCAATTCAGACACCCTGATCTGCGTCTTGCCTCACGTTTCGCCCACGGTCCTAGGACTTTCAACTTTTTGGACGACCGTTTTTAGTGGCCCGGTAAGTCCTGGGGCCGGAAAACCACGTCCTCATATGCATTCTCCTTGGCCAGCGGTCGTTGTTGTGTCGTAACTTCGAGACGGTGATGGTATCGCTTCATAGCTCGAAAACGCAGGGCCAATGGTACGAACTTTAAAGGGTTCACAGGTAGTCGTGTCGTAGTCGCGTAGAGCACGCGTGCGTAAATCAGAAGCTCACTGGTCAGCCAAGAAGAGGTTCTCCCTCACACCAACTGCAGTGCCAAGTACATTAGCGTTATGAGACTCGAGTGCACGAAAGACTCTATTGGTCAATGGCGGCTCGGCACAAAGGCCGTGCTATCTCTGCTATCTTTTCTAGTGGGCTTTGGACTCACCGCCTGTCATACATGTGCAGTGTACTACAGGTACAGTACAACGACGAGCGTCCTCTCGTAGCTTGCCTGTTCCGTGTACCGCGGGAAATACCCATACCATCGCTAGGTACCCGCCGGCATGAAGATCCTCCATCGTAAGTACCAACGTACGCTACACTAACCACTACAACGTAGGTACTTCACTAACCAACTATGGCAGGTTGACAGGTACAACGTATCTCGACACGTACGAATGAGGCATGCTTCCTTCCAGCAAGTCCACGAGAAGCAGGTAACGGGATAAGGATGACCGAATTTGTACACGTACCATCCCGATTCTTGTCCATCCTCGTACAAAAACCGGCATAGAGTTTTGTACCTAGGTAGGTACAGATTCGGTACTGTACAAAAAAAGTCCGTGTGACGCACGTGACTTTTACCCTAAATCCCCGAGCTGGACCCTCTTCCTATTGTCACCTTAAAAGCCCCAGGCTGCCCCGGACGTCGAACCTCGAGACCCTGATTTTCCAAACGTCCTGTTCCGTGTCTTAGTGTCACAAGTCAGTCCGGCTCCAAGCAAAGCATTTTCCTTTGCAGCCCGTTAGGCTCTACTGCCTTTTCTCCATTTCTTGTTGAGGATTCGCTCGTGCGAAGGTAAAAAAGAAAAGAAACGACACCAATCAACTGCCTTTGTCTCAAGCCCAGTCCAGCGACACAATGGCAAAGGAAAAGCCAATGGCGCCCGACGAGGCCCACATCTCGGGCCAGTCCAACAAGCCTCTCTCGGCCCCGGCCCACGCCCTCACGCACGCGCGGGTCGCCGAGGAGCTCAAAACCAACGCGCTTACCGGCTTGTCCGCCACCGAGGCACAGGCCCGCCTGCAGGAGTATGGCACGAACGACCTCGGTGAAGCGGAAGGTGTGAAGCCGCTCCGCATTGTCATCGCTCAGGTCGCCAATGCCATGACCTTGGTCTTGATCCTCGCCATGGCTGTCAGTTATGGCATCAAGTCCTGGATTGAGGGGGGCGTTGTTACCTTTGTCATCCTGCTCAACGTCGTTGTTGGTTTCTTTCAGGAGTATTCGGCCGAGAAGACGATGGATTCCCTCCGCTCCTTGAGCTCGCCGACTGCCAACGTCGTCCGTGACGGCGAGGCCATTGTTGTTCCCTCCAGCGATGTCGTCCCCGGTGATCTGGTTGAACTGAAAACGGGCGATACTATTCCGGCTGACCTGAGGTATGTTGGAAACGACCCTTTGTTGTAGACCATGGTCTCAACAGACGAGCATCGTCGGGGTTCATATGACTTCCCTCTGTCTCCCCTAACGACAATTTTCTGATCAAATCCTCTACACAGACTCTTCGAAGCCGTCAACTTCGAAACGGACGAGGCCCTCCTGACGGGTGAATCTCTCCCCGTGCGCAAGGCTGTCGACGCCACCTTTGCCGACAACACTGGGCCCGGAGACCGGCTCAACGTCGCGTACAGCTCGTCCAGCGTGACCAAGGGACGTGGCAAGGGTATCGTTTTCGCTACTGGTATCTACACCGAAATCGGTGCCATTGCATCGGCTCTCCGCAAGAAGGACTCTCGTGTTCGCCCGGTCAAGCGTAGGCCTGACGGCTCGGCGAAGCCGCATCGTTATCTTGAAGCTTATACGTTGACCTTGACGGATGCTATCGGTCGCTTCCTGGGTGTGAACGTCGGGACCCCGCTTCAGAAGAAGCTCTCCAAACTGGCCATCCTCCTCTTCTTCATCGCCGTTGTGTGCGCCATTATCGTCTTGGGCGCCAATCGATTCGAGGCCGAACAAGAGGTCATCATCTATGCGGTGGCCACCGGTCTGTCGATGATCCCGGCCAGTCTCGTCGTCGTCTTGACCATTACTATGGCCGCCGGCACGAAACGGATGGTGAAGCGAAACGTGATTGTTCGAAACCTCAAGTCGCTCGAGGCCCTCGGTGCCGTTACCGATATCTGTTCCGACAAAACCGGCACGTTGACCCAGGGCAAGATGGTAGCTCGGGGCGCTTGGCTGCCGGCCAAGGGTACCTACACGGTTGAGAACTCGTCGTCTCCCTTCGACCCAACGGCTGGCGACATTCGCTTCAGCTCGCAGTCTCCCAGTCAAATCGACTTCAAGAAAGGAGGCGACGCCTGCGGCAAGATCATTACGCCCGACCAGCTTTTGAAAGAAAGCGACCATGGGCTCGCCGAATTCCTGCACGTCGCGTCCCTCGCGAACCTGGCGACGGTTTTCAAGAAGGACGACCAGTGGTACGCCCGCGGAGACCCGACCGAGATTGCCATCCAGGTCTTTGCTTCACGCTTCGACTGGAACCGGCTTCGCCTGACGTCCGGCGACAGCCCTGAATGGACGGAAATGGCCGAGCTGCCGTTCGATTCGGACGTCAAGCGCATGTCGGTGGTTATGAGGCGCAATGCCACTGGCGAGCTGTTTGCGTATACCAAGGGAGCCGTGGAGCGCGTTATCCAGATCTGCACCAAGTACGCCCCCGGGGACTCGGCCACGCTCGTTGATATGACGGACGACTTCCGCCAGGAGATCCTGAAGAATATGGAGACGTTGGCGGGTCTTGGCCTGCGCGTGCTGGCCCTCGCCAGCAAACCGTACCACGTGGCCATGGAGAAGGGGGACGACGCCGACCGGGCGTCCATCGAATGTGATCTCGTCTTCCGCGGCCTGGTGGGACTCTATGACCCCCCGCGACCCGAGTCCGCGCCCGCCGTGCGGACCTGTCACGAGGCTGGCATCTCGGTTCACATGTTGACCGGCGACCATCCCGAGACGGCCAAGGCGATTGCCATGGAAGTCAACATTCTTCCGCGCCGCATGGACCGCGTCGCTGCCGATATTGCGTCGGTGCTCGTTATGACGGCCACCACCTTTGATGCCTTGTCCGACGCCGAAGTCGATGCTCTTCCCGTGCTACCTCTTGTTATTGCTAGATGTGCGCCGAGTACGAAAGTCAGGATGATTGAGGCTCTTCATCGCCGTGGAAGGTTCTGCGCTATGGTTCGTTGGCCCGTTTCCTTTGCTCTTTTTGTCTTTCTTTTTCGTTCTGTTACCCCCACCCGCCTTGCCATCCCAACTATATCACCCCGTTCTAACGCTACGACAACAGACTGGCGATGGCGTCAACGATTCCCCCTCCCTCCGTCGCGCCGATGTAGGAATTGCCATGGGTCAATCCGGTTCAGACGTCGCAAAAGTAAGTCCTGCCATCCCTCCCCCAACCCCTCCCCTTTTAGTCCCGAGACAAGCCCACTCCGTCTCATATGCCGGCCCCAGGATGCGTCCGATATTATCCTCACCGATGACAACTTCGCCTCGATCGTCGCGGCTATTGAGGAAGGCCGTCGTATTTTTGACAACATTCAAAAATTTGTGCTCCACGTCCTCTCCGAGAACATTGCCCAGGCAGGGACCCTACTTGTCGGACTCGCGTTCAAGGACCAGCGTGGCCTTTCCGTCTTCCCGCTGGCACCCGTGCAGATCGTCTGGATCATCATGGCCACGTCGGGGTTGCCCGATATGGGTCTAGGCTTTGAACGGGCTGTGCCCGACATCCTTCGGCGGCCGCCTCAGTCGCTCAAGTCTGGTATTTTCACTACCGAGTTCCTGGTTGACATGGTGGTCTACGGCCTCTGGATCGCCGCCCTCTGTCTCGCCAGCTTCTCCCTCGTAGTCTTCGGCTTCGGGGATGGGGACCTAGGCGAGCTCTGTAACGAGTCGTATAGCCCCTCTTGCGAGACGGTTTTCCGCGCCCGCGCCACCACGTTCGCCTGTCTCACATGGTTTGCTCTCTTCCTGGCCTGGGAGATGGTGGACATGCGGCGCTCCTTCTTCAGGATGCAGCCGGGTTCCAAGCGGTACCTGACACAGTGGATGTTGGACGTCTGGCGGAACCAGTTCCTTTTCTGGGCCATTATTCTGGGTTTCGTTACGTTGTTCCCCTTGCTCTACATCCCCGTGGTGAACACCGTCATCTTCAAGCACATGGGCATCACCTGGGAATGGGGTATCGTTTTCATCGCGGCCGGGCTTTTCTTCGCGGGCGTCGAGCTGTGGAAGTGGTGCAAGCGCATCTACTTCCGGCGCATGGACCGCCGGCGGCTGGGACTGGCGTGGAAAGACCGCGATGTCGAGGATCGCGTGTTTGGCGAGTACTTTAGCTCCGACTCGAGCGCGCAGGTGTCTGAGAAGGACGACAAGAAAGAGGAAGCTCAATGACAACGCAGGGGCTGGAAGCCCCGTTCGGTGGAGGGAGTCGTGGAGGTGGAGGCGGGTGGCTGCGATGGCGAGGAGACGGTGGCCACGGCGACTCGGGAGGTTGATGTTGACAGAGTCGCGAGAAGGGGGAAGCATGCCCCTTGGCCCTCGCTAGGGGGCGGAATGGTGGGTGACGGGGATGGAGCACAGTTGGTGCGGAGGTTTTGCTGTTCGTCTCGTGGTAAGGAGACGACAGCTGGGCAGGTGGCCCTAGGAGTCCGAGGTGGTGGGCAGAGCGAGTCGGTGTCGCCATCAAGAGGCGATGTCGGTGAGCGGATGCCCCGAGAGCACAAGGTGCGCGCGTCGATTCGAGCGCAGGGTATTGTCCTTTTTGGAGGGCGGCCACTTATCTTCGATTCTACTCACAGAGGTAACAGATTTTCTTATTTGTTTCATTTCTTTTTTACGCCTGCTCGAAAAATACAGAAAATAGGATTAGGACAGCTTCAAAATATACTCTCATTTCGTCCTCACGTGGCATGTTTCCGAACCGTGAACCAGGTGGCTGTTCGCTGGAATACAGCATCGATAATTGCCTCAGTTTGTCCAGGTTGAATAGCAGGGCGGTCTGACCAGGCGGAGGATTTCATTTTGGCTGGAAATGAGTGCATTCCATAGAACCCTTCAACTGTGGCACTGGATACGACGTGGATGTGTTATCTTTGGTTGGATCAAACTCGTAGGAGACGAGTATGATGCAATGGCAAGGTAGGTTTCATGAATTCGGGAATTGCCATCGGAGGATAAGAGGCAAGAGGTAGGGAAAAGAAGTGAAAACTGCTGGGTGATGATAATCTTCATGGCGATGGAGGGTGTGATTCTTCTGTTTGAGATGTACGAAATATGTGACGGACGGGTGTTTATTCTGCAGGTATCCATACCCAGACGTATATATAGGTATCCAACGTGGGTATAAATCCACTGCCGATTGGCAGATTTATACGCAGTCTGTGTTCTTTGACTATTACCAGGGATAATAATTTCTATTGATTTATTATTCTTTATTACGCTCTGTTGAGGTGACAATACGTAAAATAATGTACTCTGCGTAACTTGTCCTCAGGTATCCAGCGTTGAACAAGGTGGAAGGAGGTATTGAAATGGTACCTGAACATAGTAATTGGTTCCTGATTGCTGCAGGGAGATCGTCCTGCTACCGGCAGATACATGTCTTGGCAGCCGATTTCCATGTGGCAGGGTCTGGGCAAAGTCGAGGCTCCACCGTACTAGCCTCCTGGTCCAGGCACAGAGTCTGGATACTTGCCTCTACTCCGTACCATGCTTCGCACGTCTCTTTTGCCTATACATTCAGGTACCTTGGCTGTCTAGCTACCAGGAGGCCAACATGCCAACTTTTGGCCCCTGGTCGTGACTGCCTTGTAATCTAGCCCTAAGAAATGTTCCGGTTATGCTTAAAGTCTCAAGTATGTACTTTCCCACGGAGGCCTCTCCAGTATAAAATCTTTTTGCAACCCTGCCATGGACTTTGGCTTCTTCACTCCTCTTTATATTCTCATTGACGCGCAGTTCTCCAGCACGATCTACAGCAAAGACGGGCCTTGCTGCCCTCCTGGGTGCTCGCCCAACATGCGAACGCCAAGCATCCCTTTCATCACTCTTCACTGTGAGTTCAATGCTCGATCCTTTCCCCAAATCCGAGTCCACAATTTTCAGGTCTTGGACCCAGACTAACGACTTGCTTCTGGCTTACTGTAGACACATATATCCTTGCATGCACTCTCATCACATTTATCGCCCTCTATTGCTATGGTAACCTCTCTGCTATTGATGCTTTCTTCCTTAGCATGAGCGGGTCGACCGAGACTGGTCTGAACAGGTACGCCTTCCCTTTTTTACTCTCCTTTGGTTTTCTTTGAAAAGAAAAGGTCTTTCTCGTGCTCACGACCATCCTTCACACAGCGTCGATATCAAGCTTCTCAAGCTGTATCAGCAAATATGTCTCTACTTCCTGCCTCACATCACCAATTTGATGTTCATCAGTCCGCTCATTGTCGCTTTGCGGCTCTCCTGGTTCCACAAGCATATGAATAGCTACGGTATGTATAATGTCACTGGCAACCATCTCTTGTCCCTGCGTCAGCCTTTGACTCTCTGACATGACTTGTCTTGAATGGTGGAGAACGAAAGTAAACTAATGTCATCTGCGCGATCCGCCGCCTTGTCGACACCAAAGCCCGACGAGTATCTAGGCCCCAGTCCCCTGAGGACGACAGCATCGACTTCGAAGACGGCACAGGTACACAGGATTTCCATGCACCCGTCGCGGATACCCCCCGGCCTTCTTTGTCAGCTCAGTCACACGAGGAGGAGCGTTCTCTGCGAAGCAATCAAGAAGAGCCTTCCCAGGAGCTCCGTCATGGAGATGACGTTCAAATTGAGCACCAGGGGAGTCAAGGCAACGGCGACGATGATGCTTACCCGGAACCTCGCCCCTCCCTCCACATTAGCTACCCAGCAGAGCTTCCCAAACCACCGAGACACGAAGGTCCTGCGCTCTACATACCTCCCCCGAGGCTGCGTGATAGAGGTACTTTGACCGCCCACTTCACCTGAAATCCGTGTCGGAGATTCAATGCGACTGACGACAGATGATACAGGCCAGCCGTTGGTAGAATTGGTATCCATTCGCAGCCGACAGACTGAAAATGGTATGCATCAGATTCAGACCTCACCAAAGCCCCATCCATTTCCTTCCCCGTTCTTCTGTCATCGGCCTCCTGATTGACACAACCACTGCCATGTTCTTCAGAGGGAGACGCCATGGAACCCACCGTCTCTCACCCGCACTCATCCACGAGCCTACGCCGCCGACTACCGCATTGGTCGGGGCCGACCCTTTCTGCCGCCCGCTCCATCGAGAAAGTCACATCGTCCGCCTTTGTTCTGGGCGGCCCTCCCTCTCAGCCACCCAAGTCCCGGGCCCAAGCGGAGGCAGCGGACGACAAAGCTACGCTCGCCCAGAGTAAGTCCGGTATAGCGAGCCTGCCCCGTCTGTCGCGCTCCGTCACCATTGGCCGGAATTCGCGCTTCTTCAACCTCACCGAAGAGGACCGGGAAACCCTGGGCGGCGTCGAGTACAGGAGCTTGAAGCTTTTGTTAAAGATCACATCGGGTACATGTCCATTCTATCCGGAGACTCGCGCACCGCGTCGCCGGCCCAAAAAAGGTCTCGATCGGTGGACTGACGCGTGCCTCTAGCGTATTTCGTCCTGGGCCATCTCCTCGGTGCCATCTGCCTGATCCCCTGGATCCATAACGCGCCGAGCAAGTACAAGGACTGGCTTCAGGAGTCGGGTCAAAACGAAACCTGGTGGTAAGCAGCAAGGGGTTCTTGGGAAGGAAATTGGGGCGAACTTCCCCTCGGCCTTTTCTTGCCTTGCTAACCTTCAACCCCCTATTCCAGGGCCATCTACTCAGCTCAAACCATGTTCAACAATCTCGGCCTCACCTTGACCCCGGACTCTATGATGACCTTCCGAGACGCCACCTGGCCCATGATCGTCATGACCCTCCTCGCCTTTGCCGGCAACACGTGCTACCCCGTCTTCCTGCGACTCATCATCTGGATCAGCTCCAAATTCGTCCCCCGGGAATCCGTGACCGGAGAAACCCTCCGCTTCCTCCTCGACCACCCCCGACGCTGCTACACCCTCCTGTTTCCAAGCCGTCCCACCTGGGTCTTATTCGGCATCGTCGTGCTCCTCAACTTCATCGACGTCACCCTTATCATCACCCTCGACCTCGACAACCCCGCCGTGAACACATTACCCATGGGACCCCGCATCCTGGCTGCCCTCTTCCAGGCTGCGTCGGCCCGCCACACCGGCACCTCGAGTTACAGCCTCGCCGACATGAACCCGGCCGTGCAGTTTAGCCTTCTCGCCATGATGTACGTCGCCGTCTTCCCGATCGCTATTAGCGTCCGCGCGTCGAATACGTACGAAGAGCAGTCCCTCGGCATCTATATCGACGACGAGGTCCCCGTCGACGAATCCAATGGCCGGAAATACGTCCTCATGCACATCCGGAACCAGCTCAGCTTCGACATGTGGTACATCTTCCTCGGCACGTTCATCATCTGCGCTGTCGAGTCGACCCGGATCATGGACGGAACAGATCCCGTAAGGCCATCTATCTGCCCGCACCTACCGTCTAACTATATCCCCTACCACGATGATAAGGAGGTCAGGCGAGAAAGCAACCACTAACACTCTTCTTCCTGGCCAGGGCTTTGCCGTCTTTCCCATCTTCTTCGAAGTCATGTCCGCATAGTATGTTGTTTCCGTTCTTTTACCCTTCGCTCAATTTGCGTAAAGTTGCAAGTGAGGATGGCTGAGTTTTCCCTGTTTCTGTCCAGCGGCAACGTCGGCCTCTCGCTTGGCCACCCCGCCGTTTCGACCTCGCTCTCGGGCCAATTCCGACTCGCGAGCAAGCTCGTCATCTGCGCTCTCATGATCCGTGGACGGCACAGGTGGCTCCCTTATGCCCTGGATCGTGCCATCATGCTCCCGAACGAGCGGGCCCGCCGAGGCTCCCTTGGACAGCAAGCCGACGAGGACGAACGGGAGGAAATCAAACCAAACGACGAGAACGACAAGTCTCTCGCCGTAGGACAACCCCTTGCGCCAGCCGTGCCCGGAACTTCGTCCTCGGCCTCGTCTTCTGCCGTGTCGACCATGTCCGCGTCCAGAGGCCTCGCTGATGCTTCATCGCTCGAAACAAGGACGCCCCCCTGAGACTGCACTTGTACGTGGCAAGGTAGGAAATTGTGGGTTTCTGGTCCAGTTTTTGGGAGCGATGTCTCGTGCCGGTACTGACCCGCCATCATTTTGTGCTGTCCCCTTTCCCCCCTTGGTCTCGTCTCGCAGACAACCACCCCTTTTCCCCCTTTCTTATTTCTCCCCCTTTTCCACGCAAAGCCCTCCAACCCCGCTGAGCGGTTTGTTTTTCTTTACCCCTTTTGACTGTAACGGTTTGTATTCTTTTTCTGTTCCGGAGTATGGGAAAAAAGGGGTTGGATGGTATCATTTCCTTTCAGCGACATTAGACTACGCCCATGGCCTGTCCTAGCGGAATATTTTCACTCTAGACATGCAAGCTCTTAGCAGCCTTCCTGTAGGCAATTAGTGTTTACCATAATTACAGAACATTCGAGATGCCCTTGGGTACGTCTCCTCTATCCAAGTCTAGTCTACCCGGAACCCGGACTCCCGGAGCTCTCTCCGGCGTCAGCAGACTGAGCAGACTGTCCTAGCCGCTTATGTGTGGGAGGAAACAGACAGTCTAAACTCTGGGCATCCATTGACTCGTGCACAGTGCATCGAAGTAGCCTTTAGGCTTAGGACACTGCGAAGTAACAACGTTACTGTTATTTGTTCTTCATCATCCATCCATCCATGTCTCGCAGTCGCCACACCGTCCCCGGAATCTTCCCATCTCGTCTTTGGTCTTTCCCTGTCTCGAAGAGAGATAAGAATATCGTCATTTCCCTCTCTCCCAGTCCCAGTTCCTTGTTCCTTCATCCCCTCGAATCCTTTGTCATATGAGTTCCTTGAATTGGCCTGCCGCCTCGCCCATTCTCCCATGTTGCGCTGACCTATACCCCAGCGTGCCCCCAACTCGAGACCATGGCCGATGACCCGCGTCCACCCGACCCTCCGTCCTCCCATAGTGCGCCCCTAGCCGCCGATCTAGTTGAGTGTCTTCAAGTCCATGCATTTGGGGTTGGTTGTTAGCTGACCGGATGGACTCTCCTCACCGTAGCCTGCTACCCCGCAAGTAGCGTCGGCCGCCGGGGACGATGACGATGGCGATGATGCAGATTCGAGTCTAGTATGTGCCTTTGACTTTTTGATTTGTTTTCTTCCATGCGACCACCGATGCCGTGCGTAATATCGCGTTCTTGGCTGACACACAGCCGCAGGGGGTCGATAATCTTAGCTCGACGACCTCTCTGCAATCGAGCATCTTGCAGTATCGCGAGGAACATGGCCGTACTTATCACGCCTACAAGCCGAATAGTGAGTCCATCCGCTGTGCTAATTAGAACCGGGCAGATACGGGCGCTGATGCGAAGGCTTCGAGTGCAGTCGCATACGTGCTGCCTAATGATGCTGTGAGTGTGAGACGATCGATACTGGGAAATAGGGGTGACTGACACTGCCGACTCTTCCTTGCATACTGACCTCTTTTTAGCCGGAACAAGATCGTCTCAGTATGTAGGACCCCTTCTTGCTGCTGTGTCGTGTCATAGACAGGGGGGAAAAAAAAGGTTGCTGACCCTCTATGGATAGATCTTCAACATCACCTGTTTCTCTTGACCTTTGATGGCCAGCTCGCTCTCAGCCCGGCTGCTCGGAAGAAGGACCTTCGCCGCGTCTTGGACGCCGGCACCGGCACCGGTATCTGGGCAATAGACTTTGGTCAGTGGTCCCATTCAATATCTCCGTTCGTTCGGCTTTCAACTCGCCCGCCAACGCTTCGTTCTGGAAAGCTGACACTGGTTTGTCTAGGTGATGAGCATCCCGAAGCCGAGGCAAGCGTTCTTCCATTGCCATTCTGGCCCTCTCGCGGGCGTAATACCTAACACGGGGTAAATTCCAGATTATCGGTCTTGATCTTAGTCCTATCCAGCCATCATTGTACGCACATTTTCTCAAGACCTCTCAAGACTTCCGAGACCTTGCTTTCAAGTTGAGACTCCGAGACCCTTCGCAACCTAACACTGTCGTTTCCAGCGTACCGCCCAACGTCCATTTCCTGATCGACGACCTGGAAGACGAATGGGCCTTTTCGCACAGCTTCGACCTTGTCTTCGGCCGGATGCTGGTGGGGGCCATCGCCGACTGGCCCAGGTTCATCAAACAGAGCTACGAGTAGGTCCTTGCCAAGTTGCTTTGAAATGTTCGGCCTTCTTTCTTTGTACAGTCGTTGGAGAAAGAATGGTGGTTGATGCATTGGTGAAGCAACCTCGAACCGGGCGGCTGGCTCGAATTGCAGGACGTCTGCTTCCCCCCGGGATGCGACGACGGCACGGTCACCGACGACGAGCCCATCAGCCAGTGGTCCACCTACATGTTGGAAGCCACCCGCCGGGTCGCCCGGCCCGCCGACGCCGCCAAGCTGTATAGGCAGCAGTTGGTCGACGCGGGATTTGTGAATGTGGAGGAGAAGATCTACAAGTGGCCGACTAACACGTGGCCCAAGGACCCCAAGTATAAGGAACTAGGTACGTTTGGACATGATTCTGTATGCCTTAAAGCTGAACGTGGCTGACTTGCATCTCTGTGAGGCGCGTGGTGTTGCGAGAACATTGTGAGCGGGTTGTCGGGCATTAGTCTTGCGCTGTTCACGCGCGGTCTGGGGTGGAACGCGGCCGAGCTGGAGGTTTTCCTTGCTAGTGTGAGGAAAAGCATGAAGGATAGGAATGTCCATGCTTGGTGGCCGATGTAAGTTGAAGGACTTGACTGCACCCATGCACCCACATGAGTGTGCGTTCGACGGTGGCTGACTTGAGACATAGCTATGTGGTCTATGGGCAGAAGCCCGAGTCGACGTCGGAGTAGGGTCTTTCATGAGCCATGACACGCTTCTTTCATATAGGTGAGAGCCGTGAGGGCATTGAGACCAGTCAAGGGATGGAAAGTTCCATTCTGTCAGAGCAGGGGCTTAAGAGTAACCTGACGGAGCGGTGGTTAGCTTGACTCGGATTACAATTTACGCGCGAAGAGGTCGACTGGTTCAACGCCAGGACGGGATGCATTCAAAAGAAATGCCGGTATGTGAACAGCGAAGGGATCAAATTTGGAAGAAGCCGATGAGAGAGAGGCCTGGTGAGTTTTTAACAGAAAGTCGATCAGCGGACCGCCAAACTTGGATGAGTAATCCAAACTCGGCACTCGCTTCACCGAAGGCCCGAAGATGCCGGGGCTCGGGACGATTCTACTCCGTCTTGGCTCTTCAGATTACGGGCATGTTTTAAGGGGGAAAACAAATCAAACATCAGCCGTTCGCATGCCCCCTTAAACCCAGAAGAACCCAAGTCTGCCGCCAGAGATTGTGCGAAAATCAGTCAGCGGTACTTTCCACCTTGACGACAGTCTGGATCCGTCTTCGGAGTTGAGGCAATCCGCGCAGCCAGTGTCGTCACCCAGCGCGACATTCCCCACGAAGCACGTCTGCACCCGACTCGCCTGACAGTGACACCGGCGAGTCCAGGCTGCGGATAGCACCGTCCCCGGCAGAGGCTACGCCTAAGCTGTGGTGCGAGGCTAGGGCGCACCCATTGCGGGATATCTGCTGATGTTTATGGCGGACCCCGGGACTTACACGCCTATCGCTCGACCATGTTCTACGCAAGATTGGAAGTCTGTCCTCAAAGGAAATCTGTAAAGGGGATATATTCATCATTAAATCTCGTCTATGTCTCTCAATATAATGGCCGCACTGCGCAGCATGACTCCGTCAAACGATCAAAGGGAGCTCAGGGCTCCCAGCTTGACGTGATAGTCGTTATATCGTCATACAGAAGTCTGCGAATTCCGCGTCAGTTCGCTCCAAGTGAACCAATCCAGCGATCACCGCAGCTCGGCTGTGCGAGGCCACTTACGTTGTCAGGAAATCACAGTACTTGTCCCCCGTAATCTCATCGCGGAGATACCTGGCTGCGAGTTCAAACTTGTTTCCCTCGGATGCGGAGGAAATAAGCTCCTTGGTCTGCTGGTCAAGCACGCCGAGCACCTTGTCCTTATCGACCATGGTGCCTTCGGCCGTTGTGGCACCGTGCCGCACCCATTGCCACAGCTGGCTTCGTGATACCTCTGCCGTCGCGGCATCCTCCTGTACGGCTCCTAGTCAGGCGGACGAGACGAAAAGAAGGGAACAGGGGAAAGAAAAGGCAAGACGACTCACCATGAGGTAGTTGATGGCACTGCACCCGACCCCACGCAACCACGCCTCCACGTACAGCAGACAAACCTGCACATTCTTCGCGATCCCATCCTCGGTAATCGTCCCCGGCACATCCGGATTAAGGAGGTCCAGCCTCGTCACCTCCGGCGTGGTTCTAAGGAACGTCTGGTTCGCGGTGGGCATATACTCGTCGAATGCCTGCAGCGCGATGGAAGCCAGCGCCGGGTGCGCGACCCAGGTGCCGTCGTGCCCGGCGCGCACCTCGCGGAGCTTATCGGCGCGGACGCTGGCTAGGGCCTTTTCGTTGGCGGCGGCGTCGTCCTTGCGCGGGATGTGCGCCGCCATGCCGCCCATGGCGTGCACGCCGCGGCGGTGGCATGTGGCGATGAGGAGACGCACGTAGGCGTCCATGAAGGGCACGGTCATGGTCACGTCGCTGCGGTCGGGGAGCACGAAGCCTGGGTGATTGCGGAAGAGCTTGATGAAGCTGAAGATGTAGTCCCACCGTCCGCAGTTTAGGCCGGCGCTGTGTTCGCGGAGTTCGTAGATGATCTACCGGACAAGTTTAGTTATGGGTACGCGTTCCGAACAACTGTGGCTGTGTATATGATAGAACGTACCTCGTCCATCTCGAAGGCCGCATGGATGGTCTCGATCAGGACAGTGGCCCTGATCGTCCCTCTAGGAATACCGATATAATCCTGGGCCATGATGAACACGTCGTTCCACAGCCTGGCTTCGAGGTACGATTCCATCTTGGGAAGGTAAAAGTAGGGGCCGGCACCCCTGGAAATCAGCTCTTTTGCGTTGTGAAAGAAGTACAGCCCAAAGTCAAACAAGGAACCGGAGATAGGCTCCCCGTGAACGGTGAAATGCTTCTCGACAAGGTGCCAGCCGCGCGTGCGGGCGAGCAGGGTAGGCAGCGCCCGGTCTGTCCGCAGCTTATACTCTTTGGGGCCGAGGTTGAAGTCGACCTGGCGCCGAATGGCATCGTACAAGTTGACCTGCCCCTGGACCATATTTTCCCATGTTGGGCCGTTGGAGTCTGTGGCGAGTTTAGCCCCGTGTATCTTTCATTGGCGACGCGAAGGACGGGAGAAATGACAAGAAACACCAGGGCAGGAGACAGGACGCAGAAACGCACCCTCAAAGTCGGCCATGTACGCCTTGACATCCGAATTCAGAGCGTTGACGACCATCTTGCGATCCGTGGGACCGGTAATCTCGACTCTTCGATCAATGAGACCGGGCCCCGGCGGAGCTCCCCGCCAAGTACCGTCGTCTCGGATATGCTTGGTCTCCGGGAGAAAGTCCGGCAAGATGCCATTGTGAATGTCGGCCTGGCGTTTCTCGCGGAGTTGCAGGAGGCGCCGACGCGTAGGCTCAAAGGTTTTGTGAAGGATGGCGAGGAACTGACATGCTTCCTTGGAGAGGATGTGACGAGCGTTATCAGCCACAGCCCCGTGAATGGCGACGTCTCGTCCCTTGGGAGTATTCGAGGTCATGGTGAAGTATTGAGTCTTGATTTCGGGTCTGAATTCCTTTCAATGTTGTTACTGGACCTTTGAATCTCGTACATCACCCATGTCCTGTTCATAAAATCATGACGAGTACTAGGGGCCGTCCATGACCTTTTATATTCCGTCTCAGACTCCTCTCGGGCCAGGGGAAGTGTGAAGGCCAGACCAATCCGGGTTGGACGGACGTCCTGTCATGATGCCGTCTCGGCGCATCTTCCGCCAATCAAGTCATGTCACGGCCCCCGGAAGCCGGTGACGGGCTCATACGTCAGTCAGGCTTCGGCTTCGGCTTCGGACCGAGGCCGATATCGCCGATCCCATGGGTGACCTGACGAAAAGGAACCAGCTGCCGAACCAAACGCTGTGCTAAATTAGTGCATCATTAAATCCTGTTTTCAACTTCATGTTGGCCTAGAGGCGAACATCTTCTCTACCTCTGCCCAGTCTAGCTGGTCCACCCCGGTCAAAGGCAGAGCCGGATCGTGGAAACTCGAGTAAATCCCATCTGCCTCGAGATTTAAATCAACCCCTCCGAAGCTACCACTCAAGTCGCTAAAGTCGAACCCCAGGAAACCCCCCTGGAAATCAATGCTCTGGTCCATGGGGTCGTTGTCGGTCCATCCCCCGGCCGCTGGAGTACCGCCGGGCGGTTGTGGTCGCAGCCTCCAGGCGTCGCTCGCATTGTCGGGAATACCCTGCCGCGCCCCTACACCGGAAGATTCAAGTTGCCTCTGCGCATTGTCTGGGTGACCGTCCCCATCCTGCCGTGTGGCAGAATCGGTCCACTCGGAGTGACCATCCCCTCGCAGTGGCGCCGTTGGCCACACCTGGCTCGACATTTGCTGGACATCCATCAGACGCTGGGCCGCTGCCTTGTTCCCTGCCCGTGCCATGAAGGAGAGGATGCTGACGGCTTCGTGCATTTCGGGCGGAGGCGTCCGGGTCTCGGTCATGTGGACGAAGCCCCTCATGATGAGGATGAAAGCTGCTGAGAAGGTTGCGTCGAGGTCGAAAAAGCCGAACCGAGCTGAGTTGATCCGTTAGTGTCAGCATGCTCGTCGTCCTGCTGTCTGTGCTACGCGAGGTTCGGACTCACCGATTTGCTTCTGCCTCTGCAGCGCGGACAAAATCTTGATGCACTTGATCGCTGCCTCGTTGCATGAGCGGCAGAGCTGGGCCGCAATGGAGTGGGCCGATAGTTTGGCGGAAGAGTACACTTTGTCCTTGACCTTCTGGAGGATGATGGGTCGGATACAGAGTATGATGGCCTGATGCTGATCAGCAAAGCTCCTGAGAACCGGGCGCGAGAATAAAGCAGTCTGGACTGGTCTACCTGAAATAGCATGAGGTAGAGGGATGCACCAGTTCTCGTAACGCTCAGCAAAGGATTGGTAAAGTCAATGACAACGTCGCGAGGGATGGCCTGGCCCGTCTCATGCAATGACTTTAATATACTCTGAATCTTGCGCACCAGTTCGAGGTGGGATAAGGCTCGGTTCCCATACAGTGCTGTTCATGTGCCCCAATCGACCGTTCAGCAGGTGTATATGGTTCAGGGGAACCGCCGTCAAGGGGGCAAGGTTCACTTACACGTGGTGATTTCCCCGGTAACCCGGGCAATACGGACTTTGATATTCAGGGGTTCGGGGGATGGAAAACCAGGGGCGGGCCGAGGAAGATCAAAGGTAAGCTGCCGGTCGTCTGCGGCAGCCGGAAGTCCGAGGGCGGCCGACAAGCGGCTTTTGAACGAGAAACGAGATTAGGAATAAGTTCATCGGACTGACACGAGAAGGAATTGAACTCACCGGTCCAACATGTACGCCGTCCACCATACCCTGGTCCTGTGGGCTTTCTCTGACGGTAGACATTGCTGCTCTTTGTATGGCAAGGAGCAGCCCAGTGCCACGGCCAGACGTACTGCGCAGCCGACCTATTGTCCATCCACTGATCAGCTTCTAGCATGGAAGGAGACGAAGGAAAAGGGAGGAGAGAGAAAGGAAGGGAAATCGACTCACGTGCAGGTAGGCGTCGTGTCTTCTGCCACACCATTGCAAGTAGATAGTCACTAGACAGAGTATTTCGACGGCCAGGACACCACAGCCCCCAAGACAATGCAGGGGAGGCAGTCGCCTCATGGCTTCGGCGAAATAAGCCGCCCCTGGGGGCTCGACGAGCCATTCGGTGTTGTAGTCGACCAGCTTCCCTATGGCCATGACAAGGAGGTACTGGGTGAACCACATGGTCTTCATCTGACGGTCGCGGGACTCCGGACTTTGGAATAGGAGCGGCAAGGCGTCCAAGAAGATTCGGGGGTCTAGGAGGTGCTGAGAGGGCCCCATGTCATGGTAGAAGAGTTCGAACAGGTACTGGGACTCGTCTTCGGAGGGTAGAATCGGCGACGCGGGTCCCTCGACCAGGTCGGCTGTCGAGTACCATTCCGACCCGAGGGGATTGTTAGTTTCCCCGTATCTCTTGGGGGTGTGGTGGCCTGTTTCGTTGGGACTGTTGGTGTGGCTGTGGAAGAGCGACCTTACTCGAGTTTCGAAGGCTGGTCCCGTTGTACGCTCCGTCGGGGCTGTCGGGACTCGGTCCCATCAGTCAGTACAGTCGCCACGAAGGTAGATAGACTGACGAGTGGGCCAACTGACCGGCAGCGTTCGGAAGGGCTCGGATTGCATTCTCGTCGAGAGAAATGGCTTCTGCAACATTGTCTACCGTGGTGTTGGTAGCATTAGTGCTGCCGGGGCCATTGGTGCGGTCAGGGGATACGGCTGGAATCGGGTGATCAGTTCAATGCCGGTATGAAGTAAGGGCTATAGCAGAGAAGTAGTGTACCCTTCTGTTGCTCCTCGTACCGCTTTATCTTAAGTAGGAGCCCCTGAACATACCTACAGACAGACACAACACACGTCAGCATTTGGCCGAAAGGAATTACGGAGGCAATCAAGGGTACTGGGATCGAGTTCAGCATGACATACGACTCCGAGTACCGTTGACGACCTGGGCGATTGAAAACGCAGTCAAGATTCTGGCTAGCACAACTTCGACAAGGTCTATCACCAGAACATTTAACCTTTCGTCTCCGACAGCGCTCACACCTGGGCTCTGGGTCAGCACGTGTTCACTGATGCGAGCCGATCGACTCGGGAGAGTACAACAGGAACTGAACGAAGCAAGAGATATCTTACGCGTTGGCGGACCGGGAGCTTGCGGTCTGCTGGGTTGGGGGTGCCATATCACCTCGGACGAGGCTCCAAGGGGCCTAAAGCTGCTGGGGTTCTGGAACGGCTCCAAAGTCCGGGGTCGGTTGGGTTCATTGCCGTCGTTGGATAGCGGAAATGAGCCGAATGGAGACTACGTGACAAGATTATCCTCGTGAAAGACTGTCTGTGAATAACCGGGCGACCGGGAATAGTGGCAGGGGATGAAGACGGGACTCTGTCCGGCGACTGTCACATCCGAGGCTATGACGATTTCGGGAGCATCCCGAGATGCGGAACGGTATCCGAGACTAGGTCACATGACCAAACACGTGACAGTACTTCGTTTTGGAATAAGCGGGTCCTTATCATTTAGAGCCGAAGCGGCTCGCGTCGAGGACGAGGACATGAGGTCCCTATTCCAAAGGCTGGGGTTGGCCGATCAATGGGATAATGATACATACTTCGTACGTACTGTCGGCGGAACGCAGCGGAACAGCACCTTCGCATGCTCCAAACTATCTTTCGCCTAGCCAGGGACCAGACACTCGAAGAAAAGTCGTACAGCACTGTTCCCGAGCCGGTATGACAGTCACGGTCATCCCTCTTCCTCACGGGCCACGCCGACCCTCGCCTTCTTCGACGAAAACAACTCCGTCGATTATGAGAGCGTGATGCGGCACCTGAGATGCAGCTTGCCGCGTGGGGGTGTGGGGACTCATGATCCTCGGAAGCAACGAAGCAGCGCATGTCCTCGCAGAGGAGCATGCATCTGTCGAGCTCATCCGCCACGCCAGAGCCTTCCTTGGAGAGAGGCGCAGCGACGTCGTCATTGTCGCTGGTTGCAGTGCCATCGCTGAGGCGTCTGCGGTGGAAATTATCGACAAGTTGCAGAAGCTGACTGAGCTTAAGAGGCCTCTCTATCTGCATTCAGACAGACGACGGGTCGGGTCAAGACGCAAGACTCGAGATGGTTCTCAGAATCCGTGCGCCTTGAACAATGTTTGCAAAACAAAGCAAGACAACCGGTCAAGTTCGTCTGACCGACATGGCCATGCCATCTCCATGTTGTGGTGGTGGGCTTGCAGGTATCCGCCCTGGCACATGGCAGTGTATCTTGGAAAAATTCCTATAAAGCAGAGTGCGGGATATAAGGCCAGGTCCAATAAACGAAAAGCGATCCGATCGAGGCTGTGCCAACAGGGACGTGTTATGGCAAGGATGGAACGAGACACAGAAGGCCGAAGCGCGAGAGAGCGGGACTGTCACATTCGAATAGTAAACCCAATCTGCTCAATGGTAAGACAGCAGCCAATCTGTTGGCAACGGATGATCCTGACCCGAGCGCAGTGAGGAGGCGCAGGAGTTGAGCTTACGACACATGCTTGGCGGTGGCACTAGGCGAAAATCGCGAGACGGGCGCCAGGCTCAGCATGGTTAGGCCTAAGGAGATCCACTAACTCGCTGAAGCACGCTGAAGCATAGCGTGCTATACGCTGTAGTGTACACTACGCTGTAGCCCACCGAGCCCTACAAGGTGGGCCTGCCCAGGCCCTGCTCCATACCCCAGATTGCTGCACCAGTGACGTCCCTACGGCACTTCCGTCGTGGTGGAGTTGCCGAGACGTGCACACCGAAGCATGCCAGTGATCTGCCCGCATCGCCGGCAACGCCAGCCCGATGACTGACGGAGGTGACCGCAATAAATAAGCCACGGCTTCCAGCCTTATTTCCAAACACTTTTTGGCTTCGAAACTCCAGGTAGGTCATTGGACTTTGAATATCAAGCGACAACAGACGCAAAACGGGACAATACGGACAAAAGGGCATCTCAGACACTCCCTTGACCAGCGACAATGTCCTACCAGATGGACCCCCGGACATACGTCTATGGCGTGTCCTCGCCCTTCAAGAAGCGATACCTGCTTCCCTTTTGGGTGATCCGCATGGCGACCATGCTCGGCAACTTCATCGTCCACGCCTTCGCCCTGGCTTTTATCAGCCAGCACCGCGGCGAGATTGAACGCTTGAGCGACGAGTTCAACACCCTCCTCAACGTGGACGGCATCATCGCCGTCATTGCTGTTTCTTTTGTCCTCATCACCGTCACCCTGGCCATCGACATTGTCACCATCGTGCAGCGCTGCCGCCGCACCCTGACGCCCAGGTTGTTCCTCATCACCAACTCTGTCCAGGCCGTTACCTGGGTCGTGCTCTTGGTCCTCTCTCTTTTTGGCGCCAACACCGGCTCCATGGTCATTCTGGGTGGCGTTACCCTGTACGTTCTTTGTTCCCCTTGCCAAGTTGCCTTTCCTTTCCTTTCCCTCTCACTCCTCTGCCACGAAATACGCACCATCCACTCCGCCACCCCACTAACATGACCTGTCTACAGAGGCGCCTTCATCGCCCTCCTCGGCTACGCCGCCATCATCTTCAGCCGCGAGCGCAAGGGCAAGATCATCATGCTCAAGGCCGGATCCGTCCCGCCCCATATGTCCCAGCACCAGGGACCCGACTCCACTGTCAACTACTCCGGTGCTCCCGCCGCCGCCGGGCCCAGCGCCTACTACACCAATCCTCCCGTCTACACTCCCAACCCGGCTTTTGCCAACGTTGACCCCGGCCGCAAGGACGGCATCGAGTCGGGCCAGTCCAGGGAGCCGCAGCCTCAGCCCCCTAGCTACAGCTAAGGTTTCTTCCGCAGAAAGTGAAGTTTTGTCTTCATTTGTTACTCTACAATTTGCATACATGTATCTTCCCAACATCACGATGATTATTACCGGCAGCGGAAACCCGCAGGCCACGGAAGCCGGAACTTTGAAGGGGCACGGGTTTTACAGCGATGAGAGGCACCAGCCTCGGGACTTGGACAGGGGGACATGGGGCGTTTGATTTACTGGTCTGGCACGAGCATGTTGCATTTGCATTTTTTATTGCTTCCCTGTTTCGTGTGGTTGCATCGAGCGTGATGCTCAGATGTTATGCACATACCATCCATAACACGGATTATGAATACAGATTAGGAGTCAGCAGGTGCGGGTTTCGAATTAAACGTACAATACGACTCGATGCATTCCCACCGTCGAATCGTGCTCGAAGCAGGCTTGAGCTGAAGAATGGAAAAGAGACCAGTGACTTGAGCCGGGGCGAGTGTTCGGAGTATTTGGGGAGTCCCGGATGGAGCCAATCGGAGACTCTCCGTCGGCGATCCCGACCTAGATCTCCGTTACCCGATCGGGTGTCCACGCTCATATTGCCCCGCGTATTAGCCTGGCCTATGAATTATAATATACTTCTAAATCTGTCCATATGTGGTGCCAAAATGGCTTTCAAGCGAATTTATTACTCTATAACTTTAGGGTGAGGATATTCCGACTGGGGCAATCGGATATTCCGACTGGGGTCTTATGTTAACAGCCGGTGACACCCGCCCGCTTGTTCCGATTGTACCCAGATACTTCCACATACTACAAGATATCCGCGTAAAATGACCGCAGCGACGATACCGACGATACACTTAATTGATCGTAGCGACGATACACTCAATCGATCGTAGCGACGATACCGATACACTCAATTGATCGTAGCGACGATACACTCAATCGATCGTAGCGACGATACACTCAATCGATCGTAGCGACGATACCGATACACTCAGTCGATCGTAGCGACGATACCGACGATACACTTAATTGATCGTAGCCACGATACACTCAATTCATCGTAGCGACGATACTAAGTACGCTCAATTGATTGTGTACGTGTCTGTAAGTATCTAGGCACAAGAGGAAGTTGTTGCAGCTGGCGTCAGGCGTTGTCAGTAGGACCCCAGTCGGAATATCCAATTGCCCCAGTCGGAATATCCAATTGCCCCAGTCGGAATATCCTCACCCTAACTTTAAACATTGAACGTGCCGATAGTGATGTTGGTGATGAAAGGAGCCCTATTACGCCGTCGGTACGTTGTAAAACATACCTACATACAGAGTGGTGTGGGTCACGTGACCCACTCATCAAGTCATTTGACCGAGCCTCACCTGGGACTCACCGAGCACAACCAAACTTGAGTCCCCACATGTGTAATTACACAGTGGGGCGACCCAGGATATACGTTGTACATAGACAAAACAAGGACAATCGGAAAAAAACTTCACGATGGTTTAAACTGATAGAGTCGTCTATAGATGACCAAGATGCTGCCCGTTATAAATCCCATGCCCTCAGCCGCTCCAAAATAAAACGACACCTACAGCTTGGACACGCCCTGCCTCTCCTTCTTCACCAAATCCCGCAACTCCCTCCGGAGGATCTTTCCGGCGGGGCTCTTGGGGATCGCCTTGATGAAGACGACACCGCCCCGGAGCCGCTTGTAGGAGGCCACCTGTCCTGCGACCCAGTCCTGGATCTCCCTCGCTGAGACCTGCGTCGGGTCCGCCACCACGTATGCCCTACAAATCATCAGTTTGGACGACAGAGAGAGCGAGAAAAAAGGGGAAAAAGGGGAAGACAAAAGACACACCGTGGAAGCTCGGTCCCATCTTCCGACTCGACGCCAATGACAGCAGAGTCGGCAATTTTTGGGTGAGTAATAAGGAGCGCCTCCAGCTCGGCCGGAGCAACTTGAAACCCCTTGTACTTGATAAGTTCCTAGATACGGAGCAGCGTCAACGGCCAGTCCGCTCTCTTGACAAGCAGAACCCAACTCCCTCGTGATACGTCGGGCGAAACATACCTTTCTGCGATCAACATAGAAGAACTTGCCATCCTTGAAATACATGTTATCACCAGTACAAAACCATCCATCCACAAAAGCCTCACGGTTCGCCTGCTCGTTCTTCAGGTACCCCTTGGTGACGATGGGTCCGCGCACCCAGACCTCGCCCGTCTGGCCCGGCTCGACATCCCGACCATGCTCGTCGACGATGCGCGCCTCGCAGTTGGGCAACACCATGGATACGCTCCCCAGGGCCTCGTCGGGCGGGATATGCCTGGGCAGCGAGGTGAACCCGCCCGTTGTCTCGCTGAGCCCCCACGTCTGGGCGATGCCGCCGCGGCCCTTCCCCAAGCGGCGCTGGGCGTCGAGCTGCACGGCGGCGGATAGCGGGGCGGCGCCGGTCCAGGCAAAGTCGACCGAGTCCAGGTGGTCTGCGACGAGCGGGGAGCGGGCGATGGCGAGGAAGACGGGCGGCACGCTGAAGAACATGGTGACGCGGAGGGCGCGGACGTGGTGCAGGAAGCGCGGAAAGTCGAAGCGCGGCATCCAGTAGACCGTGCCGCCTAGGTAGGCCTGGTTGATGAAGTAGGCCTGCAGGCCGGAGATGTGGGCGGCGGGGACGTGGGCGAGGGTGCGGTACTGGAAGGAGGGGCGGTGGGTGTCGTAGTAGCGGCGCGTCGGGGTGAGGATGAGGTGGGTTTGGGCTACGACGTTGGCGTGGGAGATTTTGACGGCTTTGGGGATGCCGGTGGTGCCGCTGCTGTAGATGAGGCAGGCGAGGGTGCGCTCGAGGGAGGCCTTGTCGGTGAGGCGGCGCCAGGGGAGGAGTTTGTCGGAGACGGGGACTGGGGCGTCCGAGGTGGCGTTGAAGAGCCGAATGTCCGCGCTGCCGTGGTGGTGAGCGTCGCCGAAGTAGAGGATGCGGTCTGGAGGGAGTCCGGCGGCAGAACCCCCCTTGGCGGCGAGGTGTTTCAGGTCCGGGGTGGAGATGAGGAGCTTGCCCTCGGAGAGGGCCATTTGGCGGGCGAGTTCCTGGGGCGACGAGGACGGGGTCGAGGCGGCGACGGTGGCACCGGCGGCGAGGATGGCGTAGAAGATTGTCGGGGCGAGGTAGTGGCCCGTGAAGATGACTTGAACGACATCCCCGTCGCGGATGCCGTAGGTGGTGCGGAGAGTGTAAGCAAGGCGCTGGAGGAGATGGAGTTGGTTGGTTTTCGTGACGGCCTTGGAAGGGTCGTCGGCATCGGCGTGCATGATTGTGTTGTCCTTGAGCTTATCATTGTGAGGATCTATCACTTGATCAGCCATCCTACTCGGCGATGGAATATGACAAGTCAAGGCAAGATGTCGGCCGGGAGCTTCTTGGGCGTACTATCAAATATAAAAGTGAGGATATCCAGGCTGGGAATGTCGAGGGTGACTGGAGATCGGTAGATGATCTGTTCACCGCGACGGTCGACGACTGTAGCCATGTCGTGTTGTACGCAGTCTTGTGTAGGATGGCAGGTCTATGGTCTAAGTGAGGCCGTAGGAACGAGGTGAGAAAGCGGAAGGCGGGAACCAGAGGCCACAGTCGACTTTCCCGGAACTATTCGTTGAGCGATGGTTCTAGAAATTAGTAAACAACACTGGCGAAAAGAGACGAGGATGAAAAGGTGGTGTTGACCGTGTTGGTCTCGTGAATCCAGGACGGTCAGATCCAGCACTTTGGTACGTCCCTTCGCTATCCGGCAGCTTATTGGCGGGGTCGATTAGTGGTCCCTCCCCCGCACTCGGCACTGGAACCCCTGTACTATCCACTGTGGATTCGGTCGCATAGCGTCGGTTTGGGTAAGCCGCTGCAAGCCGATTTCAGGTGACGTGGGAGAATAGAATAAGAGCAACATTTTTCCTTTTCTTTTATGACTGTCCATCTCATACACCCTCTCATACACCCTCTCATGAACCCTCTCATACACTTCTCACAATTCTCACTCAACCATGACTCGGCGACGAAATCATATAAAACGACTATCCGTGCCTACCGATCCGGATTGACACCCGAGGCCGTGACATCCTTCCGGTGCTTATCAAACGGACTCCCCCCACGCTTCGTAGGCGACTCGGAATAGTTGCTCCAGACCTTCGTATCCTGGCGGTCGACCCCATGCACGCCCTCCGGCATGGGCGTCCCCCCAGGACCTCCCTCCTGACCGCGATCCTGCTCATTCTCCCGGGACCCCGTCGTGCCCAGCTTCCCCTGGATCATCTCACCGACACCCTTGGCCTTCTCCCCGATGCTGCCAGACCCGCCGGTGCCGGTTCCCTTGGAATGCTCGATGGCCCTCGTGTTGGTGTTGTTCGCGCCGTAGCCGCCGCCGACGCCGCCCGACGGTAAGTTCTCCCGCGGCACGTCGCCGGCGGGGGATTGCCTCCGGCGTCCCTGGTTCTCGCCCGTGTTGCCGCTCGCCAGGCCCGACCCGATCTCGGTACCGCCCGTCTGGGTGTTGCCGCCGACGCCGGCGCCGCCGAGACCGAGGTCCCGCTTTGCGTTGGCTTGTTCTTTCTTCCGCGCCACGCCGGCCGGGTCGTTGGTGGCGTCTTGGGTCTTGGCTTTGCGCCCGCGCATGAGGTAGATGCCGCCGCCGAGCAGGGCTGCCGCGCCGAGGGCGGGGGCGGTCATGTTGGAGCGAGACATGCTGTGTGTGTCGTGTGATGTGTAACGATGGTGTCGTGGAGTTTATTGACCGTAGAATTGGTAAGACGGGATGATTTTGAGAGGTTATCTGTGGTGCTGGTGTGATGGGAAAGAGAATTGGTCCTTGTATTTGACGACTCTTACTCTTGTCGGCGAAAATTCAATCCCATTTATTGCAGTACGGAGTATTACTCCATGACATAAGACCGACAAACAATCATCATGACATCAAGATTCTATGACGTGCATCATCTGTTCTAGAATGGAGCTATCGTCCACTTTCGCAGCATGTGGGTTGGTCACTGAACTGATACGTACCTAGTCAACGTCTTGGACGTTGGGTAGACTCAATTTATTTCATGTTATTTATTTATTACTATTATTATTTTAAAAAAATCAAGCTATCCGTACAATGAAAATGTGACGAAGTGTGTGAATATTCGAGTTGAAGTGGAGTACCAACATTGGTGTCTGCGGTCTCTCACCTCAACCGGAGGTTGTCCATTACTACTATGCTGCGTCGCAAGGGAGCGTCTCCCGTAAACATTACATTTCTGTCCCGTAAACCCCATCGTCCCTCTCTTCTCGCTTTTGCTAACAGTCGCCATGAATATGCCAAAACCATGGTCTCGTGGTATGCCTCATCGATATCGTCTCAAACCTCACAGTATCTCTGTCGCCAGACCCCTGTTCACATCCTTCCCTCTCCTTATTCCTTTATTTCTTGCTTATGAAACAACCCCGGGATTTCCGGCATCCATTTTGCCCGTTGCGAGCAAAAGAACTCCCCCTTGGGAGGGACCATCTCCCGCTCCTTTTCGTCCAAGGTGCCCCATACCACGTAGCGGAACTTGTCTGCAGCTTGCTCCTACAATGTCGATTCCCCAGAGTCAGCCAGAAGATTCTCTCCTGGTGTATATGCACAAATGAAAGACGTCGCATTGAAACTGACCCCATACTCGCACAGATAGGTGCCGCAGGTCCGGCAAAACTCGCGCACCACGCCGTTGTGCTGCGTGTACTGCCTCGGCACGCCCTTGGTGTACGAGTACGACTCGACCGGCACCTTGGTGGTGAGGCCGTGGTCGGTGCCGAAAGCGCGCTTGCAGCTCGAGCAGTGGCAGAGCGACGTCCGCGCCTCGTCGGCCGAGCCCAGCGACACGGTGTACTGCACCTCGTCGCACACGCAGCGGCCTTTCATCAGTGGCATCGGCATCGTTTGGTGCGAGAATCGTCGGGGCTGTAGAGTCGGTTTGGCGCCGCCGGTGAGATGATGTGAGCTGAAGGTTCGGTTTGGACGTCGACAGGGGCCAGCGAGGCTGGGTACTGGCAACAATAACCTATAGGCTGTCCGATATGCCATACAAAGTATGCCTTCAAACCCGTCGTTGAGAGGTCGTGTAGGTAATGCGTGTAAGTTGTGCTGTGGTGACGATTCGAGGGGGGGGGGGTGGTTGGGGAAAAGACATGAATGACTCGTGTTTGACGTCAGTCCCTGTCACCACCTTTTCGCTGCTGGCTCCAGGCCCTCCCATCATCGGATTCGAATCCATCTCCAAAACGCAGTGGAAGCAAACGCGGGAAGACCTAGATCGGACTTTAAAAACTCCACAAAGGTCGTCTCGATGGAAAGTGAAAAGGAGGCATGCAGGATAGCCTCGGTCGTCGTCGTATCCGCAGTGACAGGGGCGGGCTGCACATCGGCCGCTACCTCGAGTTCCCGGAGTTTCTTGGAGCCTCTGGTGTACAAGGCCAGATCGCGGACCCAAGAGAGGCTGTCGTGCTTGATGTGGGACAGGAGGCGGAAGTCAGACACCTGCAGGGGCCGCGGTGGTGGCGACCCTGACGCCCAGAAAGGGTCCCTGTGGCCGTCGCCGTTGCCTTCTACCCGCGGCACTTCCGTTCCCATGACGTCGCCTTGTTCCGGCTCTTCGCGAACCGTAAGGGCGGCTGGCGGCAGCTCCCCCTCGACGATGATCTGCAGGTGCTCCAGGTTCGGGGCGTATTCGAGGGAATAGCACATGTGGAGCCAGTCGATGGGGTCGCAGCCACTGCCGGGCCAGCGGAGGGGGCTCTGTTTGCGGATGGAAAGGGAGCGGACCAGGTCGCGGGTCGATGGCGTCAGGTCGGTGAGAAAAGGGTGGATGGCTTCAATGTCGGCGTCGAAGCTGAAGGTGTGCCGGCCATACAGGAACCACGAGGTTTCGGAGTGAAGGCGGCGGTTAGCGGCCATGATGGCGGTATGCATAGCGGTGTTGCATAAGAGAGCGTAGGTCACGGTATGGCATCGCCGACGGAGGGAGGGCTCAATGATACGATAGGAGGAGCGTCGTCTTTGGGACGGCTGTATGGGATCGTCCTGTCCTAGAACCCGGTGTCGGATTTCGAGGTTCCGGTTGCCGCCGTCGTCGAGGAGGTATCCGTAAATGAGCATGCGTATATCGAGTGGAATGCGCAGCAGCGGCGGCAATTGCAGATTTTCCTCCATTTCCATGCTGGGCTGCAATGGTGATGTCTTGGGAGGGCCAGGGATGGAAAGGGGAACAAGAATGAAGCGGGGGAAGAGAGACAGGTCAGAGACTTGGACTTGGACCGAAAATTTCAAGCTAAATCACAAACGACAGATGATCAAGGACAGTCGTCTTCTAGGTCTCTCCCATACCCGACCCAGGACTAACACGGAATACGACAGTCGCTGAATGATAGGAGAGGGCATAACGACCACGTCGCGTGTCTGTACGAATCAGCATACTTATGCATTGACGCGGTCCCCACTTACTCGTCCCAAGTCAAGTCGAGCATCCTCTCTTCTTTTCTTTTCTCTCCTTGCATCACTCATGCTCTGGAAGATGGGGTTTGTGATGTTGGCCGGGCGTCCCCTGCACTCACGAGCACAATGTCAGAATACATAGTACGTAGGTACTTCATATCATCGCGCAAAAGGCATCCCGTGTCGTGTGATATTGTACGAAGTACTTCGTACCATCGTACAGTACGTACCACCAAGTGGATCCGATACAGCCTCCTTAGTCATACATACAGCTTCTCCACGTGACTTTCCAGGAACCAATCAAACGTCATCACCCCACCCCACAGGCAGCAAGCCCGCCGCATCTTCCATCTACGTGATACCTTCCAGTCTGGAGCCTGCAACCACCACCCGCCGCCATCACCGAGCTTGCCCAGCCCTTTTCACCCTGAGCCAATTGCTCCGAATCTACCTTCTTCTGGCATCCCCGCTCCCGTTCTCCATGCCCCTTCACTTAATGCTAGTGCCCTCCGCCCTACCGCCAAACTGAGCTGCCCACCAGCCCCCTTTCCTCCCCTCCTCCCCAGAATCCCCTCCTGGCCTCCTCGTCGCGTCGCTACCATGTCGGCCACTCCCTCGCTGCCGGAGGACCAGGCCCGTCTGCTGGAAGATGCGCTTAGTGCCGTCCGCCAGCAGACCATTCTTATGCGGCGATGTCTCGATATTCCGGGTAAGCTGATGGATGCTCTCAAGTGCTGGTACGTCATCTCTGCCCTGCTTTGCTTTGATTCTTATATGGTCTATACCATGGCCATCTTCCGACTGACAATCACGCCCCCCCGTCGCAGCTCGACACTCGTCTCCGAGCTCCGCACGAGCAGCCTTGGTCCGAAGCAATACTACGAGCTCTACATGGCCGTGTTCGACGCCCTGCGCTACCTCTCCGTCCATCTCCGCGAGAATCACCCGGTTAATCACCTTGCCGATCTCTACGAACTCGTCCAATACGCCGGAAATATCGTCCCCCGCCTCTACCTCATGATCACCGTCGGCACCGCCTACATGTCCATCGAAGATGCCCCCGTCAAGGAACTCATGAAGGACATGATGGACATGAGCCGCGGCGTCCAGCACCCCGTTCGAGGCCTCTTCCTCCGATACTACCTATCCGGCCAGGCCAGGGACTACCTCCCCACCGGCGACAGCGACGGCCCGGAAGGGAACCTCTCCGACTCGATCAACTTTATTCTCACAAACTTTGTCGAAATGAACAAGCTATGGGTGCGCCTGCAGCATCAGGGCCATTCCCGCGAGAGGGAGCAGAGGACCAAGGAGCGGAAGGAACTGCAGCTCCTCGTCGGCAGCAACATTGTTCGCCTCAGCCAGCTCGTCGACCTCGACACCTACAAGACCAGCATCCTCGGCCCGCTCCTCGAGCAGGTCGTCCAGTGCCGCGACGTGCTGGCCCAGGAGTACCTGCTCGAAGTCATCACCCAGGTGTTCCCCGACGAGTTCCACCTCCACACGCTCGACCAGTTCCTCGCCGCCGTGTCGCGCCTGAACCCCCACGTCAATGTCAAGGCCATCGTCATCGGTCTGATGGACAGGTTGTCGGACTACGCCGAGAGGGAAGCGGCCAACAACGGCGCCGACGAGGACAGGGAGAAATTCGAGGAAGAGGCCCTCGCGAAGCTGCTCCAGCAGGTGAAGCTCCAGGCCGAAACATCCGAGTCTGCCCCGCCATCGTCGGCGGACGCCGTAACTGATGCTAGCAACAAACCACCCAGTGCCAACGGCGAAGAACACTCTGGTGAGGACGGAGCGGGACGTGGGGTCGAGAACGAAGGCGAGGTCGCGCCATCAGAGCAGACAGCCGCAGCGGCAGGCGAATCCAACACATCAGACCCACAGTCTCCCGAGGCGACTGCGGTCAATGGGTCCGAGTCTGCGACCGGGGAGGAGGCAAAGAAGGACGAACCGGACCAGACGGACAAGAAGGACGAAAAAGACGAAAAAGGCGAAAAAGGCGAAAAAGGCGAAAAAGGCGAAAAGACCGCCCAAAAGGGCATCCCCCAAGACGTCCAGCTCTACGAAATCTTCTTTAGCCAGGTCAAAAACCTTGTCGAAGTCCAACATCTCCCCGTGCCAGACACCATGGCCCTGTTGCATTCCCTGACCAACCTGGCCCTCAACATCTACCCCGACCGCCTAGACTTTGTGAACCAGATCCTCGAGTACGCCGCCTCCAAGGTCCGCGACAACGCCAACAACGCCGACCTCCACTCGCCCGCATCGCAGCAGAGCCTGCTGGCCCTCCTCCAAGGCCCCATCAACCGCTACGCCTCGCTCTTCACCGCCCTCTCCCTGCCCACCTACGTCCCGCTGTTCCAGTCCCAGACCTACCCGACCCGCCGCGCCGTGGCCGGCGAGGTGGCCCGGAACCTGTTGCGGAAACGCACAAGGATATCGACCCCGACCCAGCTCGAGAACGTGCTCGAGGTCCTCAAGGTCCTCATCCGGGAGGGCTCCCAGCCGCCGACCAGCTACCCGGGCGTCACACAACGGCGGCCCATCGAGACGGACGAGACCATCGAAGAGCAGGGCTGGCTGGCGCGCATCATCCACCTCATCGACGGCCAGGACAACGACACGCAGTTCAAACTGCTGCAGATGGCACGCAAGGCCTACTCGGAGGGCAACGAGAGGATCCGCACCACCACGTCGCCGCTCATCACGGCGTGCATGAAGCTGGCCCGGCGCTTCAAGGCGCGGGAGCACTACGACGACAACTGGGAGACGCAGAGCAACGCGCTGTACAAGTTTATGCACTCGGCCATCAGCGCGCTCTACGCGCGCGTCAGCGGGCCCGGCGCCGCCGAGCTGGCGCTCCGCCTCTTCTGCGCCTCGGGCCAGACGGCCGACCAGACGGGCTTCGAGGAGGTGGCGTACGAGTTCTTCGCGCAGGCCTTCACCGTCTACGAGGAGTCCGTCTCGGATTCCAAGGCCCAGTTCCAGGCCGTGTGCGTCATCGCCTCGACCCTCCACCAGACCCGCCACTTTGGCAAGGAGAACTACGATACCCTCATTACAAAGTGCGCCCAGCACGGGAGCAAGCTGCTGAGGAAGCCGGACCAGTGTCGTGCCGTTTACCTTGCCAGTCACTTGTGGTGGGCCATGCCCATTGCTGCCAATGGCGAGACGGAAGAGACGGAGGTGCGTTCTTTTTTTTTTTTCCTTTCTTTTTTTTCCTCTGAGAACGTAATGGCATGCTAACCCCATCCAGCTTTACCGCGACGGAAAGCGCGTCCTCGAGTGTCTCCAGCGCGCCCTCCGCGTGGCCGACTCGTGCATGGAGACGGCGACGTCCATTGAGCTCTTTGTCGAGATTCTGGACCGCTACGTGTACTATTTCGACCAGCAAAACGAGGCGGTAAGTCTTGCCTGCGCTCTCCATGGAGCCAATCTCTGCGGCGGCGACAGGACGGAAGAGCTAACATGGTAAAGGTCACAACCAAATACCTCAACGGCCTCATCGAGCTCATCCACTCCAACCTGGCCAGCAACCAACAGGACTCGGCGTCGGTCGAGAACAGCAAACGCCATTTCCACTCCACCCTCGAGAATATCCGGAGTCGGCAGTACGAGGGCGTCGTGCTCTACCCGAAATAGACCTCTGCTTGCCGTGTGCGACCGATAGCATGAGAATGGCGTGGTGTAGGAGACGAATGCGATTCGAGAAGTGATGCCCCCTGAGAGAGATGGAGGGCAGAGACAAGATGAGCGGGAAGAGAACATGTGTCGATAATTCCCCGCCGAACACCGGCCTCTTAGATTCTTTTTCTTTTCTTTTCCTCTCTTTCTTTTGTTATTCCTTTTCCCTCATCGTCCCCTCCGTACAGGGGACAGACGGACAGGGCAAAGGTTGATCGATGCCCAGCTTGCGCATTGTAAACTCTTGTACATACGTTAGTTATGCAGCTCATTCCTAGTAAAGCGACCTTTTTTATATGACTATCTTGCATCCATTGCAGCCTGAGGAGCGCCGTTCGCAGTCGAGGTCGTGATCTGCTTTCGGCAGCCAGAGAATCAAACCGCCGGCGAGAAAGGGTGCGAGGCAACGAAAGACCAAGACAGCACAATGATAGGATATCAATTGAAATGGCCGCATCCAAAAAGGAAGGAAATATACACGGCACCTCCAACTCCATTGCAATGCCTCGCCAATTCAAGTCCGAGCAAGAGAGGCCGCCTGTCCATCGCAAAGTCTCCAAGTGTAGAGAAGAGCCACACGAGACATCCACTCTTCCCTCGCTGTCTGTGGCATCAGATCGGCGAGAGGGGGAGGTGTATATACATTGGACAGGACGTCAGTACGGGTGAGAGTCCGTCGTGAATAAAGATGTTAAGAGAAGAGGCATAACCCAGGGGACCCAAAAATGAAAATAAATAAAATAAAAGGATGAAAAATGAAAAATGAAATTGCCGGCAGAGTGAAACCGGTCGACGTGACATCATGCTCGCTCATCAGGGGCATGCAAATGTATCCTCCTCTCGACGTACATTCCTCCCTTGGACGGCCGGGCGTTCATGCATCCGCCGAAGGAACGAGCACCCTCGCCGCATCCCGGAGCAGGCCGGCGGTCTTGAGGGTGATTTTGCTCGCAAGGTCCCAGTCGCCTTCCTCGATGGCGTCGCGGATGGCGGGGAAGAAGGTGGCGTTGTAGCCCGACCATTGCTGCGGCCCAAAGACGACGTGTTTGAACTGCGTGCGGTTGGGAATCTGGGGAGGTTAGCATCCTTGAAAAGTCGAAATAAGGGAAAGGAGGAACGGGGCACAGGGGACTCACCCCGCCATCCTTTTCCAAATCCAGCAGAGCCGTGTCGAAAAGGGCCATCCGCTCGTTATACTCGAGGCGCTGGTTATTCAGACCGCCCGACTCCCATCCGCCGCTGGATACAATCATGCTATCCCACGCGTGCTCCCAGGCCGAAAAGGTCTTGGCCGCCGACTTGATCGCGTGGACGGCAATCTTCAGCTGGTCGAGCGCGTACTTTTCTTCCCCCGCGTCGGCACCCGTCTTAATCTTACCCTTGGCCCACGCGACGAGGTCCTCGACCCACCCGTCCAGGCTGTCGGCGTACCCGGCCAGGTCAAAGGGCAGGATGGGCCGGTCGGCCAGCTCGAGGACCAGCAGCGCGACCACCTCGGCCAGGACGCCGTGGTAGATGAAGGACGGGTCGCCGACGTTCTTGACCCAGTCGTACGTGTCGTAGTTGGAGTGGTAGGGGTAGCGCGGGCCGCGGAAGCCGAGGTCGATGGAGCTCGTGCCGGCAATGTCCCGGAAGGGAACGTAGTCGCCGGCCATGCCCAGGGCTTCCAGCTCGCCGTGCCGCGCCTCCCAGAGGTGGCGCAGCGTCGCGTTGCGGACGGGGTCGTTGACGCGGTCCATGATGCGGTGGAGCGTCTGGCGGAAGACGGGCGACCCGGCGGCGTGCAGCTCGGTGCCGGCCACGGCGCCTGCGAGGTTGACGTAGGCAAAGGCGTTGGTGCGCAGGTTGTCGACGTTGGCTTCGACAAACTCGGTCGATCCTACGAGGTTGTAGGCCCCGCCGTCCCACGACATGAACTCGATGGACCGCAGGGGTCGCCAGCCCTTGGTGGTGAGGCTGCCGAGGATGCGCGCCACCTCGAGCATGACGGCGGTGCCGCTGTGGGGGTCGGTGGCTCCGAATCCCCACGCGTCGCGGTGGTTGCCGATGATGACCGACTTTTCCATCTGCTCCACGCCCTCAATCTTCCCGTAGACGTTCCAAATCGGCTGCTTTTCCACCTCGTGCTGTTCGTTCTTCAGCCGGACGACGGGGGAGGAGGCGTCGCCCGTCCACCACTCCACGCCGGGCACGCCGCCCTTCCACGCATCGGGGACCTTCTTGCCGTGGCCCTTGAGGCGCTTCAGGAGCACTTGCGCGTCGCCCCAGGAGAGCGGGAGGCTGGGGATCTGGTTCAGGCCGGGGGTCTGGTCGACGTTCATGCGCGGCAGGCCGTCCTTGCTCTCCCAGCCGGGGGTCAACACGTCGCCGATGACCCAGTTGGTCAGGCTGACCGAGTTGCGCTGCACGCCGTCCTTGGGCATGTATCGGCCGTCGGGGGCCACGTCGTCCAGGTCGGCGCCCTCGTCGGCCGGATCACTGTAGATGAGGCAGCCGGCGAAACCGGCCAGCTCGGCGGCCCTGACCTTGAGTGCCGGGTCGCTCTGCGGGCCGTAATGTCGCACCAGGGCGATGGCGCCTTCTGTCTTGACGCCCCTGTCTTGCAGCTGTTGGAAATCCATCCGCGATCCGTAGTTGGCGTAGATCAACGGTCCCTTGACGTCGCCAGCCTTGGAGTGGCCGTGGAATGCGTACGTCTGCCGGCCGACAATCTGTTCGCCCCTCTCCTCCTCTTCTAGCTTGGCCGTCCAGGAAGGCTTCCCGTCCTTGTCCAGGATCTGCACGGCCCGTCCGTCTTTCTTCGGGTAGTTTAGATATACGTGGTATTTGTCGACGTCCACGGTGTCGAGCCCGGCCCTCGTCATCATGTGTTCGATATCCAAGGCCAGGGCGTAATCGCCCTCGGTACCGGCGAGGTGGGCGTAGCTGGTGAAATGTTTGACGGTGGTGGCCATGCCCGCCGGATCGACGTGGCCTTGCACCCACGACCGCACGTCCTCGGGGTCGAATCGGAAACCGGTCCCCAGCCGCCTCGCCATCCTGGAGAAGACGTCGCTGACGAAGATGAGGTAGAGGAAAGATAGAACGACGAAGACGGCAAATATGCGGGCCAGCAAGAGGATCACCTGTTTGCGGGATGCGCCTTGAAACCGGGGCCAGGAGAATCGCCATCGTGATCTGTTTTCTGTGCCACTCTCGTCCCCTTCGGTCGTGCTCGGGCTTGTCGTCGGTCCCGAGGGAAGCACGATGGTCGGCCTGAACCTAGGCAGGCGCCAGCGCCACGACCATTTCCAGCGAGGCAGCGATAGCGAGAAGGGTATCCGTTTGCCCCACAGTGATGTCCTCGAGCCGCGATCCGGTTCGCCTATTTCCAACTCTTGCATCTCCCGCCGCACGTACGCGGTCTCATCGCCGTCGTCATCGTCGCTCTCGAAGAGGCCGTCTTCGTCGTCCGTTTCGACAGTCGGAGCTCGGTAGCCGTTCGGGCGGCGGGAGGAGGATGGCGCACCATTATGGGAGGTCAATAAGGAATGTGATTCGGTCTCATGTGGCGGGGCGTCGGCGACGGCTTCTTCGTAGGTCGGGATGGGCGGCACGGCATCGTACCGATGATGGCGGTCGGTAGACATGACGGGAGGGCTCGCCGAGGGCAGTGGTGGTCGATGAGGGAAAAGGCGCAAATGTCAGGGGCGACATTCATTAAATGATAGACGTCGGTCGGAATCGATGCATCAAAGGAATGGAGACTCGGTCGGTGGAAAAGGGGGAAGGGGGTATAGAAAAAAAGAATTGAGCAAAGTGAGACAATAATGATTGCCAGAGAAATAAAACTAAAAGGGAATGACAATAAAAGTACCCATTAAATCCGCTAAAGGCGAAGCAGACATGGACGAGAGGCCACAAGCAGGGGGTTGTTCGGTGGAGTTGAGAGATGCGAAGGAGGGAAGTGAAGGTTGAATGAAGTTGAGGATCCCGCACAGACGCAGGATTCGATGATGGGACTTGGAGTTGCGTGTCCCCCGGGTCTGGGGAGAGCTTAGTCATTGAGGTGTTTAGTCATCGGGTCCCGGGCCTTGCCTTTTCCGACGACGAAACGGCCCAATAGACGTCATAATTAGTATCTGTACGATATTGAGTACCTAGGTACATCGTCAGCCGTTGGTAACCTCTGCCAAAGAAGACGATCGTTAAAATAAGTTGGTAATTCACTACTTCGCATAAGCTATCTTCCTACAGCGCTATAACGCAATTATGCACGCCGCTCCAGCTCTTCCTGTAGCCTCGGAGGATCCAGGTAGGACTGGGTTACCTCCAATACGCGCGCCCTCGACCCTGACCGAGGGCGATCACGACCTTTGTCGTTATTGTTATTGTTCCACGAACCGGGCGGTAAACGCGCTATTTCGACGTGTAGGGCGCTAAAGATAGATGGATTATTACGAGGATAAAAAAGACGATATCGTGTTTGTATGGTAAATGGAAATTATGGTAGAATTGTGATCTACGAAGTAATGATCTAAAAAGAAAAGGGATTCTTAAGGGCAGCTGGCGCCGGCCGCGAATATGGTGTCCTAGCCGGAGTAAATAATTGCGACAGTCGGGATAAGTCCTCCCTCATAACAGCGTCGTTCATCTTCAGCTCGACCTATTGAATAACTATTTTTAGCTCTAGAAGCCAATCTTGGACCGAGGGCAAGGTAACATACCGATTTCTTCAAGTTATCGAAAATCATATATGTAGGTTGTGAATAATACGAAAAGCTGTTCGAACGGAAGACCGACGAGAATTCATCCGAATCACATAAAGAGTTGATGAATGACTGTAGCTCGGCAGCAGGCAGAGGCCATGTCTGGGCCGGCGTGGAGAGCAAGTACTTGCCTCCTTCGTGTCTGCTGGCTGCTCTCATCATTTTGCCGTACAAGTACGCACACTCGGCAAGTACACGTTTCTCCGTGCTATCGGCTGTCAAGAGTGTATGCGCTACTTGGTTCCAGGAGTCGAGGATAAATCGCACTACTTCGTTTCGATTCTTGCAGATTTCATCTGTAGGGCGTATCTTAGGACCAGAATGCGACCACGATTGGGATGGAGAGACTTACTTGCTAGGTCGCTGGGATGGAGGCCTTTGTAGGACGACAATGGAGGCGCCTTGGCGTCCCCCAGAAAGATTTCGCCGTCAGCGTTCAGACGGCCATCCTTGATCCATTGAGTCCTTAACTCTCTGAAGCGCTTGGTGGCACCCACCTCACGCGCCACGAGGAGGAGCCTAGGGTCCGTGACGTGGTGAGACAAATCAACGTCCTTGAACCACGCATCAGACCATGGCTTGATGACGGCTGCCATATCATATTTGCGCGTGACGGTCAGGATGTCGTAGAGTTGGGATAGAGTGGGCTTTTGCAGAACTAGCTTAAACCTGCCATGGATGATGTTGAGGATGTCGAGAAAAGGCCGGGGCTTGTCTTCGGGAAGATCGATAACCCATTCATGGTCCTTGGTATGCACGTCATGGTTGATCTTCGACTCGGCGAAGGGACCGTGGGCCATGACGCGCAGCACGGGCGAGGCTCGCGCCAGAGTCCGAGAGCAAACAACAAAGTCTTGGACTTGGACATCCTTGAGCTCAGCACCACATCTCAACCGGAGGTCGCCAAGTTCGTCGAGAAAAATGGTGTGTCTTTGTTGTATATTGCCATTCCCAGCTGCGTCCCCTGCTTTGGCTATAGCAGGAGTGCCGCCTGTGCCGGCTGGGGTGGCCATGTGGGCGATTGGTATCAAAGATCCTGCAGGGTGAGGGCGACTTGTGAGAAGAGCGAGAGACGGTGGGCGCGTCAGGTGCTGTACCTTACTTTGTACCTTGGAAAGATAAGAAGATAAGTCGATAGACGATAAGACGATAGACGATAACGATAGACGATAACGATAGACGATAACGATAGACGATAAACCGATAGACGATAAGACGATAGACGATAGACGATAGATAATAAGACGATAAGACGATAAGACGATAGACGATAGACGATAGACGATAGACGATAGACGATAGATAGACGATAGACGATAGACGATAGACGATAACGATAGACGATAAACCGATAGACGATAACGATAGACGATAACGATAGACGATAGACGATAGACGATAAGAATAATTCCTACCTGGCTACTTCCTAAGCTAAGCCTGGCCGCAACTCGATCCGCCATCGACTAGCACACTGCGGTTCTTCTCTTGCGTGGAAATAGCGACGTCCAAGCCCGGATTCGAGGTAAAGAAATTCACCGGCTTAAGGCCAACAACCATCTTATCACAAGGCATGACGGGCCAGTCCTCGATACGCGGGTTATGCGTCGATCCGAACGTATGCCACAACACGATGTCCTGGTCCCGTACCGAGCTCTCCGCCGCGTCTCCCTTTTCTGCCCGCTCCCGGATCCAAGACGCAATGCCCTCCCCGCCGAGCGACTGCATGGTATGCCGGCCGGCCGGGAACAGCTCGTCATCGCGGTACCGCGTCACCCACACGGCGTGCGTGGCATACTCCGCGCGGCGCGCATGGAACGACGAAGGATGCGCGAGCAGCATCTGGCTGTAGCAAGGGACGAGCTTGACTCCTATCGGCGTCCCCGTGACGGGGTTCCTCTGCGACTCGTTTACAATCTTGAAGGTGCGGTTCGTGGTGAAATCGAGATCGAGACCCGCCTCGGCCTCGACGGTCCGGGAAACGGTCGCGAAACCGACGGCGAACGGGTTGGTGGCCTCATCCGGCGGCAGCGGGTGGGATTCGTCGACGACGAGCGAGTTGGCGTGGCCGCCGACGGCCGGGTCGACGCGCAGGCAGAAGAGGTGCTGGTGGTTGGGGGCCATGGCGCCCGGCGCGACGTTGATGCCGTAGGGGACCGAGTCGCCGAGGTCGATGGGCACGGTGGACATGATGCCGGTGGCGCGGACCTCGTAGAAGAGCGAGGCGTCCTGCTGGAAGTAGAAGAGGAAGATGTACTCGTAGTTGCTGACGGTGATGATGGTCTGCAGCACGAGCACGCGCGACCGCGTGACGACGGCGTTGCCGGTGCGGAAGTTTGTGTGTTTCCAGAGGATGCCGTCGTCGACCTCGTGGCAGCAGATGGCGTTGGGCATCTGCGCCGGCGTGCCCGACGCGGTCGTCAGCCAGCCGTCAAAGTACTTGATGTGGCCCAGGCAGTCGCAGCCCAGGGCCAGGTTGTTGGCGTTGATGCCCGCGCCGTCGTTGCCGAGGTCGAACGCGGCCTTGCGCGGGTACGGCGCGCGGGTGTCCGAGTAGGGGACGAACATTTCCGAGAGGGAGAGGCGGTAGTAGAGGCTCCGGCCGTCGTAGCGGACGTCGTGTAGCGTCATGCCCTCGCGGTAGTTGAAGCCGACGCGCATCGTCCATTTCTCCCACCGAATGAGGTTGCCTTCGGTGGTGAACGAGGGGCCCTCGGGTTGTGATACGTGGTAAGGCCGGGTGGTTGTCCTCCGCTCGCTGACGAGGTCCGGGTGGTACTCGCTCGTGGTGTGGATGCGGCGACGGTCGAATCCCTTTTGCTGCGTGTGAGCCTTGTCGTTGGCACCAGACGGGAGACGGTAGACGTCAGTGACTTGGAGAGATGGAGAAATTTCGGCACAAATGTCGAGGGGGTAGGCGTAGTAGTTGGCATCGGGGTTGTCGGAGAGACGCAAATAGAACCAGCCCTATATTGTGTCAGGGGGAAAGTGGGCAAAAGGAAAAGAAGGGGGGGAGAAGAAAAACAGGGCAATATCGCGAGGCCATTCCCACCCACGCACCATGGTCCAGCGTTCCGTCATGTCCTTGATCCCGTCGGTGGCGTATGCCCACGGCTCGACCACAACCGTCGCACCCTCGGGGAGGTTGAGAGACTTGATCTCCTCCTGGACGCGCTGGTCAGCGAGACAAGCGTCGGCAACCTTTGCCATAAACTCGGTATCAATGTAGGAGTGTCGACCGTGCAGGGCTTCCTTCGTCACAATGACGCGGCGATCCAAGTCGACGACGGCTTCATGGAGAACCCGGTCGTGAAAGAGCTGGACCCTGGCTTGCCGAGGGGGTGGACGAGTGTCTTTCGCTCCCGAATGCTCGCTCTCTAGGAAGGCGATCATGTCCTTCTTGGGAGGTTCCGCGAGGGTGATGGCCCGGAACACCACATCGTCTCCGGTCCATGTCTTCACAATCTCAGCGGCCTGGATTACGCGTTAGAAAGCACAGAGTGAGAGACGCTGTCGGACATTGAGAGGGTTGCTTTACGAGGCTGATCTCTTCGGGCCGCAGGGGATCAAAGGGGTGCGGGGTCATGGTCAAGTTAAGGTTGACTGTTGAACTGAATGAAGGAAAACCCACTGTTATTGGGTAATATTAAGTTATGGCCCTATATCGGAAGGATAATTATCCGAAGGGTATATCTTATAATATATTTAGACCTAGTATATAATTTTCCTTTATATATATAGAAGATAGAAAATATAACGCTTTTACCTCTTTTTTAAGTACTTAAGATATAGTATAATAGTTATAAGGCCGGGTAGTAGATAAACGCTAGTAACTTCTAACGCGACTATCACTTTATAATTAAGTACTTATCTTTCTCTTTTTAAGTAGCCTAATAGCTTTTTAACTTAGTACTAAGCCTTTAACCCCTTACTAAAAGCTTATCCGAAGATTATCGAAAATAGACTTAAAGGATTATAATATATCGATACCACGCTTAGAGTCCACTAATTAATAGTCGGATTAGATCCTTAAGCTATAGAACGTAGCGCGTACCCTAGAAGTCTAGGAACTCGTGGATCCTGATAAACCCGATTACCTAGAAGATATCCTAAAGCGTACTAAGCCGGAAACCCTTAAATAGATTCGAGAGCGTTTAACTATAAAAGACGCCTTAGGAATGCTAGTGGCTCCGAATAAGAATAAAGTCTACGAAAAATACGAAGTCGGATATAAAGGTGCTATAATTAAAAACTAAGAAATTTAAGGTATAATAAAGTCGCTTAATAAAGTCCGTTAACTAATTTACTAATTAGTTAAAACCATAGCGTATACTTAGGCCTAGAGTGCCGCGATTTAGGTATTTAAGGATAAGTAGAAGAAATAATAGGACGATAATACTATAGCTAAAAATAGCACTAAAAACCGTATCGTGATCCAGAAAATATTCTTTAACTAATAACTAATTAAGGAGCTTAAGAAGATCTTCGCACTAAGCCCTCTTTACGCTAAAGAAGAAGTTAGACAAGTATACGATCGCTATCTTAAAAACGTATATCGTGCTAATACTAAGATTAATCCCTAGTATACCGAATAAGCAGCTTTTCTCCGACGCGTAAGACACTATAAGGTAACTAATATTAAGGGAATAACTATTATATATAACTTCCTTTAAATAGTCGGACACCGCTTTAGCCCGGTATAGGCCGAATCTAAGCGTTAAGAGCTAGTCCTTAAGGAGATTAATAACGAAGGTATCTAAGACCTTCTAAGTTATAGTCGTGAATTTCTAGCGATTTCTAAGGCCCTAGCTATTAATAGAATACGCTATCGCGTATTTACTATACTAGGAGAAAGCTTAGATAAGGATAAAGATAGTAAAGGGAAATAAAGTAAAGGTTCTCCTTATCCTTATAAGTAAACCTATTAGTAGAAACCTAAGTAGTGTTTCCGGCTAGAGTATACTCTAACTAGGAAGAATAATAAGCCTAATTACGTGATAAGTAAGCGTAATATTAAGGAAATCCGTAAAGAGATTTAACGGCTAAAATAAAAGAATCTAAAGGATAACCTAGTAAAGAAGGGCTAGAGTCTAAGCTTAGAGAGTAAAGATACCGCTAAAGGAAGCTACCCTAGGAAAGTTATCGCGACGATCCTAGACCTAACGCTTCTTTATAATAAGAAGGAACCTCCTTTAGTCTTTTCCACGCTTAGAATCGGTAACTATCCGCTCTTAAAAAGCACTCTTCTTAATAATTACGGCGTAACTTATCTTATTAATATAGTTAATCTACTCGTTAAGGGATCGTTTATCCTATATAACGGTATAGTTAAATTAGGTATAACGGAATTTCCGATTATTAGTAAAGAAAGGCGAAGCCGTTACTATACAGAACGGCTCCGCTAGGGCCAAAACAAACAAATAAACAACCAACCAATAATAGGCTAGCCGAAGGGAGGGTCAGGCTTATCACGGGTCCGTATCTAGAGCTAAACGGGTCCCGAGGAGACGGTCGCCGGGCCTCTAGAAGGGTCGGCAGCGGTCCGATCAGGGGAACGAATAGCTATAGATAGGTAGGCGGGCCTACGGTCGGCTCTTCTGGATCGTCTAGATAACTAAAAAGGGAAGGATAATATAAATTATGATTATAATAGGTGATAGGTGATGATCGTGAAAGATTAGACGAAAAGCTAGCTAGATATAGTGGGTCTATTCCGAAGAATAGCCGTATATAAGACCAGATCTCTAGGACCGCGTATATGGTTATATGATACCTATAACGTCTAGACCCGGAACACGGGTCTGCCCCTCTATAATCGGCCCTAAATTATTAAGCCACGCCCCGTGGTCTTAATAATTTTATTATAAATAGAAGTAATAACCGAATAACCGTCCTAAATATATCTCTATTACCCTAATCAGGGTATCTATAAGCAGCTTATACAGTAATAGCTTCCGTATTTTTCCTCGCGCGTGTATATTCCTATAAACGTCTCTCGAAGACGCGGGCTCGAAGGACGGTAACCTTATAGGTAAAGGTGACCTCGTAGGTCCTTCGTACGTAAGCCAGGTAGCGGCGGCGGCGGCTTCCTCGGTTCCGTATAAGGGATAAGTAACGCGGCGGTGGCTATAATAGGTAGTGGGCGGTAGTAAATAGGCGGCGGCCCTAGTATAGTCTTCGAGAAGACCGTGATAATATAGCGGCGAACGTATATACAGGGTAGGCGGCGGCCTTTTCGGTTCCGTAATAAGGAATAAGGCGGCGGCCCTAGTAAAACATTAACGACGCAAAACGCAGAACTAAGAGACGCAGAGTATATCTATCTCTTTCCACTACCTAGATTAAGGCAGGCAGTCCACTTCGGTTTATAGGCGTAAAGCACGCAGGTCGGATCTCTTCGGCGGTAGCGTGGCACGGCACGCAGGAAGTAGGTCGATTCGTCGAAGGCAGGAAGGTATCGCGGGCGGTAGGACTTTTCGCGGCGGTAGTATCGTGGCCGGGCTCGAAGGAACAGGAAGAAAAAGCAGGATTAACGGGATTAACTAGATTAATTAGATTAACAGGATTAATCGGATTAACAGGATTAATCTTATTAATAGGATTAATTAGATTAATTACGGGCAGGTAGGATTAGGCTCGGGCCGATTAAAGGAACGAAGATATCGGGGAAAAGAAGAGTAGTAAAAAGAGTAGGAAAAAAAGGAAAAGAGGAAAAGCTTATAGTGACTCTACCAGCAAAAAACGGCAGGCAGGATTAAGATCCAAAAAGAGTAGGCGGGATTAGTGGCATATAGTCTTCTTTAGGGGGAAGATATCTAACGCGTACCACTAAACTAACTAATAACTTAATAACTACCAGGCTAAATTAATTAAAACCGGCACCGTTTAATTACTCTTCTTCTAATCAGGCTAACGTGGTTATAAGCGAAAGAAAAGGTGAAAAACTATAAAAGATATAGTTAAAAGAAAAGGCTAAAAATTCGGCAGGTTACTCCTATAGACTTATAGTATAGGCTAGGCCCCGGGCCTAGTTATTTATCGGCCCTAAAGCTATACGAAAAAGCTCCTGCGCGTACAGCTTTCTATATAAAGAACAGGCTAGATTAGGGTCTTTGTATAGAAAAGAAAAAGAGGCGGGCAGGGTGAAATCGGGGGAGGGCAGGACTCTATATCTATCGGCCCTAAAGCTAAATAAAGAGGTCCCCCTCGAGGGCAGCTTTCTAAATAACCTAATAACAAAAACAAAAGCAAGAAGAAAGGTAGAAATAATAGATCCTGATTAGGCTAATAGAGTAGCTTCGGGAAAAAAAAAATCCGGCTCCAGGGCGTAGTTAAGAGAGACGCGGCCCTAGATACGAACCTATGATCTTTAGAAGACGCGGGCCCCGTTAGGAACTAGAAAAGCTCCCACGGACCCTATAAACGACTTCTGCTTCTGAAAACGATTCTATTACCCTAATTAGGTAAAGGAATAGGTAGAGGGAAAAAGGGAAAAAGGAAAAAAGGAAAGGAGGCGGGAAAAGGAAAAGGGAAAAGGGAAAAGAGGTAGGAGGAGGGAGGAGGAAGATAGTAAGGAAAAACAGGATCAGAAATCCCTTAGCCCTAGGGGCAAATCCACCTAAAAAGAAGACGTTAACGGCTATTAAGAACTAGAGCTCTTATAACTTCACGAATATCTTCGTCTCCCGAAAACGATTACCTTAACGCCTAATTATAAAGGCCCTGCTTTCGCTACACCTCTACTTCTATCACGTTAATCACCTACTATAAAGCTTATATCTCTACTATCTTAACTTCCTTTTTAAGGGAGCTACCGAATAGCTTTTCGATTTATAGCCGGCTTAATAGACTATAATAGCCTATATACCACTATAGATAAGGATTCTCGAAGCTATCGGGTAGGAGGAAAGCCGTCTATTTAGGTAGGCGGGTAAAGAGGTTAACGAATAGATCGGGACCGGCTTCTATGGTAAGAGGCAGGCCTATATTATATCGCCGCTCCTCTTCTTTGTCCTTTGCCGTATACTTATCGATATATACTTATATTTCGTCTTCTAAGCCTAGAGGTAGGCGGAAAGACTAATCGATAGGAATAGTAGGAGCAGGGGAGTCCACGGGGGGACTCTTAACTAGAGGAATAGGACGGGCGGTGGTAGCGGTAATAGCAGGTTCCTTTATTATAGAGTCTATAGGAGGACCCTTCGGAACCGGTGCCACGGAATCGACGGAGGCGGCAGAGCTAGCACGAGAGCTCTATAATAGAATAAAGGGAATAGCGGGAACGGCGGAGTCCACGGGAGGACTCTTTTCCACTATAGGAATAATAGGCGCGGCGGGCGTCTTCTTCTCCTTTATAGAGTCCACGGGAGGACTCTGGATTAGAGGAACGGCGGGAGGGGCGGTAGTAACGGCAGGTTCCTTTATTACGGAGTCTATAGCGGGGGGACTCCTCGGAACTGGTGCTATAGAATCGGTAGCGGTAGGGGAGCTAGTATAGGAGCTCGGCGCCGGAATAACAGGATTAACGGACTTAACGCGCTAGTTCTTCTAAAGCGCGGAGCTATTATAGCTCTTCCGGATTATAGAGCTAACGGGGCTCTTCTTCCTTTTCGGGTATATACGCCAACGGTGGCTATCCTAACTATAGGAATAACACTTAATTAGATAAATAGGATCGTGCCGGGCGGCGGGACTCTCTTCCTAACTCTTCCGTGGAGTCGTACTTCTACCGCGGCGGCGGCTTTTCCGACTACTACTTCGGCTCGGGTTCTGCCTATAAGCAACGTTACCGTTAGTCTGATTAAACGAATAGGAAGTAAACGGCAAAGAGATATCGCGGCTAGACCTCTAAGTATAAAGCTCTTCCAGGGCTGCCTCGCACGCCTTTAGCGTGACTCTCGTGATAACCTTAAAACAGGAGGTTAACCCGATTAGGAAGAATAGGAACGTATCCCACGCGCGTCTACCGGTATATATCCTCCTCTTATAACGCCGAGGCGTCTTCCCCTTTATATTCGACTATTAATCTGCAGGCAGTCTCTACGTTAGGATAGATTATAGCTATTAATAAGCAGGTAGCCTCTGCTCTTCTAAAGCACTATCGGGATCGCTTTTCCGGAGACTTAGGCCCTAGGAAACTATTTTTATGGATTTTAGTGTATATAGTGTTTTTATTATTTTTATTATTATAGCTATATCGTATCCGGAATCTGAACTCGTATCGTAACCTTATCTTTCTTCTTTTCTGCTACCCACGTAACGCGCTATTCTTCCGGGCCTTAACCTAAGCCTTTCGGCCGCTATTAGAGGGTAAATCTATAACCAAAACTATATCGTATCCAAAGCTATGCTATAACTAAAACCGTGCCGTATCTAAAGCTATACCTAAAACTGTATCGAAACCGAAGCTATGCCGTGTCTAAAACTATATCCTAACCGAAGCTATATCGTAACCAAACCAAGACTTAAGACCAAAGACTCAAAAGGGGAAAACCGTGACCGTATCGAGACTAATAACGTTAACAGGCCGTTCGTTTAGGCAGGCCGGAACTACCCTTATACGCAGGAAGATAGATAAAATCCCCCACGCCGATTATATCCGCCTCCGAGCACTAATTAAAGAAAGGCGAAGCCGTTACTATGCAGAACGGCTCCGCTAGGGCCAAAACAAATAAACAAATAACTAACTAATAATAGGCTAGCCGAAGGGAGGGTCAGGCTCGTCACGGGTCCGTATCTAGAGCTAAACGGGTCCCGAGGAGACGGTCGCCGGGCCTCTAGAAGGGTCGGCAGCGGTCCGATCAGGGGAACGAATAGCTATAGATAGGCAGGCGGGCCTACGGTCGGCTCTTCTAGATCGTCTAGATAACCAAAAAGGGAAGGATAATATAAATTATAATTATAATAGGTGATAGGTAACGATCGTGAAAGATCGGATAAAAAGCTAGCTAGATATAGTAGGTCTATTCCGAAGAATAGCCGCATACAAGACCAGATCTCTGGGACCGCGTACGTGGTCACGTGATACCCATAACGTCCAGACCCGGAACACGGGTCTGCCCCTCTACATTAGGAAGGGTAAAAGGATCTTTAAGGGTCTATTAGATAGGGGACTAGGTGCTTTAAAGGCAGACCTAGAGCTTAACGATATAGTTATTATAAAGGGATTCTATACGAATATCGTTTCGGAAGCTTTATTATATAAAGTTAGTATCTGGTATTCTGGGTTTAATTACTTACTACGCTATAGTACGGCTAATAATAGCGTTATCTTACTAAAGTTAATTCGTTAATATAACGTCACGATTCTAGAGTATAAATAGATTTTATCTTACTCTTCTATTCCTATAATAATCTAAGACGTGATTCTAATTAATACCGACTTTATCTTTATACTCGTTATAATAGTGGATCGGCCTTTAAGATTAAAGATTTATAGGCCCTTAGTAAATAACCTAAGACCCCGAGTCGATAAAGAATAACTATAGCACTTAAGAGCTAGCTATTTAGGTCCTAATACTCTAAGAGAGCTTATGCGTAACGTAAAGAATATATTAATTAAGGGAACTAAGCGGATAGATTATAAGGTATATTTATATATATAGGCTATATAAGTCGTATCACGGAGATAATCTAAGCACCGCTTACCTTAACCCTTTTAGCGTATTTATTAGGACCTCTAAGAGCTACCTAAGAGCTATAACGGTATACGATATCTCCTTATAGTAAAGAATAAATATAGCGGATAGATTTACGTGATACTAATTATATTAAAGGACGGCGTCACGATCTATAACGCTTTAATATCTATCGATAATTAGGTTATATAATAATTTTCGGTTCCGATCTATAAGATACGTAGTAATAACGAGCCCGCTATAATATATATATTAGGAAACACCTATTTCTAATAATAGCAGCGCTTTTAAGGAATTAAAGCCGAAATCGTACCCTTATATACCTATAAACTAAATAAAGGATCGGAATAAGCCGGATAAAAGGTAGTTAATAAATCGAATATAATACTTACCGGAGCAGGATTACCTGAATTTATTTAGCTAGAGAGTATAAAGGTAGCGGCGAAAATTATAAATATAAATCCCTTAAAACGCCTAGGATAGAAATCCCTAATTAAGGTCCTAGACTTATAGTTCAGGAATAATACGCTATTACTAATAAAAGAGTATACCGCCGACCTACGCCCTGATTAGAGTATATTACGCGTATATAGATACTGTGCTTACCCGCTAAAAAAGGATAAAGAGGCGGGAAAAGATAAGAAAGCGTATAAAGTTAAGCTAAGGGCTTATATTAGATACCTAGTAGGATACGTCGCCTATAATATCTATAGGATCTAGATCCCTTAGCTCTAGAAGGTTATCTTAACGCGTAACGTTCGCTTTAACGAGTATATATTTTATAACCTAAAGCTCGAAGAAGAATCGTAAATTAAGGAGGCAGAGATAAAAAAGTGGATTATACTCTTTAAAAAGGAAGAAGAGGATAAAAACACAGAATTTATCCCTTAAATACTGCCTCTAAGGACGTTAAGCGTAACTTCTAGAGAATAAGTATAGTCCACGGGTTTAAACTCGGGGGTAAAAGTAAAGGGAGTATTAGAAACGGACGCCGATATATAGCCTAAAAAAGATCCTAATATAGATACTTAGTATACACCGTCACGAACTATAGCGACTAGACTTTAAACACTACGGGAAACGCCTAAACCGACCACGCGTATATAGGAATAGGATTAACCCGGATTACTATAAAAGAAACTAAGGATAATACTTAAGACACCTAAGCCTAAGCATTAACCTTATTCTTAGGATAATATAGCGGTCCGCGGTAAGGATACTAGGCTCGACACGCTAGATACGCCCGGTCTAGAGCTCGACTTAGATTACTTAACGTATAAAGTAAGCGATAGGAATACGCAGACTTCTTCTAAGGTTATAGCTACCCTTAAATAAAGTTATAGTATCACCCTATTATAATTATTAATTCCTCCGATAAAGTCCGCCACACTAAAACCCAAGGCGAGTAAATAACATATAGAACTAACACGTTTAAGCGTAAGGATCCGTGAATATAGAGCTTAGGGGAAAGTAAAGATAATTAATCGGAGGATATATAAAGCAGAACCGGAGGAAGACGGAGCCTTAATTATATTCCTTACGTCTAATTAACGGGAGGAATATAAAAAGGACCTATCCGCGTTTCTAGTATTCTTTTTAACGTTTCTTAGAGCAGTAGATCCTAAAAGGTCCGCTCGGCTAAGTAAAGTGGCGAAAAAGTAAATAATAATAAGCCTAAGGCTCGATAAACGGATTTATCGGGATAACCTATAACCTCCGCTAAGGAACTAGTTAGAGATAACTTTATATCTAATAAATACTTAATTTAAGGAAATAGCGTATAAGGAAGTTAATAAACTAATCGAAAAACGTATATAAAAAGAAATTAACCGTGATAATATAAAAACCAGACCTCTCCTATAAAAATAGGTTTTTACCTATAAATTTAACTAAAACGGATATCTTAAGAGAGCTAAGGCATATATCTATATAAGGGGCGATCTTTAAGATAGCTTTATAATTAAGGGTATATACGCAGCGATACTTATAACGCGCTTATTCTGTATAGTAATAGCGCTCGCCGCGTAATTCGACCTCGAGATTAAGTAACTTGATATTATAAACGCCTTTATCCACGCTAAAAAAAGTAAGACCGGATAGCTAGTTATGTGTAAGCTACCTAAGGGATTTAAGTAATTAGGAAAGTGCCTAGAGCTCGATAAAGCTCTATACGGCCTAAAAGACTCGCTAAGACTCTGGTTTATAACCTTTTTAGCTACGCTAAAGGAGCTAGGAATAAAGGCCAGTCTTAAAGAACCGTACCTCTTTTTTACTCTAAAAAGAGACGTTTTTATTATATTCTTCGTGGATAATATATTAGTCTTATTCTATAGAAATAACGCGTCTAAAGCACACGAAATTATAAACGGTATTAAAGGTCGATTCGAAGTAACGGATAAAGGAGATACCGAATTCTTCCTAGGCGTTAAAATCATATAAAATCGTGCTAAGTATAAAATCAGCCTATTACACGAGTCGTATATTAAGAAAATAGTATAGCGCTTCGGGATAAACACTCTAAATATATATCTAATAATCCCGATCCCCGTTATAGATTATAAGAAAAGCACCGGTAAAGTAACTAAATACTAAGTAAAGAGATATTAGGAGAAGGTCGGATTACTGCTTTATATAGTAATTATAATTAGACCTAATATAGTATTTACGTTTTCCGTTTTATTATGATTTCTTACTAACCCTATATAAGAATATAAAAAAGCCGTCGATTAAGTAATCCGCTATTTATTTATAACGCGTAACCTCTTAATTTAATACGGTTTAAGCACGGGGGTATAGGTAATAATAATCGCTAGTAACGCCTCTTTCGTAGACGATATAGATACACGCTAATCGTTATAAGGTTTTCTAATAAGCCTATTCGGTGGTCTTATCGTTTAGAAAGCTAATCGCTAGGCCACGGTTATAACGTCTATAACTAAGGCAGAACTGCTCGCTTTAGAATAAGTCACGAAGGAAATAATAGGACTAAAGCGTCTTTTCGCTAAGATAAGATTTAACCCGGAGTCACCTTAGAATATCTACTACGATAATATATAAACGATCCGACTTATAGTTAACGATAACTACCGGATTAAAACCCGTTTACGCTATATCGATATATAGCGTATATAGGTCCGTTAGGAATATAAGAAAAGGGTATTTAGAGTGGTTTATCTTACTATAAAAAAGATACCAGCTAACGGTTTAACGAAGGCGCTCCTAAGGTAACGATTTAAGACCTTCCGAGCGCACCTTAATATAAAGGTACTCGGAGGGGGTAGGAATTAAGGAAATTAATTAAGGACCGAGAACACTAATAAAAATTAATTATCTAAGTTAACCCTATAATAGGGGAAAAGGGTATTATATACTAATAACGCCTATACGCTAAAAAGCTCCTATTCTCTTATTAAAAGCTTAAATAAAAAATTATTTACTCGTACCCTTATTATCGGCCAAAGCATTAGCCGCCTTAGTCGTAGTTTCTATTAACTTCTTTATTTAAGCCTTAACCGCTTTTTAAACGGTATCTATTAATACCGACCCTAGTCTATTTCTAGATACTCTATTAGAGTTTTTATTACCCTTAATAAGAGCTTTGTTTAGAATAAGTTCTAGGCTGGGTTTATTAAAAAACTCCTTAAATTTATTAAGTAAAATTAATTAAAACTTAATAGTCTTTTTAAGCTTATCCTTAAACTACTAAAGAGTTAGTAAGTAAGAAATAATGGTCGTAAATCTTAGATAAGCATTTATACCTAGAACGTCTCGAACCCTAGTATTATTTAAACCACCGATAATTTTAATTAAGACACGTACTAGAGGGAGTAGGTGCGCCGGACTAAGTATAAGTTAGCGGTCGTAAGTCTTGAAAATAAAAAGACGGAGTAACTTATATAAGCTCGTATACATGACTACCACTATAGTATTTATTATAACGCTTCGAACGTTTAGAGTATATATAGTATTTATTAAATAACTTCTATTTACCGGACACGATACTATATATATATTAAATATAGGGAGGATCGAAGGCGATCGGAACGTGTTCCTTATTACTTACTTTTACCTTACCTTTGCCCTTATTAACTTTCGCCTTTTTCGAAGGCGAAGGGGAGGTAGTAGCCTCGGACTTAGAGGCGGGGGCGGTGGCGGCACTTAAGGCGGGGGCGGGGGAGGTATCTAACGGACCAGCCTTAGAATTAATTATATTAATAGTTCGCTTATTCTAAACGCTATCAGAGTATGAACGGTAAGAAAGGGAAGCTTATTTACTCGAGGCGACCGCCTTAGTATAACGTCTAAATAGACGGGAGGGGGGGTGGTCTTATAACCGTCTAGATTAGATAGGAGGGGATCCTATAACTCCGAGACCCACGATTAGTGCCGAGCCAAGTAATAAGTGCGACGACTAAATAGAAGCTAAGCAGATTACTTACTATAACGAGCCTTATTAAACTTATTAATTAAGGTTAAAGATAGCTTAAAAAGAATTAAAAATCGTTAAAAAAGTGGGTAAAAAAACTAATGATTTTGATAAAGGTGAAGGAAGAAAGATCGTTATAAATTAGGCGGAAGGAATAGCTTTTTAAGCTAAAAAAATCTGCTATTATAAGCTCCTATAATAAGGAATCAGCCCTATTAACCTATTTACAGAAAATTTCCTTTATGTTTAAAGCTTTTATTATTATTCAGGAAACATCACGAATATAATTATATAGCGTTTATTAGCTAGATTTACCTCGCCGAGTTTTCGAATAAAGGAAATAAAGTACTCGAAGGTAATTAAAGAGCTATAAAAATAGCACCTTAGTTAGGGGGTGTGTTAAACTAAATAAAGGAAAACCCACTATTATTAGGTAATATTAAGTTATGGCCCTATATCGGAAGGATAATTATCCGAAGGGTATATCTTATAATGTATTTAGACCTAGCATATAATTTTCCTTTGTACACGTGGAAGATAGAAAATACAACGCTTTCACCTCTCTTTTAAGTGCTCGAGATACAGTACGACATTGACAGTAAGCTTAAGATGACGGGGGTGAAGTCCTCGGACGAGTCGGTCGATGGGGTTCTAGTTTATTGTCCGTACTGAGTTCAGGGTTACGGCGAGTTGGAAGGGCAAATTCTGATATAAAGGTGATGTCTTTGGGAAGTTATAGAAGAAACGGAACTTGGTGGAATTGTGGAACTATGAGCTCCCATCTACCCCGAAATCGCCCACTAGTGACGAGGCCCGGCCCGAAGCCGGCCGGCTATTAGCGGCTTGTGCCAGGACCGGACCGGTCACCGGCGTCGGACCATTGGTTTCGGATCCGGACCCGGAAAGGTACCTAGCAACGGGTAAACTCGAGTCCCGATAGGCGGCGCAAATACATTTACACATTTTGGCTATCCTTTCGTCTGTATCGGAACAGGGCCTGGGGTCATCGTTTATCGAGGAGGGAGTGCCTGTATGTAGACCTATCTGTACATGTATGGACCCAGGACAAATGTTGAAGACTCGAACCCAGCCCTTGGAACCTTCTTTATCCTAGTCTACCATGCAGCGGCAGTGGGATATCGCCGGTCGCCTCACGCTCTTGCTCCCTAGGAGTCACATACTCTCACGTACCATGTGTGTGTGTGTGTGTGTGTGTGTGTGTGTGTGTGTGCCCGGGTGCGAGAACGGTGACCCGTCATTGCGAGGGGGACTTGAGATTGCTAGCTTCTACTGTCTCTATATCATACAGCTATGTCTATGTCGACAGGGAAACGGTAGGTTGAGAACCGTTAAATCTATTCATGTCAAAAACCGCAGATGCCATCATTGCCATTCATTAGTTCGTTTCATGTTCCTATGAAGCTTCATGGGCGTAACAATCGTTTCTATACGTGACAGAGTGCCAACTCAAAGCTTAGGCTGGTATCGACGATTTTTTCTGATGGCCTCGCCGTACCGGATGAACAATAGCGGAACTGGGATAAGGCCGACGGCGATGAATCCGAGGGTCGAGTTACCCCAGCCGAGTCCCAGTTTATCGTAGAGCGGGGGGCCGGCCAGGGGAAGAAAGGCACCGAAAATGGATCGGAGGACGGTGGCGGCAGCCAATGCAGAGGCTGCGTACAGCGTGTATGCGTCTACCAAGTAGACCTGGATTGTCATCTGCAAGGTGTGAGATTAAGTTTATCTTCTCGCGTGGGGAAGGAAGCTGCCGGCAAAAGACAGGCAGGCAAAAGAAGCAGAAAGCTGAGCGTACCAGTGACATATTCAGCCCCAGGCCGAGAAGCGACGTCGCAGCTATAGGAATGATCCAGTGCAGCCCATAGTGGGTAGTCCAGCCGTAGATGAAGAAGCAGGCCGGGATGCAAAATGCCGCGGGGATCATCAGGGGGAGCCGGTACTCGGGTTTCAGTTCGCCTTCGGCCAGCAGTGCTTTTCCTGTCAAGAGGCGGTCGGCGAGGTAGCCAAAGACAGCGTTGCCCATGAGCAAGCCGACGGCGATGCCAAGGTAGGCGAGCCCCGTCTCACCGACGGAAAAGCCATAGGTGCCGCCAAAGACGGACGGAATGGTGACGAAGAGGAGGAACTGGTAGGAGAAGACGACGGCGATGAAGAGGGAGAAGAGGAAGACGATGGGCGACCGGAACAACATGACGAGAGGCCGGCGGACGGAGCGGGCGATGCGGCCTCGTCGGCTTGAGGTGTCGGCCATGGCGGATGTGAGGTGCGGGTTCCCCGTCTCGCGGCGCAGGCGGTTGACTTTGCGTTGGAGGAGAACGGGGGGGTAGGTCTCGCGCACGACGAGGAAGAAGATGACGGTGAAGACGCCTGCCTATGCGGTTGTCGCCAAACATGGCGTGCGTTAGTCTCCCATCTTTGGTCCTTTCTATACTTCCACGACCTATCTCCATCTCCCTCATGTCAACGTGGGGCCACTCACCATAATGGTCACCAGCCAAAACACCCACCTCCATCCCAAGGCTTCCGTGAGATATCCGCCGACCGCAGGTCCCACGGCAGGCCCCATGAGCGGACCAAACGTCCAGATGGCCATGGCCCGGCCGCGCTCTTCCTGGGCGAAAAGGTCGGCGACGGTGGCACCGCCTACGGTCAGGACGGCCGAGGCCTCCATGCCGGCCAGCATGCGGAAGATGATGAGGGCCGGCAGGTTGGGGCTGAGGGCGCAGCCGGCGGTGAAAATGGTGAAGAGGACGTTGGTGACGTGGTAGGGCAGCAGGCGGCCGTACATCTCCGACATGGGCGCGACGATGAGCGGGCCGATGGCGAGGCCGACATTGTATACGCTCACGATGAGAGAGCTGAGGACTTTGTCGGTGCTGTCAAAGTCGATGATGGCCTGGTTGACGCCTGGGGCGGCGATGGATGAACCGAGGGCGCTGCGACGTGTTAATCATGACGACCTTAGATACGACAATAACATGAAATCAATGGAGGAAAAAATAAAAAAGGAGAAAAAAGACGAGACGCACGAGATGAAGGTCATGGCGGCCAGGACAAAAACGTTGAGCCACTTTCTCCTGGAGGGCCAATTGACCGCCATCTCCGGATCATCAGGGCCATCGAAATCGACAATGTGGCTGGAGTGGCCTCCCTGGCCTCCCTCTAACGCGATCACATCCTCTGTTGGACTGACCATGTCAGGCTCGAGTTTTCGTGTCTGGACGCTGGACACGACGAAGAAGCAGATGGTGCATCTAGAGATGGAAAAGTACGAATACTTTGTGCAAGTAGCTGCAGATGCCCATTCCAGTCTCGGTACGTTCCAGATTATTCCATGTCTCGATTGGGGCCAGATCGGCGAGATAACATAAGAATCATGAGCCTTGGAGACTGAGACAGCATGGAAACATGTGGCGGCACACGGCAAACACGGGAGGGCTACAACGTACAAGGTAGCATACAACGTACATCAACGTAGTCCATGGTCCTAGGCCTGTGGATCGACCGTTCGACGCGGTGTAACAACATTCCAAGAATAGTAGTGTACATGGTCGTATAGACAGGGGGTCCCGGACGGACCAGGGATAAAGCAGGGTATTAGCATGCGCCGGCCCGGTTCTCGGCCCGGAGCCCGGCTCAACTAGGAAGGTCCTCCGCTATGCTCATAAAAGGTACATTGAGGACAGATGGCCCCCTGCTAAGCGAACAAATTACTCCTGCAAGCTCCAGGGGCACCTTAGAGCCTCGCACGAGCCTGGCCCAATCCATCCCAATCACTCTCCGTAAAGGGAACGTACTCGGATGCCCCAGCCGGGAGCCAGAAGAAGCGATCCCGCTCCCCGCCCTTGACCTTTGTTCCCCTGAGGCGAGGATCGACACCTTCCTCCCTTAGGGGCACCTTGCTATGTTTGTGGTTATCGGTGCTCATGGCGCCGACACCGCCGTCCCGGACACGGAGGAAGAGGGGCACGGCATATGACGGCAGTTTCGACCGAAGCAGCGCCGCCAGCCCGGCGCGGTCCAAGTCGTCCGCCGTCCCTCCGTTCTTCAACACCAGGGCGACGCAGCCCGCCCTACCGTCGTGGCCGGGGATCCTGACGCCGTAGACGTTGGCCTCGGCGATTTGCGACGCAGAGCCCAGCACCTGGGCCACCTCGGTCGTCGACACGTTCTCCCCCTTCCAGCGGTACGTGTCGCCGAGCCGGTCGACAAAGTACCAGTACCCGTCGGCGTCGCGGCGCAGCGCGTCGCCCGTCCGGAAGTAGAGGTCTCCCTTTTCGAACACGTCCTTGAGAAGCTTCTTTTCCGTCGCGCCCTCGGCTTGCCAGTACCCGGCCCAGGCCGACCGGGACGGCAGCTTGACGAGGATCTCGCCGCCCTTGTCGTACGGCACGCGCCGCGCGAAGCCCGTCTCGGGCGATCGCCAGACGTCACCCGTGTCGGGGTCGATGTGGACGGGCACGTAGGTGTTGTGGAATTTGCGGCGGAGGAGCCAGCCGTGGTGGCCTACGGCGCCGATGCCGACCCCGGAGTTTCGGTAGTGGTTTAGCAGGGTGAGGACGCCCTCGGTGCTGGCGTAGAACTCGCCGATGTCCGAGATGCCGAAACGGTTCTGTCAATGCGCGATTAGCTTGGATGATGGGCCGGTGTGGAGGCAATTGGTCTCCCCTTACCTGGAGTTCCTTCCACAACTCGGGACTGAGTCCGTTGCCCCAGATGAGGCGGATCTGATGCTTACGGTCGTTGGGCGAGGGGGGAGCAGAGAGCAAGTACCGTACCAGCTCCCCGACTTTTCAATTATTAATAATTCTCCTTATCACCAGAAGCAGACGAGGTAGAGCAGGGAGGGGAGGGTAACGTACCATAGACAAAAACGGTTGACCTGCTTTGTATACAGTCGTCCCAGAACCGCGAGAGCGAGAATTTAGGAACCACAGCAATGGAAATACCACTCATCAAGTCGTTCATGGCGGCGATCCCGCCGGTGCCATGGTACAGGGGGATACAATAGTAGGTCCGATCGCCATCTGGACCCGGTCGCTGCCCAAATGTTTTCGGGAGAAGAGACGCCGAGGGGTAGTTCCGAGCCACCGTGAGGGGGACCGCCTTTGGCAGGCCGGTAGTTCCGCTTTCGATCCGTTAGTAGGGCGGCTTCGTGCTGAGACGAGGTCGACGGAGATGCCACGCACCTAGTATACATGAGAGCCAAAGGCAACACCAAGCCCTGATCAAAACAGTCTACCGTTGCTCGTTCCGGGACATTCTCAGCAATGCGAGACTTGAGCGAGTCGGAGAGCCTGATGGTCTCGACGCCAATCTCCTTCAGCTGTGCATCGGCGGCCTCGATTCGCGAAGCGCAGTCCGGCGCATCGTCATACAGGAGGAACCGCGTGCCCGCCAGACCGAGGCAGTGAACCAGGGCGTCGGAGACCAGGTTGTAGTTGACGAGGGCCGGGGCGGCGCCGATGGAGAGGAGGCCCATCCACACGAAGAGGAACTCGGGCGAGTTGTACATGTAGACGCCGACGTACTGGGACGGCGCGACGCCCAGGCTCTGGAAGTAGCGGCCATACTGACAGGCGCGCTCGTAGGTTTGGGCCCAGGTGTACTCGGCCTGGCGCGACCATATGCACGGCGCGTTTCCGAGCTGGCGGGCGGCGGCTTCGAAGAGGAAGAAGCCGGAGGCTTTTTTTTGCTCGACTGTGAGGCGTTAATTTTTTTCTCCGTATTTTCTATTCTGTCCCAAGTCGTAGAGTCAAAATGTAATGGAACGGAAGACTAAAAAAAAAAGGAAAAAAAAAAAAAAAATTACCTGCGCTTGCAAGATTGCGCTCGCCCTGTTTGGCTCGTGATAATTGATCGAGATCTTTCGAAATGTGAAACTTGGCATCGAGGTATGCCGACCCCGCGGCCATGCCAACGAGGGTTAGCAGGCCACGAGGCATCCCCTCCAAAATGGTATCCAGTGGCAGCGACATATTCGTAGTGATGCACGCAGAGGTGGACAGTCAGCAACAGTCAGTTAGAGATCCTCGACACAACGTATTAGACGTCTTCTTAGGCCATTCCAGCGTCGACTACGTTCAAATTGGCCTGCAGCTGGCGGTGTGGAGTGGAGGGTAGGCGCGCCAATCAACGACGCTGTTGAGCGGATAATAGGCTAAATTCCGCGAGCGCTCAAATTCCGTTGCGAAGAGGCATGGGAAACAGGGATGTGGACACTATACCATTCTTGGTTATCGATGCATGCATTTCCATGGATCATGGTTCATGATATGGTGACTGTGATGACAGCGTACATGCGCAGACGACGTACAACGTGCGTTGTAAGTACGCTGTACGTCGTATGTGCGTCGTATGTAGAGTAGCCTGGCAGGGCTTGCTCACAATCATGCGATACAACTCTTCTGCGGTATGAAAATTGCTCATCGTCTCGTCTCAATGCACTTATATCTCGAGAATCGCTCCCGCCTTATCCCGCCTTATCCCGCCCTGTCCCGCTCCAGCCCGGCCCAGATAAAAAGAGTGGGTCCCGGCAACGCAAGCGTGGGGGCCAAATTACGTTTCCCAGGGAACGATCGGCGTAAATTTGGTCCGATCGCTACCGGCAGGGTTGTACTTTACACTAGTGACATCCCTGTACCTAGTACACGTACAACGTACATACGTAAGTGTAAATACAACGTAGAGTGCTGTCCTTCGTACTTTGTATACATGTACCGTTAGTGGACCCTATGCGCCGGCCCCGGGTCAAGGACCGGTGGTCGGCGGCCTTGCAGAGCAGATAGACTAAACCTGCTTCGGTCCCAGATCGTCCCGTACAACGTATTCGAATGCTTTCGAAATTGCGCCCTGCAGCCAATTGACTGTCCTGTTCACGATCATGCCCATTTAGGGTAGGGCAATTGGTTTCCTGGGAATTTCCTGGGGCCGTGGTTTTATGGGGCCGACGCCCTCGGAAGGAACCGGTAGCGTCTCGGTTGTAGCGGAGTCGCACCGACCCGAGATCCATTCTGGATATACCGTAACCCAATCATGAATAAGAGGATTACTATCGAGTGCCTCTTACGTCTCTTCTCCCTCCGTAGCGGTTCGTCCCTGACCGGCATTCTCTAATCATCTTGGATTACCTATCAATTTTCATCGTGTTCCAATGAGTCGGCCACCTCTGAACGGCATACGTGTCGTTGAGCTCGCTGGGCTGGCACCTGGTTCGTGCACCCCTTTTTCCTTTTCCCTTTTTCCCCTTCCCCCCCCCCCCCCCTTTTTCTTTTGTTTTTCTTTTTCAGTACAAGGGGAAAACTAAAATACAACAACACCCACAGCCCCCTTTTGCGGCCTCGTCCTAGCCGATTACGGCGCCTCCGTTCTTCGCATCGATGGACCTCGCTCCCCTAAAGGCGACGTCTTGGCCAGACACAAGTCGTCCCTATACCTCGACTTGAAGCACCCACCGTCCCGGGACGTCCTGATCCAGCTGCTCAGCCACGCAGACGTGCTCATCGACCCGTTCCGGCCAGGCGTGCTCGAACGACTGGGTCTGTCGCCCCACGAGGTCCTCCTGCCAAAGAACCCACGGCTGGTGGTGGCCCGCCTTAGCGGGTTCCGGCGCGATGGCAAGTATCGGGACATGGCGGGCCACGACATCAACTACCTCGCGGTATCAGGCGTGCTCTCCATGCTCGGCCGCGCGGCCGACACGCCTCACCCACCGGCCAACCTGCTGGGTGACTTTGCAGGCGGGGGCGCAATGTGCGTGCTCGGTATCCTCCTGGCGCTGATGGCCCGCCATGCGACGGGGACGGGCCAGGTGGTGGAGGCCAACATGGTGGACGGGTCGGCCTACCTCGCCACCATGCCGCGGTTGGCGACCAAGACGCCCTTTTGGGGCGCGCCACGCGGCCAGAACTTTCTGGATGGAGGGTGCCCGTGGTACGACACGTACCGGACCAAAGACGACGCGTACGTCTCGGTTGGGGCGCTGGAGCCTCGCTTCTACGATGCGCTGCTTGGCGGGTTAGGGCTCGACCCCGCGACGCTGCCCCCCCGAGAGGACAGGAACCAATGGCCCGCGCTGCGATCCATTTTCCAGGCGAGATTTGCGGAGAAGACGCGCCGAGAGTGGGAGGAGGTGTTTGATGGTCTTGACGCCTGCGTAACGCCGGTGCTGGGCCAGGCTGAACTAGAGAGGGAGGGGTTCCTGCAGCGGCTCCCTGTTCACTTGTCTGACACGCCTGGGAAACCAATACCACCTGGCCAGGGTGATTGGACAGGCGGCACTCTGGCGCATGGTACGGGAGGAGAAGAGGTGTTGTCGCAGTGGACCGGGTGGGTAAAGGGGGTTGACTACACGAAGACGGCAGGTGGGATTACCATTGGAACCAAGGCGAAGCTGTAGGGAATCGGGTGCTTGCGCACGTTGTACACGCACAGGAGAGGCGGCTGGGGAGAACGAGGAGGCGCAGCAGGTGGTATGCATACAACGTAAGATGCACTAAAGTGCGTGTATGTGCAACGTCGTTGCAGTTCATTTGGGTACCTACGATAAGCGAGACCCGCTACATTTAGAGTCTACCGAGCTGAATGTGTTGTCCCATACAACGTACGTTGTATACCCACGAGCCTGGCGATTTCCATCTTGTGATATATTTCTTTCTTTCTTTACTATTACACGAACATAGCTATCTACAGACCCCAAGGCAATAAGGATCGTAGAGCAGGAAGATCTTTATTTAACGTAAAATATTCTATAGAGTACCTATAGTAGAAACAGTACGTTGATGTTAATACTCTTAATTTATTAAATAATATAAAATTATATTCAACCGTGTGCTTAAAGAAAGAAGGCCGCTCACAACGTACTAAGTATGTACCTATAGGTATATGTACACGTGTACATAGAGATATACCGACGGCCGAGTACGAAACAACGTATTCGTATAGACCCTTCCCAGTCCTAGGGCCTTACTTTGCCACCCTAAAGTACAACGTTGTATACATCTGACATGGTTGTAAGGTATAATGTACAAGACTCTATTGGTACTCGGCAGCAGCCTACAACATACAGCAGCGCTAGTGTGCCGCTTCCGGACACCGAGATACAGCGTGCATATTCGGAAACTGATGCGCAGGATGCAATAAAATGTCTCTAATATTAATCAGTAGAAACGAAGGGGGGGTGCACGTTGCACATACAACGCATGCTGCCGTTGGAATAAACTTGAGTTGCCGAATCCTACGGCTTGCGCCGTGGCTAGCGCCTACATTGGACTGGGTCACGGGGGGTACAGCGTACGAAGTACATATGGATGACTGTATCTACGTACTAAGTACGTGTACGTTGTAAGTATGTATATTGTACTTTGTATTGAGCTGGTATGTTGCATACGTTACGTTGTACAAGTACAACGAATCCATTCAGCACCCAAACTCATTCCTCCCGTGCGGTCCGTACGTGGTACCCGCCCCCCGCCCCCTTTTCTCCTATTCCCACCCCACCCCCACAGCCGTATAAATAGCCCCAGATAGAATGCGACATTACAACGTACTCTAAGTCTGTCCATTCTTCTTGATCAGACCCGCCAACCCGCCAGTCAGATACTCGCCATATGAAACAGCCGGGTTCTCCTCCTCCGCCTTGCCTTCGGAGCCGGGGTGCCAGGGCTTCACGGTATCCTCCCAGCCGAGATTGACGAAAAACGGCAAGGATTGGCGCTCGGCGTTGACCCATTTGACGCGGTGGATGGGCGCAGGGTAGTAGTCGTGGGTGATGTGGGCCATGTAGGTGCCGCAGTTGACGAGGAAAGCCGAATCGTCGGCCTCGATGTCCTGCCACCCCTGCGGCGTCTTGACCTGCAGGTTCTGCACGTCGGATTGGTACAGGACCGTGATGAGGGAGACGTCCTCGTGCCACTCGAAGCTGAGCTTCTCGCCATCATCGGCGATCTTGATGGCGGGGATGGGGTAGTCCTCGATGTAAGGGTAGCGGATCAGCACCACGGACGAGAGGGTGGTGTCGCGGCGGAAGTGGCGCGTGAAAAAGTCCTCCTCCTTGCCCAGGGCCAGGGCGTACCCGCGCAGCAGCGCCTCGGACACGCCAAAGACATCCCAGTAGTGCTTCTCGGCAAAGGGGCGGAACTCGGGGTGTCTCTTCTCGTCGGGCCACACGTTCACCTCGTGCATGGGGGTCGGGTTGGCGATGCGGGGGTGGTCCGGGGTGAACGAGGGGTTGAGGTAGCAGAAGGACTCGACGGCCTTCTTGCCCGGAATCGACAGGTAGTAGCCAGAGCGGACCTGCGACTGGTGTTCCTTGTTATAGGCGCGAATGGCAAGCTCCCATTTCTCGTCGTCGGTGATCTCCTGGTGAAACTTGGCCGTGTTTCTGGAGAGCCCCGGCAGGTCGACGCCGTGGTTGACGGCGTAGAAGAATCCTGTGCCCCGCGAGACCTCGTCGATCTGCTTGGCCACCCGGAGCTTTGCCTCCTTGTCGTCTCCAAAGAGGGGAGAGACGTCAATCCGGGGGACGTTGGCTACAGGAACAGAACCCATTGTGGGAGAGAGGCGGTAAAGAGTGAGTGTGTGTGTATAGAGGTGTTGAATGCCGTGCCAGGAAGAGGAAGAAAAGGTGTATGGCAGACAGTGAAGACTGTTTTTCGAAAGAATAGGGGTAATGTAATAGAGGTTGGAAAGTGATGGACAAAGCAAAGGGTGATGGGCACCAGGTCCGGTCGATCAAATAGTGCATTAAATACACGAATCTTCAGCGCTGTCCCTAAATCTCTCTCACTGCATCGTCCAGATTTGGCATCTGGCTTGCCACTGGGATCTCCCCCTCCTCGTCCTCCCCCTCCTCCCACTCTCCCACTCTCCTACTCTTCTCCCACTCCACCTCCCCTCCCCCTCTCGATCTCGGGTGGCATTCATGGCAAACCACAAGCACTTAGCGATGTACAACAGAGAAACGTTGATATCTTGGGACCGACATAGACACCCCATATCCCCTCAACTGCCAGTGCTGGAACTCGGAGCCATGCCGCCGCCAGAAAGCGCGTTCACATGGGGCCATAGGCTCATGTGAAGGGCTAGAACTGCCCCTCCTTGACGTACATCGTAGACCCAGCCGCAAGGTTACATTTCCCTGCCGCGCTGATGGGCAACGTAGGGGTTGATAGGCCATGATCCCATCGCCCCTATCCCGTGTCTCCAGGACCCAATATCCAACTCCATACTTTCCTTTCCAAGAATCGGCTGCCGCCTGCACATCCCTTCTCCGCTTCAGTCTCTGCATCTGGATATCGAATAATGGCGCGACTATAGTACGACATGGGTATGTACGTGACGTACGCTGTGCGTCGTGTCGTAAGCGATGTTTCCAGAGAACCGGCAGCATCCAGTCAGAGTCACAGATGCACTCTAGAGCAGCATACGCTGCAGTCGCGATCCATGGAACCCCTCTCCTGGAAACGGGACATGGGCCATATGCTTGAACGTGGCCGAAGCCGGACCTAGAGCCGGCCGGGATCCGGGATCTAACGCAGTGAGCATGCTCGAGGGGGCCCCCTTGCCGCGTTTTGGTCAGACGTCTCGCGGATATTCTATTCCCTATTCTTTTGCCTTCTCCCTGTTCGTTATGCCCTCGACTTCTGTAGCACTATAAGACGTATGCAGAACGAGAATTGATCAAGAAAAAAAGACACCCCTGTCACCATTGTCGTCCATTGACTTGAAGGACTGAACAATCCGCGTCTTGCTTGCTCACTTACCTCCCATTCCCCCCCCTCTCATCCGGCTTTTGAGCCCCTTCTTTCCCATCGTACAACGAAAAAGACATGGAGCACTCCAAGACGAACGGACTAAACGGAACAAACGGTGCTTCTGTCAACAGGTAAGCTCAAGTAACGGTGGATGATCTTTTCCCTTTCCGAAAAAAAGCAAAGATGCGACGTTGGAATAAGAAGCATGATTACTGATGTTACCACCCCCTATCCACAGTCCACCCCACAAACAAAATGACGCCTTACAGGATCCCAAAGGCATCATCCACGGCAAACACGCCGAAGCAGAAAGCACCCCACTGCCCGTCCCAGACTGCTGGATTGGTCCCGCGGCCCTGGAACGGTGGAAGGAGGCGGTTCCCAGCTTCCCAGAACGATGTGATCTCAGTGGCCTGAGTCTGCAGCCGGTGTCGTACCAGCTGGCGTCCACCGGAGTGTCAGTGAGCCAGAGCAACGGGTCCGACGCCGATGTCTCGGCCCAGACGCCCACGCGGTGCTCTACCGTCGTCCTCTCGGATGACCTCATCCCTTCCCTGGACAGTGTCTGCTCCCAGAGGAATCTGGATGCCAAGTCCCTGGTGCTTTTTGCCGTGCATCAGATGCTCAAGGGCCACGGAAACGGCTCCCACACTGTCGTCGCAGCACTCGTCTCACAAGCTCGGCAACCCGATTCGCCAACGACACCGTTCCTGGTGGTCCCCTCTGTCGCGGAACATGGGGAGAACCAGACGGTCGACTCGGCCTTATCCCAACTCGGATCCTTGGACTCTCAGGGCGAGAAGCCCCTGGTCCCCGTGGCGACGGGCGACCTTGTCAAGTCCGAACTCGTCGATTTCATGGTCGTGTTTGACGACAGCGACTCTGCATCGCTTCCCAGCGATCCCTCCTTCCCCCTGGTCCTCCGCGTAGGGCTCGGGGACAGCCAGTGGACGTTTTCCCTGCGATACCCCCCCAGCCTCTTCGACGAGCCCGTCATCGACAGCTTCCTCGGCTCGCTCCGCACCCTGCTAGCCGCCACCCTGGAGCCCTCCCTACCGCTGGCGGACATTGAGCTCCTCCCGGCCGAGCAGGTCGCCCAGCTGGACGAGTGGAACAACACGGACGGCGACTACCCAGCGGATAAGAGACTGCACCACTTGTTCGAGGACGTGGCCGCGCGTCGTGGCGACGACGTGGCCCTCCTCTTCGGCCCAAAACGCGTCACCTACAAGACGCTCAACGCGCGGGCGAACCGGCTGGCGCGCCATCTTTCCGGCACCATGGGCATCGAGCCGGAGCAGCTCGTCGGCTTGTTCCTCGACAAGAGCGACAAGATGGTCACCACCATCCTGGGCGTGTGGAAGTCCGGCGCCGCTCACGTGCCCATCGACCCGGCCTATCCGGACGACCGCGTGCGGTTCGTGCTGGACGATACCCAGGTCCGCGTCGTGATTGCCAGCGAGAGGCACGTCGCTCGGTTGCGGGACCAGATCGCCGAGGGCCGCGATCTCCGCATCGTTGCCATTGAGCCTCTGATGGAATCCCTCGAGCTGCAGAGGGCCCAGGAACAGGATGCGCAGCAGCCCGCCTCGTCCGAGAACCTGACCCATCTGCCCCTCCACAGCAAACAGCTCGCATACGTCACTTATACCTCTGGCACCACGGGGTTCCCCAAGGGCATCCGCAAGGAACATACCAGCGTGGTCAACAGCATCACGGACCTCGCCGCGCGGTACGGCGTCGCCGGACAAGAGGACGAGGTGGTGATGCTCTTCTCGGCTTACGTCTTCGAGCCCTTTGTCCGTCAGATGCTCATGGCCCTGACGACGGGGAACCAGCTCGCCATTATCGGCGACGACGAAAAGTTCGACCCCGACGTCTTGATCCCGTTTATCCAGAAGCACAAGGTCACCTACATCAACGGGACGGCGTCGGTGTTGCAGGAGTACGATTTCACCGCGTGTCCTTCTCTCAAGCGCATGATCCTCGTCGGTGAGAACCTGACGGAGGCGCGGTACGAGGCCCTCCGGCGTCGGTTCAAGGCCCGCATCCTGAACGAATACGGCTTCACCGAGTCGGCCTTCGTCACGGCCCTCAACATCTTCGAGCCGACGTCCCAGCGGAAAGATACCAGCCTCGGCCGGCCTGTGCGCAACGTCAAGTGCTACGTCCTGGACGCCAACCTCAAGAGGGTGCCCATCGGCGTCACGGGCGAGCTTCACATCGGCGGCCTGGGCATTTCCAAGGGGTACCTGAACCGGGAGGACCTCACCCGGGAAAAGTTCATCCCCAACCGCTACCAGACGGCCAAGGAGCGCGAGCTGGGCCTCAACGCCCTGATGTACAAGACGGGCGATCTGGCGCGCTGGCTGCCCAACGGCGAGGTCGAGTACCTGGGCCGGGCCGATTTCCAGATCAAGCTGCGCGGTATCCGTATCGAGCCGGGCGAGATCGAGTCGACGCTGGCCATGTACCCCGGTGGCCGTGTCCGGACCAGCATCGTCGTGTCGAAGAAGCTGATCGGCCAGGGGGGCCAGGAGACGGACCAGGACCATCTCGTGGGGTACTTTGTGTGCGACGAGCAGTCGCTGGACGAGAACGACCTGCTCATGTTCCTCGAGACCAAGCTGCCCCGCTACATGATCCCTACCAGGCTGGTGCAGCTTGACCAGATCCCCGTCACCATCAACGGCAAGGCCGATCTCCGTGCCCTTCCGGCCGTCGAGGCGGCGCCGTCGCCGTCGTCTGCGGCGGCTGCTGAACCGGCGGACCAGAGGACGAGGACCGAGCTCGAGAACCGGCTGGCCGGCATCTGGGCCGACGTGTTGTTGATTCCGGCCGGGGGGATCGGGCTCGCGTCCAACTTTTTCCGCCTCGGCGGCCACAGTATCGCCTGTATCCAGCTGATCGCCCGGGTGAGGCAGCAGCTGGGCCGGACTATCACCCTCGAGGAGGTCTTCCGGGCGAAGACGCTGCAGGAGATGGCCGAGCTGCTGGAGAGCAAGCCGTCTACGGAGCCTGTCGCGAACGGCATCACCAACGGTGTGAACGGTCACGGCGACAGCCGCAACTACCTGGCCAACAGCCTGCAGCAAGGGTTCGTTTACCATTCGCTCAAGACGGACCGGTCCAACGCCGCCTACATCATGCAGTCCCTCCTCCACTACCAGGTGGCCCTGGACGAGGCGCGTTATCAGGCCGCCTGGGAGAGGGTGCAACGGCAGCACCCGGCCCTGCGGCTGCGCTTCACGTGGGAAGCCGAGGTGATGCAGGTCATCAACCCAGACCCCATGGCCACTTGGCAGGTATTCGACTGGCGGGACATCCGAGACGAAGCGGCGCGGCAGAAGATGCTGGACGAGACGCAAAACGACGACCATACGCGTGCCTACCGTCTCGACGAGGGTCCCCTGATCCGACTGTACCTCTTCCTCTTGCCGGACGAGAGATCCAAGTGCCTGTTCAGCTGTCACCACGCCATCCTGGACGGATGGAGTCTGCCGTTGCTCTTCGAGTACGTCCACCAGGCCTACCTCGACCTGGCGGACGGGGCGATCCAAAGCGCCGATGAGGTCGAGGAGGACATGACCTACCTCCAGGGCCAGCAGTACCTCCAGGCCCACCGAGACGACCACTTGGGCTTCTGGGCCGAGCAGACCAGCATGATCGAGGAGCGGTGCGACATGAACTCGCTCCTCAACGAAGCCAGCCGCTACAAGGTGCCCCTGGCCAACTACGACCAGATCAAGGAGCAGAGGCAGCAGTCCATCGACCTCCCCTGGGGCAAGTCCCTGAGCCTCGACGCAAAGCAAGAACTCGACAGCCGGGGCATCACGCTCCATTCCGTCTTGCAGCTGGTCTGGCATCTCGTCCTCCATTCGTACGGAGGCGGCACCCATACCATCACCGGCACCACCATCTCGGGTCGTCACCTGCCGGTGGACGGCATCGAGCATGCCGTCGGCCTGTTCATCAACACGCTGCCCCTGATTTACGACCACGTCCATTGCAGGGACATGACGGCGCTGGAGGCCATCGCCCACGTGCAGGGCCAGGTCAACGCGATGAACTCCAGGGGCAACGTCGAGCTGGGACGTCTGCAGCAGGATGACCTGAAGCACGGCCTCTTCGACTCGCTGTTCGTCCTGGAGAACTACCCCAACCTGGACACGTCGCGGCGCGACCTACACCGCGAGAGGCTCCAGTACACGGTCCAGGGCGGCTCGGAGAAGCTCAGCTACCCGCTGGCGGTCATTGCGCAGGAAGACTTGGACGGGAACGACCGGTGCTCCTTTACCCTCTGCTACGCCAGCGAGCTGTTCGCCGACGAGTCGATCGAGGGCCTGCTGCAAACGGTCCGCGACACCTTCCGCGCCATCACGGAGAACATGCACGCGCCGATCCGCAGCCTCGAGTTGATCTCTTCGAGCCAGATCACCCTCCTCGACAAGTGGAACGCCACCGACGCCGAGTACCCCAGCGCCACGCTGCACGCCGTGTTCGAGGCCGAGGTGCAGCAGAAGCCCGACAAGATCGCCGTGGTGTACGAGGACGTCCGGCTGACGTACAGGGAGCTCAACAGCCGCGCCAATGCGCTGGCGTACCATCTCCTCCGCGAGGCGCCTTCGCTGCGGCCCAACAAGCTGGTGGCCCTGGTCATGGACAAGAGCGAGCACATGATCACGAGCATCCTCGCCGTGTGGAAGACGGGGTCGGCCTACGTGCCCATCGACCCGAGGTATCCCGACCAGCGCATCCAGTATCTCATCGAAGACACCGCCTCCTTGGCCGTCATCGCGGACCCTCCTCACCTGGACCGCCTGCGTGCCCTCACCAAGGGCCAGCTGCCCCTGATCCCGTCCGACCTCGCCCCTCGCCTGCCGCCGAGCCCCGTGCATCCGGTGTCGAGCTGCACGCCCGCCGACCTCGCCTACATTATGTACACCTCCGGCACGACGGGCCTCCCCAAGGGCGTCATGATCGAGCACCACGGCGTTGTGAACCTGGCCACGTCGCTGGCCCGCATCTTCGGACTACGGGATACCGACGACGAAGTGATCCTCTCCTTTTCCAACTACGTGTTTGACCACTTTGTCGAGCAAATGACCGACGCTCTGCTGAACGGCCAGACCCTCGTGGTCCTCAACGACGAGATGCGCGGCGACAAGGAGAGGCTGTACAAGTACATGGAGACGAACCGCGTCACGTACCTCTCGGGCACGCCGTCCGTCATCTCCATGTACGAGTTTGACCGGTTCCACGCCCATCTCCGACGGATCGACTGCGTTGGCGAGGCCTTTAGCGAGCCCGTCTTTGACAAGATCCGCGAGACGTTCCCGGGGCTCGTCATCAACGGGTACGGGCCGACCGAAGTCTCCATCACCACCCACAAGCGCCTGTACCCCTTCCCGGAGCGGAGGACGGACAAGAGTATCGGCAAGCAGGTGGACAACAGCCGGAGCTACGTGCTGAACGACGACATGAAGCGCGTCCCCATCGGGGCCGTGGGCGAGCTGTTCCTCGGCGGCGACGGCGTGGGCCGCGGGTACCACAACCGTCCCGACCTGGCGTCGGAGCGGTTCCCGCCTAACCCGTTCCAGACGGAGCAGGAGAAGCGGGAGGGCCGGAACGCGCGCATGTACAGGACGGGCGACCTGGTGCGGTGGATCCAGACCCCCGACGGCGAGGGCGAGGTCGAGTACCTCGGCCGGAACGATTTCCAGGTCAAGATTCGCGGGCAGCGGATCGAGCTCGGCGAGATTGAGGCCGTCCTGTCGTCGTACCCGGAGGTCGAGCAGTCGGTGGTCATCGCCAAGGACCGCGAGAGCGACGGGCAAAAGTACCTCGTCGGCTACTTTGTCTCGGCCGCGCCCCTCTCGGGCCAGATGATCCGGCGCTTCATGCACACCAAGCTGCCGGATTACATGGTGCCGGCGCAGCTGGTGCCGCTGGACGAGATTCCCGTGACGGTCAGCGGCAAGCTCAACGCCCGGGCACTCCCGGACCCCGGCGAGTTTGTGGAGGAGGACAAGGTGGCGCCGCGGACCGAGGCGGAGCGGACCCTCGCCGAGATTTGGTCCGAGCTGCTCGGCATTCCCCTGGCCGGCATCGGAATCTACAACAGCTTCTTCAGTCTCGGCGGCGACAGTCTCAAGAGCACCAGGCTCTCCTTTGCGGCCACCAAGGCGTTTGGCGTGTCGGTGAGTGTTAGTGATTTGTTCAGCCACCCGACCATCGAGGCCCTGGCGCATCTCATCACCAAGGGCAAGGACAAGTCGGTCGACGGCGCGGCGGCGGGAGGGGTCCGGAAGGACGATTCGGTCGAGTATATCCCCGTGTCGCCGGCCCAGGAGAGACTGGTTTTCATCCACGAGTTTGACCAGAGCGAGAACGACCATGCCTACAACATCTCGCTCCAGCTGAAGCTCCGCGACGGTGTGTCTCTCGAGGCGCTGGAGAAGGCCTTCCGGGATGTCGTCGCTCGCCACGAGGCGCTCCGGACCTTGATCGTCAGGCCGACGCTTAGCCAGAGACACTGCCAGAAGATCCTCGAGGCGGAGGAAGCCCAGCGGCTGTTCCAGGTCGAGGTGCTTCGCCTGGATTCCGAGAGCCGGATGCACGACAAGATGGCCGAGACGGTCGAGCATGCCTTTGCCCTTGACAGCGATGTCCCTATTCACGTGCGCCTATACCAGGTCTCCGAGTCGACCTCGTCGTACGCCAGCATCGTCTTCCACCACCTTGCATTCGACGCCTGGTCGTGGGACATCTTCGAGAGGGACCTCGGCGAGTTCTACGCCGTGCACATGGGCCACAAGACGGCCGCCAGCCTGCCGGTCCTCCGCGTCCAGTACAAGGAGTACGCCCTGGAGCACCGGAAGACGCTGCGGGACGACCAGCGCCGCCGCGAGCTGGCCGACTACTGGCTCCGCAAGCTCAGCGACCTGGAGCCCTCGTACCTTGTCACCGACAGGCCCCGGCCGTCCCAGTTCGACTACACCGGCCACGACCTCGACGTTTGCATCGACGAGGACATCACCAGCAAGCTGAGGGCGCTGGCCAAGGCCGAGGGCACCAGCCTGTACACCGTCGTCATCACGGCCTACTTCCTGCTCCTCAACGTCTACACCAACCAGCGGGACGTCACCGTGGGCATCCCCGTGGCCCACCGCACCCACGCCGATTTCGAGTCGGTGGTCGGCTTCTTCGTCAACCTGCTCCCCCTGCGCGTGAACATGGTCGACTCGGACATGCACGGGCTGATCCAGGCGGTGCACAAGGAGTTTTTGGATGCCCAGGTCCATAAAGACCTGCCGTTCCAGGACATCACCAAGCTTTTGCACGTGCAGCACGACCCGAGCCGACATCCCGTGGTGCAGACCGTCTTCAACTGGGAGTCGGTGCTTTCCGACGCGTCCAACGCCGACGGTCCTCTTGTCCAGGAATATGTTCCCCCGTCTGCTCTGCCGTCCGTGGCCAAGTTTGACCTCAATGCCACGGTCCGGGAGAGCACGTCGTCGCTCAAGATCAACTTCAACTATGCCACCAGCCTCTTCGATGCCGAGACCATTCAGGGGTTCCTGGATACGTTCCACCACCTCCTTCGACGAATGGCGCACAGCACCCCTGAGACGATGCTCTCGGAGCTCTCGAGCCAGGAACAAGTGCAGCAAGTCAACGGCGTGGCGCCATCCACCAACGGCGAATCGTGCCAGACCCTCGGCCAGCTGTTCGAAGCCCAAGTCGCCGCCGCACCTGATCGTATCGCCCTCGCAGACGGCACTACCAGGCTGTCCTACTCTGAAACCAACGCCCGCGCAAACACCCTGGCCGTCTGGATGTCCTCTCTCGGCATTGGGCCAGGTGATCGCGTTGCCCTGCTCCTCGACAAGAGCATCGACATGGTGGTCATCATCCTGGCGGTCTGGAAGGTCGGCGCCGCCTACGTCCCTATGGACCCGAGCTACCCCCGGCAGAGAATCGAGTACATCTTGCAGCATGCCGGCGCTCGACTGCTGATCACATCGACGGAGCATGCCCAGGGACTGGAGATTCCCGCCAGCGTGTCCACGCTGGCCATGGACGACCCGCAGACCATCGAGGCGCTCGAGACACAGGAGAAGCGAGACGTTACCGCCCCGGCGCAGGATCCCTCCGACCTGGCGTACATCATCTACACGTCCGGAACCACGGGCAAACCAAAGGGCGTCCTGGTGGAACAGAAGAGCGTGGTGCAGTTCCGCAACGCCGTGGTCGACCGGTATTTCGGCGCATCCAACGGGTCCCACGCCGTCCTCTTCGTGTCCAACTACGTCTTTGACTTTTCCATCGAGCAGTTCGCCCTCAGCTTCCTCAGCGGCAACAAGCTCGTGTTCCCGCCCGAGGAGGGTCTGACGCACGAGGCATTCTACGCCATCGCCGACGCCGAACAGCTGACCTACCTCAGCGGGACGCCCTCCGTGCTGCAGCAGATCCAGCTCTCCCGCCTGCCTCACCTCCGCATGGTCACCGCCGCTGGCGAGGAGTTCCACGTGAGCCAGTTCGAGGCCATGCGCGCCGGGTTCGACGGTCCTATTAATAACGCCTACGGTGTTACCGAGACCACCGTGTACAACATTGTCACGACCTTTACGGGCGATGCGCCGTTTACCAAGGCGCTGCAGGACGACCTCCCCGGGACGCACGTCTACGTCCTCAATGACCGGCAGGAGCGCGTGCCCCTGAATGCCGTGGGCGAGCTTTACCTCGGCGGCGAGTGCTTGGCACGGGGCTACCTCAACCAGGACGACCTGACGAGAGAACGGTTCATCCCGAACCCCTTCCAGTCGGGCCAGCTGCTCTACAAGACGGGCGACATTGTGCGGTTCCGCGGAAACCGGCATCTCGAGTTCCTGGGCCGACGCGATCAGCAGGTCAAGTTGCGCGGGTTCCGCATCGAGCTCTCCGAGGTGCGCGACGCCATGCTGGCCATCCCGGGCGTCAAGGAGGCCGCCGTGGTCCCCCGGTTCGATCGCGACGACCCGGCGTCTCGCGTCATCAGCTCGCTGTCGTGCTACTTCACCGTCCAGGACGGCGAGTCGCATACCCCGTCGGACATTCGGGACCGTCTGCGCGACAGCATCCCGCCGTACATGATTCCGAGCCAGATCCACCGTCTGGAAGGATCGCTCCCCGTGACGGTCAACGGCAAGCTCGACGTCAAGCAGCTCGCCATGACGGAGGAGGCCAGCCCGGCGTCCCACGTCGGGCCGCGGAACGAACTCGAGGTCAAGATGTGCCAGCTGTGGGCGTCCACCCTGGGCGTCGACGAGTGCGGCATCGACGACGACCTCTTTGCGCGGGGCGGCGACAGCATCTCGTCGTTGCGGCTGGTGGGCGACATCTACCGGGTCCTGGAGCGCAGGGTCACCGTCAAGGACATTTACCTCCACCGGACGGTGCGGAGCTTGTGCGAGAACGTGCTGGGGGTCAAGGAGACGATCAAGGAGACCAACGGAGTGGTTGCGCAGGCCGAGCAGGGCGTTGTCGAGGGCGACGCGCCGCTGCTTCCCATCCAGCGCTGGTTCCTGGCCAAGCCGCTGCAGCGTCCCGGGTACTGGAACCACTGCTTCACGATGCGCACGCCGGGTCTTTCGGTCGACAAGCTGCGCGCGTCCCTGAAGCTGCTGCAGGAGCGACATGACGTGATGCGAATGAGGCTGAAGCGTGGTGAGGACGGCGGGGAGTTTGTCCAGACGTTCCCCCTGGATTGTCCCGCTCCCACGCTGGAGGAGATGGACGTCGCGAGCTTCAAGGACCGGAACGACATTGTCCGGGCCCTCTCGGACCTCCAGTCCAAGTTCGACCTAGAGCAAGGACCGCTATATGCCGTCGCCTACCTCCACGGCTACGAGGACGGCTCGGCGCGCGTCTGGTTCGCGCTGCACCACCTCCTCGTCGACACGGTCAGCTGGAACATTCTCCTCGCGGACCTGCAGACGCTCTACAACGGCAACGATCCCGGTCCGAAGACCGGCAGCGTCAAGCAGTGGGCGCTGGCGGTCGAAGACTACGCCATGCCGCTCTCCGAGCGGGCGTACTGGAACGCCACCCGGGCCAAGGTCGCCCAGAGCCCGCTGACCCTGCCGACCACGCTCGGCGACGCGACGACTTTCGAGAAGAGGCTTTCGGAACAGGACACGGCGTCCCTCCGCCAGAGCTGCGTGGCCCTCAACGCCGGCATGCACGACATCCTCCTCACGGCGGTGGGCAGCGCGATGCAAAAGGTCCTGGGCGACAAGGCGCCGACCGTCGTCACCGTCGAAGGCCACGGGCGCGAGGACACGAGCGGATCCTCCTCGATGGACGTGAGCCGCACGGTTGGCTGGTTCACGAGCATGTACCCCTTTGAGATCCCCAAGGTGGTGGATCCCGCGCAGGGCGTGGTCGACGTCAAGCTGGCGATGGAAAAGGTGCCGAACAACGGCGTCGGCTACGGTCTCGCGTACGGGTACCTCGGCCAGGGCGCCCTCCCGGGGGTGAGCGTCAACTACCTCGGCCGTCTGGATCAGGGAGGCCGGCCGAGAGCGGGAGAGTGGGACCTCGCCCTCGGAAAAGACGAGTTCCCGCACGGGCTGTGCACGGCGGCCGAGGACGCGGGGCGCAGTTCGTCGTCGGTGGTGGATTTCACCTTTGCGGTCGTGGACGGGCAGTTGTCCATCGACATGAGCTGCGCGCGGGAGTTTGGCGCATCCGCGTCGGAGCTCATCGGCGCCGTGGAGCAGACGCTCGGCGCGCTCGTCGAGGCCACCGCAAACCCCGACTTCCAGGCGCCGGCGCCGTCGGACCCGGACCTGGACTTTACGCCGTACTTTGTGTTCGAGGGCGCGTCGCGCAAGGGGGCGCCGCTGTTCCTCCTCCCGCCGGGCGAGGGCGGCGCGGAGAGCTACTTCCACAACCTGGTGCAGGGCCTCCCGCACCGCAACCTGGTGGTGTTCAACAACCACTACCGCGAGAAGAAGACGCTGCGCACCATGGAGGAGCTGGCGACGTACTACCTGGCGCACATCCGGTCGTTCCAGCCCGAGGGGCCGTACCACATCCTCGGGTGGAGCTTCGGCGGTATCCTGGCGCTCGAGGCGGCCAAGCGACTGACGTCGACGGGCGAGCGCGTGGCCACGCTGGCGCTGATTGATCCGTACTTTGACATTCCGGCGGCCACCAGGGCCATTGGGCATGAGGGGGGGTCCATCTTGGATCCCATCTACGATGTGTACCAGCCGGCGCCCGAGAGCTTCAAGACGGTCCGCGAGGGTACCGACAGGGTGATTCTGTTCAAGGCGACCGAGACCAATGATCAGGACGGGACGCCGACCAAGATGAAGCTGTTCCGCTGGTACGCTGCGTCGGCGCTGAACAATCTGGATGTGTATGTGGACCGGGATGCGGTGGAGGTGGTTCCGCTGAAGGGGACTCACTTTACGTGGGTTCATGTGTCGGAGCAAGTGCGCTCCATGTGTGCGCGGCTGGAGGAGTGAGCGGCAGGGTGGAGTTGTGAATAGTATCATGGTTTTGTTATGACGGTTGGGAGTTGAGGAGTTCATGTTTTGAAAGGAGTCAGTAACACTGGGTTCGTTCTCACATTCATGATATCGAGGCAATATAAGTGATTTCTTCCTAGTCCACTTGTTAGAACCATCTCTTTTGCCGGTGAGCACATGTCGACTTACCATCCTCGCCGATCCTGCTGGAACTCTGACAGCTCACATTGACAAATTTCGAACATGTCCAGGTTGCCATCTCACCTTGGATTCATCGTCAAAACTCCACCAGCCACTGCCGCCGTTCCTCTCAATCCTCTCCCTCGCCTCCCACGACCGTTCCATGTAGTCTCGGTGCCGCGCAATGTCTTCCTCGTCCTCCGGCGCATCGACCCAGCGCCCCGTATCCCCCCACGGCTCCTCGAAGATGCCGGCCTCTTCCAAGCGCGACCGGTCCCACATGACATACCCCCACTTGCGCAGAGTCTGGCGGTCTTCTAGGTAGACCCAATTCGTCCAGCTTTCTTCCCGGTAGGCCCATCGCCAGGCATCGGACGGGCCGGGGTCGGGATCGGCGAAGAACGGCTGCTTCAGGCTGATGGGTTCGGTCTCGGGTGTCAGGTCCTCGAGGGTGACGTCGTCGTAGCCTTCGCAGATGTCTTGCAGGCCTTCGTAGAGGAAACAATCGTTGAGTGGCGGGTGGAAGGGGAAGTATAGCAGCCGGCGGCGTTCCTCGTATGTCTTTGCCAGGGCGATTTGATGCAGCTTCGCCAGGCCGAGGGAGAGGATATGCTGGATGGCCGGCAAGTCCATTCTGTTGCCAAACTCGGTACGCGATGCGCCCCAGGCAACGTCGTGCTCTGCGACGTCATTGAAGGCTGTTTTCTTTCCCGTGAGCATTCGCGAGTACACGCAGTGGAGCGCATCTGGGAACTCACCTGGTTGAACGATGCGCACGAGAAAGTCGTAAATACAGCCAAGCTGCTCATGCTCCCAGGGCGCAAAATGCACAAAGAAGAGCTGGTGCTGGTCTATGTAGATCAAGGGCGGCTCCTCTTCTTCCGATGCGCGGAAGAGGTTGCAGTATATTTCGAACCTGTACAATGCGCGCTCGACGCGACATCTCTCCTGGCGCGTCACGCCCGTGGTCGAGCGGCTCAGGGGCTGCTGGGCAAAGGCTTCCCTGATGAACATGTCGGCCAGGGCCTCGACATTGGTATGGAACCGGCCCACTTCAAGCGCGTCCTCTAGACACAGAAACTCGGGCGGCGGCATCCTCTCGAAGAGGAATTCCTCGACAAAGATCATGACGTTGTCCTGGCTGTCGGGATCCATGTCATGCGGCGTCAACATGGAGGATTCGAATGCGATCAGGGCTTCGGGCGTCACGCCGGGATCGATCTCGTTGAACAGCACGCGCGTCGTGATGGACTCTTCTGCGCCGAGGAAGGCGGAATAGAAGAGCGGACACGACAGCGCGGCTGCTTGCAGCGATGCGGCGTCTGGTAGCTCGGAGAGGATCATTTGCACGAGCTCGACCGACAGTCCTTCGATGGGACTGCCGGAGGCGCCGTCTTGCTTCATGGCGGTGGTAATGGGTGTTTTGTTTTGTTTTGTTTTGTTTTTGTGTTTTGCGATGCTGTCGGGAATGAAAAGGGAAAAAAAGAAGAGGGTCGGTCCGCAGGGCACGGGCAACTGATAACCGCCAGTTTGGCTAAGCCACATCAAGATAAAGTAAAGCCATTGGCACGCACCACTTGGTAAGATACGATCCAAAATGGGAATACCATATAATACGTGAATACTCAAAACTACGTCCACCCCCGTCGCCTCGCAGACCGGTGATGCCGCTGAAATACCCCCAACGCCGTCATCACCGCCATAATGGCCCACCGCTCGCCCAGCAGCCCCGAATTCCCCGTGCCAAAGAACCCAAACCGCAGCACCTTGCTATGGCTCAACAGCGACGCCGTCTCCGCCACCGCCGCCACCACCTCGAACCCGTCGCTCCCCGTCGTCGCGATGCGCCTCGCCCACTCGTCCCGCCCGCTCCCCGCCGGCGGCCCGTCCACCATCCGCACCAGCTTCCACCCGTACCCCGCTCCGCCCAGGCTCGCCACCGCGTCGCCCCGGCTCACGCGCCACTCGAACGGTTCCATCGGCACCCGCCCCCCGCTGCTGCCGATGCCCGTCTCGATGGAAAACTCGAATTTGACCCGCGGAAACTCGAGGACCGTGTCCAGCGCCACCACGGGCGGGGCGCCGGGGAACGTCGATGGCGGGAGCCGCACGAGGAGGCTCTGGTGCTGGCCGAACGACGGGGGGTCCTCGAGCGTGGCGAGCGGAGGGTGCGCCATGGTCGGCCCCGAGTGGAGGATGAGCTGCAGGTTGTAACCGACGTCGCCGCGGATTTCGAGGGCGTAGATGGGTTTGGACGGATGTTCGCCGAGGATCATGTCGTTGCTAAACGGGAGGCGGTAGACGTTGAAGGCGGGAGGGAACTGGCGCGGGATGGGGGAATACTTTCCGGCTTGTGGGTTCGGAGTGGGGTGTGGTTGGGCTGAGGAGGAAGAGGACGATGTCGCCCGGCTGTACTCATTCTGGTAGGCAGGGTATGGCGAGTGTCTTCTGGCATTTGCGGGTGCTAGGGTCGGGTTCGTTTGGAGGGACGGCGGTGATGATTCTGCGCGGGCATGGTGCGACGGTGGGCGCAGTCGCGACGGCGTTGGTTGGGGAGACGAAGGTCCGGGGATGGGTCGTAAGGGAGCGTGGTTTGAAGACCCCACGGCCTCTTCGTAAGACGGGGGCGGCTCATCGGGAGGAGCAGTGCTCACTATGGGCGGAATAGATGCCATGGTGGTGGTGGCGGTGGTGGTGGTGGTGGGAGAAGATGGTCCAGAGCTCATCATGACGGGCTGAGATGATGCTTATTGCGCTACGAAGTAGCCCCACTTTTTCGAGTCTTATCGTCAAAGTACATCATTCAGATGTGTACAACGTAGGTACTTCTTCTACGTTTGTTTTCCCCTTTTCCCCCCTATAGTTCCGCAGAGACTCTATCTCTGTATTAGGTAGAGACCCGTTATTCCGACTGTACCACTTGGTTATTCCGACTGTAGTTCACACATATATAGATAGACCCTTCGGAATACCAATACAGTACTTCGTAGCTACGGTCTCCAACGTTCTTTGATAAGTTGATCAATTTGATCGCTCGGATCAATTGCGTTGTATTAATGGATAAGCTCATCAGTTCGATCGAAGCTAATAGCAGCAGTGCCTCTTCCTCTTCCACGTCCAGGTGCGTCCACATCCACGCCGCCCACGCCCACGCCCACGGCTATCTTATTCCTATGATAAGATAACGAACGCGCCGCCTCCTATTCCGTAGATTGACGACGTAGATTGACGACGTAGATTGACGACGTAAATTAAAGATATAGATCGATAAGGTAGTAGGAAGATTGGGTCTGATTGGAACTACAGTCGGAATAACCAAATGGTACAGTCGGAATAACGGGCCTCATTAGGTATTCGCATGTACACTGGTGTATTCGATGAACACACCGTTTTCGGTACGTACAGTGTCTCTTTCGTTCTGACACATGAAGTGGTGCCTGCCGTCAGTGCCGTGGCAGAGAATACGTACCGCGTCCTGATTACTCATCGTCAATCCTGCCACAGTGTGTATACAGTCCGAACACTGACCTTTCACTGTCGTATCTTCTCGTCGTCACCGTCACTCTTAATTCTTTCCTCCTACATCCTCACCATCTCCTCTGGTACGAACACCCATCTCCACGTCCTTGCTATCACGTCTGGTCCGCCTGCTAACCATTCTCCAGTCTCGTCTACATCTCCACAAGATTGGTCGTCCAGTCTTCTGTTGTTCATCCAGGGTCCTGTGGTGACTGGTGATGAGTCTCCCGGCCTCAGATCGATGAACTGCACAAGAACCAAAGAAGCAGCACAGTTGCCGCGTCTTCATTGTCTGCCATTGCGTCTATTCGTCCTCGTCCTCGTCCCTCCTCGTCCCTCCTCGTCTCGCAACTCAACATGACTTGCGTCTGTCATGGTGCTCAACGTTCATTCCCTTGGTAGTCGCCTCGTCTTCGTCTCTGACATTCTGCATCTCACCATCTTACCTTTACCACCGGAAGTCTCGCCGTTGAATGACCACAAGGGTTGATTTACACTTTGCGCCGACTTCGATTCCATTGCCTCCAAGTCAAGCCCACCGCTTCTCGTCAGCCGACCGGCCAGTGAACGCCATGGAACGCCGAACGCCATCGACTAGACCTTCCAGGTCCCAACTGCTGCCGACTTTCCCCTGTCCGTTTCTTCATCTCGCATCTCGTATTCAACGCTGATGTCTTTCGTTTCGTGGCCCTGCTCCTGGTTTCGTCTCACCCTGCATCATCTCACCCTATCGACTGTTCCAGCCGTCCTTCATCCGAATTATCACCTGCTGGGATGGAGGGAGGTTGGGGAAGACTGGCTCAGCCTTACCTCCCTCGGCGCTTCTGCCTATCTACATCGCCGTAACGCGATACTCCTTTCGTCGCTCTAGCAGCAAACCGTAAACCGTCGGAAATCTTCCCCTTCCCACAGTACCGAGTACGTACTCTCGGCGCCTTGTCGAGCCACCTGTGATGGTGATCACCACAACACAGCGTTGCCGCCATCTACTCGCCGTCTGTCTTTGTCAGAAACCGGCCGCTCACCAAACGCACTGCAACCAAAATCATTACCCAATGCCAATGAGCTCATTATCCTTTGACCTTTGATCGAGATTACCGCCCAAAGTCGACCCAAGTCATCCAGTCTCACCACAGCCAATCTCACGTCCAGCATTCTCAAGCAACTACTTTTACTTTTATTATTGTTATTTTATTTTTATTTTGTTGTGCTGTCACCGGCGCACCAGTGCTGAAACCTGTTCGCACACCGAGAGAGACACCGACAGTGTTTACAACGCTGGGCTCATTGGAGGTTGGACGTCCCGTCCCATCGACACAGACCTACTGTCACCGAGGAGTAAAGAGTCCAGAAACACTCCTCTTCATCCTCAGCTCGCGCAACTACATGATGAGCCTCGCGTCATACGTCATCTCGAGACCCAGCCCACCCACCGTCTGATCAATCCAACCTCGTCCATACATACGAATAGCCTGGAAGGACTACGGGAACTCTCATCCTACTTCGCACTCTCCCCGCAGAGCCTCACTAAATCGCTTGGCAGGGCTGGGGAGATGCTCCTCAACCTTCTCGAAGGGGGCGAATCATCACCCAACCCCATCCCCAACCCCCTTTTTTGCGATGGGGGCCCAGAAAGGTAAATGCAAACCGTATCGTCCCATCCCCTTGGTCCTCTGGGCATTTCCTCCGTCCGCGGATACTCTTGACAGACAGCATGTAGCCTCATACATGATACAGTTGTGTCCAGCCACTGTACATCGCGAGACCTCTGGTCTATCATCGGTCCGATCACCACGAGAATCGCCAAGAGCAATCAGGGTCCTCGCTGCTCCTATGGACCTTGATGAGCAGCTCCATGCGTGCCTAGTCAATGTTCCCCAGACATGCTTACTTTCGTCTGTTCCTCCCGGCACTATTACCAGCGCAATCTTATCCAATTCGACCGAGTCTCCCAGCCTTCTCCGTTCATCTCTCACCTCCATCATCTCCAAGACCCGCATAATGAGCTGATTGTCACCCCAACAAAATGCGCGGTCTATGGTGAAGATGGATCATCAGAGTTGGGCCGGCCGATGCAATCGCTGAGATGAGCCGAGGGAGAGTGTCCACCTCCATCTCCGTAGTGTCTATCCAGGACACCCGTGTGGTTGTTGGCAGTCTTCACTGAAAGTCGGTCAGCCTACCATGGCTAGCAAAGCGGCATCACTCCGGGTATAAGAACCCCCGACATCTTTGCTCTCATGTCCCGGGAAGACTCTCCTACCTGGCAAGGACACCAACTCAAGAGGCCTCTTCCATCGTCGGGAAGCCCAGTCATCCTTCCACCACTTCTCCCTTCTTTTTCTCCGTGTTCTCTTTTGGGTCCCCACAGTCTGGTCATCGTGATAAGCGACGCTCGCTCGTGCTTTTCACTTGGTCAAGATGAAGACCGTCGTTGTTCTCTCCGTCCTCGCCGTGGCGCTCGGCGCCCCCGCCACCGGAAAGCCCGGTGAGGAGACCAAGTCCGTCCCCCAGCGCGCCCAGACTGCCACCCCGGCCATCAGCAAGCCCAAGGTCATGATGCCTTCCAAGCGCGACGGGTCGTCTTGCTACGGCAGCCACTGCCACGACTCCTACTACTACTACAGCTACGACTACTGCCACGACCATAGCTGCTCGTACAAGCGGGATGCCGAGGCCGACCCCCAGGCGCCCACCCTCCCCCACCCTCCCGTGGGCAAGCCCCAGCTCAAGGACCCCGAGAAGCGTGACGCCGACCCCTCCCACCACAACAGCCACTCGTATGACTACTACTACGACTACTCCTACGACTACTACTACAACCACAACAAGCACGACCATCACGACAAGCACGACCATCACGACAAGCACGACCATCACCACAAGCACGACCATCACGACAAGCACAAGCATCACCACAAGCGCGACGAGGCCGAGCTAGCTGCCGAGGCCCAGGAGGCCGATCTGGCCGCCGAGGCCCAGGAGGCCAATCTGGCCGCCGAGTCCCAGGAGGCCGACCAGGCTGCCGAGACGGCCGACCAGGACCAGCAGTCGGAGGCCCAGTGGTGGCGCTGGCGCTACCGCTACCCCTGGTGGCGCCGTCCCTGGTGGCGCTACCCCTGGCGCGGCGCCGGCAACCCCCAGGGCCTGAGCAAGCGTCAGGCCGAGGAGCTCGGCGAAGCCAACCCGGCCGTGGCCAATGAGCTCGCCACGTCCCAGCTCGCCGAGGAAAACGAAATGGCACGCCTGGCCCAGCTGGCCGAGCTGGCCGAGATGGCCGAGCTGGCCGAGCAGGACCAGCAGGCCGAGTCCGACGAGGCCCGGCAGTGGCGTGGCGGAGACCGCTGGCGCTGGCGTTACCCCTACGGCCGACCCTACGGCCGACCCTGGGGTGGCGACCGCCGGGGTGGGCGCCGCAACCCTGGCGCCGTGAGCAGGCGTCAGAATGACGACGACGACGACGATGCCACCCAGGCAATCGAGGCCACCGAGGCCAACGAGGCTGACCAGGCTACCGAGGCCACCGAGGCCACCGAGGCCGACCAGGCAATCGAGGCTACCGAGGCCGACCAGGCAATCGAGGCTACCGAGGCCGACCAGGCCACGGCCAACGAGCTCGCCACGGCCGAGCTCGCCGAGGCCAACGAAATGGCACGCCTGGCCCAGATGGCCGAACTGGCCGAGATGGCCGAGATGGCCGAGGCCGATGATGCCCAGTGGCGCGGTGGTGACCGCTGGCGCTGGCGCTACCCCCACGGCGGCGGCGGCCGTCGCCCTTGGGGCCACGGTGGCGGTCGCGGCCGACCCTGGCGAGGCGGCCGGGAAGCCAAGCGGTCCGAGGCCGACTCGGCGGGGTGCTATGGCAGCTCGTGCAGCAGCGACTATTCCTACTCGTCGTACAGCTACTACGACTGCTACTACTACGGCCACTGCGGCTACTAAACGGGACTCTTGTCACGTCTGCTGAGTGTCTGCTGTCATGAGAGTATGATGGCCGTAACGGGTTGGTATCCTCGACCTGCCTAGATTGGGTTTGCGTGTTGTGGGAAGGGAGAATGATAAAAAGGGACAAGAAGAAGAAAAACAAGAAAAAAAAAAAAGAAAAGGCCGAACACACAATATGATCCTCACTAATAGCCATTTAGATTGGAAACCACAACACTTTACACAGAAGTATGCCGTCAACTTCTTGTTCGAGGGCGGACCCCTTTTCTTTTCTTTGGCTTTCCGTTTCCTTTTCTAGACTTAGCTTTCAGTCTTTACCGAGAATATACAACGTGTCGAAAGCATCTGTCCATGGTTCCTCATAGGTTTTCGCGATATGTGTGCCCCGAGTTAAACTCTTCCCTTACCTACCTTGCAAAGTCCCCGATGAACGAATCCGGAACGTGTCGGTGGATGCGGTGCCGGGGCCGGAGGAGATCCACTTTTTTGGTTTCCCGCTCCGATCCCCGGACTTGATTCGGCCCATGGACCCCACCCGGAAAGCGGCCACCGACCTAGCCTCGACGTCGAAATCGTTTCCGCGCTCCTTGCTAGATGGGCTGCTGTGTTTAGCGAACTGTCGGACTTTTCATCTATAGCGTGACGTGATGTCATGATCTACCGACGCATGACACTCCTCGCCCTTCACCCTCGCACTACATCAGAGCTAGCGCCGGAACGAGTCAGCGTCGCGACTGACAGGTACGCTGTATATTTACAGGTACGACGCTTCGACGAGGAAGCCAACGGTCATGGCCGAGTGGCGCTTGATGGAGTCCCAGTCGATGGTTTCGTATGCCTAACAAAAAGTCAGCAAGTAACATCGAATGTCAACTGGTCAAGTCCAGAGTGTCTTACATCGCGGCTGCTGTGGATGTTGGGATTCATCGTCTTAGACGGCTCGGCGGCGAGGTAGGCGGCAGCTTTGTAGAGTGGTCAGCCAAAGCGTCATTCTTGGTACTTTGGCAAGGAAACAAAGCAATAATAATAATAAAAAGACAAAAAGGAAACAGGGCAACCTACGGAATCCCGCAGCCCTGGCACTCGCGTGGTCAGAGCATCCGTACCCGCAACGCGACTCGGAAACATTCAGACCCGTGACCTCCTGGGCAACAAGCTTCACGTAGTCCGTCAGGCCCGCGTCGACATAGTCGGTGTAGAGGGTCGGCCGTCCGCCGGGGGAGTAGCCCGTCATATCCTGGTTGAGGAAGGCCAGGACGGTGGCGCCCTGGGCGCGGTAGGCGCGGAAGACGTCCTGCGAGCCGAGCAGACCGCCCTCCTCGCCGGCGTACCAGTGGAACTCGATGGTGTTCTGGGGCTCGAAGCCGGCCTCGACGAGGATGCGGAGGGCCTCGAGGAGGTTCGTTGAGGCGGAGCCGTTGTCGTCGGCCCCCGGGGCGCGGGCGGTCGGTGAGCCGGCGGTGGAGTCGAAGTGCGAGCCGACGATGACTGAGTAAGAAGGGGGTCAGATGGCCTGTCTTGAACTCAAGGGGTATAAGGTATAAGAGAACTCACTCTTGTTGGTGCTTGCACCCGGAATGCGAGCAATGACGGATGGTTGGTTGAAGCTGTGCTTGAACGTCTCGACGGTGATGGCAGGGTTGGCCGAGGTGATGTTTTGGACCAGGTTGAACAACCAGGTAGCGGCCTCGGTTCCGTAGGTTGCCTGGTAGTGGCGGTTATGGAAACTGACGAGCATTCTCGGTCAATAGCTGCAGCCTTACGAGAAAGACAGAGGGAAATGGGTGTGGGGCGACTAGGGCAAAAAAGGTCGGACCTACTCGGTCAGCGTCTTAAGCCAGGTCTGGGGCCCGTCGTTGGAAACACGGGCGATGAGTGCATTGGCTTCTTCCACATGCGTCAAAGAACTGGGATAAGCATCCTGGCGAGCCTGAAGGGCGGAGGCAGATGGGAGGGCAGAGAAGCCGGTGAGGATATCCTCATCTTGGAGGTCAGTAATGTCGATAAAGTTGAGCCTCTGGCCCGGCTTGACGAGTTTGGCCTTTTCCTCTTCGGAGAGCCATCTCCCCGGGTCCTCTTCCGAGGTCTTGATGAGGCGCTTTTCGAAGGCGTCGATGGGCCGGGAATTGTTGGTTGGAGCAGCCGAGACGAGCTGGGCGGCCGCAGCGAAGAGGGCGAGAGTAGACTGAAGGTGCATGATGGTAGCACGAGATGCTGGTCGTAATTTGAAGGAATGATGTTTACAAGAAGGGATTGAGAAGATAGGCCGGCTGATAGAGTGGCATTGATGGAAAGATTCTAGTTGAACAGCCATGTCGCGTCCATATATACAAACGCCCAGAGGCGGACAGCAACTCCTGAATCATGGGCTAGAGCTAAGGGAACGGGAATCCCGGTGGGGTGGCATCGATACCTTTACCGACATAGTCTAGGACGAGGGTGACCTACTTATCAGGAGGAAGACGAGATTAAGCTTCCCGAGGCAACGGCGAGAAATAGGACGGGAAAGGGGAGACTGAGGGGGAGTAGAGGACGCAAAATTCAACAGCGAGCCACCAACAGGGCAGGACGAAGAGGCCACATTCTATAACCGCGGGTTAAGGGAGTAAGTCGCATCGGACGCGGTCTACCTAGTCAAGAGAGAGAAGAGAATTAGAGTCTGGAGAGCAAACAGATGACCTTTTCTCATCTTGTCTGGATCGCGAACGGATGAGCGACACATGTTGGAAGAGTGCGAAATAGTGTCGGAGAGGGAGACTGGCGGATATCTGACGAATGTTGACGCGTGACTCGTGTGGGACGAATGGAGACGAGGACGGACCGGACCTATACCATCGGCTAGGAGCCACTGGAGCCGTCTCAGGAGCGGGCAGTGAAGGTCAGGAATTCCGTTGGAGACGATTGGAGTCGAGCATTAACTCGGGGTCGAGGAACAAGGGCAGATCTCGACCCAGGGAGCGATGGACGTGTGTTCAGGACGTCAAGAGGTCATAGATGGCTCGTATTTGACGACATGCCTCGGCTCCATTGTTGTTATATTATGTTAGAAATAGATGCCTGTGTGTGGTTAGAGATATATTTCAATGCTATGCGATCCAGGGAACTGAAGGTGACGATGACGAGATGGGATGGCGGCGACGATGAAATCTTCGGAACGGGCACAAAACCAGGAACGGCGACCTACGGGACAAACGGGCACACGGTCTAGCCAGTCACGTGGGATCCGCGGTTTTAGCACGGGCACGAAACAACACCTGTCTAGTGTATTACTAAGTGTATCTTGGCTAGCGACGAACAAGCCGAGTGGCATAGGGCTGAGGCTGAGAGTACATATACGTTGTAGAGTAAGTACCAAGGGAAAGCTTTAACTGGGAATGCCACTAGAAAATAGGTACCTAATAGTAAAGAGGTAGATCTCATCTACGATGGACGCCACCATCTCGTGTTAGTTTGTGACTCGCCAGCAGCATCGAGTCCAAAGCATTCTAGAACAGATGTTGATGTTGATGCTTATAAATAGACCCTGTAATGGTGGGGGTCATCGCGGCCCTTTTGCCTTCCGGTGGGCGGACGCAGGCCGAAAGGCGCAGGCAAAGAGAGAAGGCGCAATGGTGAGGTGATGGAGGAAGGAAAGGTTGGTTTTAGTGGTAGTTACGGTCAGCCATGGAGATTCGTGCCTTCTCTCTGAGCACAATCTTATTAATCGAAATACCTTGGCATGGACTTCTGTACTGTTCTTGTCCTGTATCATGATAGAACTCCAAAGTAGCTGTATGTCACTGTGGAGCCCTGGCAATCGATTGCCTCCCAAGGGGCAAGCAATGGGCGCAATTACGCAACCCCGAGCTCAACGGCTGCATTGCTCCTGCTGTGTCGCTCCCTATCACATTTGTTGTAACCCACTGTACCGTATCCGCACTCAAGGCAGGCAGTACCCAACTTGGTACTTCGTCTTCGTACTGAGCCCCAACATTGGGCAAGAGTGGGGTCTTGAGCGGATACGTCACCAATAGTCTCCAATATTCAGACTTTTATTCTCTCCACTCCGCCCACTTTGAAAGAGTCATTCCCGCCTTGCTCCTCTCTCCCTCTCTCCCGTCACTCCTCTGACCTGTTCTCTACGAATAATCCCGGCCTCTTTTGCCAAAGAAAACCCTGAAATCCAAAGATCATCGCGTCTCTTTGGTTCCCCGGCTCTCTTCCGAAAAAACCGGGACCATCATGTCGATAAACAACCCGAGCCTGGACCCCTATAAGCCTGGGATGTCCCAACACATCATGGCCTTCGGCATCTCTGCATCCATGTCATACCGGGGAGGTTGCATTTGACGAAACTCTTGGATCTCCGGTTTTTTTCCCCTTCACTTGGTTCCTTGGAATCGAAACACCAACCAACATAATGTACTCCGTACTCCGTACCACTCTCCTACAGTCTCCTCTTGGGTGAATCCTTGGCTCCATTGGCTCCAGTTTTTCCCGTTGAGAGTTTCCGCACGTCTCGCGTCCTCTCGCAAACCTACAGAGCTTTGTTTTCGTCAACTCCCTTTGGCCACGTCATGGTTGAGTTTTTCCCGCTCCTCGTCTGTTTCGAGGTTCACTAAAGAAGTCAATCGAGTCGGATTGAAATCAAATTGACAACATCTTGAACCAACTGGGCAATCCCGATCACGCACTCCCTTTTTGTTTTCAGCAACCACCACGATCCGAACCATCCCACCATCTATCGGCACTGGTCCGTAAACTCCAGCAATGTCGTCCAGAGAAAGCCCAGGTCCCGCGGCCTGGGATTCCTCGCCGCCGCGGAGCCACCCCTACCACGTCCGCGGCCCTTCGGACGGCCCCAGGAAGGAGAAGAAACGCGTTGGCTTCACGGGCGATCCCGTCGACCAGGGCCTCAGCAGCCACGACGACAATTCCCCTCGCCCTCCGCCTGCTCGTCTTCATACCTACAATCAATCCGATCCCGTCTCCTACTCGCCTGGTTCGCACACTTCCCCTAGAGGCGAAGGCTGGGCTTCACCGGCCGCCACGTCCGACAATGGCCCGTCGCCTGTCGAGCTGCGTCGCGCCCTGGCCAGGATCCTCGTCACCGAGGCAGAGGACTCCGACCCCGGCTCCGCCGGCTCCGGTTCCGCCTCTGGCCCCGCCCGGCCTCGCCCGACTCTGCGTCGCAACACCAGCTACGATACCCCGCAAGAGAAGGAGCAGGCGGACCTGGCCGAGATGCGCACCCCAGAACGCCAGCAGAGGTCGGGCGCTGAGGCGAGGCAGCGCGCTTCCCGCCTCGCCGTCCGCGTCGAGAGCTGGTCTTCGCCGCCCTCCCGCCGGGGCTCCAACGACATGGCCCGGCAGCCTCTTTACGAAGAGGACGAGGAGAACGGAACCGACAGAGGGGAAGAACGAGCAGACCCCTGGCACGACAGCTACGACCGCGGCGACCGCGACGAAGCCACCAGCACGGCCATCGATGACGGCGGCGAATCGACTTTTCGTCGGAGGCAGAGGTCCCACGTCGCGGCCGAGAATCTCGTCCGCGCCCACTCTCGTCGTGCCAGAAACGGGATGGACCAGGCTGAGCTTTTCAGGTTCAATGCTGAGGACGACCCCTTCTCCCGCCCCGGCACCCCTACCGATCACCAGGACTATATCGACGACTACGTGCCCCGCCCCGAAAAGTACCGCGGCGGTGTCCTCGGTCTTGTTCTGAAGCTCTACAACCACGCTAGCGGCCGTACCACGCCGCTCACCACCCCCAACTCGTCGCCTCCAACCTCTGCCCCGCCGTCCGCCACGCCTTCGAGGCCCTCGTCCCGCCCCCCTTCCCGTCCGTCGTCTCCACCGCTATCCAGGCCGGGATCCGCCTCGACCTCTCCCAGGCAACCATCGTCGTCCAGGCCCGCCAGCGGCTTCTTCGGCTACCACAGGTCGCAGGGCTCCAGGTCCTCCCTCGCCCTCAACGAGCTGATGAAGTCCACCTCGACCCTCATAGCCCCCGCCTCGGCCGGTGTGTCGGGCGGCGTTTCGGAAAAGATCAAAAAGGAGCCCATCCCCACGGCCAAGAAGCGCAACAAGTCGGCCGCTCGGGGTTCCCACGGGCCGTCCAAGGAGAAGAGGAAACGCGGTGACCAGGCCCGCATCACCAAGCACATCGCGCAGATCTTGTCGAGACATAGGTACCTCGTCAAACTATGCCGAGCCCTCATGATGTACGGCGCCCCGACCCACCGCCTGGAGGAGTACATGGCCATGACGGCCCGCGTCCTCGAGATCGAGGGCCAGTTCCTTTACCTCCCCGGCTGCATGATCATCAGCTTCGACGACAGCAGCACCCATACCACCGAAGTCAAAATCGTCCGCACCCCGCAGGGCCTCGACCTGGGAAAGCTGCGCGACGTCCACGACCTCTACAAGGAGGTGATCCATGACCGCATAAGCGTCGACGATGCCGGCGTCAAGCTGGACCACATCATGGCCCGGAAGCTCAAGTTTAGCAACTGGATCCGCATCCCCCTCTACGGCCTGGCCAGCGCCTGCGTGGCGCCCTTTGCCTTCCAGGGCCGCTTCATCGACATGCCCATTGCCTTTATCCTCGGCTGCCTGCTGGGCTTCCTGCAGCTCATCCTCGCCCCGAGCAATGAGCTGTACGCCAACGTCTTTGAGATTACCGCGTCCATCGCCACCTCGTTCCTCGCCCGCGCCTTCGGCTCGATCCGGGGCGGCGACCTCTTTTGTTTTTCCGCCCTCGCACAGAGCAGCATCGCCCTGATCCTGCCCGGCTACATGGTGCTCTGCAGCAGCCTCGAGTTGCAGTCGCACAATCTGGTCGCCGGCAGCGTGCGCATGGTGTACGCCATGATCTACACCTTGTTCCTCGGCTACGGCATCACCATCGGCACCACCATGTACGGCCTCATCGACCAGGCGGGCGCCACGTCCGAGACGCAGTGCCGCGACCCCCTGGACCGCCGGTGGCACCTTCTCTTCGTGCCCTGCTTCACCCTGTGCCTTTGCATCATCAACCAGGCCAAGTGGAAGCAGACCCCCGTGATGCTGATCATCTCGCTCGCCGGTTTCGTCGCCAACAGCTACACGAGCGACTACCTGCAGGGCAACACCCACATCTCCAACCTCCTGGGTGCCCTCACCGTCGGCATCATGGCGAACCTCTACTCGCGCCTGCGCCGCCACATCTACCGGCTCTGGCACCGCTCCCTCGACTGGTACCGGGACAGCGTCGCCCCGCGCTTCCTCTCCGCCAGCCGCCGCCGCCACCGCGATACGTCCGGGTCCACCATGCCATCGCCTTATCGAGTGCACGGCGGTCAGGATGCCGTGCCCCTGGCGGACCTCGAGTCGCGGCCCGCCTCGCCCGCGGCGTCTGTGTACGACGGGGACGAGAAGAAACAGAAGAAGGAAAAGCCGCAGAGGAACACGGGTTACGGCCTCGCCGCTGCCGCCATGCTGCCGGCCATCTTTGTCCAGGTGCCGTCGGGTATAGCGGCGAGCGGCTCCCTCCTCGCGGGCGTGACGTCGGCCGACCAGATCACGAGCTCCATCAACGGCACGGCAACGGGTGGCGAGGACCACAGCATAAACGGGTCGGCTTTTACCGTTCTCTTTTCTGTTATCCAGGTTGCTATCGGCATCACCGTCGGACTGTTCCTCAGCGCCTTGATCGTGTACCCTTTCGGCAAGAGGCGCAGCGGCTTGCTGAGCTTTTGATGAGGGCATACGTTGAAATTTTGGGGAATTTCATTTTTATTTTTCAATTATACCATCAGGCATGACGACATGATAGGTTCCGAGCGAGATGGGAAGAAGCATAATGGACGTAATGACCAGGCCAGCGGAGTTGATCGAGCCCAGGAAAAGGGCGAGGCGTTTTGATGGCAATACAAGCATAATGAATACAACAAGACGACTTTATAATTATAAAAGTTTTGACATGACAGGTTGAGCGGCAGCATGAAGTGAAGACGTTGAAAAGACGTTGCACCAAGGTGAAAGGCGACGGGTTGAGTCCTGTGGAGCTGATTTAGTACATAAGGTGCGCACACTCAACAGTCAGCAAGGTCTCCGTGGCGCAGCGGTAGCGCAGTAGTCTCATATCTCGAATATGACCAAGTCGAAAAGATTTGGAGGCATCTAAAGGTCGTGAGTTCGACCCTCACCGGGGACAGCCGATTCTTTTTTGCCCTTGCCGACAATTTTGATACTGTTTCGTAACGCTCTCGTAAATGTTCTGTTGTCTGTTATCATGTGGAGTCGTCGTTAGTAGGTGTGGGCCCACTCTGCCTATCTTATCTTATCGTTAGAGGGAGAGAGAGGCATCGGCATCTATAATCATTTATTACGTAATCAATTAATCACCACCCTCACCCACCCACCACCACTTTTTGTTTTTGTTTATCCTTTTTCTTTTTCTTTTATAGATATAATAGATCTTTTTATAATAATTCGACTTAGGTTTATAGCTAGATTAAGACTTAAAGGAATAAGGGCGTGGTATAAGTGTTTCCCTACTATAGAGCCGAAAGGCATATTATATAAAAAACATTAGATTAAGAAGACAGGCAAGACTCTTTCGTAAGCATCAGTATATAGGCACAACAAAGCTTGATAGAAGGGCAGTCCAGGACCTAATATATTAGGACGGAAAACGCGAAGAGTAAGAACATCGGCCCTATCCATCCATCCATGGCTATAAGCACCAACACCCCCTCCTTTACCCGCCAACCCTTGGTATAATCATCCCCATGGTATGCATTTTGATGATGGACCCAGTTCCTGTGAACGCCGCCGTCACCTCCTGCAATAATATTCCCAGAGCGCCTGTCCCAAAGCAATATACAGCAAAAGTAAAGCAACGTGAGATACCTCCGCGAGCGCCACACCTGATAAGCTAGCTCCTACTACTTCCTTCACCGCGCCGGGATATCGCCATCCGAGTCGTCGGAGCTCGAGTCAATCTCCACAGGCTGAACCTGAGTCCCGCCATAATATCGCGCAGGGGCCGGTTTGCCCTGCGCCACAGTCGCCACGCCAGCAGGGGCCGCGGTGGGATCATGCACCGCCGCCGTCGCAGAGGTGCCCTGCAGCCCGCCATTCATCTCCGAGACGGACAAAGTGTTCAGCGGGACAGGCGGTGCCGCCGCCCCGTCCAGCCGTGGCCTTTTATCCGCCCTGTCGTCGACCGTGCCGTTGGGTCGCTTCTCGCCGGCCCTCGGGTAGCTCGGCGTCGGGGTGCCGGTCTGGCTGGACCCCGCGTCGGACTTGGGCGGCGACAGCTCGAACCAGCTGCGCTCTTCGTCGAGCTCTTTCTGGCTTCGGCGCTCGCGGATGCGCACGCCGTATCTGCGTCGGATCGTGCTCATCCTGCTGTTCATGCAGTTCCGGAAGCTCACCATCTGTCTCTGGAGCTCCTCCTTGTCCGTCACCGTCCGGCGCGCCTCCTCGGCGCGCAGCCTGTAGGTGTCTTTGGCGACTTGGAGCTCCTGCTCGAGACTAGCATTGGCCGCCGGGCTGATTTCGTTGAACCCCTTGGTGGCGACGCCGGGACGGGCAGAAAAGACGGCCCTGCTGCTGCCGGGTCGACCTGGCGTTGCGGACAATTGGCTGGATGGCTGGCCGGCTGGAGGCGAAGGTGGTCGCGGAGGTGCGTAGCCGGCGATGTCGCTCTGGATTAAGGGGGGTGTGTCGCCGGATTTTTCGGCCGGTCGTGAGGCAGGCGTCACGGCAGAAGCGGGAGTGGCCGAAGCCCACGAAGCACCGGACCTTGGTTTGATCTCACTACACACCTTGTTCGATGTGTGATACTGGAGACCCATACCGCTCACGAAGCCTTGGCCGCAATCCTTGCAGGTCGCAAGCCAACCTTCTCGCGGGGTCTTCTTCTGGCACACCATCTTACGCATATGCTACATATGGTGTTAGCGCCAAGATTGGAAGTCGGTGGTCGAGAGGGTTCATCAAGACTTACATGGTCATACGGAGCGGGCGTGGCAAAGGTGCGCTTGCAGAGAGTGCAGCGGTACCTTTTGGACGACGTCGATGATGCGGATGGAGCCGACGAATAGACATTGGCGGGGGGCCCCGGGGTCTGAGGTGGTGTCGGGTTATGGTTAGGACGTGACAGCGCGGTCCAGCTCTGACGCGGGGCCGTGGCGGGGGGCGGAGCGCTCTGGGACCATTGGTTCGGGGCCGCGTTGGCTTGCTGAGGATGAATATGGTGACGGTGGTAAGGTTGGTGAACCTGGTGAGTCTGATGAGGCCGATGGGCCTGATGAGGCTGGTGAGCCTGGTAAAACAGTTGAGGCTGGTGGGACTGGTGAGGCGGGTGAGGCGGGTGAGGCTGGTGAGACTGGTGAGGCGGGTGAGCCTGGTGAGGCGGGCCAGGGACGTGCGGCCCAGGGACGTGCGGCGGGTAAGACTGCGGCGGACGAGGTTGGCCGACGCTGGCAGGAGGCGTGGCGGAAGCCGGAGCAGTCGAAGTACCGGTCGGTCCAGCCGCGGGCCCCGGCGGCGGGAAGACGTTCTCGTTGTCGTCCTCGACGATATCCTCGGCGTCGTAGCCGAGGCGCTCGGAGCGGGCGAGCGCGTTGAGAAGAGACTTGGCGGGGATGGTGGGCAGGCGGGCCTGGAGCGCGCGGTCGAGGAAGCGGTCGCTCGCTTTTTGGATAAGGACCGGGGCGATGTCGTCGAGGATCTCGGTGGTCAGATGCTGGGCAAAGGCCATTCGGGCGTCGTGGATCATCTTCTGGCCAAAGTCGCGCATGGCGCGGTTGATGGCGTCTCCGGCGGCATGGTGGATCGCGGCGTTTGTCTGGAGAGAAGAAGAAAGCGTTAGCTATGATGTAGGAGGTGTGCACTTTGTGGAGGAGATACGTACAATAAAAGCCAGATGGTAGTCGGAACCCAGGAGACATTTTTGCCAGTGGTCTCGAATGACCCTCCGGACAGCCTGGGGCGATGCCTTGCGAATATGGCGGCTCAGCACCTCAACTTCGTCGTGGAACTTGGGAGTCAGGACGCCCGGTGTCGGTGCCTGGCCTGTCGGATGGGGGTTGAACTCGCGCGGATGCGAACTCGGCCGCTGCTGGTTCTGGGCGACCGGGAGAGTGGGAGGCTGAGCCGAGCGGGGGAATTTCGATGCTTGGCCAGTGTTGGCTGGGAGAGGTTGCGTCGAGGGGCCCGGGGACTGCGTGGACGAAAAACGCTGTGCTGGATTGGCTGTGCCGGTAGGCACTTGAGGAGCCGCTTGGGTTGGCGCATGAGTTGGCGCTTGGGGAGGTGCCTGGGGATGTGCCTGGGGAGGCACTTGAGGAGGCACCTGGGTTGGCGCCTGGGTTGGCGCTTGAGGAGCTTGAGGAGGAGCTGGAGGAGGCGCTTGGGAAGGGCCTTGAGGAGCCACTTGAGGAGGCGCATGGGTTGACGCATGGGTCGGCGCTTGGGGAGGTGCCTGGGGAGCTTGAGGAGCTTGAGGTGGCACTTGGCCAGAGACGGGAGGGGTCGAGGTGGCCGGGGCTGGTGAGGCCGTCCCAGTAGAGGGCGACCGTGAAAAGGACGAGCGATACTCGTTGCTGAACGACGACTGCAATTGGGCCAGAATCTGGGGAAGGGACCGCGAGGCGGGTAGCTGCTGGTAGGTATTGTGGGGGGATGCAGAAGCGGCGGCGGGGGCCACGGCAGAGGACGCCGAAGTAGATACAGCAGGCCCTGCCGTGGCGGATCCCGTTGAGGCACCACCAGTCGTGGCTTGAGTTGAGGCTCCCGCTGAGAGTCCAGCCGGCGCTGCAGTCGGCGCACCAGTCGAGATGCCAGTCGATGCACCAATCGCCGGCCCTGCAGAGTTGGAGCGGGACACGAGGCCCGTTGAAGGTGGGCCCAGATTCACCGGCGGCAGAGACGACGGGCGGTTGATTGAGACTGCGGTGGGATCGCTCTCGCCGGCGTTCGTCGTGGCCGGTGTCGTGGTCGTGTTTGCGGATGCGGCCATGTTACCGGCATTGTCGGCACCCGTCTCGATGCTAGGAGGGTTTGCTGCGGCTTCCTGGACTGCATCGGTGATGCTGGCGGACTCGCACTCGACGGTGGCAGTGGGAATACTGGGACTGGTGGTCTGAATAGCATTTGCGTTCGCCACGGTAGGCGAGGTGTTTTCTGTAGGAACAGGAACGGAAGAGGTGCCGGTCGGCTCTGAAGAGCTGGAGACCTCGGCCGGCTCTGAAGACGGCTTGGAGACCTCGGACGGTGCATCGATCATCAGGACGTCGGAGGGTTCAGTTGACGCGGACACGGGTTGCTGGTCGGCAGCCCGGTCCTGGTTGAGCGACTCGAACGGCAACTCGGCGCCTGGCTGGTTGACATGCTGCTCTTCTGGTTCAGGGTCTTGGGTCTGTGGCGTTGAGTCTTGGGCCTGTGGCTTTGAGTGAGCCTGCTGGCCTGGATCTTGAGCCTCTGGGCTTGGGTCTTGAGTCTGTGGCTCTGGATCCTGAGCGTTTACTTCTGCCTCGGCCTCGGTGGCGTGGAAGCCGTTGACTGTGGGAGACGTGCCAGAAAAGGCCGTGGTCAATGCTAGGTGACCTTCGCTGGCAGTTGCAGAAGCAGGAGTCGCGGTAGGCACCGCGTCGTTCGCGTCTGCCTTGGGAGAGAGGTGGCCAACCAGGCTATGGCCGTGGCCAATGGGACTCCCATTCCCCATCACGGTGTCCGCCAGTGCTTGCATGCCTGGGGATGGCAGGAGCCTGCACGGAAAGACCTTATGAATGGGAGGAATGAAAGCAGGAAGAGGAAAAAGAGGAAGGTGGTGATGGATGATGCGCCTTCCTCAGTGAGTACTCTTCGTCAATGGCAGCGAGTTGACCGAGTGAAGGCGATTGCGTTCTTTTGATTCACTGCTCTGGCTGCAATCCAGCCGATGGCCCAGAACAGAAAATCGAATCTGCAACATTGTTAGTTGATCTTGTCTTGACGTGGTATCGAGTCCCATGCAGGCGTTGACTTACTTGTGGATGCGCAGATGTTGGATTGGGCGTTGATGAAATACACGACGCGCCTATCGAAGTCGCGTTTTCGTTAGGGCCAGAAATTGTTTAGAAGTGGGAAGGGAAGAAAATCATAAAGTGGTTATAATTAAAAAAGAAAACGAGATTGTGGAGTAGATAAGTGGATAGGGAAGTGGGGTTAAATAATAGTGTTAGACTCTAATATATACTAATTAAATTAGACTAGCTTACTTTCCTGCACTAACAGGTTTTAATATAGTTAGCAAGAAGTTATTAGTAACACTTACCTAACAAGAGTGGGATATTATGTAATGAAAACAGATATAGTTAGCAGCTAGTAAATCGTTAGGCAGGGCCCTGTAGCGTCTCGAGTAGGGGTATTAAAGTCGAATGTCTCTATTATTTTTGTTAGCATAATCATGCACGTCCAGAGTCTGGCATTCGTACACTTTACAAACAGAACCCTAACGATCCAGCATCTACATTTCCCAGGGATCGATCGGCCTCTTAAGTTAGAATAGGTATTATTAGCAAGGCCTCCGTCGGAGAGAAAAAGAGTACGTAAGCTTGCAGTAGTTTGAAGAGACCCATGTACCTGCACCAGACTAAGGTACGGAGTCGGATCCAGCTCTGTATCTTTTAAAACAAATTCAATTTCTGGCAAGGCGACCGCCACTACCTTGGCCTTATTATAAGCAGGCCTGCTTTGTCCTCTTTGATCACGTATCTGCGGCGAGCGATACTGTCAAGACCAGGGTACACATAAACGTGTATGCCTTTTATCCATTGAACCAATTTTTATACCTGCCCGTATATAAAGAAAAAAGGCGCTTGAATGTGGATACATCAATGGAGCACTCCACCAGTCTAACCCAATCATCGGCAGTAACCTAAAGGTGGGTCATCCTCTAATCCATGATACCCAGTTAAATCAACCAATCCAAGGCGTCCGTTTGGCGCACGGAGCAGATACTGTATATTAGTCTATTTTCCTATAGCGACTTGTCGTCCTCCGAGAATCTACCATCTGAGGACGACTCGAAAAAGTTAGGGTGAGAAGGTGAACATCTGATCTTCCAAGTCCAAGGGTCATCTCAGCATGAGAACGAGGTTTCTGCTTTCTTAGCAAACGAAGTCGTTGGTCTGTGGGCCTGTCGCCGTCTGGCAGTCGCCTTGTTCGAGTCCACGATGACTTGCTCCGATGCCGTTTCTTTCTTGCAGGTCCTAGACTGGGGTCTTTGTTCAGAAACTTGGGTTGGGGGGAAATAGAGGAGGCGCTGTAGCCAAAGCGGATAGTCATAAACATCGAGTGTAAAAGGTGAGTACTCGTAAAAGGTCGCTGACCAAAAAGGTCAACTGAACACTCTTGACGGAGATGGAAAAAAAGGCGATGAGGGAAGAGGAGCAACAAACGAGGGTGGTTATATTTTGGGACAGCTGGTTATAGCTGGAAGAAGAGCTCTTGAGATTTGTGATGGTCACAAGATTCATTGCAGTTAACCTTCTTGACGACTCGGATCATCATGAGGATGATTCATAAAGCGCAGGGCAATCTACCTGAAGAGGTCAGATGCCCCAGCTCAACGCAAGTAATCATAATATTAATGATGCTATAATCCTTCCTTCCATACCCGCGAGGTATCCAATTCTTTAACCTTATGACCTTGTTATACCGAACGCCAACCCCAAAGCTATTCATGCAGGCCCGACCGTTCTAAGCCGCATGAAGCCATCACCTGAAGGCCTGGTCAGCCCATCTGTCGCCATCTCGGGGCTTGCGACGTAGTCAGCATACCCCGCCCGTCTTTCAGTTGAGCTTGTAATCTCTGCTTGACAGATGGCTTGACACTACGAGGAGAAACTGCAGCGCAGAATTGTCGGACCTGTTGCGAAGAGCTTCAACTGCACAACCCCTCGACTCGGACGCCCATTAAATGCGCTCCCCGATACAGGCCAACATCAGCAGCCGATAGTCGCCGCTCGTTTCGCCATAGATGCGCTTCGCCAACGTCTTGCCGTACCTTTGCTGGTACGCACCCAGGACATTTGATAAAAAGTTTTTGTCCCAGTGGAAGCGGACGACGCGGCTGACGAGCAGGTGGTCCTTGGTCCCCAATCCTTTCATGGCGTCTTCGAGCAGCTTGGCCGCGTGCATGTACTTGTCCATGCCGTGGCGGAGCTGGAACAGGAGCGCATCCTCCATGTGGCCAGAGAATTCCTGGTCCGTTCGTTAGTACAGTTAACCCCCCACCCCCTCGGCCTAAAAGGCAAGGGACGGGATAAAGACATACCGATTTAATGACCTGCTCCAAAGACTTCCGAAACTTTTGCTCATAGGCATGGGCAATGGCGCGGATCTGGTTGTCGTTGCGCGAGGTGAGGATGCTGCACACAATCATCTCGTCGGTGCCCAGCTTCCCCTCGGTCGCGCGGTACAGGTCCATGACGTCCTGGTCGACCTGGGCCGGGACGACCGGCGCCGCGTCCTCGGCCCGCGTGGCGCTCAGGACCATGTCAAAGTGGCGCTTGGTCTTCATGCTCAGGTCGCCGCGGACGTCGTCGTCGAGGCTGCGGCGGAACGCCGTGCCGTAGGCCTGCCTGATGGCGCGCAGGTCGGCGTTGGACCGGCCCAGCAGCACGTCGTTGAGCACCACCTCCTTGGTGCCGGGCCCGTCGAGCGCCGCCCGCAGGTTCTGCACGTCGGTCCACAGGGGCCCGCGGACCACCGAGACGAGGCCCTCGCGGAACCACCCGCTCGTCTCCGACTTGACGTCCGCCTCGAGGTTGCGCCGGAACTGCCGCTCAAACGACGCCTTGATGGCTTCGATCTGCAGCGGGTCCTTGGTGGCGAGGCACCGGATGAGCGCTTTTTCGTTGGTGCCGAGCCCTTTCATCGCGGCGCGCGCGGCTGAGGCGTCGGGGTCGGCGTTCCACGGGATGGTCTGGGGGGGACCGTAGCCGATGGATGGCGGGGTGGGCGGGACGGGAGGGCCGGGCGGGGGCGCGCCGTATTGTTGTTGCTGTTGTTGGTGTTGGTATGGCTGGGGCGGAGGAGCACCATAGTGGCCCGAAGGTGGAGGCGCTGGCGACGGTGGACCGTAGCCCTGGGGTTGGCCATACGGCGCAGCAGGAGGGGGGGCTCCATATGGACCGGGCGGCGGGCCATGGTTTGGCTGGCCGTAGCCATGGGCAGCGTGTGGAGGAGCTCCGTGAGGAGGTGCGGCGTGAGGCGGTGCTCCGTACGGGGAGGAGGGAGGAGGGGCTCCTTGTTGATAGCCTTGCGGAGGATATGGGCTTTGTTGCGGGGGATAGGGGCTGTGAGGTGGAGGCTGCTGTCCGTAGCTTTGGGGCGGGTATTGTTGTTGGCCATAGCCTTGGTCTGACGGCTGTTAGCGGGTCGAAACTCGACATTCAGGGGAAGGGTATAGAGAGGTGGACGCACTAGGCGCATAGCCCTGGTTAGGGTATGGATAGGACATGGCGGAGGAGTCTGTCTGCCCGGGCGAAAGGGTATGCAGAGAGACTTTGGCGATGAACGGGCAATGAGCGGAGCGAGAGGAAAATGGACGGGGTAAGATGAAGGAGACGTCGCACGGAGAGGCCACCTGGTCGAGTGGTATGGTGGTTTTATGTTTCCGTTGTGGAGTCGAAGGGACGGACAAGTTGGAATTTAGGGTGGAAGCCAAGGCGCAATTCTGTGGCGAGGCTAAAATAGAGGCTGCCGGGGCCGATATACAGGGCCGCAGCGTTCTTGATATATTCGTACCAAGTAATGAAATGTCGACTCGATATCTGTCCAGGTTCAAGCCGAGATGCGTTACAGGGAATGGATCGGGGAGGTGTTCAGGTTTTTGTCATGGCTGCAACTTGGACCGAAAACAGCGTCACTGCACTCTGTCGCTTTGCCGAGGGCATCAGGCGCTTCTACGTACGTAGTGGTAGTTGAACAGCTAGTCGGTGTCACTGCCACCGTGTAGGCAAGGGTTGTCGAGACTGAGCTGACGTGTCGGGGTTGGTGTTGGTAGGACGTGTTGATGGCTTCACCGAGATATTGCCACCCGCGGTTTGGAGTTGCGTGGGATGTGACGTTGCTGCTGGTACATGTGTAGTGTAGGATCCGTAAAATAGGTGGTATGTAGGTGGAATGGGCCTGGTGCGAAGGACGATGGGATGGAGGGGCAAAGAGGGAGGGCAAGGAGGGGAGCCAATCAAGCCACTGAGCCCGGGCTTCGGCTTGGCGTAATAAGAAGGCTCAGCCACCACGGTTTTTCCCCATCACGATCCTATTGGCGGCTAGTGATTCGTCATCTGATGCTCGATACCCACTTCGTTGACAGTCACGTGACTGTTATGTCCCGACACTAAATGTAGTAATCCACTTGACGCGTCACAACGCGTCCTACAATCCATCCCTTTACTTGGAAAATCAGTCATGGACGATGTTTCTCTAATGCAGCAGATTCGGTGTTCTTAGGTTGCCTATATAAAACGGAGCCTTTTCAGGCTGTTCTGGGTGGACTTGTCATGTTATCTAGCCACCCAAGGGAGTACGAATATTCTAAAGCGTCGGTACATGTGAAGTGGGGCTGCTCGATATTGGTGTACGAAGTACTTCGTACTCAGGACAGCTTCCAATTTCGCATGCCACCTATTACGGCAGATCCCAACCACCAACATTTCCATCACGAATCCCACACCAGCCATCCGCAATTCGACCCAGCCTCGGCCACACACATATTAACCATGGCCCTCCCATCGGGTCCCTGCATTGCATCCATGCCTTGCACCAATCTTCTCCAAGTCGCTCAATGATCGACAAGGCGACGGATCCACGCTGCACCCTGCCATGATCTCTCCGTCCTCCATTCCGATTTCTGACCCTTTGATCGTTAAGCCGTCCTCAGATTCGTCGAGCCGTCTCTCGGATTATCGAAATGCGCCTCTCGTCGGCTCCGCTCGTCCTGACCCTCTCTGCACAGGCGATAGCTCACCCACTGATCCGCGGCCTGCTCCTCGCGAGAGATGACAGCCGCGACCAAAGGAAGGCGACGACTACCACACGAGCCGCATACTCGGTCGTCCCCATCGATGGCGGGTGCTCGGGCCCGGATTGCAATGCGCCTACCGTGACTGTCACCAAGTCGACCGCTCCGACGTCCGGCCCGTCGCACATGGACAGCAGCATCGCTTCCGCCACCACCACGCGCAGACGCATCCCTGTCGTGCCCATTGACGGCGAGCCTACGACCGTTACCGTCTATGATCCAACGTCGAGCCCGTCGTCCCCTTTTTTCTCTTCTACCATCGCAACCAGTGCGTCTACAATGTCGCCCATACGTTCCTCACCTCCGTCGCCCAGTTCCTCCGAGGGCGTCTCCTCTCCCACCTCCGCTCCAACGACGCCATCTCTCTCATCAGCGGTGCCTTCCAGGTCGGAATATCCGGCGTCGTCGTCGTCATCTCCACCCCTCGACCCGACACCCTCTGCGTCTGCACCTCCAGAGGATCCTCCTGAAACAAGCTCTGTTGATCCGAACCGCTCCACCGAACCGGCCGTATCTTCGTCGCAGCCTCCACCCGTTCTTCCCATTCCACCACTTCCCTCGAGCGCGGAGCCCGAGACTACCGTTTCCATATCTGCGCCCGCCGAATGGGCCCCCGAGCCTTCTCCGTCGACTTCTGCCTCATTGGAACCCAGCTACCGACCATCGGAGGTCTCGTCCATCGCATCCAGCGGTACTTCACTGTCTGCTATACCCACGAGCTTCCCCCACTTTCCGACGACCTTCATCACCGTGTCGAGCATCACCGACCCTCCGATTTCTGAGCCCTCGTCTACCCAGAGCTTCGACAACGGGCTGTGGTACAGCTCCAAGTATCCTTCTTGGAACGGCACCAACAATCGCTATTTCAAATGAGAATAGGGGCGAAGGTTGTGGAAGTGAAACGCGTACAAAGGGGGCCATGATCATTATATATACGGGACATCAGACTTGATTTGACAGCGCGGCGCAATTGGATTTTCTTTTTCTTTTCTTTTCTATTTGTCCTTGCAGACCGCAAGGTGTAAAGTCGGGCCAACAATTTCAAACGATATGGTTATGCATTACAGAACATGAGAAGCTACGTGGATCGATAGGTGACCAGAACAGAAACTGCTGTCACGAGGAGGCGTACGGCCATAGTATATGACAGCCCATATAGATGAAAAAGTCTCTTCACATGTCTCCCATTCGCAGCTCATTTTTCTTATTGTTATTATACGCAACGTTTCAATTTCAGCAGACCTGTCGCATGCCCACAAAGAAACGAAACCGGCACAGACTTCAAAGTCCTTCTCCCAGCGCCGCCCGTCTCAGACTCATCTACCTCCGACAGCCGGGAGTCGGGTCGTGCGTCTTTACCAACATACAACTCAACTGATGAGTCTTTGTTCATTGCTACTCATTTCGGCGCGTCAAACAATACTGTTCTTTTCTCGAAATTGATGATTTCATCGGCATGGCCGGTATAAGTGATGAGTTTTTTTCTTCGTCTCCAACAGCCAGAGAAGTGGTTCAGGGTCAGTGGAAAGGGTACACCGCCCGACGCTGGTCCTCTCTGCCAGAAAGATATAAAGCATTGCAAGATCACCGAGCAGACAAACTGGTGTCTTGAGGTGCAAAAAGTAAAACGCCTCATCGCCCCCGAAGGACAGGGCAATCTTACCTGAATTTGTCACTGGCAAGCTCTGCCCGATATCGCCAGGCTTCATTTAGTCGACGTTCCACCACCAAGTCGACACATCCTTTCAACACGGCTCCGTTTCAAATCGCGCAGCAAAACGCCGGCAAATGGCCGCTCCCATCCTCCCCGGGCCAGACGGGCCCAGCTTCCTCCCCGACCTGACTCTGCCCCACGAAAACCTCAAGGGCGACGGCAACAACAACGTCACCACCACCCTCACCGTCATCCCGATGCCGCCGCAGACACCCGTCTCGGTAGCGGCCCCGATCATCATATTCGCCGGCACCATCGCCGCGCTCGTGGCTCTGGGGTGTCTCGCCAGCCGCGTCAGCCGGCGACGCATGGAGAAGAGGGAGCGGCGGAAACGGATAGGCGCCGCGGCCGCGGGGGGCACTCCCCTTGCCGTCTTTCGGAGGCGGCATCAGGGGGAGGGGAATGGTCAGGCGGCGGTGGTGGCGGGGCCATCGAAGGATAAGGTCGGCGGGGTGAGGTTGGAGGTGTGGGAAGTTGGTGACAAGTCGCGACGTAGCGTTGATGATATGGTCTGACGGAGACAACGGTACGGTGCTGTACGTTGTATACCGGCAACCCGAGCAGGGCCTTGTTGATCAGCCGGCTCGTGCCGGAGCTGCGGAGGCCTATTTTTGGAGTACAATGTACATGTTCAATTCCTTGATTAGTCAGCTGTACAGTTCAACGTCTGGACCATCAACCCCGGATCGGAGGCTAAAAATAGAGCTACATTGCGCCCATCTTGCCTCTGCCCTCGATTGCGGATGCACTCATGCACGGTAGGGAAAGAATGAGGATCGCCGGAGGATCGTAGCTCTTTCATTTGGGTGGTAGTGCGTTGTTGCGTGATTAGGCCAGATCAAGGAAATGCACGAGCCAATGTTGCCAACATTGAATCGATTTGAGTGAAACGACGGGATGCCCGGCAATTTCCACTCATTTCAAGTCGCCAACTTTCCTAGACAACGTACTTCGTATGTACAACGTACATATACAACAAGCCTGGAATGGTTGAGAGATGCATCTATACGTAAGCTTTATCGTCCTTGGCTGGAAGAGCACAATGAATTGTCCATGGGTGTCGTGTCCATACCTAGGTAGTGTACGAAGTAAAGGCAATTGAATTCCCTCCCGACGGCCCATTCGCCGGAAGATGCCCCTGAGGCATCACGTAATTCCGGGCCTCTTGCTTGGTCTACTACAGAGCCAGTCCATGGACGTCCCACAGACCGCCTGTTGAAGATGAGATGCATACAACGTACAGGTAAGAATACTAAGTATTGTACGGATGCACCTCTCCCTCTATCTCATCTTCTTTGATCTTCGGCGACCTGTCTCGTCTTGTTTGTCTTGTTTGTCGTCTTTTTAATTTGGCGAGTCCACCCACTGCCGCCAGCCAACAGGAACAGGACCAGACGGTGAAGCTAATAAACCCTGCTCCCCTGAAATGGCTTGACACGGCTGCTCTTGGGCACACTTAGAGGCAGTGGTGGTTTCTTTTCTTTCGTTCCTTTCCTTTTGATCTTCAATTTCTTTTGTATTTCTTGATTTCTTTTTCCCTCCCATACTTAGCAAGACTGCAGTTCTACTTTCCGGCTGCCACCGCCAGATCCCCTTGATTATCACCATTCGGAGACGACGATTCGAGGACCGACGACCAATCGGTCGAGCCAGCCAAACGGTGGATCTGACTTGAGATGCACAAGGACAGACGAAATCCACTTGTTCCTTCGTCCAAGTTTTACCACTCTTTCAGGGGCTCCCTCCGACGTTTGGCGAAAAGTACGTCGTACCGGCGTCAGCTTTATTGCTTCCCCTGAAGTGATAGGGCATTGGGCACTGAGTGGGAGCGCTAAGGGGTGGTGACTCGGGGGAAAGCATAGACTGCCCTGGCTACCTACATAGGGCCCGCGCGCTGTGACCTTGACCCGCACCGAACGTCAGGGGTAGGTACTCAGAAGTATAGTGGGGATCCGATTGCTTTGATCTGGGGCAGAAGAGGTACTTGGTACCTCACTTTCCACAGCGTTTCGACTGGTCAGAAAGTACATGCTCGTCTCAGGTACACTGACCGGCCCGGCACTAAGAGGAAAGGTACTTACGCGCTACAGTCTAGATAAATGGCATATTCGTACCGGCGTGGGCGAAGCCCTCGAGGCAACGACGCCTACAATCCTCACAACACCACCCCGCTGCTTCCTCTCGGACTCGTCCAAGTCCACACAGACATCGCAACCGACGAGACCCACGTCGCTCTTCCGCTGCGCCCCAAGGGGTCCGATATCGATCTGAAAGCCACCATCACGACCACCATCACTGCTGGTGACTCGGTTTCCGACGACTTTATCGCCGCGCACGTCGACGACGAGGCCACAACGACGCGCAAGTACGAGATCCGCGGTGGCGTCGCCCATCGTGTGTACGACGAGGAGAACGAGAATCAGCAGCAGCAGCAAGATCGACACCTTTACTATCCGGGCTACGAGTGAGTTGGTCCCTTCATCTTCTGTTTCCTCCGACGAAAGACGAGAGAGACGGATGGGCTGGAAACAGGGCAGAGAGGGCTAACATTTCCAACCGATCCCAACAGCGACGATAGAAACGCCTCGCCTTTAGATGCCACTTTGTCGTCCATTCCTCCTCCCAAACGGCCAAAAAAGAAGCCATCCCGACATCGATTGCCGCAACATCTACACCCGACCTTCACCAAGTTTATCAATCTTAGTTCCGCCGACGGCCGTCAAGCCCACACCACCACCCGCATGAGCCCGGCTGGCATTTGGCGTCCAACCCCGACGGTCTACGCGCCGCGGGGTGCTGGACCCGGAGAACCACACATGAACACCTATGGCGCTGTCTCGGTCTCCATGGTCAACGCCGACGGCGTTTCGCCTCCTAGCTCGCCGGAGCTTAGTCCTGGTGACGGGTATGTTCTAACCTTTTTACCTTGTTTCTTTCCCTCGAGCCAGTGCACCATTGACTCATTCCTGTTAGGCAATCGTTTGACGAGGACGATATCTCACCGATCGACGAGACGCCCGACATTTCCCAGCTGGACATCGCCCAGAGACACTATCGGCTATACATGGAAGCCCAGGAGCGACAGGATGTAGAGCAGCGAGAGAAACGATACCGGGCCATGCTTCAGGAACGGCAACGGGAACGAGCGTTAGACAGCGACGAGCACCAAAAAGCGTCGCGCACGCCGAAACCCCAGAGACCCGACCAGGCTACACCGCCGCGCCAACGCAGCAACATCCCATTGTTGCGTCGCGAACGTCGTAGAAATCAGGACACCACCAAGACCCGTCGGCCAAGCGAGACGGGCGACTCCAACTCGGAGTCTCCCGGGCGTGCGGGCCTGGACCTGGGGCACCCTAGCGAACTGTCACATCATACGCCCCCGAAACACCAGCAGCAACGCCCGCGCGTATTTAGTGATCGCATCCGAGACACTACTGTCCGCCCTGGTGCTGCTGCATCTCGTTCTCCCGCTCCTCGTTCGCCCGCTCCTCGTTCTCCTGCTTCCACAGGAACGTCACCGCTGTCGTCCATCGAAAACCGTCCGGGATGGCGTGGTGCCAGCGGGCGCACCGCCATCGTCGAACCTGTCCGAGACAACCCTGTAGTGGCGCCTCTGAGCATCCCCCGTAAGAGTAGCAAGCGCACCGCTGCCGCCACAAAGGCCAAGGCGTGGCCAGCCACTGCGACCACCACCACCACCACCACCACACCAACCCCTAATCGATCATCACACTCCCCATTGGACAGAACCTCAACCCCGTTGTCACCCGCCAGCCCCTCGGATTCTGAAACGTCCATGGCCACAACGGCGCCAACGCAAACCATCCGGACCATGATCCCCGAGATGCTGCGGCATCGCAATCGCAAACAACTCCCCTCATCCACACCTACCTCCTCCACCACCTCGACCCCTCACGCATCGGGTAACGGACTTGACCAACCGCCGGTTCATCCCACCATGGTGGTTGACCCTGCCAGCCCACAGTCACGCGCCGGAAGCAACGACAAGGCCCTCCGCAGGAAACCTCCCCCGCCCAACTCTTCCGCTATTTCATCCCAGCACCGCCACGCCCCGCAAGAATCCGTCTCGTCCAGCGTCTACTCCGTCCACCCTTCACCCCCCGCCGCCGACCGCGAACGCCATCACGAACCCGACCACGAGCCCGACACCTGGGCGCAACCGGCGTCGCGGTTCAGCTACACCACCTACGCCACCTCCACCAACACCGGCTCGCCCCGCGACTCGATCGACTCGGACCTCCCGCCCATGCCGGTCCAGGTCGTCGAATCCGTCATGGACCGCAAACGACCCGTTCCGTCCGGCGACGGCCATCTGGCTTCTGGGGCGAACGATGCCCCCGTCGTCATCACCATGGGGTCGCCCTTCACCACCGGTCGTCCCAGCGGGAAAAAGGCAACCACGACGACAACCTCCTCCTCCTCTTCTCCCTCCCCGCCTCCCACCGTCACCGTCACTGTCACCCCAACCGCCACACCCCCCGCCACCGACGGCGACCGCCGCCAGTCGCGGCTCTCCCTAAGCAAGGCCCTGCCCCCCGCGCCGCCGGAACTGCTCTCCGTCAACGACCGCGTGGCGCACCTCAACGCGCGGCTGCAGGCGCTCGGGAACCGGCGCATCAACATCAACGTGGCCATCAAGCAGATGACGGAGATGATGCCGACCGACAACCTGCTGGCCAGCGACGAGGTGCTGCGCAAGCGCGAGCTGGAGAAGCGCAAGGTCGAGGCCTTCAAGGACGAGCTGGCGGATGTGCAGCGCGAGGAGTACGAGATTGGCCTGAAGCTGCACCGCGCTTACAAGCGCATGGACCGGAGTGCCGAGTACGAGCCTACCACGCTGTGGGTGAGGCGGATTACGGGGTGATGGCTGCGTCACGGTATAGGGAGTGTGGTTGTGTTTGATTTTGAGCCGGCTTTTGTGTCATTGGGTGTCCAACATTGAAAACATGGAAGCATGTGGGAGCACCGCATGGAAAAGAGCGACGGTGATGTGGGAATTTACGGCGTGTTATAGTCTAGGCGATTAGCGCATTTGTGTTTGATACCAATTTGATTGGCTTTTTGATATGTTTTATATTCTGGCTGACTTGGGCTGGTCGGATATGCATTCTCTTTCTTCCAGCTGGGTTCCTGTTCCTGCATTCACGAGAAGCAGTCCTGAAAAGCATGCAAAGATGGCTGGTTCTCAGGTGCGTTCCGACGGGCGGTCGGGCATTTCCCAGGCGATGCGGTCGGTGTAAGTGGCACGTTGCGCAGTGCCCAATGGTGGCTGTCCACGTCCTAGACCTGCGCTGGTGGGTTTGGCTGTGGTTGGGCATCAGCAGACGTCAACCTTTTCTTCGCCCTACGTTTGACCTGGACTTTACTGCAGCATCTCTTCGTGCGAGTTGGGTGAGATGACAAGAGTGGAATGCGGCATGGTCGTCCAGACGTGTCCCTGACTCGGTGCGTGCGATTTGCTAACATTGTCCACTATTTCACTGACCCACTCCCTTGTTCTTCGGCGTGCTTTTACTGCGTGATTTCTTCTAGAGTATTCATCTTTCGTTCTTCGAGGAGACTTGGCCTTTTGTTCTTCGGCTTCGTCGAGGACTTACTGCTTCCTCGGCCACCAGCAGCCACGATTGATTAGATCAAAGGATATCGTATATCCAAAGGCTGATAATACGACGTAACGGCTGGACTTTCGGTAACCCTCGGTCAACCGTCGAGATCCTGGACGGCAAGGCATCAGAGTCCCAGATCACGATATATCGTCCCTACTGCTATGGTGCCTCATGGCCACATGCAGACAACTAGAATGGCACCACCGACTAAAGTACGACTCGGATCATTCCCCCTTTTCCTCATCCTTGTCTTTTCCCTTCCACTCTGCCTGGCAACCCAGACGCCACAGCCCGAACATGTTCGGACAAGACCAGACACCCTATCCACCTCGTCAAAGCACGAACACCGGCTCGAGCAAAGCACCCACCTCACGCGCCGCCATCACGCAGAAGGCGCGCCCTGCCCGGACGAAGAAGGCCAATGGAACTGCCTGACGACGGGGTGGCAGCGCTGTGCCGCAGGACACTGGAGTCCCGTCATGGACATGGCCGAGGGGTCCGCGTGTGAGCCGTCTGGACTGACGTACGATATCCAAGTCCTGCACGATGGGGACTCCGGGGCGGGTGAGACGGGCGACCATGCGGGTAGTGGGGCTGCGACTTGGGAGACTATCATTCCGGGATTTCCTGGTTTGTATTTTCTTGTGCTATTCTGTGGGATCATGGGGTTGGTATGATTTAAGGTCGGGAACTGTCGGATTGTGGCAGTGGCATGGGCTGGAAAAGCGGCATATATTTGGGTTACGAATTCATGAGAAGGGGCACGGGCTGGGAATATTAAAATAGAGAGCGAGATGTGTAAAGGACAAAGTGAACGAGAATGGAATGCGCCTCGAACGTGCCTGGACTACTGGGCTGTCTGGACTCTTATGAAATGGCAGGAACAGGCTGAACTTGTCGAGGAATACGGGCTGGAGATATTCAGGGATTCCTAAGCCTGGACGATTCACCCCTCAACTATAAGACGAGAACCGTGGCCTCGCTGTAACTCTCAGAGTTAACTAGGATTTGGATAAGACTTGGAGTAGAAGGTCATCGCCGAGAACAGAGCTTATGTGCACGTGGTGCAAGTTAAAATCCGTAAAAACATGAAAGCAAAGTTATTCCCTGTAAAACTCCAAGTCACTGGCCGGCAGGCTTCGTAGGACAATGACTAGAGATCCGTTAGCTAGCTTCTAGCGTTGCCGGTGAGAAAGTAAACAATCCCCGACTAGGGAACATGGGTGGGGCCGACCCGGGTCAAGGTCCGGGCCGTGTCCGGGCATCCGGCGGTTGGAGCGTCGGTCAGCGTCGGTCAGCGTCGGATCGGGTTAACCTGTGCTAGCACGTGAGTGACCAGGTGAAGTAACCAAACAGATAGACAGCAGAGGTACATAGACACGGATCAGCCAAAAGTCCTCCTGGCATTGCCTTTCTCTGCTCTACAGCCATACGTCATTACAGGCTTTACATCTCGTCGCGAGTCCCGGCACAGAGTGGCAGAGAGAATCTATATAGCCGTATAATCAAGGGGACGTACGTAACAGAGTAGAAGGACAGTCATGAGTTGGCAGACTACTTCCATAATGTCACTATCGCCACTACAAGCGCAAAGGGAGCCCGAGGCGGAGACTGCTCGGTATGGCAGGAATCAGTACCGATCAATACTACTCCATATTAGCGGTGAGGTTCGATTCGCCCGAGATGTTTCAGCCAACTACTACCAATATGATGCATGTGCGGACAAGAGTACTCTGCGGACAACAATGCCATGTCGGTGCAGGAGCCAAGAATGCTTGTTGCCCCCAGAGCCAGGTCAATGTGGTCGCCGAAGGGGTGGGGACACGGCTCGAAGATATAACCGGGTTATTCTGGGCCTGGGGTAATGGCATGCACGCAGCACAGTCTCCGGGGCCGCGGGGTCTGCATGGCGATAGTAACTAACTTAGCCTAGAGAAGAGGGAGGGCTGCAGAGTCAACGAGGCAGTGCGGCAATGTGTTGAATGTCGTTAGTCAAAGGGACGCCAAAGGACAGCATATCTCGTACTGCGGCGTATCATCAATGGTATCAATATACACTACAACGACCACCTGGAGAGCGAAAGACGAAAGGAGAGCTCTGCTTCAGCTGACCTCGGCTTGAGCAGTCGACAACTGCCGCTCTGCCGTTGGATCGACTCCTAAAACTCCCAATGTGGCTAGTGTGCCATGATGGAAGGCATGGAATGCCCTGGCGCCCAGAGCCTAATACCTATACGGACAGGATGCGCGATCCGTGTGCTGGTTGGGGATATGGAATGCGACGTTCCTCAACCTCCTAATCGGGAGCACGCAACGAAAGGGGCCATGATGATTGGTAGGCCCATGCATTGTACAGCGGCTATAATAGCAAATGTACAACTACGCTGTATCTGAATCGGACTCACCCGGTCGCGACAGATTGGGAGTTGATCCTCCATGGTATTGTTCGGCAGATGGACCGGATCGACGGGGAAGCTTGGTGACTTAGCGGCAGAGAAATCACGATATCACAGCCCGATGGTCCTCTTACGGCCTGTAAAGTCTGTCAGTCAGGGTCGCATCGATAAGAGGGGAACCAAAAGTCCCGCTGCTGTTGATTTAGCCAGTAATAAGGGGCGAAAATACACATCCCGTGAGCTCAGGGTCGTCTCCCCGGAGCTCGCAGCTTGGCTACTCGCAACATCTGCCGGTTTCTGTCGTCTCTCCGGATGTCGACGTTTAGCCGTCAAGTCCACATGCATCCTTCTGGTCTCATTCGAGAACGGGGTTCAACTCCCCAGGCGCACGGTTGAAGTGAAACCCCTGGCCCTATCCAGGAAAATAACGGAGTATGGCCTCCGAGGGAATGGACGGGGCCAAGGCCATTTACCCACCGCATGATGGATTGCCGCGCCAATCCCAGTGTGGCCCTGGTCCTTGTCCTCCGGAGGACGTGAAGGTGAGGCTGTCGTGCAAGTTTTCTATTTCAACCCCGAAGCACCCGCCTCCAGAGTCCCAGAGAGTTGAGATTGTTGCTGCACTGCTACGCCGTGTTTCCCTCACAAGTCACCGCAACAATGTACGTCAAGGCTATCCTTGCCGTTCTTCTCGGCTCCCAGGCCGTCAATGGCCAGCTGGCCAAGCTCGCCCGCGAGGCCGGCCTCGAGTACTTTGGTACGTGCATTGGCGAAGGCAACACCAATGACCAGACCTACATGAACATCCTCCGGAACCTCGACGAGTTCGACCAGGTCGTCCCCGAGAACGGTCAGAAGTGGGACAGCCTCCAGCCCCAGCAGGGCAACTTTAACTGGGGCCAGGGCGATATTGTGAGTGACAGGAAAGATCATGACGAACATCTTCGCGGCCGGCCCAGCTAACCCTCCCAGGTCGCCAACATCGCCAGGCAGAACAACCAGCTCCTCCGCTGCCACACCCTCACCTGGCACTCGCAGCTGCCCGGCTGGGTCCGTGATGGCAACTGGAACCGCCAGACCCTGACCGCCGTCATCGAGACGCACATTGCCACCGTCCTGCGCCACTACCAGGGCCAGTGCTACCACTGGGACGTTGTCAACGAGGCGGCCGACGACAACGGCAACTGGCGCAACAGCGTCTTCTACCGCGTCCTCGGGACCGACTTCCTCCCCATCTCCTTCTTCGCCGCCCGCCAGGCGGACCCCAGCACCAAGCTGTAAGTCTCCCAAGTCACTCGCCCCCTGGACCACCTCCTTCAACGGTCAACTTGGCCCGCTCACATGTCCACAGGTACTACAACGACTACAACCTCGAGTACAACAACGCCAAGACCGACATCACCGTCGAGATGGTCAAGATCATCCAGCGCGCCGGTGCGCCCATTGACGGCGTCGGTTTCCAGGGCCACCTGATCGTCGGCTCGACCCCGAGCCGCCAGGCCCTCGCCAACACCCTCCGCCGCTTCACCGCCCTCGGCGTCGAGGTCGCCTACACCGAGGTCGACATCCGCCACGCTAGTCTGCCCCCCAACCAGCAGGCCCTCGTCACCCAGGGTAACGACTACGCCAACGTGGTCGGCTCGTGCCTCGACGTCGACGGCTGCATCGGCTTCACCGTCTGGGGCTTCACCGACAAGTACAGCTGGATCCCCCACACCTTCCCCGGCGAGGGTGACGCTATGCTTTACGACAGCAACTTTGGCAAGAAGCCCGCATGGACTTCCGTCTCCTCCGTCCTCGCCGCCGCTGCCACCGGCGGCCCTTCGCCTCCTCCCACCAGCCCTCCTCCCACCAACCCCCCTCCCACCAACCCTCCCCCTACCAACCCTCCTCCTTCCGGCGGCAACTGCTCTGGCATGTGGGGCCAGTGCGGCGGTCAGGGATGGAACGGCCCGACCTGCTGCTCGCAGGGTACTTGCCAACAGCAGAACCCCTGGTACTCGCAGTGCCTGTAAGGGGCTTCTTGGCGGGTACAATCTCCCGTCTCGTGAGATCATCTCGGGCACTCTAGGTTAGACTGACTGTCCAAGTAAAGGATGCGCCTGGGCTGGACGGGGTGCTTTCACGACTTACAGGATAGAGTGCATCGCACATGTGTTGGAGGTCGAGATATTTTGTATATATCTATCTTCACCCTCCAATCAAGTCAATTTCAAGCCATATAAGCACATGCATCGGCCGATTCGTCGGTCTGTCGAGTGATTTGCGTGCAAGCCTTGTCGCGCTTGATACATTGTATTCAATGACAACGGCATGCTGACCTGGACAGGCTGTCTATTACCATCCCGTAACTCGAAGAATCATACCTTAGATAACGGAAGAGAAGAAAGAGAAACGATCAGGGGCAATACAGAGCACTAAGGATAAAAGAACAAACATAAAGGAAAAGAAAAGAAACGCCATGCTGTCTTCCATATCCCAGCCTCCATCCCAACCAGCAAACAATCACTCGGCGATAGAGACGCCTTCTTTTCCATCACTTGACCCTCCCAGTAGAAAGATCAACCTCACTCCCACGACTCCAAACCCTCCTCACCCGTCGAACATGCTCAATCCTCTCGCAAGGGTTCCCCTCGACCAGGACCAAGTCGGCCCTCAACCCAGGCCTAACCTCCCCCCGATCAGACAACCCGAAATGCCTCGCCGCCAGCGCCGTCGCGCCGCCCAGCGCCTCCACGGGCGTCAACCCGGCATCAACCAGCAACTCGAGCTCCAACCACAAACTCTCGCCGTGCGGGTGGCGCAGCGCGGCGGCCATGTTCGAATCCGACCCGGCCAGGATCGGGACCCCGGCCTTGCGCAGGACCCCCACGCTCGCCCGCGCGTGGCGGTAGTCGCACGTCCGCGCCCCGCGCCGCGGCAACCGCTTGCTCACCACCTCCATCCGCCCCATCATGCTGAGCGTCGGCGTCGCCGCCCCGCCGTGCCGCGCCAGTTTCTGCGCCGTGTCGAACCCGAGCGTCCTGTCGGCGGGGACGTGCGCGAGGACGTCGAACCCGGCGCTCTGGCTGCGCACGTAACCGTCGTAGTGCGTCGCGCGCGCTATGCTCGGTTTGCCCTTCTCCCTCGCTAGTGTCGCTAGGCGGGTGAGTTGCTCCTGCGATAGCCCCGGGACGTCCGCGTAGGCGGTGATGTGGTGGGCGCCCTCGGCGAGGCGGTCGTTGACGTGCCGGTCTACGGTTGTCGCTTGGCCCGCTGCTTCGCCGTCTTGGTCGTCGCCGATGAGATCGGCTTGGCTTGTCCGTTCTGCTGCCACCAAGCAGCGCGCCAGGTCCGAGGTTGCGCTTATGGCCGGCATGCCGCAGGAGCGGTAGGTGGTGGCTTTGTTCTCGTCGCGCGCAGTTTCCGAAATGGTCCGAAAGGTGTCGTGGGGCATGGCGCCCATGTCGATGGCCGTGGTGATGCCGTGGCGGGCGAGGGTGTCGAGGTCGTCTGGTTTGGCGAGGCGGACGTGGCAGTCGATCAGGCCGGGGAGCAAGGTATGACCGGTCCCATCGATGGTTTCCAGCTCGGATAGGGATGAATTGGCCGGATCATTCTCTCCGATGACGCCGTCGTCGATGATGACCGAGCAGGGTGGGTTGAGCCTTTTCCCGTCGAATACGAAGACGTTGGTGATGACCGTTTTGGTCATTTTTCCCCTTCTTTTCTTCTTTCCCCCCTTCCCGTCCCTCTTAATTCTTAATCCGCCGGTGACGCAACACGATAGAATGCTAGGCTGGACGAAGAAAGACTCACTGTCGAACAAGAGAGGCGTCCAAAGCCATGATGTGGTCTCTCGAGCAGACAACGGAAAGAAAATCACAAACACGCCTGGCTTTACGAAAAATTGGCGCCACCAACGTGCTGACGGTCGTCACGCATTTCGGATTCCGCCCTCGTTGGTCGCGTGTGCCCCCTTTCACGATGGACGGGGCGACGGAAGAAGCCGAAGGGGCCCATGCGACGACGACCTGTCGGAGCACGGTAACAGGTTGGACCTGGGTGGGGAGTTTTAAAAGATCTCTCATGGAACGTTCCGTCAAGTTGCATGATAGCCTATAGGTCGTTATAACGGCCGCATTCGTCTATACAGCCAGCCATTACAGCTATGGGCCCCTTGACTGCAGTCTGCACTGCACGCACGTCTTGCTGACCAAGACAACACAAACGCATGAGCATGAAATGCCCAGTCACGACAATGATCAAGGGAAAGCGAATCACAGTTGCAAGAAATAGACGAATTTGTTCTAATTGATTCTCCAATATCTTTATTCATTGTTGACGGCTTCTCCCGTCAGCCGCAGTGTGCAGCGCACCCAGTGGGCCATCCACTTGGACATGGCCCCAATTTCGAACGACCTAGCGTCGATGACATGCAAGTGTCACGGGTATTGGCCAGGGACCCGGACCGAGATCGGGTCCGAGACGGCGCGTGGAAAGCTTACGAAAACCACGCTCCAATAGTCTCGGCGATGGATTTGCGTTGGGAACCTGAACCCTCCTCATCCTCCTCCTCTCGGGGCCTGACCTGCCTACTACCGATCGAGTCAGCTGGTTGCTTATTCTTCTTCTTGTCCTTCTTGCGGGAATCCTTCTCGAGCACCTTACGGAGAACCGATGCAGCATGAGCAGAGCACTGTCTTCGGACGGCATGACAAACTCCACATCCGATTATGAACGAGTGGTCGTCGTGTGATTCGAAAGGCGGGAATGACTCGTAGTCGGGTGCATCGGCTGTCTCGGAGATCAGCGGACTCTGGGAATCGGATTCGTCGGGGCCCTCGTCCTGCGAGTCGGCAGCCCTGTTGCTCTCTGATATAGAGCGGATTCCGGGACACTGGGGCCTCGGGCCACCGCTTGTCTCTCCGTCGCCTGCTTCGCCAGCAGGAGACATGGTGGGATTGATCTCCATGGCCATGCGATGTTCCTAGAGATGAGGTCAGTATTGCAGTTGCTTCGTTGATGGACGAGAAGCGGTACCTACAACCAGCAGACGACTGCTTTTATATTAGGAGTCGGTGCTCGTTCTAGGGCCATGATCCAAGACAGCGAGCATGATGTGCTTCTCATACTTCATCTTCAAGGACAACCGAAAGCATCATACATAGTTCAGCCGAACAACGAGTTTCAACATGCGTAACCACGCTCAGTCTTCTCGTAACGAGACAGATACCTGCATGCAAAGACAAGTGCATTGTCCATGATAGACTTTGTCACGGAACTTCCAGTGGTTCTACCGGAGCCTACATCTCACACTCCCAGCTCATGTAGCTTCGTGCCACATGCACTTGGGAGAAGGGGCCGCTGGCTGTCCGCGTTCACTGGGCAAGTCTCCCAAACGGGTCAAACCTAAACAAAATGTCATTCAAGAAATACAGGAATAATCATTACCATTCAGCATTGATCTTTCTCCAATACTGTTATGTTCTGTCCCTAGGCCAACTGGGCGATTCTGTGTGTCTATGCGGAGCTCAGGGGTTGTGCGTGGTGACCTGAAAAGGGGCTGCGGGAGCGTCGATATCAAGGAGGTTAAACGATGATCTGGGACTGCAGACTGCCGTCAAAGGGCGAAAAGAATGGCGTCCGTAGCGGAAGCACGTATTCACTTTTCGTTACTGTCTGATCATCATCTTACCATAGATCTCGAGGGTTCAATGTTCCCTTTGTGTTATTCTACTGCCCATGACCATGAGTCCATGGGAACCGGGGATGAGATCATGAGCATTTAGGCTTCTAGCATTCTGTATCTCACCTGATTCGGGTAATCTTGAATGAAAGGGGCCTTCACTAGGGACCGCTGTCAATGCTGAGCCAGGTATCGACACAGTTTTCTCGTCGGTGTCACCGTGTCACCACTTGGCCATTCTTGATATGTCCGTTTCCCAGGTCTTACATGTCCCAAGGCCGACGTAACTTAACGACTATGCCGAGCCGACATATTTCGAAGCATAGATGAATGTTGGACTTGCAAACATTAAGAGACGAATCGCCACGACAGCGACGCTCGTCAGAAATAATGCATTTCACACTCGATTAGTTAGAAGTCTAGGCCTTCATTTCCGTTCTCCAGGACGCATGTCGAGTCTTTGGATTCCGCAGCGGCGGCATCAAAGGCGCCAGTCCCAAGGGTAACGCTCGATGCCAGCCGCCGACTTTATCTTGTCAGTGCCGAATTGGCCCATACGCTTTGTTCTCGTTGTTGTCCTGGAAAGGTTCGGGGCCGAGATGCCTTCTTAAGTTGCACGCCGAGTTGTTGGAGTAACGGTCGGTTAGCTCAGTTGGTTAGAGCGTCGTACTAATAATGCGAAGGTCATGAGTTCGACCCTCATACTGACCATTTCTTTTTGTCTTTTTTGTCTTTTTTTGAAAAAAAAATTATTAATGAAAAGATTATGAATAAGCGAGAATCACGCCCCCTGCTCGTTCGTCTCCTTACTTCGTACGAGACGTATAACGTACTATGTACATACACCGCCTGATGCTACAGCCACTCAAGGGATTATCGCAGACCCAGGTTATTTCCCTTATACGATTCAAGAAACTCCTTCTCTTACACATCATCTTGAGACGCAGCAAACAGCATATGTAACCTGTAGGTGATCAAGAACTTGGCATGTTGAGTCTAGTTCCCATCTCTGATCCTTGACTTGACTAGACATGTACGTTGTATTCGTGACATGTTAGAGACCTAGATCCAGGAGCTGTTATTGGCCCCTCCCGACCCACTCCGTACCTCGGTACCGATCTGCTCCGCTGGAAGAAGACCCAGCCAATCAGCCAACGTGGCGACGTTTCTTCCCGGAGCCAGTTCCGTTGGCAGGGATTCGTACGTAGACGGGGGTTTTCCTTTCCTTTTTTTTTTTTTTTTTTTTTTTTTTCCCTTTTTCTTTTACTTCGTTTTCCTTTCCCTTTCCCTCCGACTTTGACCAACTCTAGAACACAACTTGCACAGGCCATGTGAGCATATGGCATGGCTACCTCTTGTGTATCTTTCAGCGTTGGTCTCTCGTCGACGTCGACACGACAGTGAGACTGCATGGAATCTTCTCAACTCTAGCGTCTCCTCTCACTGCAGCTGGTTCAATGCATGTCAGTACACGGCTCTGGGGCCAAGGAGCTCATCCCTCCGAACCCCCAACTTCCTCGGCAGAGCCCCCGCTTTGAAATCGAACGTTCGGTTCGGATAATGCTTTGGCGTCCATTCTGTTTCCAGCACATTGCCTCGACATGATTCGCGAGCCCCAGGAAAGGCCCAGCCAGGACCAAGATGACTGGAACCCCTGACGTTGTGGCGTGCAAACGGGATGCCCTGTCGAAGCAGGCTAAAGTGGCGGCGGGCGTAGCTGTGCCGACGGACGTCACGTCACGAGACTGAATCCTCCGACCGTCGCTTGAGCTGGTGAATCCCCATTGATGTCATGCGAATTCAGCGGACGGGCCGGGAGATGATATGTAGATGCGTTTCGATTTCTCACGGCGGCTGGTTTCCCTTGATGTCATTCATGTACGGTCTTGGTGATCGTGCCTTCATCTCGAAATGCTCCGAAACAAAAGCCTGGCTTGTATTGTCATGGTCTATCGTTGCTGAGACGACCGTAGTCGCCGATGAGCTTAGCCTCGGAGGAGGCGAAAGCGGACTGACAGAAGCATTCGCATGAACATTCGCCGTCAGGGACAGGTTAATATATATAGGCTAAATGCGGCAGCCCCACGATCTGTATGGTCGTTTCCCAGCATGTTCCCCAGGTTTCCCTACCCTTTCTGGCAGCGGAAGAAATGCCGAGACCCCAATACGGCTGGACTGGGACGGCTTCGAACACGCCTGGGGCCGCCCCGGTTGACCTCGCATTCCGCTGACTGGTCAGACGCACCCCACGGTCCAGCGGAATGCGACTATAGCACGGTTAACAGGCTTTCTTTCCCTTGAAAGCTGTCTCTTGGTTGATGGATAATCTCTACAATCCCCGTGACAATCTCCATGCCAAAGCGTCCCATCGAGACCCTCCTCACAATGGCAAAGATATAAAGCCTGGGGCCATGTATTCTTTTGACGTTGTAGTTCATCACTCCAAGGTTCCATTGGTGTTGACATTGATCTCTCCGCCCCAATAGCCCGTCATGATGTTGCCCACCAAGAAGCTCGCCGCCCTCCTCTTCGCCGTCCAGCCCTTCCTGGGCGCGGGCTCGGCGCTCGCCATCGAGCCCCGCCAGAGCGGGTGCCCGAACATCCACATCTTCGGCGCCCGTGAGACCACCGTGCCCCCAGGCTACGGCTCCGCCGGCCCCGTCGTCGACTCCATCCGCGCCGCCTTCCCCGGCGCCACCTCCGAGGCCATCGTCTACCCTGCCTGCGGCGGCCAGAGCCACTGCGGCGGCATCCAGTACGGCGACTCGGCCAGGCAAGGCACCGCCGCCGTCGCCCAGGCCGTGAACAGCTTCCACCAGAGGTGCCCCAACGCCCAGATTGTCCTGGTCGGCTACTCTCAGGTTCGTTTTTTTTTTTCTTCTTTTCCCCTTTGATTGTGCAGCGCACTAACAGTGGCCAGGGTGGTCAAATCATGGACAACGCCCTCTGCGGCGGCACCGATCCCGGCTCGGGCATCAGCGACCCGACCGTCCCCATCAATGCCAGCGCCCTCAACGCCATCAAGGCCGCCATTCTCATGGGCAGCCCGCGCTACCGGAGCGGCCTGCAGGGCAACGTTGGCACTTGCACGGCCCAAGGCGTGAGTTTTTTTCCCCTGCATGTGCTTTTCTCTTCTTCTTTTCCCTTACTGACCAGAGAAAACAGTTCGCCGCCCGCCCCGCCGGCTTCGTCTGCCCCTCGGTCGCCAAGCTGCAGAACTACTGCGACTCCCCCGACCCGTACTGCTGCACGGGCCACGACGGAAACCACCACCAGGCCTACGGCACCATCTACGGCCAGCAAGCCCTGGCTTTCGTCAGCAGCAAGCTTACCACCGGCGGCTCGCCTCCTCCTACCAGCCCTCCTCCCACCAGCCCCCCTCCTACTAATCCCCCTCCTACTAATCCCCCTCCTACTAATCCCCCTCCTACTAATCCCCCTCCTACCAACCCTCCTCCTTCCGGCGGCAACTGCTCTGCTATGTGGGGCCAGTGCGGCGGTCAGGGATGGAGCGGCCCGACCTGCTGCTCGCAGGGCACTTGCCAACAGCAGAACCCCTGGTACTCGCAGTGCCTGTAAGCCTTGCACGCAGACACGAGGGTTGTTTGAGCGTGGGACGCTTTGGGGCTTTCGTCAGATGCTTTCAGCCCTGGCTCTCCAAGTTGAGTCTTGCCGGGGTTTCGGGTTAATAGCTGGCGTAGATAAAGCCGGGCAAAGTGTATACACCTTCAAATGATACTTGGATATAAAGCGTGATTCTGTGGAAGACAGTCGTGCGCATCTTGTATCGTGATGTGAAGTATATGGCCCAGAAGTCCAGTGGTTGGTGTTTCGCAGACGTATGCATCTCCGCGTATTGCAGTGTATCAAGTCGAAAGTAGTATCTCGGTTCGCTCCTCGTCCTGGGTAACCAGCCCACCGAGACAGCCTGCATCATCAGCCCCGTGATCTCCGGAGCTCATGGCGAGGGCGCCCGCCAGCCTACGTGTGATGAATCGTGGTTAACAGCGCGGCCTCGCGTCGAGGGCTACGTTCGGGCGATGTTGTAGCTGATGGTGATGCCATCTGCCTCGGCGGCTCTGCGGTTCCCGACCCGGGCGATGAATTTTGCCATGGTCCAATGATTGAAGCTGCCCGTAGTAGGGGTCCCGGGCATGCCAGCATTAGTCTGATAATCGATCCGTGGGGAGATCATCCATAATCATCCTTCGCAGAGGACGGGAAAACAATCCAAGTGTTCCAAAGTGCCAAGCGGCGGAATCTGTCGTCTATGTTGTTCACATCTCGTTGTCACGTTTGTGTTTGCCATCTGGGCTCTTGAGCTGCGCAGACATACGAAGTAGGTAGGGAGAAGTGGGCAAGATAACGTTGTACAGCATCTCGAAGCGAATTGGTGGTTACATGTAGGGATGGGACCGGGTCGGCGATATAATCTTCCGCGCCGAGCTTCTGGAACGTAATAGGCGCCGCCCTCTGAACGCATTCTCCCCCTCAGTACGGAATATTGCCTAACAACCTACGAAGTAATTACTTTGTACGTGAGTTTCTTACGCCAACGTATTCTGATCGTCTTTCTGCTATAGCGATCTGACCAGGAATCCACATAGACTTTTCTTCATCCCCAGATCAACATTCCCGGGTCTCGAATCGAATCGGCAACAAAATGGACTACGTCGAGCAGCGCATGGCGCAAGAGGCAGCCAAAGCGGCCTCGGCAAACGAGTTGCGTCTTCCTCCCTCTACTCCCTCAAATCACATTTAGATATCGCAGACGACAAGGAAGCTGACCATCGCGCCTTTACCAGCGCCGGCGTCTTTTCCCCCCTCAACGTCCTCCTCCTCGGCACCCTCCTCTACACAACCTACAGGCTGTACTTCCGACGTTCGTCGCCGACGACCCTGCCGCGCGAACCGCCATCGACCGTGTTCCGCACCTACACGCCGCGCACGCTCCTCCCGTACAACGGCGCCAACGGCGGGCCGGTCTACTTTGCCGTCCGGGGCCGGGTGTTCGACGTGTCGGCCGGGCGCAACTTTTACGGTCCCGAGGGCCCCTACGCAAACTTTGCCGGCCGCGACGCCACGCGCGGTTTGGCGTGCGGGAGCTTCGACGAGGAGATGCTTACCAAGGACCTGGACGGACCGTTGGACACGCTGTCCGACCTGGGTCCCGAGGAGATGGAGTCCCTGCGCGGGTGGGAGGAGCGGTTCGAGTCCAAGTACATCGTTGTTGGGCGGCTGGTAGCCGTTGGGGAGGAGGGGAAGAAATAGAGGTTTGGTAGGGGATATGTTGCCACCATCGAGGGCCTGGCTGATGCCATGCAGGAATGGGAACTCTCGGTTGGAGATACAAACGAGATGCCATGTTATGAACAGTTACAATAGAGGAAGCAAGCCTTGTTGCAATGTACTCGCACAGTTACAATGAGATGTCATTCTCGATGTTTCTCCTTGGTCCCGTTGCATGTCCTCGCCGGGCAAGGCAAATAGAGCTCAAAAAGTAGGATAACGGCTGCTTACTATTAGGACGAACGGTGTTCGACGGGGATAGGAGAGCCCGTGTGTTGAGGCTGCTACACAGGCGATAATAATCCAACGGAAGAAAAGGAGATCTACAGCAAAACAGAGAAAAGGAAAGAGAACAATCAACTAACAACCTCGCAAGATGACAAGAGGTCAAGAGGTGCTACTCAGTCCTAGCCAACCATCTATTTTACAAGTACGAAGTATCGTATCGCAGGTACGCTGTACTTTGTATAGTGGCGGTGGTGGCCTATCAGAAGTAGTTTATTGTCGATTTTTATTTTTTATTTTCTATTTTGTATTTTCTCAGCTTCTCTTGGCTTTCTTTTGTTTCTTTTTTTAGGTCCATTGGGGAGGCGTTCGTGGCGCCATCTGGGCTGTGCCCTCCACGTGCACCAATTTAAGGTGGTTGGGAACTTTGGTATCCGCAAACGGACCGAGTAGCTCAGCGTGGGAGAGGTAGAGGTATATACAGGCTAAAAGGAGGTAGCTGTTGCTTCTTGATACTTTTACCCTTCACCATGTACATGGTGAAGCAAAGGTACTGTGGCTCTTGAGATACATGTACGACCAGACAAGGTACATCTCCAGCCGCACTCCGCTCCCTCGCCCACGAAGATCCACCGCATCTCATCCTTCCATACCTCTTCACCAACCACATACACACAAACCAACCTACATACAAAGTATGTAAGACGAAGTTCCAGGTCACATCAGCCAAGTCCAAGCCCCTGCCCTGAGCATCCCTGAATAGAACGCTGCGATGTAATCCTAGTCGTGTGGGGGAAAGAGGGCATGACAGAAACGAAAAAGATAATCAACATTAGAAGAGGCACGGGAAACAATGAAAGGATTGCCTGCAGGGGGCTTGCATACTTCTTCCCATTCGATTCTTCGCTTCTAGGTATTATGCGTCTTTCTTGACCTTGTCTGTGCCTGTTCGTCGTCTCTCTGCAGCCACTCGTCCTCGTGGCATTTCTTACATCATTCGCGTCAACGTCTCGCTTCTTCCCGTTTCTCGACCTCTTCATACATCGCTAAACCTTTTCCCATGTAGACGAGACAGCATATTCGGATTCCAGACTACGTCAAACACGGACTTCTGGCTCCCCAGCGCGCATCCATCAGCTCAGTCCCTATCTAAGATCACTCACCAGTTATCCAACAGCTCCAACAGCAACGTTCCGCCTTGGCATACGGCACGACAGGGGGAAATAAGGGGTCCCTGTTAGAGAAGAGCTCCTTATCCTACTCTGGTGCTCTAGTGTCACCAACTTTTGCGCCAACGCGGTTGGGGGCAACATCGGCCATTGAACAAAACGACCATTACCAACTTTTCGTCCCCATTCTTCATTCTACTTTCCTCCTCCACGACAGGTATTTCGAATCGACGACCTCAATTCCTTGTGAATGGGCCGCGGCGAACCACCTTCCTTCCCCTCCCCCTCTTCCCAGGCTACAGTCTACCCACGATGACGCCGAGGTCGAGGAGAGGACAGGCGGCCAGGGCATCACATCTCTTCCTCTCCTCCGTCGCCCTCCTCCTCCTAGCAGCACCTCTGGCCCGGGCCGCCGTCGCAAATGACTTTAGCCTCTACCCCTCCGCCGCCCAGCCGTGTCTACAGGAAGCCGACGCGCAGAGCAACTGTCAAGGCGACACAGTCGAGGAGGTGAACGACTGCCTCTGCTCCGACCGCACCAGTTTCGTCACCCACGCCGCCCGCTGCATCGGCCCTCAAGCCCCGGACACCCTCCGAGCCGTCTACAACGCCATGAACATCAACTGCGACGATTCCGGGACTCCTCTCTCCCTCGACGAGGAAGCGTTTTTGCAAATCGCTGCCGAGGCGTCCAGTGCCACCGCAGCCAGTCTCCCGTCCATCCCTACCGACATATCCACATCCTCATCCTCTCCCTCTTCTCCCAATGCGTTATCGGCCTCGACGACACCGCCGACATTCTCCTCGACAACATCATCCACTACATTACCCTCCCAAGCCAACAGCAGTACATCCCCGGTGGCGCGGGACGACCTCGCAGAAAGACAGAAAGACGACGACGAAAACCCACCACTCTCTACAGCCGTCATCGTGGGCATCAGTGTCGGCGGCACGGCGGGCGTAGCCCTCTTGCTCGCCACGTTCATCATCATATGGAAGAAAGTCCGTCGCAGCCACTCTCCTTACGACGAAGCCCGCCCCATGCTCGATAATCCCGGCGGCGCAGGCGGAAGAGCAGCGACATGGAATACGAGCCCCGGGATCGGTTCCGACGGAGGGAAGAGCGGCGAATTTGCACACCCGGGTTCGACTGCACCACCGCAGGATTGGAAAGCCGCCGACGGGAAACCCGGCTGGAGACCCGCGAGTCAAAGTCCGGCGCTGGGGTCCATGTTCGCGGGTGTCTGGTCGCCGCAAGACCGGGGGCGGGATACGCAACATGCGTCGCAACAACAGCAGCAACACGGTACATGGGGGTATCATCCGGGTCAACCGTGGGGCGGGTCGATAGGGGGAAGACCGCGACAGCAACCGCCCAATCAATCCCTGGGTCCCGTTGCGGAGTTTTCGCCCTCGGATAGTCAACCCGAGGTAGGCGGCACCGATCACGACAAGAAGGTGTACGAACTTGCTGCCATGCCTGTGGCTGCGCAGCTGCCGAAGAAGCCGGTGGAGATGCCCGGGTCGTTGGGACATGCCACGCAGGCCCAGGCAAAATCGCGTTCCAACTCCCCATGGGCGACATCACCTCGACGCTGAGGGGAGAGCGAATATAAATAATATAAATCAAATATCGGATGAGAGGGTCGAGGTTGAGTCAGCTTGCGGGCACTTTGAAAAGTTATATACGAGCAAGGGTAATGAAGACGGATGGGGATGGAGTCCATATGCATTGCATGTATACAACGAACATTAGCATAGCGAAACTAGTCGTGGCATCTTTTAACAAATATGAATATAGTCATAACGTTAAGGCATCTCACGATACACTACTTTACATATAAGGCGCCGAGAACTAACAGGTAGCGGAGGCCCCTTTGACAGACTCCATGTTCTACAAAGATCAATAATCTCAACTCGTATCAACGCCCCCGATACCCAACATGGAATGCAATGCTGCCATGGACGAACCGCCTTTAAGAAGAGGGAGAAGACACGAAGGTTATCAGCAGATGGTGACTGTGAGTGTGTAGTAGTGGCTAAACTACTGAGCGGGAATGGACTCAAGTGATGAGAAGCTAGAACATCAAATGTATAGATCAAATACATACTAAGTTTTGCTTTATGTATTCTAGTTTATGCGTAGCCGACGCTTCTCAAGAGAGGATTGTTACCCTGGAGCACCAAAGACGTGCGTGCGTGCACTTTGAAGTATAAGAGAAGACGCAGGAAAACAGCGACTTCCAGCCAAGGAATACTCACTCTTAGGACGAACCAACGTAAAACAGTCTCCCTATCAAGCATAGTGCCCATCAGGAATTCCCACCTGGTTGCAGACCATCCTGTCTCTCTCTTCACAGTGGCACATCCATACCAAGACCGGACCAGTGACGCAGTACCAGTTGCCCCAGCGGAAGTTGTTCCATTTTGCAGTATCGGCAACCTCGAGTGCGGAATCACCGTTGTCGACATGGGCTTCGTTGGTGATAGCAGTGTTGTCGACATTGGGCTTGCCAGGGCAGGCGACAATGGCCGTGGCCGCAGTGGTCAGGAGAGCGGCGAATGCTGTAGGGGGGGTACAGTTAGTTAATAGCAACCATTAAAAATAGCAAGTAGTTCAGCGTGACCGTGAAGAAGGGGCTTAAACAGAAGAAAGCTGGGTGCAAAGTCTCAGGCAGCCACAGACAATAGTTGTAGGGATTGCAATTGCAAGCAGAGAGGAATCAGACAGTTGTAGGGATATATAGTCTGAGAAGGACTAAAATTGGACTTACAAGTAGCCTTCATAATGCTGAAGCCCGAAGTGACTGTGAGTTGTCGATCCTGTGAATAGTGGATTAGTGATGTTGAAGGCATAAAGACTGAGGACCAGATTAGTTCGTGCACTCCGGGTACCTGTCTATAAAGGGGAAGAGGTTTAGGAGAGAATTAAAAAGGGGCGAGGTCACGAGTATTTATGGTCCAGGGAGAATTAGAAATTATAAACAAGTTAATCATCAATACCTGATTTACAAAGGTGCAAATAACAATTGAGCTCACAGAAAGAAGACTCTTATATTCATGACTCCTACTGTGATATTGCTGTTTGAGGAGAGAATGTAGCGCTTGAGGAGAGAATATAGCGCTTCCCTGGAAGTATGAAAACTCCCTGTACAGTTCTTTGCCCCATAAATAGCATAAGAGTATTTACAAGTGCTGGTCTTGACGTATATCCTATTCTTTGCTATTAGGTTTGACATATGAACAATGAACAATCTACCGGTGTTTTTGATCGTCGTCCTTAACACACATGCAGACAGTAAAGGGAGAGAATCGAAGTATGAGGACAAGGTATAAGGAATAAGGAGAGTCTGTGAGGAAACCTCTTTTAATTATGGCATTTCCTAAAATTGTATCCAGCATCCCCATCTGCATTCTTCCCCTGAAAATCACCCCATTGCCGAGTCAAAACCCTCTCTACGGACTATAAGTCCAGGCCCCTTCTTGAAATTCTTGTCCTCGTAGGCATCTTTCCAGGCCTCGGACGGCGTGACTACTCAGCTATAGCACTTGCACTTGCAGCCAAGGCTGCAGTACGGGTCGGGCATGATAAAGCGGAGGTTTCCGTCCTTGTTGCAGTGGAAGTACCGAGGGAAAGCCTTGCAGTAGCCCATTCCCAAGCTGCACTCGACATTGCAGTCGCGATCGTCACCCCCTTTGGCAGCGATGACGGTGGTGTTGCTGTGGTGTACAGCGTCCGCCTCGACGGCAAGGGCTGTGTCGTTGATATGTTCAGTTTGGACAGTCGAGTGATTGATGGCATTAGGGAGGGCCATGGTGATAGCGGCGAAGAGAGAGACCGATACGGCTGTGGTCTAGTTAGGACGGTACTCCGTAGCTAAGTAGGTAGGCAGGTGTACTTACAGAGAAGCTTCATTTTGCTCAGAGTTGATGCAGTTAGTGAGTTGCGAGTGTGGTTTATCTCTTTGATTGTAATGGTACTGGTTTGTAGGGACAGGCTGATGGGTGTTGAAAAAAGAAACTGGGCCAGCTTCTGAAGATTTATAGCCTGGCCAGAGAGAAGCTATTGAAGTTATTCACCTATTCACCGGTAGCATCAATAGTAAGTAGTCACTGTATGTGTTATTATCTACTCTGTAGTGAATAGGTAGTATGTATAATACAGGAAGGAGCCTGTCATGAAATGGGCGTCCTCTTTGACCTGTCTTATTGTATAATAGTGACTCGTGAGTCTATATGTGAATAATAAGAGTCTGCGTAGAAAGGCAATGACACTATTCAATTCCTTGGTGTATTATAATAAAATTATAATAAATGGACGTAGGTTTGAAAATGTGAATGCTATTATTTTCATCTAAACCCAGTCTTAAACAATGTTATGAGATCCTGCATTATAGTATGCTACTATATAGTGAATGGGCTTTGTCTCCTGTACCATGTATGCCTGTAGTTTGGTTTGACGATTGTTCTCTAAGCCACCATAGCTTAAGAGCAAACAGTCTTGTGTCCAAGTTAACTATTTTGATTTGGCATCTTTGTCAAGTCAGTCAACCGTCAACGATGTAAGGCACCTCCACTAGATAGTAGATACCACTGACCAATGCTTGTCTTATACCAGAACTAGAAAATTTACCCCTAGGAGGCTCGCCAGAGAAAGAGTTGCTAACCACATGTTTACCCCCTGCCAGCGTCTTCCTAGAACGGAGACTGATAGACGTGCGGCGTGCAAGGCCTGAGTAGCAGCTCAGACAGCTCGGTCCCAAGGCCACACATTGTCCATTTCAATTTAGATCGAGAGGGGATAGGAGGATTGCGGACCACGCATTATCGAGACTTGTTTCCTTTTTTGCCCTTCCCTCGCGTCCTCCCGGCCGTTGTCATTGACCAGCCGCTGATATGTCGACTTACATGCCTTGTGGCTAAGTGAGGCGGCAGCCACAGCAGCAGGTGGCATGAGATGAGATGAGATGAGAATGAGTGGCTGAGGGCGAGCTACAGTTAGACAGTACGAAGTACCAGTACGAAGTACACCCGGCACTTTCCACCATTCTTATCCAGTACTTAGTATGAGATACTCGGTCTGTTTTGTATTTACCTCAAACGATTTATATCTACAATCTATACCTGTGTTGATTCTGCAGAAACATACTTCAAACATGAGCGGACTTCACATGGTACCCAATCCGTTGTCGGTCAGACCTGATGATGTCACGCACGCCGTCATTGTGCCCATGTACGTGTACATTGAAGTACAACAGTAAGTACACAGTATGATGTACGGCAACCCAACTCCGTAAGTACAGAAGATCCAGTGACGCACTTGGCCTCGTTCCAAGATCCTTCACATGTTTCCATCATACTTCGTAGATATCCCGTGCCTGCGACTCGAGATTCCCGAACCATTTCAACCATATTCTCTCGACATATTGGCTCTGCGCATGGTGGCGATCATCATGTCCGCCGTCCCAGACCCAGAAGCGCCAGACAAGAGTCACAAGACGGCCAACTCGAACCCAACCGCGACCCAAAACGACGACGACACCACCGCCTTGACCCGTGAGCAGTCTGCAGCGCTCTTCCACATCCTTACCCACCATGAGACGTACGCCGAGATTGAAGCCCTCAAGTACCCGGGGACCATCTCCCTGTACGGCCATCCCTTTGTTCCCGCCTCTCCCTCTTCGTCCAATGCCACCAAGGCATCGCCGTCCTCCGGATCAGTCCCGCCACCGTCGCCGTCACCCGTCCTCCAGATCCTCGTCCGACGCTTCCTCCTCACCCTCCCGGGACTACGCGACATCCCCGACGAATTCTGGTCCGTCCGCGTGCAAGGCCTCCTGACCCGCTTCGCCGAAGCCGACCTGTCCGAGAGCTACGACAAGGGCTCCCTCGGTACTAGGAAGACCCTGGCGACTGCCCTGTCGACGGTGATCGAGGCCATTGTCAGGGGCTGTCTGGGCGGATGCCCGGCCAAGTCGGGAGAGGGAGCCGGCGCCGGCGGCGACGAGGCCGTGTACGACCATGGCAAGGTCGAGGATCTCGAGCGCGCGTTTGGCGACGTCTTGCAGGCGACGGTGTACGGGACGCTTTTGGACGACTTGTCGGATTGGCTAGGCGAGACGGACGACTTGGAGGGCCATTCGCCCATGGTGAGCGCCACGGTGGAATACGCCATCTTGCAGTATGCATTCTGAAGTTTCTTTCTCCCCCGTTTTCTCCCGCGTTTTCCTTTCCTTTTGCCTTCGTTTCGGCCCGCTCACGCAGACGCAGCATTGCGACACTGTTCCACTACGTCTTCGTCCTGTCGCCCGAGGGCCAGTACCTGCTCAATCTCATCGAGAGCGTCCACAGCATGCTCCCCTATGCGGTGGTCCGCCAGACGCTCCGCATGAGCAACGCAGCCACCATGATATCCGGCATGCTCAAGCTCTTCCTGTCAAAGTTGAGCGTCGCTAGTGTTACGAATTACTTTGGTCTTACCAAGAATGCCGACGACGGCATGAACCTTCTTCAAAGGTATGACAGCTCTCATCCTTCCTTGTCCTCCCTCGTCCTCGCCATCTGACGTACGCTCAGGATCATATCGATTATTCTAGGCTGGGACACAGCCGAATTCAGGAAAACAGTGGAACGGATCGAGAAAGACGGCAAGGGGCCGAGCAAGGCGTGCCTCTCTGCCATCCGACAACATGTCCAGAAACCGGCAGCGGACCGCACCGCCCTGCGAGAGAAAAGCCGGAAAGAATCCAAGTCGATAGTGGCAACAATTCTCGAAGCCTCCGACCCCGCCCTCGTGTCCGACCTCTCCGAAGCCCACCACGCGCAGTGCCAGGAGTACCACGCCAACCTCCTATTCATCCGGGACCGTGAAGCCATCACGCGCGTGCTATGCCAGCAGCAACCCGACCTCTTCACACAAACACTCCGAGACTTTGTGTCCGGGTTTGAGCCGTACATTCGCGCGGTGCACAACAAGATCGACCTGCGGGAACACGTGTCAGACTACCAGGACTTTGTGGACCAATTCATCGCAACATGCAAGCCGAAGAAGGCCGGGGCCGAAAGGACGCAAAAGACCAACGGCGCGAAGGAAGGCGCGCCGTCGCAGCCGGAAACGAACGGAACAGCAGCGCAGCCGCCGTCGGTGGAAGACTACGTGGTGCTCCTCCGGAAGAACAAGCACAAGCTCTACAAGTGGCTCCACAACGGCGCGAAGCTGGCGCCCGAGGTACGCGACACGTTCCGCGACTGGGCGCGGGAGGCGCTGGTGCATTTCCGCAAGCCGGGGGTGCCGGTGACGACGAAGGGGTCGTCGGCGCACACCGAGGGCCGGGTGCAGGAGCGGCTCGACGAGGCGTTTGCGCGGCTGCCGCGGGCGCAGAGGGGGGCGCTGCGCCGCGTGCTGGACGAGCAGGCGCGGCACCTCGACGCGGTGGGGGGCATGTCGCGGGCGCGCATGCAGCGGATTGTCGACGGGGAGACGGAGACGATGGCGGGTCCCGGGGCGTTTCTCGTCATGTGGCAGGATCTGTTGGATCGGACGGTCATCACGCCCGGTGAGACGAGGGGGCCGGTGCGAAGTGGCAAGGACGTGAGGGTGGAGGGGGCGGTGGCGGACGGGATCCCGGCGGCTCCGGACGTGAGTTTGGTGGTGAGAGCTCTGGGGCCTACGTTTCGGGCACTGGCGATGGAGACTGGCGAGGGGGGGGATGCGGCGAGCGATGTGTCGATTGACTGAAGTTGGCTGTCACGCTGAAGGCGCTTTCGTTTGATTAGTGAATGAATGGGAGAGGTAGAGGTATAGAACTAAGATGGGCGCATGGGAGGAGTAAAGCGTTGCGCTGGCCTGTCGGGATGGACGTTATTACATAGATGAAGGCTACGAACTGGGATATGGAATGGCGTTAATTAGAAGGTTAGTATTCGTATATATCGACACCGATGCGAGAAGAGACCGTGTTATATCTGTCTTTGCTTTGTTTATTCCATGTCTTGGGGGTTTAGGGAGCGCATTAGATGTGAGGGATAATGAGATGAATGAAGCGACGAGAGCTTATATGTTTCAATATAAAAGAGGCGCCAATTCAGTCATTCGAATTATAACAATGTATGAGATTGTAATAATAAAGGGACTGACTAGGTATAGACCTAGACTATAAAGACAGTCATTCAACGGCCTGCCTATTCGTACTCATTCTTGAAGAATGAAGGGGAGTGAGAAACAGAAGACGAGGTACGAATGAATGAGTGAATGAGAGGATGAGTAAGCAACGTGGGGGTCAGTGGGATGTTATGGCAAGTTTTACCGTTGCACATGGTAAGCGTGGGGGCGAATGCTTATGTAACACAGCCAAACAGCCCAACTCCGCGTTCACCTTCCCAAAAGCCCCAATAGCCCCATTCCCCTCGCCAGATCTTTCCATTTTACTTCTCGGGCTGCCAAGCTTCAACTTCCTACGACAGACACACCTCTCGCCTTCCAACGGTGACCAGGATCTCAAGGGAGTGGTTTTCTCAAACGGTTTCGGTTTTCAACGGTGTCCCGTTCGGCCCTGGCCACACGACGCCACCGTCCGCCACCAACGGTCCGCCCACCACCACCACCACCACCACCACCACGACCATGGTCTCCTCCAACCCGGCCAAGTACGAAACACACCCCGAAACGGGCGCCGGCCATGTGTCGCCGGGCGCCCTGGCAGCAGCCGCCTATCTATCGGCGGAAGCCGAGACGGTGACGGGGATCGACCCGGAGTCGCGGTCGCGGTACTCGTCGGAGCTGAGCGACCCGTACGGGCTGGGCGACCACATCAAGTCCGAGTCGGACATTGGCCTGCTGAGCCGGTTCCCGCCCAACACGGCGCGCAAGCGCATCCACACGCTGACGAGCCCCATGACGGCGCGGCGCGAGCGCGAGATCCAGGCCTTCTACCGGTCGCAGAACGAGCGCATCCGCGCGCTGCTCAAGTCGGTCGACGACCACCAGCGCGACGCGCGCTCGGCCCACGGCGCCACCGCGCTGCGCTACCAGCTGGCCGTCAAGGGCTCGCTGGTCGCCAACTGCGTGCTGGCCGCGCTGCAGCTGTACGCCGCCGTCAGCTCGTCGTCGCTGTCCCTCTTCACCACCATGGCCGACTCGGTCTTCGACCCGCTGTCCGGCCTGGTGCTCATGATGTCGCACCGCGCCGTCAGCAGGGTCGACCCGCTGCGGTACCCGTCGGGCCGCTCGCGCATCTCCACCGTCGGCAACATTACCTTTAGCTTTCTCATGTTCTCCGTCTCGCTCGTGCTCATCGTCATGTCGGTGCGCGAGCTCGCCGAGGGGTCCGAGTCCGAGACCAACGCCTTTCACGTGCCCAGCGTCATCGCTGTCGCCGTCGCTTTTTCCACCAAGCTCGTCCTCTTCTTCTACTGCTGGACCCTCAAGGGTCTGTATTCGCAGGTGGAGATTTTGTGGCGCGACCACCGCAACGATATCCCCGTCAACGCGTTTGGCATCCTCACCTACGCTGGTGGGAGTAACCTCCGGTGGTGGATCGATCCGATGGGAGCCATTATTCTGTCGGTTGTCATTGCTGGCTTGTGGTTGCGGACGGCCTACGACGAGTTTCAGCTGTTAGTCGGCGTCACTGCCGAGCCCGAGTTTCTTCAACTCATCACCTACATCGGTATGTCTCAGCTTTTTCCCTTTCTTTTTTTTTTAACCCTCTTTCCCTCCCATGCCAGGACTGCGCTCATGACGAATCTCTTAGCCGCCACGCATTCCCCCCATATCCAGCAGATCGACACCGTCCGGGCGTACCACAGCGGGCCCCGGTTTATCGTAGAGGTCGACGTCGTCATGGACCGCAACGAACGTCTCGAGATCGCCCACGACGTAGCCGAAGCATTGCAGATCAACGTCGAGAAGCTCCCGGGCGTCGAACGAGCTTACGTCCATATTGACTATGAGACGAGTCACAAGCCGGTGCGTGCCACGTCTCCCTCTCGTCTCGTTTCCGTTCCCTTTCCATTCTTATCGCTAAGAGTTCATGACAGGAACATGATCTGAAGAAGGAGCTCTAATGAGCCAATGCTTTTACGTCTGAAATACATCTACCATCTTCTCTCTGGTTGAAAAGGTTGAAATGCTATAACGATCAAGCCGACGATGTATCATGGGTTTCGTCCTGATTTTGAGGTCTACTGGTTGTACCTATTTTTGTACCTATGTACATAGCTGAAATACCGGGCACGTTTGACGGTCACCTGCATATGACAAGGCTCATATATTTGTTCTGTGTGGCGCAACCTGACCTACTGATGCCGTGAATTTCCCTCGAGTGTTCTGAGGAATAGTCAGAGGGTATAAGGTAACAAACACAGGCTTGCTGTCGCGTGTGCCTCTACCTCATCCGACGTGAATAGCCAGATGAAGAATACATCGGGATCGCGGCACCCAATATTCCATAAAAAGTCGAGGCCGCCATGGGCGTCTTGTTCGACGAGGTTCTTGACAAAGGCGAGGGTCTGAGAAGGACGGGTTGGGTTGGTGTCCGGGGAGACGCCCTCGTGAGAACATAAAAGTGACTTATCAATGTGGCCCCGTTTATTATGGATAAAATGAAATGCTTATTTTTACCTTTTGCTGCATTGCCAAGGAACCTATGAAAGTTGTCTGAGCCTGCTGAGATAAGCTGAGATAAGATTCTGCCGTCCCCTCTATAGGTATGTAGAGAACCGCGTGGATGGCGGCATCAACAGTATCGGTGGGCTTACAAGTGCTTACAGGTACCAAGATGTACCTTGCTTGAACTTGTGGGTAGACCACATGGGACTTTGGTATCCATGAAGCTGTACAACGTACGTACAGTGAATACCTTCCCGTCGTATGGAAGGAACGAACGGCGGAAAGGCGGAATAGGATGCCGGAGAGACCAGACCTGGGGAAGCCACGGGGTTTTTTCACTAGGTCGCTCCTACTCCATCGTCATTTCCGATCCGTCGTGATGATTTTTCCTCTTTTACCTTCCTTTGCCCGCCTTTCTCTCTTTCCACCCCTCTTCTCGCCGCTCGCTCACTCGTTCTCAGCGCTGCTCGTTCTGGCCCTTTCGCCCTCGGCCAAGTCGCATCGCCGTCTTTGCATTGCGAGCGCGTTTTTGCCTTGTTTTCCTGATTTCTCAGTTCGAGCGCTGCCTAGACACGACAACTTCAGTCGCGTCCATTTGCGCGTTGCGTCGACATTCACCGGGTGGACTCATAAACCGGCCTTCGTCCATCAAACTCGCGCGCTCTTCTTATATTGACTTGAATCATACGCGACGACTGCCACCCTAATCGATAATCCAACTTGAGACGGCTTTATGACTTGATTCATCCGGCAACAAACGAAACCCCGTCGTGTCCCGCCGCCCTGGTTCACCCAACTCCCCCTGTCCAAGTGACACCACTGTCGCAATCATGGCGCCTCGAGCAGCGTCGGTGACGCGAACCCTCCGTTGCCTGGGTTTGGCCGCTCTGGCCTTTGCGAATTCCATTGTCGCTACCGAGACCGACCTCCTCTCCGTTCTCTCTAAACAGGATAACCTCACCACATTCCTTGAGCTTGTCAAGGATCACCAGGACATCTACAACAGCTTGCCTACTGATCCAGGTGTTACTGTGCGTCGCAACCCCCGCCCTCACCTCGCATACCCATCCTGGTCTGGGCAGTGGACGCTTTGCTAACCTGGCCTTGGGTCTTGGCAGATCATCGCTCCCAATGATGCGGCCTTCGTCAAAGGCTCTGGCTGGGATCGTGATGAACGGAGCATCCCCGTCTGGCTTACGTACGGCATCTTGGACGACGTTGTCAACTTGGGCAATCTCGAACCCGGTGACACCATCAGCCTCAGCACGCTCCTCGACAGCCCTGCCCACGCCAACGTCACCGGAGGCCAGAAGGTCTTTGCCACTGTGCAGCCTGGCGGTGAGGTCATCTTGACTTCGGGTAGCGGCACCCACGTCACAGTCGTCGGACTTGATATCCCCTTCGACGGTGGCGTCGTTCAAATCATCGAATCCCTCATGGTCACCCCGGCCCGCCTCGAACACTCCATCCGCGATTCCTATACCGACCTCAGCGCTTTCCTCGGTGCCCTCTACGCCGCCGACCTCGTCCAGGAGTTTGCCGAGACGCCCAATGCCACCATCCTCGCCCCGCACAACCACGCTTTCCAGCGCTTCGCAGGCACCTTCGAGAACATGGACCAGGACGAGCTCCGCCGCGTCCTGCGCTATCACCTGGTCCCCGATGCCATGCTGCGCGCCTCGGACCTGACCAACAACACGAACCTCGCCACCAACGCCGAGGACGGAGAGAAGGTCCACATCACGCGCTTCATCAACGACATTTACGTGAACAGCGCCAAGATTATTCAAACCGACCTGCTCGTGGCCAACGGCATCATTCAGATGATCGACAGCGTGCTCAACGCCGACCAGCACGACGCCCGCCCGGACGTTACCCGCTCCGCCCAGATCCCCGTCTTCACCGCGACCGGGCAGACCGCCACGGGCACCGCAGCTGCCGTGCCTTTCACATCAGAACTCCCCTGCACGGCAAGCTGTCCGTCGTCGGCGAGCCATCAACCCACGGGCACGGCCGAGAGCGAAGGCACAAGCGAAGCCACGTCGGCGACTAGCGACAATGCCGCCGCGCCGACAGGCCTTCCCGCCGGGCTGGGCATGGGTGTCGCGGCTGCCGGACTTGTTGGCATGGGCCTCCTGGGAGTTGTATAACAAGCCGAGGACTAGGAAGAGGAGGCAGAAGGGAACAGAGGAGCAGCTATGATTTCAAGTTTTCTTTTTTCCCTTTTTTCTTCTTTTTTTTTCCCTCCTCAAAAAAAGAAACGAGGAAAAAAAACAAGGTGAGACGCGAGCGGTCTATTCTAATGAACGATGGATACCCCATAGGCAAACTTTCTCTTGTGATACCTTTTTACCTTTTTTTTTTTTTTTTTTTTTTATTCTTCTTCTCATCCTTTTGTTTTCCTTTCTTTCCTTATGGACGGCTGCGAAAAGTCAGCATTAATAAGAAGACCCATGAAATATCTCCCGACGGCGTCGCGACTGAATTCACCGCATCTCCTCTTCTCCGACGATTGGTGCCGCGGGGCCGAGCTCAAAACACCATGAGAGGCCACGAGAAAAGGCCTTGTTTTACCGACTGTCTAAGCGGCAATGCGCCTACACCAGTCGCAGAACAGAGCCAAGAACCATGGCGGGTTTTGGACGAAATCAAGCGAGTCGGCAGTCCGAGGACCGAGTCCACCTGTCATTGCGAAAAGCGAGACGAAAAACAAAAATCCGTTTCGCTGGGACCCTCATCCTTGTCTATGGTTAGTCCAACAGATTCGGCTGCGTTTCATGATGGCTTCAAATGTAGCGGAACTCGACCCCTGCCCTCAGGGCCTTCGCCGGGGGTCTGTGTCCCATCAGTTACCCGTCAGCGCCTGTCATTCTGTCGCACAAGTCGCCTCGTTTAATTACCAGACAATGCCCAACAAAACAGTGCCTATCGTCAAGTCTTGGACTCTTTCGCGACCCAACACTCGGAACGGGAAGTGATGCGTCGCCGTAATCGTGATCTTGCTGGACGAGGTCGCGTCCGTCGTCCGTCCCGTCGCCTCTACCACCACACTGCCCAGCGCTCTTGATTTAGGAGCCATGGGCGTCCCCTCTTTTACACCGCTGTCACTTTCACAGGGCTGGCTCTATCTTTTTTCTTTGCTATTATGCGGTCGCCTGTTCGACGGCGTCTCGTTCTGGGCAGGCCCAGTCAGGGTGGCCGCGGCTCCTCTGTCATCGTCATCCTCCGGGCCAATTCCACCGCCGCACGGTCAGCCAGGACGCCGGCAGTTGGAACCTAGTCATTGCGGCGAGGTTGCCGCTCAGGTCGACGCTACTCTGTCCGCAAACCCTCGAGGTGAGTTTGTCGATGGATCTCAGGACAAGGTGCCATGCGTCGAGCACCGTCAACTGATGAAAGTTATCACCGCACAACAGCCATCCCGACCGTCACGGCACAGTTGGCATTCGACTGCCTCCAGTCCGTCCCCAACAAGCCCGAGCCGGCCCAGGAGCTGATTCGGAGCCTCCAGGCATACGTGGAGTGGCAAAGCACGCTTGCCTGGCTACGAGACCCGCCCTCGACTTACAGCTTCCCGGCGGCCGACATACCCCAGGGGCTGGCCGACATTGCCGACGCAGCGGCGAATGGGTCATTTGCGAGCGAATACGAGTTCCAACTGTCCATAATGAAAGTCTTTGCATCAGCACACGACGGCCATTTCAGTTTTCGCGGGGATGTGTTCAAGCCGTTTGGCTTCGGGAATGCTTTGGCCGCCGATATCGTTGCTGTTTCTCGGGATGGCAGGGAGCCTCCCCGGCTCTATCATGGACGTCAGTTCACAGCGCTTTTTCCCCTCCTTTTCCCGAGACCCGAGACGATACTGGCGAGCTCGGATTACCGACACGATGAGCTGACCGTGTTGCAACTAAACAGGAATGCTGAGTGTCAACATGAGAATGGAGGACTACCCTCCTGCCATTATCCAAATCAACGACCAGGACGCGCCGACATTGATTCAAGACCTCAACAGCCAATTCAGTGGCTTCCAGGACCCCGACTCCCAGTGGAACTCGATGTTCCCTTCCTACGCAAACCCGGATGCCGCTCTCCTGGTGGCGGCTTCGTTTGCCTTCCACGGGCCTAGCGTTACGCTCACGTACGAAAACGGGGCCAGGAGATCCGAGGACGGCTTCACCATTGTACGGCCCGGCATCGACTTTTCCGGCATCACCAACGGGCAGGACTTTTACGACCGCTTTTGCAACCCCGATTCGGCGGACGTTGTCAGGCCGGTGCAGGGGGGTGAAGCGAGGCAGATGATCATGGGCTCGGACGAGAACCTCGATGGAGAGGTCACTTTGCTTGGCCCCAACGAGGATCTTGTCCTCGGAGAAGAGGAAGAAGACGAGGCGGCGGTGGCGGAGGAGGAGCCGTTTTTACCCATCGGCAACTATCCCCGACCCGTGGTCCGTGACACCGTTTCGGACGTAACATCGGGTTACTTCCTCGATGGCGAAGGATACGACGACGTCGCCGTCCTCTCCATCTCCTCCTTCGCGCCTCGGGGTAACGTTGCAGGCCTCGAGTACCTCGCCGACTTCCAGTCCACCGTCGAGACTTTCCTGGAGGAATGCCGACGGCGCTCCGCCCGGCGCCTCGTCATCGATCTCTCTGCCAACGGAGGCGGTTTCGTTGTGGCAGGTTTCGACCTCTTCGCACAGCTGTTCCCCGACGCACCCCGGTTCCAGGCCACGAACCTGCGTCTCCCGGATAGCCTCGCCTCGCTGGCGCGGGGCGTCCAGAACCTACGAGCGCCTGGACAGGGCCGCGCAGTGTCGGACTTGGAACTGGCGGCGCGGCGACAGCTCGCCGGTAGCGCCGTGGTGGGGAACTTCATCCCCGGCGAGGTGTATCGGGCCCCTTCGAGCGACGCCTTCGAAGGCGGCATTGAAGAGATCCTCGGGCCCGTGGAATTGCGGGACGACTCGTTCACGGCGTACCAGCAGATGCCGCTCAACGCGAGCACGTCGGCTTTCAACCTCACGGGCGTCGGCGCCCGGTCCAACCCGCCGCCCGCTGTCTTTGCCCCCGAGGACGTGGTGCTCCTGACGGATGGCACGTGCGGGTCGACGTGCACACTGTTCGCCTACCTCGCCACGCTGGGCCTGGGCATTAAGACGGTCGTGCAGGGAGGTCGCCCGCAGCCCGGGCCGATGCAGGCGATTGGGGGCGTAGAGGGCGCCCAGGTGTTCTTCTTCAACGACATACAGGCCGACGCGGCTGCGGTGCTGGCGCTGGACCCGGAGGCGGGGACGCGGGCGGGCTCCGATGCGCTCCAGGTTCTGATGGAGGGCTACGCCATACGGAGGGCGAGTAACCCCCTGGTGGCGGGCGCCGTCAACGGGAAGAACGCCTTCATGGCGGCAGACGCGTCGACGCCGCTGCAGTTTCTCTGGCAGCCGGCTGATTGTAGGGTGTACTACACGTGGGAGACCTTGCGGGACGCCGAAGCCGCGTGGCGGGTTGCGGTGGATGCGACGTGGAGGGATCCCCAGGGGATCTGCGTTGAGGGGAGCCGAGGGGCGGCGAACCGGACAGAAGGAGTTGATCCGGCGTTCGCGGTGGTGGGGGTTGCTGAAGGAGGGAACAGGGAGAGTCAGGGGACTGGGCAGGTCCCAGAGGCAGATACGGGAAACCGGGGGGCTGCGGGAGGCGACGCGGAGGAGGAAGACGCGGTCCGACGAGGTGGACAAGACGGAACGGTTTCGGGGACGTTTGCTCGAGGAGAGCCGTCTATCGGCTTGGCTGTTCTGGGTGCCCTACTAGGCGCGGTGGCGGTTTTATAGACACATAATGAGCACGCATTAGGATGGAGATACCCCTTGCTATATGATATGATCATGGCGGGCTACAAGTTCAAGCCTGGCCGTACCTTATATGCTGCCCTTGACGTCTCATATCGAGGTGACTGAAAGTAAGAAGCAACATTCGTCGGTCCTTCATGTAGATTGGTCTTCTAATGAACTGTATAAATCACAAATCTATGGTCGTTTCCCGTATGCCCATCTCCTAGCCAGCTAGGTAGATGACCGAAAATGAAATAAAACACCCCGGGCCCCATCCAGCCGACTTTGTCAAGTCTAAAGATCAATATGACACCATGCTACTCCCGCGATGTGAATATGTAAGAAAATCGTTCAAAGACAGCTCTTCCCTCCTCCCTCGCTCGCGGATCCATGATCCCCACGCATGGCCGCGCGCCTATCCCTATTGACCGTACACCGCTGGGCCGGGGATGTTATAATACGACTCCGCCTCGTCCCTGTGCAAGTTGTAGCCGTACAGCGCCGGGTCACCCTGCCGATACAAGTCCCTCGCCGGCACGCCGGCGGCGCGAAGGTCGTCCCCGCCCGGATGGCCCGTGATGCGAATGTTGACGCACTGCGGGTAAAACTCGGGGACGCCCTCGTGGGCCTTGTGCAGGGCGATGAGTTCGTGTCGGAGGACGTAGTTCCCCGGGGCGATGGCGTAGGGGATGGAGATTGTGTCGACGCCGCCGTTGTCGCGGAGGGCGTCGGTGGCCCAGTAGCCGCTGTTGGAGGCCGGGCCGGCGACGAGGCCCTTGTGGTCGATTTTGGTCCAGCGCAGGCCCGACTTGTGCAGGTTGGTGCAGTCCCCGTGCGGGCAGGCGGCGATGTAGGTCATGATGGGGCCCTTGTGCGAGGGCGCCCAGCCGTAGGGGTTGAGGTCCTTGTCGTCCGAGGTCCAGTGGAAGGAGACGGTGCCGCCGCGGGAGATGTCGCCGTGGTGGGGGGAGGGGGCGGCGTTTTGACGGCATACAAAGTCGGGGTCGTATATGTCTGTTTCGGGGCCCTCGTCGACGGCGGTGTAGCTCCACCCTATGCCGGAGTGGTCTGGCCTTGCGGCGTTGAAGGCGTGGTGGGTTGTCCCGTCGAGGGTGACGGCGTTGAGGTAGCCGTGGGCGGCGGCTTGGCTCGCCAGGACGGCGGTGGTGAGAGCCAGAGATCTGAGCATGGTGTGTTGGGGTTTGTGTCGGGAGTAGCGGTTGTCTCTGGATGGAGGTGGTGTGTTATTTTTCAGGAGGTTTTGAATCACGAGGGTAGGATTCAGGAATCTCAGGCTGGATCTGGGATTCTGATCTAGGACCTGATCTGAGATCCCGGAAGCATATTTATAAAGTCGTCGAAACCAAGAGGGGTAAAGCGTACTCAGGGGAACGGGTTTGCCGCTGAGCAGATTGAGATGGACCCTATAGCAATGAATAAAGCTTGGTGTTCCACTTGCAGGGAACGGTGTAGGGGTTTACCAGCTGTGCAGAATCAGGGGCGAGGAAGAAATTGAAGCGAGTCAGTTTCGTCGACGATGTTCTAGCGGCCGGGGATTTTTGTTCCAGGCACCATTGAACTAGAACGAGTCAGTTTGAAGGCATGTGTCCAGCCCAGGTTACAGTTGATCTGTGTTTGATCTTTTGGCGCTTCGCTAGGTGCCGCATCTTGTTTGTTTGCTTATGTTATGCTGATATCTCACCTATTACTATGTCTCCCAAGCAACAGCGCCGTAACTCTTAGTCGCCCAGACAGGTCTATAGGAAATGTACTCCCGGGAATCCCTGCTAGACTTCTGCCGTACGCAGTCGAAGGTGTATACTTAGTGGTCTGCCGGACTGCAGTGGTTAGGCATGGAACCTCGGCTTTTGAGAATGCAGCTCCCCAGACTGGACGTCTATCCTAGGACCAAAGGGATGCTGGGAGAAATACCAAGTAGTGACATGACTGAGTCGTGGCGTTGATTTCTTCTCCTATTCCGACACTCAGGAGAAACCCGTGACTCGCTCCCACGGATCGGAGCGGGGCCGATGGGTACACGGGGCCAGTCGGCCACCGGAAGGCAACGTAGCGCCGAGCGGGTCTTCCGGAACGCTACTCGCGAGTCATCCATCCCATCCCACGACTCAGGGTCCACGTGCGTGTTAAAAAATGTTCCTAACTGGCCCAAGGCACCCCCTTTGGCCAATTGCTCCCGTCTCACTTCCTCGTTAAAATTTTGGTGCACGATCGCCCAGTTCTCAGACGAAACGCCGGGACCTCTGCCACGCGTCGTTGAGACGGGAAACTAAGGACCGTTCCTGAATCTCCCGTAAAGCCCTGGTCTACTGAGTACTGACTCGTCTGATACTTTTTGGCGCGAGAAATGAAGGGGCTAGAATTGTCTGTTCGTGCGAACAATCGCGGGACGGGGCGTGATAGCACAGGCGACAGCGCGGATGGAGACGGCGAGGACGAGGAGCTAGCCAATGCAAGTTCACAAATGGCGGCGACGGTTTAGGGATGTTAGGATATAGATTAATTATCACTTTTGTTCGCCTTCTATGTGCTAGACAGCTACTCTCAATAGTGGAATCACCGCAGCAGTCTAATTGAAGCCCTTTGCGGACCCGGATTATAAAATACAAGGCTCTCATAGAAAATGGGTCCTTATATCGGCTCGAAGGCTCCTAGCCATATGCGGTCCTCCTTTCAGGATGGAAGACAGCTAAGCCCATTCAACTTTTCGGACTCGTACCCTGCCGCAGCTCGTCCCGGTTCGTGATAGTCCAGCTACCGACTGGCTGCCGTGTTTTTATTCGTGGTATCGTACTCGTAATGGTCCTTTTTGGCGTCTCTGGCCATGATCAACTTCCAGACGACCAGCGTGAAGAGGTTCAAACAGCATGACTGGTTTCCAATGTTGGATTACTGTCGTCCTCGACATTTCTCATCCGTCCATCTTCGTCCTCGCACATGTGGGCGCCATGACCGTCTACACCGGCACCCGGAGGACGATCAACAACGGGGTCAAAATCCCGTTCGGTAACAGGGCTGGCTGTCTCGCTGGAGGCCACCGAGTCGCTTTGTGTGTGGCGCAGGTGGGCAGCGTGGGATGAAGAGCCGACTTCGAGCGTACCGAGAGTCGGGGTGGTGCATGTGGGAGAGCCAAGAGTCCCGTCGCTCTGGGCGTCGTCGTAGTCGTCGTCGTCTAGCTCGAGCTCCTTGAAGTACGAGCGGCGGCCTTTTTTGATTTTCCCAATCACCAGGCTCGCGGGCCGATGTGCGCAGAATCCCTCCCGGAGCCGGTCGGCCGTGATGCGGGTGTGGAAAGGTGGCCGGGTAGGCGGCTTGGGACCAATGTCGGTGCCTTGTGGGACCGAGACGGGGATCTGGGCCTCAGTTTGAACGTGCATCTGTGCGACAGCACTTGGAAGGATGCTCAGGGAGAGTTTTGAAATAGAAGGGTGGAGGACGTGATTAGATTGTGGGGGAGGGTCGTGGTGAGATATAGCAATTCACTATTCCCCACAATATCACAACGTTACTTCGTAGATCGTCGATGTTGCGGACACGGGTATCCGGTGAACGAGGTGGGGTTCTTGGCTCGATGTCTTGGGTCTTGTGGTATAAAGCACTTCGAGTTGTGATGGAGAAGACGGGAACAAAAGTCCGCAGAGTGTTGTGTTGCCGTCACAGCGCGCCTAGGTGCAGATTTCCTGGTTCTCTGCCATCGGAAAGCCCGCCAAAGACCAAGATCCCGGAGAGCAGGGGTGAGGTGTGGTTTTTGACGTTGAAGATGCAGTTGAGACTAGATTTGAAAAGAAGAGAAGAGAAGAGCGCGGTCCGTGGGAATGATTCTTTATGAAGGCCAAACTCACCAGAACGAGCGAGATCCATAAAACCAACTACAAGACAATAGCCGGAACGGTAATATCGTTGTTCGCCATCATCAATGCGACTTTGCACGTGCCGTATGACCACATTACATAACATACGAAGTATGGCATGATATTATGACATTGTGGAAACAGCGCCGGGGAAATCTGCGTGCGTTGACAAGCGGCATTGTGGGGGATAAGGAGAGACCTGTCGGGCATGTGGCAGACATTTGCCAATACGATCCGGGATGGGCCATGGCCATAGGAACGATGTCGAGGGTACAGTCGATTATTGGTCACTCGGCAGATGGGCCAACGTGGAGATGACCTCACACGACGGAAGGGGACTCCGAGTGGGTCGTCCGAGAGGCCGAAAAGCGGACGGCTAATGCCAATGGTGGGTGCTGAAAATCCTCAAGACAGGGATGGCTTTACATAGGCCGGCTGGCTGTCGGCCAGATCAGGAAGGCGGGTCGCGAATCGCGAAGAAGAAAAAGAGCACGAAGATTCTGGAGCTTAGCCGTCGTGCGGAGATGCCGTTGACGACGAGCATGTCGCGACATCAACATGATGAAGGTGGGATTTGGAAGGCGTCAGAGGTGGTCGAAAACGGTCGGAGGCGCATCGTTGCAGTGGGCCTGGGACCTAGGTTACCATTATATACTCGCAAGCACCGGCCAGGGCACGACAATGTGACGAGGTCGATGCAGACGCATTCGAGTTTCGATTTGTCGCACCGAGTTGCGTTAGTTTGGAATCAGGGCGTGGCCTGGTACGGCCATTTCGCATCTTCGACCGAGTACTCGTCTTCCCACTTGTTGCGGACGACGAGTTGACCGTAGGCAGGTTGCGAGAAGACATTCGACATGGAAGGCCTCGGATGACTTGGTATTTTCGAACGGATTTCAGTTGCCGATAATACAAGCCTTGGTCTTCCAGGTCCTGCCATCCTGGCATAAGGGAGGTCGTGCACATACAGCTTGGTTGATAAGCCGTGTGACGATCTCTGGCATCCATCCGAGAGCTACTGACGACTGGGCCGCCATACATCTCGATCACGGGGAGAAAGGAAGCAAAAACCGACCCCCGAACTATAAGAACAGGTAACGAGGAGGAAGGGAACTCCTCGTCAACACCCCACGTAGTGAGTCTGACTTTGATCCGCTCAGTTTGGCAGGGTTGTGAGGCGCAGAGACAGCATTAGCGCCGAACCGCGATAACCTCAGCGGCCGTTGCCCATGATACGAGGTGCCTGGTCGAGTGATTGACCTTGTAGATGCGGTCTCTTCCAGTTGTGTACTTACATATGTACCATTTTCTCACAACATCGACTCTGAATGCGCCTGGGCAGTGTTGCTTCATAATAACGTCGGCCAAGTTCCGAGGTGACGGGGGGTGCAGAAGGGTAGCAATCACAATTCGTCCTATGGTTGACTGGACGAGGAAGACACATGGGGACAACTCACCATGGGCATGATATGAGCACGTGATATGGAGTCTGGGTGACGCTAGTCACTATGACGTAGCTTGCCTGACAGGTCAGGTGACCAAGGTGAGGCCATGAAAATACTTCGTATGTGTGGGGCGGCCCTTTTTTTTTTTTTTTTTTTTTTTTTTTTTTTTTTTTTTTTTTTTTTTGGTTTTGCGGGCGCAGTCCATCGGAGCGACGAACGGCGTGTGGCTGCGCCGAGAAGCGGGAATACTTCGTAGGCGTTCCCCCGGCGAAGCATCGGAGCAGGTCGGACGTCTAGCAGTTTGCTGCCGCCCGGGCCTGATGCCGAATATTGTGACAACGGTAGCTGCCCGGGCCTCAGCCTCCAGGCTTGGCCCAAACGACGGTATCCGAGAGTGATTGTTTTGACTTCACAGAGTCTTGACGACCGTAATCCAGATTCCACACGCCGGCGACAAAGTCTAGACACGCCGGATGGCAGATGAAGAGGGAGAGCGAGTCGCTGGCCCGTTTGAAGTACCAAGGAGGACCGGCCCAATACCCAGTCTCCTCAGTTCTGAAAGGGCGCAGCATGGTTTCGTCCCTGTTGGGGCGAGGGTTTGGAACGTACCATCCTCGAATGGACGAGGCCCGCATGGCACAATGAATAGGCAAAGAAAATGGAGTGCGAAAACGAAAGAAAGGGGGCTGATGAACGCCCGTTCTAGAGGAAGCATTGGCCAAGGGGAAAGGACGGGAAAAAAAAAAAAAAGTTGGGGCCGCATGGGTGGTTCCAGATGCATGCGTGCTACCATGCAAAGCCGAAACCACGTCAGCTTCCAAGACGGCTGTGACGGTCCGAGTCTTGGTTGGGATGAGAGACTTGGGAGCGCAATCAACGGCGGTAAAAGGGCAGAAGAAAGGTCGACGTGCATGATTATAGGACCAAGGGAGGGAAAAAAGGGCGGTGACACCCTAACGGCTTTCCTCGGTCAAATCGGCACCAGGTTGCAACCGGCGGCTATAATGAAGATTAGCCATAGCATTGAAATATGAGCCGAATTCAGACGTGATAGCAGCATCGCAGATGCCAGGAACAGGCAAAAAAAAATAACGACATTGACAGACGTACGAAGTAGGAGATGTGATACCTAGGGATTAATCAACAGCTGCGACAAACAATTCTTGGCACCAAATCTTGGCAACATATCTTGGCAATAAATCTTAGCAAGCGGAGGCCCCCGTGTCGATCTGGTTTCTGGTGGCTGGACGCTGGTGGTGAGTGGAAGGGTTCGGTAGTGATGGGCACCAGAAAGAACCAGCACCTCGGCAGAAAGACGCGGCGCAGAGATGGGTGTTAGGTCAGTAGACCCCCCTCGTCCCAGAAACCGACCCCTTTGTTCCTGGTCCGTGTGCATGAAACAGGTCCAGCCGCAGCCGCATTCGACTCATCCGTGAGGAATCAAGCTTTGAAGACGAAAATAAAAATAAGAATAGAAATTAAAAACGACAAAATATTGGCAAGGCAAGGGATCTCAAAGGCTAGATTGGCCTATACCTATACATACGAGGCCGAGACATGAGAAGAGCTCTTGGCCGGCATATCTTCCTGTACAATGTGATATACCCGTACCTGACGAGAGACAAGAAGGGACTTTCACTGAACCCGACGAGCTTGGTTGGGTTCACTGTTTGCCATGTCAAGCCGAGCCTGGAATGCGGGGTGACGTAGGGTGGTGGCTGAATTCCCGTGAGGCGAACACTTGGTATCCGCGTGATACATGATGATTGATTGAGAGACGAAGATATGGAGAAAGATGTAAAGAAAGGGGCAACTGTATCCCGGATGACCTTGTGAATGAAAGAGAAGAAGAAGGAGTGATGCTGCTTGATGTTTCATGTGTGGTGATGCTTCGACGGTATCGTATGGTGGTGATCTGAACCTTACCCCTCAAGTGACCCCCTACCCCTCAAGTGACCCCTACCCTCAAGTGACCCCTACCCTCAAGTAACCCTTACCCCTCCAATGACCCTCCGACTCAGTTGAACCCCTCCGTGACCCCGCCACCTAGGTATTGCATCGTGCACTCCACGAATACTTGCCTGTCCTCGACCGAATAGATTTCTGGAAAGGCAACAGTCGCTCGCCCTCGCTGCTCTTGCTCTTTCTCGTCTTTCTAGTATCAATATCAATCAGCAGTCAAGGCAGTTTCGAGTTGCCCTGGGAGTCGCAACTTGGAAGAGCCAGGGATGGCCTTTCCATAATTGCCACTAAGGCTCCCCTATCGTCTGGTTACCCCTCCTTCTGTCGCAAGGAACCGAATTATGCACGTCCGTACCTGGCATACATACATACAACGTAAGACCATGACTACCCTAAGGAGGTCCTTAGCATGCACGTTTCGCATTAGGCGTATCCGTGTTGCCTCGTTACTTCTCGTTAATTCTCGCACCAAGTAGACGGGATAGAGTAAGCGGGTAAAACGACTTGCAAGTTGCCCCTCGTTCCTCGTTGACCCATCTCCCGGGAGGCCGCCCATTATGAACCCCCTAGGTTTCTCGCCCTCCCCACTTGTTTTTCCCATGTCACCATGTCACTCTTGCCTGCGATCGACTCTCGAGGTTGTGACTATACCTATCTGTATAACGACGTGACCTGGGTCTTTTGCCCTTCCCCTCGTTCATCATCCGACCATTTGCGTGTGGCATTCTGTCAGACCTTTGAAACGTGACACCGCTAGGTACTGATTGTCGCCCGAGTCGTTGAATGAATAGTCTCAGTACGTACTTCGTACGTACGTTGTATGAAGCAATTTCATATCGTACGGTGATACTGTTCATACAATGACAAAATAACCTCAGACCACTTTCACTTTCCATGGTCCGTAAACATTAATCGAATCATTGCTGGCTGCATCATGTCCATCATACGTATCATCGGACGCAGTGACAATAATATAGTGCCAAGACTAAGACCCGACGCCCAATCAACTCGGCCATAAAGAATCTTACCACTAATCAATAGGTACCAGCGGCGAAAGTACTGCCGACGTTTCTCCATCCTGTACCTAATTCGTGGGTAGGTACTGATTAGCACCCCCTGCTTCTAAGTAATTTGCACCCCTCCTGTCTCTGGCCCCGCTCTATACCTTCAAAAAAAGGCAGAGCAAGGTACTTGCCTCCATCGGACCTGCTTTTTGTAGCTCTCGTCTTGTTCCTCCTGACACTGGCGCTGGCGCCAGTGACGCACACAACGGTTCTGCAATCCGTGGTCCTCATTAGCTACGTACAAACCCAACCGCCATTAGGGCGCGGCCCCCTCCTCTGAGCATAAGAACCCTCTGACGCCCGGTTCTCCCTTTCGAAGACCCTCTTCTTTTCTCTGATCGCCTCGACAACAAAAAGAACGAAATCCAAACAAAACAAACCAACCAAACCAAACAGACCAAACCAAACAGCGCAAGACAGAAAGACATCCTCCCCTCTTTCTCCTCTTCTACGTACCCCCTCAACAACACAACTCAAAGCAGAAACAAACAAAATCAAAAATGCCGCCAAAAGAGACCATGAGGGCCTGGCAGTTTGCCACCCCGGGCCCCTTCGAGAAGAACCTCAAGCTCGTCGACGACCTCCCCCGCATCCCCATCGGTCTCGAGGCCGAGCAGCTCTTCATCCAGGTTCTCAGCGCCGGAATTAACCCGGCCGACTACAAAGTCCCAGAGCTGGGCGTCTTCGCCCACGCCATGATCCAGCTGCCCAAGACGGCCGGCATGGACTTTTGCGGCCGTGTCATCGCCACCGGCAAAGCCATTGGCGATATCAGGGCCAGCGACCTCGTGCTCGGCCGCCTGGAGCCCTCGGGCTCGGAGGGCTCGCTCGCCGAGTACATCGTCGCCGAGTACGACGACGTTGCCCGCGTGCAGCCCACCGTCGACATTGACGTGGCCGCCGGCGCCCCCACCGCCGCCCTGACCGCCTACCAGACCATCTGCCCCTACGTGAAGAAGGGCGACAAGGTCTTCATCAACGGCGGCTCCGGCGGCACCGGCACCTTTGGCATCCAGATTGCCAAGGCCATGGGCTGCTACGTCACCGTGTCGTGCTCCGCCGACAAGGAGGCCCTCTGCAAGGAGCTCGGCGCCGACGAGACCATCGACTACACCTCGACCAACGTCACCCAGGTCCTCAAGGAGCGCGGCCAGGTCTTCAACCTCTGCGTCGATAACGTGGGCAACTCCCCGCCCGACCTGTACACCGAGTCGGACACCTTCCTCGTTTCCAAGGGCCAGTACGTCCATGTGGGCGGCGCCATGACCCTCGACGGTGCCCGCCGCCTCTCGCAGTCCCTCTTCCTCCCCAAGTTCCTCGGTGGCGGCAAGCGCAAGTTCCACACCTTCATTGTCAAGAACGACCACGACGACCTCCAAAAGATTGCCGACTGGATCGCCGAGGGCAAGCTCAAGACCATCATCGACTCGACACACGAGTTTGAGGACGTGCCCAAGGCCTACGAGAAACTCAAGGGCCAACACGGCAAGATCTTTGGCAAGATTATCATTCACGTGCACCCCAAGAAGTAGAGGGACATGGGTTCTTGCCTTTTTGGTTTTATTTTTATTTTTTTACTCCTATTCTCTTCTTCTACGGGTTGCTCCTACAGTAAGCACAATATGATCTTGTTCAACCTAACGATAGACGACACGACGCCATGCCACGCGATGGAAAGGGGGTGGAGGGAAACGGATTGCATCTTACCCATCTATGATTGGGGTCATGGAGGAACAAACACTTCGGTTGATTCGAAGGGAATGAAAAGACGGTCGGACAGATTTAACACAAAGACAGGGCTGGGTGTTGGTGTCACGGTCGGCGGGTATTGAATTGATGTAGCGGCGCGGCGATGGCGATAGGCATGGGATGGGGTTTCCTCCTGATATGTTTCTAATATTCCCCTTGACCTCCTGGTCTTTTCTCGGGTTGGGGCTTGTTATTTTTTTTGTTCCCTCCCATATTATGTTTTATGACATACCATTCACTGTTATCGGTATCTAGGTCCATCGAGCATCTGTTTTCATGCCGTACCGTCAGTCTCAGGGAAGCTTCTTTGAAGATTTATTTCCCCCTCCATGTTGTTTCCCACCCACTCTACGGTTCAGAAATTCTTGGTGAGACATATTACGACCATGTCAAGGTCACAATGCATAGCCGACAGATGTCAACATGTTGATACCCGAGAATCCAGGCCATGTCGTCGAACTGTAACACCAGTGACCAATCTATCACCAACCTGCCGTTGCAGCCTTGTGCGAAGCTGTCTCCCTTCATCCGGGTGGGACGGTGACGGGCCGTTCCCCCGCCCTGTCCACCACCGTCCGTTCCCCTCCTTCACTGTACAAGGGAGCCTGGGTAAGGTAGTCATTGCTGTGGAGACTGGAAGAGGACTTGAAACAAAAAATAACATCGCCATGAAGGTGCTACATCGAATCACTGGCACACTTGAAGCGGAGGAAAAAAGAAAAGAAAAGAAAAAGGAAAAGAATTGAACGGAGAGGGCCTTCGTTGAGACGTCTAACGAGACAGCAGAAGATTAGCACAACAAGTCGAAAGTAAAGAGCTACAGCATTGGTTCGCTGGTTATCCATCCGGGATATCACAAACATGCAAGCCTGCAGTCGCGGCGGCAGGTTTCCCTCGCGCGGGCGCAACCAGGATATTGTGATGCAACAACGATATTGTATTGTTTCCTTCTTCCTCTTCCCCCCTGCGTGTCCATTCTGCTCCATGTTTGAATTGCGTTTGTGCTTGCTCCGGCTGCCCTGACTCATGTCATCCCATCCGTGGTAATATCGAAAAAGGGGGGGGGGGGGGGTTAGCCGTGGGGCCGCACACTGCATTGCATTGCATGGAAAGGTTGCAGTTTTGGATGTTGTGTAATCTCGGAGTCCATGAAAAAAAATCAATGCCAAAGAAGGACGAAATTCGAAATTGCGGTCGGACAAGTGAAGGATATCGTTTCTTCTTTGCTCGGCGAGCAACCAATGATACCCTTTCCATGGACCTCATGGTGTGCAGACGGGGGTTCCATTGGGTCTGTGGGATGAAATGTCGGTGTACGGTAAAGGGAGAAAGTAGGAAAGAAAAAATAGAAAAAAAAAGGCAGGCCAAGGGGGCCTAAGGGAAGGGGTTGAACTGGTGGGAGAGGGGTTCAATATCTGATGTATGAGGAGCTTCTGGCAAAGTACATATAAGTCTCCGACGGTATCATGGTAACCACGGCATCCTGCGACAGTGTCCTTCTCGGGAGACGGAAGCGGTGGGTACAGAATAATTTCCTATATGTCCGACCGGTTCATCGGCGTGTGGGGTGTTGCCAATTATTGTCTGTCTGCAAGGGACGATGCCCTAATACCGGTAGGGTCGGGGTGTGCAGGAAGACGTGGCATTGCATTCCATTTCAATCTTCCGTGAAGCTGGTCTCGACGGGTTGGAAGTGAAGACGTTCGGGTTTCGCGTTGAGGGAATCGACTCGATGAAAGAAGTCGACTATCTGGCATGCCCCTATGGCGAGGTGCAGAGTCCCTGACATCGCATGGTAGTTGACACCTCTCGTGATACAACTGTTCCCAGTATCACAACCACGTCGACGACTCTGATAGAGTCTGGTGGGCGAGAGCCAAGCGAAGATGCAACAAAAGGCATGGCAAGGTCACAAAACGTGAACGATTGGCATGATAGACTGGTGACTTGCAATATATAGGGGAAACAGCCGCCCCTTTGAATGCATTGAGCAAACTCCCAACTCCATGACCGTATAAGATGTCTGTGGGTATCTCGTAGTGCCTCGTACCAATAAAATGGTAGATGTAATGACCTCCAAATGGCCTGCCGCCGGATCTGTGCTAGCATATCCGCCATGACAAGCCGCCAGCATGGTGTCCCTCAAAACGGAGGGACAGAGAACTTGGAATCATGGAGATCGTAAAAAACATCAACCCGTCTGTAGCCGCGAATCCTCGCCCGAATCAGTCTGAAAGTGCGACTGGACAAGGCTGAGGACCCATTTCGCATCCTCGTCCTGGCCCAGCTGAGACAGGTATTTCGCGGTATCGAGGCCCATGGTGGACACACGGTCGGCAAAGCCGCCATACGACTTGGGCGGCGGGATCTGCTGCTTCAATGCCAGACTAAAGTCGCGGAAGAAGCCCAGCGCGCGCTCGGGGCTCGGGCGAGTCGGGTGGTGGAGGTCGAGATGCGGGCGGTCGATGCGGAGAGCGGTGCGGAGGCGCGGGGTCTGGGGCTCGAGGGCGAGGTATTTGTCAAACAGGACCTCGGACGGGGGCGGCCTGTCCCAGGCGTCCATGGTGGAATGCCACGACAGGGCGCGCCAGGGGGAGAAGAGGATGTACCAGACGTTCTGCTTCCAGCGCCACGTGTCGTGGGCGCGGAGGAGGTCCTGGTACGCGCCGTTGAGGCTCCGGTCCTTCATGATGGTGGCCTTGGCGCCGACGAGGATGGACAGGAGGTCGCCCTGGACCTTGTGCGCCGGTTCCTTGGGCGGCGGGTCGGGTTCTTTGACGCCGAGCTGGTCGGCTTCCCGCGCCAGCCGGTCGGCCCAGCCCCACACGATCTCTTCCAGCCCTTCGACCACCATGTACGGGATGAGCTGCTCGAGGAGCGCCTTGTCGCCGAGGAAGTGGCCGCTGCGTTCTTCCCCCGACATCCGGAGCCACTGCACCACGCGCCGGCCGGCCCCGGAGTCGGCCATGGCGGTTTGCAGGGATATGTCGCTGAACATGAGGATCTGGCGGCGCTTCGCCGCGAGGCAGCCCGTGGCGGCTTTCCGGGTCATCATGCCCTTGGAGACGGCCTCGTCGAAGACGTCCATGGGGTCTCTTTTTGTGCGGGGGACCGCGGGTTTGGTGTGATCGTAGGCGAAGAGGGGGTTGGAGAGGATGGCGTTCAAGTGCCGGTCGGTTGGACGGTGCGGGCGAGACGACGGTGAGGGTTCGGCGTTGGCATTGTTGGCATTGGCATTGTTGGAGTTGACAGCGGCCGGTGTAGTGGTTTCGGGCTCCCAGCCGTATTCATTGTCGAGCTTCGAGCGGAATGTCGTTTTCAGGGCGTTGAGCAGCCGCTGGGACTGGGTTTCGGTTAGGGGTAACGGGTGGTGGATTCGGGGCAAGATGCCCTGGAGCGATCTTGTGCCGTGCATAATGGTTTGTTGTTTGTGTTGATTCTGCGGTTTGTGAGATGGACAAGGGGACTTTCGGACGTCATGTCGGCATCCTGCTTGGACGATGCTGGACGACCAGGACACCACGATGGGGCTTGTCCTCGGGTCACGACAAGGCTAGCTAGCAACTTAGTCATAAGGCAGTCAGGTGACCATGATTGTCTCCGCATGTGAGTGGCCGCCTGGTCGTTCCAACGTTTTTCCGGACGCATGGGGTCACGCCTGTCCAGGCTGACAAGTGGGTAACCCGCTAGTCCTAAACCGGAAAACTAACACAGGTTGGGCAGAGCTGGAAAGACTTTCTTTTCTTTTTACCTTCTCCCTTGCTGACAGGTAAATATGGTCAAATATGGTATCAACTCTATGAATGACCTTTGATGTGTCCATTCAAATAATCTGTGCTTGGCCGCAAACTGACTTTGGGACGTCTTCGTATCACTCTCGTTCCTTAAAGTTCCTTGTTTTGGTGGAGGTAACCGGCACTTTTGCTTACGGGTTACCTAAGCAGACCCGCTGCCACAGAAAAACCAAAAAGCAACTCCAGATGTACTCCGTATCATCACATAAAGCCGTACCTACTTCGTACACAGATACACGAACTAGATACCTTGATTTGGCGTAAATAGCTGCCTCAAGTTAGTCTCTCGAAAAGTACAAGGTACCTGCCGCCTACCTTTGAGACTTTGTCTAGATACCTCCAAACTCCACTCTTGCCACTCGTTGGCTGGCTTGTTGTGCGTGGCTTTGTTCGACTTACCCTGGTACTTTACCTTGGTACGATACTTTGACCTTGGCTGGACGAGGTACCTATTTTAAGCGTGCAAATAGGTGTGGGTGCAAGTACCTGCCTCTCGGCTCAGGCTTCGTCTTTGACGTGCAAGGTATCAACTTTTTCTGAGCTAAGCTGGGCCCTGCACCTGCACAAAACATCTTCTCCCGTCGCTTTCTTCTTAATCCTCCCCTCCCTCCCAGCCTCGACTCATCACCACCTGACCTAAACCCACAGCCACCACCCTTTTTTCTTTGGCGACGACGCCATTTTCTTCCGTCAATCCTCTGCTTCCTTTTTATTTTTCTCCCCCTTTTTCCCTTCTTGTTTCCTTTTCGTTCTTCGCATCTAACCTCCTTCGGTCTCCACCACGCAGCTCTGCCATCGTTGCATCTCTACCATTTCTCAAGCTGTCTCGCCACCGTCGGGACCAGCTTCAACGCCCTCCTCCCCACCTCTCTCAGGCTTGGTCTCGCTCACCACAAAGGCGGACCACCGTTTCCCCTCTTCCTCCTCTATCATAATTTTCCTCCCCTCAATTACTCATGTCTGACGTCCAGGCGCGGCCTGCCGCCTCGCGCGGCAGAGGCTCCGGACGCGGTGGAAGAGGTGGTTTGTCCGGTCGTGGCGGTCGCTCGGGCGGTCGTCCCAATGGCCACGCCCATGCACACGACAAGGCCGAATCCAAGACCGAGACGGATAATCCCAGCGCGTTTGGCGACGACGAGCAGGGCGCCATCGGCGAGCTCAAAAAGCTCTATGGCTCCAAGACACCCTTGATCAAGGAAATGTTCCCTGAATGGTCCGAGGTCGATATTCTCTTTGCTCTTCAGGAAACCGATGGCGACGAAACCGAAGCCGCCACGCGCATTGCTGAAGGTGTGTTGCGCTTTTCCTTTATGCTGGCCCTTTGATTCTCACCCACCGCCTTTACAAAGGCCCTCATTCCCATGCTTTTCATGTTTCTCCCATCTCCCTTGCCTTCCTAGTCATGGCCTCTCTTCATTCCGGATTTGTCCATTTTTTCTCAATTTTGCACCTGTTCTCCGCATCGTGCATTTGTGTCGCGTGGTCACATTCCCCATCTTCATTTTCTTCATCTCCCCACTCTCCAAACCTTACCCGAATCATCTCTCCTGGTCAATCATGCTAACGTCACTCGTCGCCCAGGCACCATCTCCCAATGGGGTGAGGTTTCCAAATCGAAGAAAGCTCCTCGTAACAAGAAGGATTCCACCGCTGCCGGTTCCATCAACGATTCGTCCATGTCCACTTCGAAGCCGGCTCGCGGCGGTCGTCATGTCTCTGAGAGCGGTCGTGGCCGCGGAAGAACTAGCGATAGGGGAGGCCGTGGTGGTCGGGGCAGGTCCTCGCAAGCTGTCACCACAAACGGGGCTCGTTCAAACAAGGAGGACCAGCGCTTGTCCGTGCCGACCGAGGAATCCACCGTATGGGATGCGAAGCCCCAGGGTGCCGACACCGTCGGCGAAACCGCACCCGCTGCCGCTGCCGCTGCCACTGCCGCTGATGTGACTACCAACGACGCTCCTGCTTCTACCCCGGCTCCCTCCAGTGGCCCCAAGACGTGGGCCAGCATGCTCCGCCAGTCCACTGTTCCCAAGCCCGTGGCCAAGCCCAAGGAGGCGCCGGCCCCCAAGCCTGTTGAGACCATCGAGCCCTTACCGCCTGCCGCTCCCAGCGAGCCCGAGCCCGAAGCCAACGCCGAGCCCGAAGCCGAACCGCAATCCCAGACCGAGCCTCACCAAGAAGCGGCTCCCAGACCTCAAGAAGAAGAAGCCACTACAGCTGAAGTACCTACTGCCGTCGTCGAACCCGAAGTGGCTTTGCCACCTTCCCAGGACCAACTTACTGAGACCAATCTTGAGCAGGTCGACGATGTTTCGCACCCTCCCGCGACCCAGACCGCCGCGAGCACCGCGGCCGACTCGTGGGACCCCCGTTTCAATTCGGCCAGCGCTACTGCCACCCCGCTGTCCGCTTCGCACCACCAGCACCAAACTGCCGCCCGCGCCGCTGCCGCCATCCCTGCCGCCCCCGCCAGTGGATACGCCGCCTCGGCCTTGAAGGCCACTACTGGCGGCGCCCCCCGCACGCCCAGCTTCCAGCGCAGGGTTCTCGACCAGGAGGAGGCCGTTCGTATGCCTGGCAACCGTGAAGTTGACCGCGCCGCCGTTCAGTTTGGCGCCTTCAGCCTGGGTGGCGACGAAGACATTGATGGTGATCGCGAAGAGCCCGAGACGCGCGCCCAACCGCCTGCCGACTCTCCCGTCGCTCTTCCCCGTGCTTCTCTTCCCCCCGCCCCGCCCCAGCCGGCGATTCCCGATGCTTTCGGTGAGCAAAAGGCGGGCCCCCCTGCGGCCTCTGCCGCCGTGGCCGGCCCGGTCAGCACTGGTGCTGCTGCTCCTGCCGGTACCTTTCCCCGTGGCCCCCAGCCTCCCTTCAAGCCGCATGCTAATATGATATCAGCGGCTCCCGCCACCTCTACTGCTGCCCCTCAAGCGGCTCCTGCGTCGCAAGGTAGGTCAAGTGATCGCATGCATGAGCTTGTTCCCATTTGTTCGTATGCTGACGCAATTCTCAGCTCCCGCAAACGCACCTCAGGGACCGGCGCAATACTCTCGATTCGGCCAACCACCCTCGCAGGATGCGGCTTCTTTCGGTCAAAAGCCCCTCGATCCTTTTGCCCAGCAGATTCCGGCCTCGTCCGGTCAGGGCCAACTTGACGGCTTCCCCAGCCAGCCGACCCAACAACAGCAGCAGCCCAATCAGCCGCAACAACAGCCGGCGCAGGCTCAGCAACAACAGCCGCAGCAGCAAGGCCAGCAGCAGACCCAGCAACCGGGCGGCGCCTACAGCTCTGCTCCTGGCGAATACTCGTCGTATTACACCTCGGAGCAGCATGGTCGCGGACCGTACAACTACTATGGACAGCCGTACGGCCAACAAGGTGGACAAGGCCAGCAGCAGCAAGATGCGGCTTCGGGCCAGCAGAGAGCGTTTGGCGGATATAACGCCAACGCATCGCAAGCCGAGAACATCAGCCAGTACCCCCAGAGCGGTGGTGCTTTGCACAATCAGTCGCGCTACGGCGGGGCCGTCGCGAGCGACGCGCAAAACAGCGGCCACACGACGCCCAACCCCACGACGCAATCGCAGCAACAGCAGGGTGGCGCCGCTGCTGCTGCCGGTGGCACGGGTCAGGGATCGCAGCCTCAGACCCACGGCCAGCAAAATTACCCGTACGGAAGCCATCCGTACTACAATAACCCTTACTACTCGAACTACATGGGCTACGGCGGACACTTTGGTCAACAGGGCGGATACGGTGCTCCGTACGGCAAGGGTGGCATGTACGCCCCGTACGGCATGTCCCCACAGGGCCCTTATGAACACGCATCGTCGCCGGCCAGCGGCTTTGGCGGTCAGTCGTCTCTCCACCGAGGTGCCGATAGCGCCCTAGGCTCGGGTCTGGGCGGTGACTACGGACGCGCTGGCTCGGCGCAGGCGACCAACCCTGCCGGATTGGGAGGCAGCGGCTTTGGTGGGATCCAGGACTCGTTTGCACGTGGGGGATCGTCGTCTTTCCCGACGCAATCCGGCGCCGGCCAGGGATACAATGCGTCGACGCAACCGACGGCGGGCGGATCCACAAACGATGATCTGAAGCCTTTCGGTGAAGGCAAGACTGGTGTATCTGGCCCTTCGCCGTCGCTGGGCGGTGCGCGCCCTGGATCGGCTACGCAGAACAACCCGGCCGGCCAGTCGGGTCTCCCGCCCCCGCAGTCGAGCTCGCAGATGGGTGGGTATGGCGGCTACCCGAGCCACCTGCAGGGCCACGGCGTCCACGGGGGCAGTGGCTACGGCATGGGCGGCGCTAGCGGACAGCACGGCAATGCCGGATTCGGCTCATACGGTCAGGGCTACGGCAGCGGTTACTACGGCGGCAGCGGGCAGCAGCGCGGCTGGGGTGGTAACTACCACTAGGAGAGTGGCCACCGCAAGATCCGGATCTACTCCGATTGACGACCGATTTTCTCCCGTCCCCTCCTAACCTTTTTCTTGGGGCCCGAGTCCACACGTCGACGTGCTTAGTTTTGCCTCTATATGGCACTCTTTCCGCTCTTAATGCTCTTTTGTTTTTCTCCCCGTGTGGCAACAAACGCTCGACTCGATTTCTTCCCCAAGTCGATGGCATGGTTTGGGAAGATGCAGCGACTAGGATGGGGACACGAAGTGGGAAGAACGGCTTCTTCCACTTTGGGGAGAGGTTTTCTGGTGCCTTGGTTTTTGCTTTCTCCACTCACCCGCGAGAGTGGCGTGTATGACTTGAAAGGAGAAGAGGAACGAGAAAGAGAGACGCTCTTTGTACGATCAACATGCCGGCACAACAAAAAAAATGAAGTTCAAGGACGAAAAGGGGGGAAAAGGGCAAGGAGGGAGAAACATGTTTGGAACGGTCCGCCATCTCTGGCCTCGACGAGATTTGGGTTTTCCACCTTTTCTTCTCTCTCTTTATTTTTTGCCCTTTTTTTTTCTTATTTGTCTGCTGTTCTTGGTGTTCTTTTTAACGCGCATGGGGGCGGGTTTTGTTACATCCTTTGTCTTTGCTCAGAATGAACAGGGCTCGGGCTTTGGCATGGTCGTTATCCAACGTGGACAAACAAGAAAAAAACAAGACACAAAACAAACAGGCGAACAACCGGACTCTAATTATTTTGAGAGCACGCATGGAGGAATAAGGGGGCATTTTCCGGTGGCTGGGAGGGAAATGGTCGAGAGACGGAGAGATGAATGATTTTTTTTAGTCTTGGCATGAGATGTGAGCAGTCTGGTTAATCGAGATTGTGCTTGGCCAGGTCTTGTGTTGTCGTCCGGTTTCTCGTGACTTGTTTTTGCAGAGATGTAGTCGTTACGCAGTGATGTGCTCAAGACGGTGGGTGAGTTGAGATGTGTTGGTCAAGGAGAGTTCCATCGGTGAGAGCGACGGACTAGCCTGACATTGGGACTTGAGGTGCAAGACAAAGTCGTATTGAACATGGTATGGTTGCCTGTGGTGTTGCTATTGTGGTGGGAGGTGCCTCGATGAGGTTGTGAAGGCCTAGAAGTCTACGGAGGTGCCGGCTAAGGTGCGTTTCCCTCCATCGCGACGAGCAAGATTTGGCCATATTAATGAGAAAGAAAAGCAGTGAGTGGCTTGCCTATATAAGGTAGTAAGAAACATGGTATAGCGCTGAGATGGACAACAAAATATGAACAACATGACCCCTTTACCCATCGCCCGACCGCCTCTTCTCAAAACCTATCCCACGCCAGCCAGATGCCGGCTCCCAAAGCGACCATGCCAACAAGATACGGGAGCATCCCGACAACAGCACGGCGAAACGTCCGCATCTGCGCGTGCAGAATGGTCCTCCTCATCGCCGCCGCCTCGTTCCCATGCGGGAACGGCTCATCGGGCACATCCTTGCCCAAAAACTCGCAGATGGGACCCCAGCCCTCCCCGAGACGGTAGACCAGCAACCTCTCGGGGGGCACGAGCCGCTTCACCAAGTCGTTGTGGCGGTCGTACACCGCCCTGCCATTCTCCTCGGTCAGCCACGGCAAGACGTCGCGGTCAGAAATGTCGCGCAGCGGCACGCGCATGAAGCCCGCCATGAGCTTCTGCACGTTGCGGCTCGTGTCCATGCCGGCGAGGGGCTCGAGGTAGTCGCGGAAGAAGAGGGCGAGCGGGCCGAACAGGGCGGTGAGGATGACGCGCATGGACGGCCACCACTTTTCAAAGTCGCGGAGCACGAGGATGACCTTGGCGTCCGGGTAGCAGTGGATGAGCGACTCGGCAAAGGGCCCGGCGACGTCGGTGACGGCGTCGCAGGGGCCGAAGAGGTCGTCCCAGGCGGCTTGGGTCATGCCGCGGCCGTTGTAGGACGGGAGGGTCGGGAAGAGGGCGTCGGCGGCGCGGCCCATGTGGGCCCAGTCCTCCGGGGAGTTGATGGCCTGGAGGCCGTGGTAGACGTTTTGGTAGCCGAGTTTGGTGAGGGCGAGGCACATGGAGTAGGAGCCTGTTCTTGGGAGGCCGAGGCTGAGGACTTGCATGGGCCGGGGCCGGGGCCGGGGCCGGGACCGTTGGGGGGAGGGAGGCGACATTGTGGGGGAGTAAGGTGTTGGTGGTGAGGTGAGAGTGAGGGTGATAGTGAGGGTGATAGTGAGGGTGATAGTAAGGGTTGACAGAAAGGAGAAGCAAGAAGCAAGAGTATTTCTGTTTTATTCATTCAATATAAGTGTAGATGAGTGGACGGCCGTTGACGATTGGATAAAGCCAAAAACCCGTTGTGAGAAATGATAGCCGCATGCCCTTGTCAAGGAAGACCTCGTATTCGGATTACTATACGATGCAGCTCAGCGGCACAGCGACTCGAGATATATCGACCGGTCAATGAAAACATTGAAGTGACCATTGGGTTCAAATACAGTAACTTTACGTATTCTATTTATAAAGCTTGAATATAATTCTATTAAATAGGTCGGAAGATGTAAAGGATTTTTAACGTGTAGCGTTATAAAGGCATACTAGATTTATTGTTATTTTCTTGGGTTATGCTACTTTGTAGAAGAGGCTGAAAAAACGCGTGACCGGGGGTATAGGGAAATTACTTGTCACTTATAGAGTCGCGCTATACTTTCTATTTATGGAGCACTGGATGCGAATTTCTTTTTTCTTTTTTTTTTTTACTAAAGCAAAAGAAGAATCTATTAAAATCTATAAACCGTATAGACGGACAATACTAACAAGTACTTTCTTAATATAGCATCAAAGATTGTTATATAGAGATTTACTTACTCTATACACTGGTCGATTTAATAAGGCATGTCAAGTGTGATGTTCTCAGCTAGTGAGATAACAGGGGGTCAACTCGCTATCAGTGTGATCAGGGGGTTTTCTCTTTTCTTTTCTTTTTCTTTTTCTTTCCTTTTTTTCGAATATTCTCTTCAACAACAAATCATACGCCGCACCTCCGTTCGAACTCACCCGGAACTCCCGCCGTGTTTCTCGACTCTGTGTCTACCTCGGCCCGTGATGCTCGTCTCACTACGGCCTTAACTGCTGGTCGCCAGCTCCCGCGGCGGTCAACACGTCCACACGGTCCGGGACTCTTCAGGAACATCGTCACCTGTCACCTCCACTTTGTCGACGCACAACCGATCAGCGGCATGTACTAGGCTTTGGTCTCGCACGGGCGAGGTTCGCACAGGCGCGTGGTGTTGAAGGACGGTGGGACGTCGCCTGGATTCCCGATGAGAGAGAGACGAAACCTTTGTCGCGCAAATCCGTTCATGATGGCGATATCTGCGTTGCTGGGATAAATCCGTGGACTCCTTTTCTCGCCACTGGTCTCCTACGACATTGTTGAGTCTTAAGAGTTGGGAGTTGACTTCACGGATGAAAGTTCCAAGTCAGGTCTGCACTCGATGAGCTCTTCCTTGAGAAGCTATATACTTCGTATGCACAGGCTCACCAACTAAACGCCTCATCAACAAACACAACGCCCCTCTTGACCTTCCCCCCGCCAACAACCTCCCCAATCACCCGTCGACACTCATCCGCCATGCCCGGCGGTCCACACACAACAATACCGATATCCCCCACCTCGTCCTCCCTGAGCAGCTCGGCCCTCAGAATCTCGGCGATAGGCAACCTCGCCCCGACGCTCGTCTCGACCCCCACCCCGGGCCGATCCGAAGCCAAACGCTCCAGTTCCGGCGCAGCGGCCCCCAACAAATCATCCGACCGCATACCCCAACACAACCTGGTGCGAATACCGCTGAAGCGCCGCGCGATGGGCAGCACGGCCGTGATACCCACGCCGCCGGCGATGCAGACGAGCGAGGCGCAGCGGTCCAGCTTGCGCACCGACGGGTTGGCGTCGTACGAGGACTCGACCAGCACGGGGAGGGAGATGACACCGCCGGCCGCCTTGTCGGCGAGCAGCTTGGTTGCCCCGGACAGGGTCCGCATGAGGAGCGTCGTGCAGGGTCGGGCGGGTCCCGTTGCCTTTGTCGTCGCAGCTGTCGTTGTGGCCACCGGCACCGCATCTTTGCCGGATGAGGCGGAACTGCTAGTCCTCTGCGCGCTCTGTCCGGCGGTCTTTTCCACGTCCGTCGCCGAAGACGCCGCCGTGTTCTCCTTGGCCACGTTTGACAACAAACCGGAAGGGGCGACGGTAGACGACCCGGTAAAGGACGAGAAGACGGAAAATGGGTGCGCTTCCCAGACCCGCCAGGACAGGGTCGGGAAGTAGAGGTACGCATGGCCCTCGGCTACCACGCCGTCAATCTCGACGCGGAGGTACTCGCCGTCCGGTCCGACAGGGGTAACAGTCGCGGTCCTGACCCCGTTGGACGCCACGCGAAGAATACGCACGGCGCGGTCCAGGAACCATATCCCTCCGGCGATGTATACCCAAATCTCGTAGCCCCAGTTATACTTGAACAGGTACCAGATGTGGAGGAACGTGGCGATCAGGCCTAGGGCGGCGAGGACCTGGTGCGTCGACAGGAAGACCTGGTACACCTTCTGGCGCACGGGGAGGAGGGCGGCGGGCCACATAAGGACGAGGGCGAGGGTGGCGACGATACCCCAGACCCAGTAGTCGAGTTTCGACTCGGAGGCGTGGGTGTCGTGGAAGCGGTCGTACAGGACCAGCATGAGGACCGAGTGCATGACGGTCTGCATGATACAGGCGTAGGCGACCCAGCGGTGGAGGAGGAGGAAGGTCGAGTGGCTCCAGTTTGTGATCCATAAGAGGATGTTATTCCGCGACGCGAAGAGGAAGAGGGCCACAAAGTTGGCCATGGCGAGGACGCCGGTCCTATCGCCGATGATGAAGATGATTTGGTGCTCCTGCGACGGCGCCATGTAGTTGGGCTGTAGGAGATGCAGGGGGAAGATGGCGAGGAAGACGTTGATGATGAGGATGTAGGCGATGAAGAGGGCCTGGCTGCGGGTGGGCATGATACCCAGGTTGCCTGCTACGGGGACGCGGTAGCGGTGGCCCCAGAAGGGTTGGTCGAGCCATATCGAGATGCGCGAGGCCGCGACGGACCGGGCGGGGAGGAAGCGGAAGAGACTGAAGAGGATGGGGATGGCGCAGGTTGTGATGGCGATGATAAGACTATACACGTCGGGTGTTAGTCGGGAAGCAGACATGGAAAGATCAATACACCATCGAATACATCAGCGCTCACCTGTTTTCGCCGTGGCCGAATTCCGCCTCCTGGAACGACATTTGCCCGTTATAGCTCAGAAGCCAGGCCGCCTCATCGATGATGCTCGTCTGGTTAATAGGTTCCCGGTTGACAGCAGACAGCATATTCTCCCGGCCGATGACTTGCACATCCTGGTGTGCCAGCCGGAGCGTCTCGCCGTACGACCGGACCGGCTGCATGCCGAGGGACCTGTCGCCCACGCTGCCCGTCGCCAGGTGTCCCTCCCAGTAGTCCTCGATGGCCGACACGTAGACGCCGTCTCTCGCGCAGCCGCGCTCGATGCACAGGGCCAGGGTCCGCATGTAGGCCGCGTCCTTGAGATGGCATTCGGGCGTCGGGGGCGCGGTTTCCAGGTGGGCCGAGTCGGTGCCGTTGATGGACTCTTGACAGAGGAGGGGGCTCAGGTTGATGAGGCGTCGGCAGGAGTGGGCGCAGACGGGTTTGTAGAGCCATTTTCCGGCGCCGAGGATGCCGGTGCCGTCTGCGCTGACGAGGGGGAGGAGGAGAAGGGCCGCGATGAGGTGGGCGAAGAGGTTCGAGGGCGAGGCCCGGAGGGGGCGACCTGTTCGCCTAGCCATGGTGGCCGAGCTGGGTATGAGGACCTAGTAGGGATGCGGTGACCGTTGGGGCGTCGACAGTGGCACTCTACCGAGTTTGGGGCTCTGGGAAAGCCAAAGGCATCGACAGTTGTATTTGAGAAGAAAGACGATGCTAATTTCTAGACGCGAAAACTGTCCAATGGCCCTGTTGATATTCATTGTTCGTTTCAGTATCTCGGGACGTGAGCCCCCGTGGGATCCCTGCTCGGCCCCTGCTCCGGGCCCCTGCTCCGGCGCCCTATCCCGTCTCGATTCTGGGCATCGACGATCCCGCGCCTTGCCCTGGTTCGCGCCGCACATGTGCAGCATCTTTCGCACTGGGTGGGATGAAGAGGGAACAAACTCGGGATAGTTCCGCCGTTGCGGCACTTGGGATGCCCATGACGGACCACTCTGCATAGGGCGGCGGCTTGTCGCGACTCGCGTGCGTGCCTGGGCGCCACCGTGGCCGCCACAGCCGGGCCGGGGACCAAAGCGAGGTTCCTATTCGGGCGTTGACCCGATTTGGTCAGATTTGACAAAGATTCTTGACAGGGGTCAAGCTGGTCAAGGATAGAGGAGTGGACTGTTTGCTTACAAATGGCATCAATTGAGGTGTCGTGTGATGCCAGACCAGACTCTGCGCTCATTATCATCCGTACGACGTGTGAGAATAATAGATTTCGCTCAATCTCCCTCGGCTTGAGGTTCCACAAGCCACAACTCAAATCTCGCCCACTGGGCGGTGCCTGTTTATCACAGGCTTACTATTACACTGCTTCTGGGTATTGCATTATGTTGAGCTGCCTCACCTCCTTGTCTGTTGTCTGTTGTCTATTGGCGTATTGACGCGTTGGCGTGTTGGCGTGTTTACTCCTCTGCTCTCCCTCTGCCCAAAACTATATAGAGGCGTGGGCTAACTATGTTATTGAAAAGGCTTTCAATCGGCTGCCATGTGCATGGTTCAGCAGTACGGTCGGCGTCTACACCTATACCCAGTCGGTCGGGTGATCTTCAGCCATTCCCATGGACGGACCTATTACCGCTTAGGAGGCGCATTCGTGAAGAAAAATAGAAGTAGAATCGAAAAAGCCTTCTTCTACTCCTGGTTAGACTGAGGACTGTCGTCTAACTGCCACTGGGCTGGATGAATATGTCGTCCCTTTGGTGGTTGGGCTGCCTGGCCCCTGAGAGACACATTCAGGGGTCAAGACGAGCTGGGGCTATGATATGTATCTCACTTACAGTACAACCATCAGTCCGATTTCTCCTTAATAACGCCAGTTCATGCTTCTCACTATTATCGTCGCCATTCTTTGAAGAGTTCCGCCCGTTAAACTCACGGCAAGCCATATCACATGCGCCGCCCAGCGCCCCCTGAAGATTTACCTTTATACTCCGCCGACTATTCCCAATATCCTCTCAATATCAACATGAAGATTTTGCTCCCGGTGGCGGCGGTAGCTTGCCAATAGTCTGCGTTTAGCAATTCAGTCGACTACAAAAGGAGCCTCCCTCCTCGCACGAAGGTTGTTGTTGACCTTGGCCATCTCCTCTTCATCCGCATACTTCGTACTTGATAACTTACGTCCTGTCCAGCATCTTTCCTTGCCTCAGCCCAGCATACTCAACTCGCTTCCGATGGATCCCTTTGAGAACCTCCCCGCCGAACTGCGGGTACACATCCTCGTCCGGCTCTCGTGCTGGGCCGACCTCTTCCGTCTCACCCGCGCGTCCCCCATCATGCTTCAGCAGCGCATCGTCTTCCGAAGAAGAATCGACGATGCCATAATCAAGAACAGTCTTCCGGGAGACCTCTTCCGACATGCCGTGGCCGTCGTCATGTCGCCCGCGCCGCAGCTGGCCCCATCCAGGAGGCCAGCCGAACAGCTCATGACCCGCTTGGTGGCCGACCAACTCCCCGACCCCTTCCAGGAGAGACATTCCCCCACCATCGCCAAGCTGCGCATCCTCACCTGGCGCCTCGAGGTGTTTGCCGGCGACTACATCTCCAAGGCCGCCGCGCCCTACCTGCCCCACGCCTACGTATGCCTCCCCGACATGGCGCCGTTGCCCGTGGCGGCGTCGTCGTCGTCCGATTCAAGGCACACCCACCTGCGCTTCATGGACTGCAACGTGGCCAGACGGCTCGACGTCACCGCTCTCCGCCCCGCCGAAAAGTACCGCTGCTACCGAGCCTTCCTGCGGTTCGAGCTCATCTGCCGGGCCTTCTGGAACAACTGGCCGCTGGCATGCGAGTGGACCGACCCAATGACGGAGCCGTCCCCGGGCAAATCCCCAGCTGCCCGGTTTAATCCCGACGACCATCCCTTTTGGGACTGGGACTACATCAACAGGTACGAGGGCCGGCTGTGCCCGTCGGTCGAGTCGGAGGCGATGCTCAGCGTCTTCGAGTACGCCAGGTCGCTCCACGGCGCCCTCCTGTGGTCCTGCACCCACACCACCCTCCCGGACCTACCCTTCGACTCCTATCCCCACGATAGGCGTAATCCCAACCCGGAAAAGGGCCTCCTGTTCCCTTACGACGTGTGCTTCCACCCCGAGATGGCCTTGCACAACGAAATGGTCCCCGGGCGGACGTGTCCGGCCTTGGCTTCAGAATGCATCAGAGGGACGCATTTCATATCCGCCCTGGCGTGTTTCACGGGGCTGCTGGGCCGCATGCCCAGCCTGCTGATGGAGGAAAACAAGTGGGCGCGGCTCGGGCCGGGGGACGTGGTCATTAAGCATCCATGCTCCGTCTTTTACGAGCAGTTCACGCAAGTGCACCGCGGCGGTCAATGGATGACGAAAACCGGCCCCGTCTGGAAGATTTGCCAGCCGTCTGGCTTGGATCCCTCGTTGGGCGGACCGCCCCCAACCCTCTGGGACAGCTTAGAGCCCCAGGTTGTCGGCCCCGATCGATTCCTGTCAATGACGGACTGTTCTCCCCTGTTCTACATGGGCGCCTGGGCCTCCCAACGGGACCCGCCCCGCTGCATGGACTGCTGGCCAGACGTCGGAGAACTTGGTAGCTTGCGTATGGACTGGCCTCGCACACAGCTTCTACTTCGCGTCTACCGGCAGCGGGCCTCGTCCATTTTCGACGACAGGCGCCTGTACACCTACCCCGGACACACGCCCGTGCTTCCCACCATGTCCGGCGTGGAGCACATGTATGACTGGACGCGCTGCCGCTACTGGCGCCTCGTCATTTGGCGGCGTGCGATGAAAGAGAGGGAGCAGACTCGGATGCCTCGCGTGGTTTCCAAGAATTCCGGCTATGTCCTTCTCGATAATCCCGATTTTTCGTGATGGCCTCAAAAGGGGAAAAAAGGGGAAAAAAAGGGGGGGGGGGGGGGGGGGGAAAAGGGGGAAAAAAGGGGGAAAAAAGAAAAAAAAAAAAAGGGGGGGAAAAGGAGCAAGAAAGGGGGGAAATGGCGACAAAAAAAGCGGAAAAAGCGGAAAAAAGTATCCATACCTTGCTTGTGACGACTGTATTCTAATTATTCTAATCCCGTGATTAACATTTCACGGCAGAGCGACCGTAGCGCCAGGGGTATCAATACAACTCACGAATACAACCCATGCAGCGCCCAAGTAAAGACTGTTGATGTTGACCACCGGGGACTCACCGCCCCCTGACCCTCCGTATAACAACCTTGTCCCCCTCCAGCTCCCATCCCACACGATCCCTCGCCGTCAAGATCTCCCATGTTGCCCCTGTACACCTCTCCAAAAACGGCCGATCGACAGCCAAGTACGACCGACCCAGGCACTTGAGCGCATGCGTCCGCATCTCGTCCTCGGCGAACTCCATCAAACGTGCGCGGTGGCCGTCGACGGCGCGTCGCACCCTCCGAAAGGCGACGTAGTTGTCGTGTGCAAGGGCAGCGAGCGCAGCGTCGACCTTGGTATCGCGCAGGTTGTGGCGGGCGCGCAGGGCATAAGCGGCAGCGAGGTCGGCGCGGCGGCAGGCGGCGTCGAGGACGAGGTAGGCGACGACCTCGGCGTGTTCGAGCGAGGTGAGCGGCTGGCGCGGGTGCAGGGCGCGCAGGAGGTGGAGGATGGCCGGGTGGTACGACTCGGGGTGCTTGACGAGGACGGAGAGGCGGATGTTGAAGAGGTAGACTTGGAGGGCAAAGTCGTCGGCGCGGTGCGAGGCTACTATGCCTTCGCGGAGCTTGCGGAGGGCGGGGAGGATGTCGGAGATTGGTTTGGCTGTGGGGTCGGTGGGCGACGGCGGGGAGAGTGAGGATGGCGGCGTCGTCGTCGGCGTCGTCGGCTGTGATGGGATGGAAGGACTGGAGAGTTCGAGGGAGGCGAAGCGGCGGAGAAGTTCGTCACGTTGGCCCGCGTCGGAACAAAAGGTCATGTACCGCTCGACGATTTTGGTGTAGTAGCTCTCCTGGGTCTTGAAATCAAGCAGTCTGAACGAGTCAGTGACAAGGAGACGGAAACGATGACAATGCCGGCAAGACGGGAAACGACAACAAGACATACCTGGTGTCTCCCTTGGACGGCAAACCAAAGCTCTCGAGGGGGTCTTGATCGACGGGTTTGAGTCTTCCCCAAGGACGCGAAGGACCTCGTCCTCGTCCTCGTCCTTGGCCCCGCCGCATGGTCGAAAGAGCCAGGATGAGATGTGCGGTTGATGAGCAGGAGGCCAAGTGGGAAAGGAAGCTCTAGCCTTGCCGAAAAGAGGGGCACTTGATTAGGTCAGCGGGTCGTGCCTTTTTACCCCGGATTTCGCTTAAGCACTTAACCGGGGCGAGAAGTGCCAAAGTCAAGTGCCGAGGGTGTTTGAGGCGTATCTTTTATCCGACAATACGGCGGTACCTAACAAGAAGTAGAGTAATTATTCGTAAGGTGCTGTACCTAGGTACTGTACGTACCTAACTTCTTCATTCCATAGCAAACTCCAGTCTCCCGTCGTGATATTTATTATTTCCAGAAAATAGGAATCGTCTCGACGCTATCACAGGCTCGTATACTACGAAGTAGACAGCTCCGGTCCAGGACAGCACCGCCGACCGACCAACGAATCCCGACCCCGAGTCCCACACCCACCATCCAATGAAAAGTACCGCCTGGGGAGAGGGGCGGAAAAGTGAAGCCGCGGGGAACCTCGGCTGCGCATCCCGACCATGCGCGGAACGATGAGCTAAGACGGCGCATGTCTCGCGACGAGCTCCATGCTGAGCTTGTTCGCTGTCGATTCCTTTTTTCATAAAGCTCGTTGTTGGTCATCTGCTTCTTCATTCACAGTCCTAGTCTTCCCTCCAAATTCCCATCAATCTTTGTTGCTCTGTCGGCCGCAGCTTTACCCTCAACCTCCGTGACAATGTCCGACCGCGTATCTCAGCTTGCCGGCCACCTCAACTACCCCAAGGGGATGTTGGCCGGCCAGGTTGCCATCATCACAGGCAGCGGCCAGGGTATCGGTGCCGAAGCCGCCCGCCTCTTCGCCAACGAGGGTGCCAAGGTCATTGTCTCCGACATTGACGCCGGTATGCCTCTTCTTCCTTGTGTATAGACACATTCCGACTAACCGCTCTACTCCAGAAAAAGGAAAGGCCGTCGCCGAGAACATCAACAAGTCGGGCGGCCAGGCCATCTGCGTGGCAGGCGACATCCTAGACGCGGCCTACATCGAAACCCTCGTCAAGGAGGCCGCCGCCTTTGGCAACGGCAAGATCCACCACATCGTCAACAACGCCGGCTACACGTGGGACGGCGTCATCCACAAAATGTCCGACAAGCAGTGGGACACCATCATCGCCCTGCACGCCACGGCGCCCTTCCGCCTCGTCCGTGCCGCCGCCCCCTACTTCCGCGTCCGCGACGGCGAGAACCGCTCCATCGTCAACATCTCGTCCACCTCGGGCGTCCACGGCAACGCCGGCCAGGTCAACTACGCCCTCGCCAAGGCCGGCATCGTCGGCTTCACCAAGACCATCGCCCGCGAGTGGGGGCCCGCCTTCGGCGTCCGCGCCAACACCATCGCCTTTGGCCACATCAAGACCCGCCTCACCGACGCCAAGGAGAAGGGCGCCTTTGTCACCGGGCCCGACGGCCAGAAGATCGCCCTCGGGATCCCGACTGCCCAGCAGGCCGCTGCTGCCGGCGAGGAGCACGCTGATATCCCCCTGCGGAGACCCGGTACCGCCACCGAGGCCGCGGCTAGCATTCTGGCGGCCGCCAGCCCGCTGTTCAGCTACGTGACGGGGCAGACCATTATGGTGACTGGTGGTCGGAATATGTAGGGTGGGGATGGGAAAGAAAAGGGGCATGGAGCTGTATGATTAATACAATAGAGGAAGCTAGTCGATTTATGATTATGATTGAACTAATTGTCGGTCTTCAGTGTCGTTTATTCTTTTTTCCCGTTGTTTCCCTGTTGCCTGTTCAAACATCACTTACACATCGAGACTATAGCTGCAAAATTAAGATATGGTATTGTGGGTTAGTTGTTTGTATTGCCCCTCCAACGCCAAACCGCAGGCCGTATCATAAAAGAAAAGGAGACAAAAAAAGAAACTAAACCTTCAACCAAAGGTTCAAAACACCCTTTGCATACTCCACAATCTCATCCCCTCCAAGCTTGCTCTCGCCGTACACGCGGTCGACAAAGCTGATGGGCACCTCGGAAACCGTGCACCCCATGGCCCGGGCACGCACCATCATCTCCATCTGGAACGTGTAGCCCTTGCTCTCCGTGCTCCGGATCACCTTCTCCAGCACGGCCTTCTTGTACAGCCGGAACGACCCGGTCAGGTCGCTCACGCCCGGCCGCAGCACCGTGTCGGCGAACAGGTTGGCGCCGCGGCTGACAAACTTGCGCTTGAGGTCCCAGCCGTACACGCCGCCGTCGCCCGCGTACCGCGTGCCCGTGACGATGTCGTAGTCGCCCTCGCTCTGCCGCGCCACCATGCGCGGAATGAACTTGGGGTGGTGGCTAAAGTCGGCGTCCATGATGATGACAAAGTTGCCCGTCGCGAACTGCAGCCCGTGCACGTACGCCGTGCCGAGGCCCAGCTTGCCGGATCGCGGCTTGAGGAGTACGTGCGGCGCGTACGCCTTGACGAGTTGTTCGGCTACCGTCTGCGTGCCGTCCGGGGAGCCGTCGTCGACGATGATGAGTTCCCAGTCGAGGTTGCTGGAAGGGAGACGTCAGCTTAGGGTTCGCAGAGGAATGGGGAAGAAGTCCGGAGGGAGGGCCAATTGCAGGAAAGCATGGAAGAAGGGGAAGAGATGGGACGAGATGGGAAGAGATGGGCCTTACTTTTCGGTAAAGGTGCGATTGAGCAGCCAGGTGACAATGGGGAGGTTGCGACGCTCATTGTAGGTCGGCAGGATGACCGAGTATTTGTTCTTTGGAGCCATGGCTTCGGCGTAGGGGTCGAGCTGGCGGTCGAGTTCGAGTTCGAGTTCGGCTTCTGGTGGGAAACGGGGCAACGGATCAAACGAGCGAATGGAAGCGTGTCGGGAAATAGACGTCAGGTGGCGGGAAAGGAGGGTGGTGAAGTTGGCTTTGTGTGTCGTGGACGAAGCCGGTCTTGTGTCGACGATCGCGTCCGTGTCCTGTTGACGTTCCATCCCGGTAGGTAATAATCCGGGCGAGTACATGACAAGGGTAAGGTACACGGCACGAACCTCAACGCCCCTGAGAAAAGGTACACGGGTGTAGGTACTATATTACTAAGCAACTGAAAGTACATCCAAAGAAGTACCGACGAACACCTGCATCGTGAATCACGACCTACCTACAACGTATTTCTCATCTTCCAACTCTCAACTCATGAACATGAGAAACCCGCCCCCTCTTCACACTAGCCCTCTTTAACAGAATGTTATGGACCTCGATGACCAACAAAGCGTGCCATACCAGGCATCTGGTGCGGAAGACAGTGACGAAAACTTCGTCCCCCCCGACTCGGAAGCCGAAGACGAAAACGACGTGATCAAACTCGAAATCAGTTCCGACGAAGACTACGATTCTCTTCCCAGGAGAAAAGGGAGGCGCCCCGCCAGCCAAAAGGCACCGAGCAGACAGACGAAAAAGCAGCCGCCCAGCGCCGACCCGAATGCCCTGGCCCAGTACCCCCCCTCCGCCCGCCTGACGCAAACCCGCTGGTACTATGGCGTCCTCAGCGGCTGGATCCGCACCTGCTTCTGCGAGGATTTCTACGGCCCCGACAAGGGCGCCGTGGCCGCCGCCGAGCGCATGGTCAGCCGCTGGCGCAACTACGAAGTGCTGCCGTCCAAGCTCCTCGACCAGGACAGGTGCCCCGAGCCGACCCCGTGGGTGGCCGACGGCTTTGAGTTGGCCCAGGCTGTCGCGCAGGGGGACTGGTTCCGTCGCTTTCGAGACCATCTGCGCCGCGAGGGCAAAGGGCAGACGGGCCGGGGGTTGAGTGAGGACGAGGCGGGCCCTTACCTCGTTCGCCCGATTGCCGACTTGAACGTTCTCATCGGACCGTATATCTCTCACGTCTCCCAGAAAGAGTTCACTTTCACCCACCATCAGAGCATCACCCTCGGTCAAGACGGTTTGCCGTTTGATAATGGCAGTGGCGAGGCGGCCCGGTCTGGAGAAAAACCAGCGGGTTGGATGTTCGACGTCGGGGGCATCGTCACGTCCATGGCTTGGGCTCCCAGGACCAAGTCCATCACTCAGATCCTCGCCTTGGCGGTGGTTCCGCACACCGACCAGGACTTTGACGCACGCGAGGCCGCTAAGCACACTCCGTCGAGCGAGGAACAGAAACGAGGCATCGTCCAGCTATGGGCGTTCCATGGCCTCCAAGCGGATAACGGGGTTATGTATCCGTCGAAGGAACCACCGCGCCTCGCCCAGGCCTTGTGTTTTGATTGGGGCAGGGTGAAGAAAGTCGAGTGGTGTCCGGTACCTTCTATAGTGGATGGTCATCTCGGCGTTTTGGCCGTGCTCTCGGGAGACGGCCATGTCCACGTCCTGTCCATCGACGAGCCAGACCCAGAGCGAGACGGCCCCTCACTTTATGGTAGGATTCCTCATTCCATTCTTTTCCTATCCATGCCACCATGCTCACAGCCACTAGAAAAACTCGACAAACCGCTAGTATCCCTGGGCCACGACGACGAAACCTCGGTCGACGTGACATGCTTCTCCTGGGCCGGCGTCAACCGCATCGCCACAGGACACAGCGACGGCACCGTAGCCCTCTGGTCCCTCGCCCCGCGGTGCTGCCTCGCCCGCCACGCCGCCCACAACACCCACGTCATCCACATCGCCTCGGCCTACCCGTCGCACCCGCACCTCGTGGCCTCGACGCCCGTCAGCGGGCTCATGACCCTCCTCGACCTCCTCGACCCGGGGTCCGAGACCACCTGCCAGACCAACCCGTCGACCGTGACGCAGTCGAACCTCCTGCAGTGGTGCGACCACCTCCAGGGCTTCTTCTCCCTCACCGCCTCGTCGAGCCCGCTCAACACCACCGTCTCCTTTGTCCACTCGCGCGCCTTTGCCACCACCATGCGCAAGGTCATTGACGGGGACGCCGCCCCGACCGCCCTGGCCGTCGGCTTCCACCACCCGTTCCTCCTGGTCGCCCTGCTCGACGGCTCCGTGTGGGCTTGCAACCCGATGAACCGCATCTTCGCGCCGCGGCATTACCCGCCTGGCCACAAGGTGAAGATTCTCGAACACGAACACGTCCCTGCTACGCGCTTGCAGACGGTCCCTGTTCTCGCCGAGAAGAATGGCGTCGGAACTACTGCCGCTGCTGCCGCCACCACCGCCCACAAGCCACCGTTCCGAGGCGTCTCGCGCATACTACAGGGCTTCGAGGCCACGCTCAACCACGGACCCAGGGCGCTGGTGCACATGGGCCAGGCGCAGAAGAAGAGCAAGGGCACGCGAAGGAGGTCGCGGCACAAGTCCACGGATAAGGGGAGTGGACGAGGGAATGCGGCGAGGAATGCGGCGGGGGACGGGAACCGGGAGGAGGAGTTTGGGCTGTACTCGGATCCGACCAAGGTGATCCTACAAGAGCCGCTTTCCCGGACCACGGCCATGGCGTGGAATCCGAATATCGACTTTGCTTGCTGGGCGGGCATGGCCATGGCGTCTGGACTGGTGAGGGTCTTGGATTTGGGTGTGGACCATTAGGAGTGTGATTTTTAAGATACCCATGAGTGGAATAAACTGCATCATTTTCGTTAAGGTATATCCAGTCTTCTCGCTGCTCCAGCTCCCCGACTATATGTGAAGAACAGCTTTCCGAACGCCAGTTGGTTCCGTCCGGCAGTTGATTCCCGGCCCGCCCGAGGCTCCACTCCACTCGGACAAGGTCGGACAAGGAGAACTCGCTGATTCTTGAGTGGATTTCCCAACAAAACAGGAAAAACACATGTGAAATTGAGAATACGAGTGGCTTGGGTGACAACCTGCGACTGGAATGGCGCCAGAAAATCGGAACGTGTTGAGAATCTCAAGTCTTTGACCTCTGTCTTATCATCTTCACATTCCGACCTACTCTCGCAGTCGCCCAGACAAACATACCTCAACTCGGTGGAAATGCCATCCGTCACCTCCAGCGACGGCCCCAGGAACCGGCGCGGCCCGACCGCAACCGTCCTCACAACCGTCACCAACCCCGCCCCCGACCCCAAACTCGTCGCCGTACAAGAACAACACGGCCGCGTCCGCATCCGCCTGCTCACCTGGGACGACCTCCCCGCGTGGCAGCGCGACAACACCTTCCTCCTGACGGGCTACCGCCAAGCGTCGTCGTCGTACCGCGCCTCCCTCGCCAGCCTGGCCTACCTGCACAACGAGACCGTCAACATCTGGTCGCACCTCGTCGGCGCGCTGTTGTTCGTCCTCCTGGCCGCCGCGGGGCTTTACGGCGCCGTCTTCCTCGGCCATGAGATTGCCCCGCGCTACGCCACGGCTTCGCGCGCCGATGTGCTGGTCTTTGCCTGCTTCTTCGCCGGCGCCGTCGCTTGCCTTGGTATGAGCGCCACTTTTCACACCCTTAGCAATCATTCCCCTGCCGTTGCGCGCTGGGGGAATAAGCTCGACTATGCGGGCATTGTGTTGCTCATTGTTGGGAGTTATGTCCCGGCTTTGTATTACGGATTTCGGTGCGATCCGGAGTTGATGGTGATGTATCAGTCTATTGTAAGTTCTATTCTTCTTCCCTTCTTCTTTCTTCCTTTCCTTGTATTATCTATTTATCATCACCTGCCCTTGACCCCAACCTCCCCAACTAACGTGTCAAAGATCACCCTCCTCGGCTTGGGATGCGGAATAACCGCATGGATGGATCGTTTCCGCACACCAGCCTGGCGACCCGTCCGAGCCGCCATGTTCGTCGCCCTCGGCCTCTCGGGCATCGTGCCCGTCGTGCACGGCTTGAAGCTGTACGGCCGCGACGCGCTCGAGCGGCGCATGAGCCTCAGCTGGGTCGTCGGCCACGGCGCGCTGTACGTCATCGGCGCCTTCATCTACGCCGTACGTTGGCCCGAGAGGAGATTCCCGCGGAGGTTCGACATTTGGGGCAGCTCGCACCAGATTTTCCATTTCTTCGTCCTGGCTGCGGCCGCGACACACTGCGTGGGCATGGGCAAGGCGTTCGATTACCACCACGGAGGGATGGCTGCTGAATGTTAAACCGAAAGTATACGTCCTGTTTTGTTTTTTTCGCCCCCGTTTGTGCACAATAGAGCGACATTGCACGCATCATAGAGAGCTGGCCAGTGTTTCTTAGTCCAATGTTCTTTTCCTATTCCTAGGCATCGGTTGGGAATTCCTGTCCCGAATTGTTTAAGCCTGAAAACCAAAAGTCCCGACTCCTGCGCTCCGCGTAAGAAGCACGCTCACGTCGCTTGTGGCCCCATGCATGTTCAACGCCGAGTCCAAGCCATCACCTCATCTCGCTGTATTGTATTCGGTCTTTATTTCTTGCCGCTCTTCTTGATACCGCCGGAAGTAAGCGGGCCCTTGCCAGTGGCCTTGGCCGCCATTTCTTTGCGCGCCTTCTCCTCTGTAGGGCGTCACACGACTGTCAGTATGCATTCGCGGTCTTGAAGGGGAACGTCGTTGGAGGGGATGCAAGGCGAATGTTTTGCGTACCAGCTCTCTTCTTCTCGAGGAAAGCCTTGTCGTCCTCGTCGAGCTCGCGGACCGCCTTCTTGGGGGCCTTCAAAGGCTTGGCCTTGCCACCTGAGTCGCGTCAGTTGCACGTTACGCTTAGTAAAGAGGACTCGAACCTACCTTGTCGGTTCATGTTATATTTCGCAGTGAAGTGTTGTCTAAAGTTGGGTAAGTTTCTGTGTGGAAATGTAGCAAATGGTCTCTTGGGCGCAAGTGTTGTTTCTGTCGACCGAGTAAATATGGTCGCAAAAGTTGAGGCCCGCGCCCGGCCAAAAACTGCCCCTCGCCAAAATCACGGGACGGGTGGGGCGGCAGAAAGGGGCGGTGAGAAGGTGGGGCATGTTATGTATGCAGTTATACGTATATCCACTTAAACGTAACATCAATCCATATCCGGTTAGTGCGTCATTCGCCCCCCTTACCGTATAATGTTTCTGGCGACGAGGTTTTGGCGTTTGTCAAACGACATCATCACCCACCTTTCAGTCTCCGCTCTCCATACTCTTTCCCATCATCAACTATCCCGCACACTACCGTCCGTCATCTCCAGCAACTTGACCATTCGTGCAGATTGTTCCTTTTCACCGACTCACCTAATCGTCACCGACAGCTCTCGCGGCTTGCCTCCATGAGCTGAGTCGACAAGAGTCTTCCGGTTCGCCTCGATTCCTGCCGTCACACAAAAGCCTTTGAGAGATCTCTGCTGACACGTTCCTCTTGTCTCGTCAACATAAAGACTCGGGGATATCCCCTTTTGTCGGAACGGAAGAAGAAGCTCCTGTTTTTTGTGTACTTTCAACTTTCAAGGCAGGGAAACACCAAACTCCCCTGCAGAATCACAGAGAAATCAAAAGACCCAATCATGGCGTCAAGCTCGGACGAGGGAGAAATCCTTGAGCATGACTCTATAAATTTGAAGGCAACTTCATCGCCAAAGAAGTTTGAGGGAAACGGTGTTGACCGTCCAGACAGACTCCGAGATGGACACTCGCGCTCCAGGTCTCCCGAGCACGCGAACGGCTCCAGCCCCCGCCACTACCGCTCTTCGCGGTACAGCCGCTCCCCGACCCCGCGGGCCCTGAAACGAACCCGCGATGATCGCGATCACCGGAGATACAGAGATGACACGCGCCGCTTTCGGGTGCACTACGAGGACTACGATCGCGATTCGTCCTACCGCCGCCCGGGCCTCTCCTACGACGACGTCGACCGCTCGCCCGGTCGGGATCGGGATTGGGATCGTCCCAGGGACAGGGGCAGAGACAGAGACCGTGATCGCTACCCCGACAAGAGAGCCCGCTTCCGAAGCCCATCTCCCCACCGGTACCCGCACGACAGGAGGCCAAGAGACGATCGATATAGGAGGGACGATGCACGGCCCGGCGGCCGTTCCGATGGTCTTCCGAGAGACGGCGGTCGTGACGCCCATGAAGAACGGGTCGACCGAAATGGCCATGCCCCGTCCGGAAGGGTCACAGTAGGAGAGGACTCGCGTAATCCCAGAGATGATGCTAAACCTCGAAAAGGCCATGCCAATGAGACACAGCAGCCGTCCGGCAGAGACCACCCAGAGAAGTACGTGTCCCGTCAGTCGGTTGTCGGTTCGCCCTATCTAACCACAAGACGTAGGTCCGCCCAGGACTCTGGGTCGCAGCAAGAGCCTGTACCAGACCCGGACTTTGAAGAACAGGAGGTCATCGACGAAGACGCCGAAATCGAACGACGAAGACGCCGACGAGCAGAACTCCTGGCCAAGTCCAGCTCTGCGACGCCGCTCCTCGTTCACGCAGTTCATGCAGCTGATAGGTCGTCCGTCTCTTCTCCAGGCCCGACCCAACAGAGCACACCTGCGTCGATGGATGCCGACTCTTCTCATTCGGGTATGTTTTCATTTTTTTCCTCTTCGCTCTGTTTCCGGGCTCCATTTGCCCAAGCACTACTAACAACTAACAACATTAGACACCCGATCACCGAATTCCCCTCCGGCCGTGCGCTCGCCAGCTCTCGACATCATGAACGAGACGGATTTGATGAACCGCCACGCAGTCAAAGACCCCGAGGACGATGGGCCGTCCGCCGCCACCTACGATCCGACTTTCGACATGAAAGAAGACGAAAAACGCGATGGGCTGAGGCACGGTAACGTGGGACTCCACGGCGAGGTCCAACCGCAGGTCTCACCGCAAAAACCAGTGCACGAGGACGAGGTGAAAGACAAGCCCGCAAAGGATGAGGACGACGACGACGACGACATGTTTGCCGACGACTTTGACGAAGAAAAGTATGCAGCCCCAAAGCCGACAGAGGTGAAAGCAGTAGAGGAGGACCAGGCCGAGGCCCCGGGTGGTGGTCTCCTCGAAGACCACGACAAGGACGGGTACTACAAGATTCGAATCGGCGAGATTATGAACGGGCGGTACCAGGTCCAGTCGCTGCTCGGTAGAGGCATGTTCTCGGGCGTTGCCAGGACGCTCGACATTACGACGAAGAAGCTGGTCGCCGTCAAGATTATGCGGAACAACGACGCGCTGAGAAAAGGCGGGTTTACAGAAATTTCCATCCTCCAGAAGCTCAACGATGCCGATCCCGACAACCGCAAGCACATCATCAGGTTTGAGAGGCACTTTGACCACAAGGGCCACCTCTGCATGGCCTTTGAGAACCTCAGCCTGAACCTGCGAGAGGTGCTGCGCAAGTTTGGGAACAACGTGGGCATCAACCTCAACGCCACCCGGGCCTACGCACACCAGATCTTCGTCGGCCTCGCCCACATGCGCAAGTGCAGCATCATCCACGCCGACCTGAAGCCCGACAACATCCTGGTCAACGAGAGCCGCAACGTGCTCAAGATTTGCGATTTGGGGACGGCCATTGACAAGTCCGACGCCGCCACGGCGCACAACGAGATTACGCCGTATCTCGTCAGCCGGTTCTACCGCGCGCCGGAGATCATCCTCGGCATGCCGTACGACTATGCCGTCGACATGTGGTCCATCGGCTGCACGCTCTACGAGCTGTACACGGGCAAGATTCTGTTCACGGGGAACAGCAATAACCAGATGCTCAAGGCCATCATGGAGATTCGCGGCAGGATCACCCCCAAGCTGTACAAGCGGGGCGAGCTCTCCGGCCTGCATTTCGACGAGCTGGGTAACTTTCTCAGTGTTGAGCACGACAAGGCGCTCGGAAAGGTACGTTTTGCTTTTGCTTTGTTGCCTCGTTTCTATTTTTGTCTGGAAACCTCTGGTCCTCCAAGTGCCGTCAATGAGACCCCTGTCGACTGTCGACTTGCGAGTTTTATGCACGTAATGTCAGTCCCAGCATTCTGGGCCGCCAACACTGGCCTTCAGGGGGTGTCACCAAGCGCTGACCAGGGCCGCAGTCGTGGCCCCGCTTGATTGTCCGATGAAGCAACCTTCTCGGCGGCCATTTTGGGGGCCACACCACACTTGGTTGACTTTTCCTTTCTTGAATCAATTCTGTCGATGCCAGCTCCTTTCGTATAGCCCTGCAAGCGCTCGTTATACTGACTTGTTACGTCCTTACAGACGACCGTCCGGACCCTGGCGATTGTCAAACCCACCCGAGACCTGCGGACCCGGTTGATGGCTGCATCGGCGGGCATGGACGACGCCGAAAGCAGGGATCTGAACCATTTCATCGACCTGCTCGAGCATTGTCTCGCGTTGAACCCGGAAAAACGAATCAAGCCAGTGGATGCGCTCAAGCACCCTTTCTTCACGTCAAGGACCACGGCCAGGCGCTGACCTGTCTGCAAGACATCGGGTTGGAAGTGGACATGCGTGATAGATCTGTAATGTTACGGGCTCTGGGGAGGTTGGCCCTGCAACTGTTGCAGTTCACCGGCCGAGTGGACGCATTTCAGCGCCGGGCTGGGGTTCAGTAACGGCGCTCTTCCGAATAATTTAGTGGAGGCATATTGGTATACCAACAGCAGAATTAGAACACGGCCAAGACTCCAATTCAATTATTTTCTCCACAGCAATAAGATGGGGTTGCGTTTTTTGAAGAGCATGAACACTACAAGTCAGATGATGTGCGAAGGCGTTTCGCGAGCCGGGTGCATGGGTAACTCGCGGGATAGATCCTACTCTGCCTTGCTCGATAGCTGGGGGCGGTAAGACTTTGGCGTTGCTCACATGCCGCTTTGAACATGTTTGCTTCGGTTCAAAGTCCCTTGTCGGCCGCGGCGCTTGCTGTAATTACTCAATGGACGAGGTGGCCTATCCTTTTTCTGTTCCTGTGTGGTCAGCCTTGGTAATATCCCGTTATTATAACCGCTCGTTGGTCTGCTTGATTGTTGCTTGTTGGTCCCTCGCCTTGGCATAATGCCATTCAATCTATACTAGATAGGATCCATATGGCCGTAGACTGCAACATGATGTTGTCATACCATAACGGCGAACATCGGAAAGTGAGGCTGTTCCCGGGTTCAAAATACCCGACAGCCTCGTCTCTGCAAGCAAGACATCGATCGATAGGTCGAGACGGGTGTCATTGTCTAACAAATTCCCACGGCATCTTCCGTGAAGACGACGGTTACGAGCGTGGTCCCGGGGCAAGGGAGAAGGGTGACTGCAGGACACAAGGGACTCCCGATTCGTTTTGCCGACGCGTTGCTGGGTCACTGCGTCTGCTGTGTTACTGCACGATCCCGTATACATGCCCACAGGCCAACGATTTGACTCCTGCCTTCTGAAAGTCTCATATCCCCCGAGAATATGCATGCCCTCCGTTCCGTGTCTGCCGTATTCCGGGTCGTCTCAGATCCTCTCAGTGAACATAACGCATGTCTCCCAGCAGTACAACGGAGGATTCGGAGAAGGACACCCGCGAGCCCCGCCATGCATGAAAGGGGAGTGTAGCGTCCGTTTGGCGTGCCGGGGAGTGGGGCCGCATGTCGTCCGGCCGTTGCGGGGTTCGTAAGGGGCTGGGTGGCCTGCGGGGAGCCGCCGGTGCCGGGCTGCGATGACGGGGCTGGTGATGCAACCAGGAGTGTAGGCACTGACTGCGTTGCCGGCGTGATGGACCTGCAAGCTTCTTTATCGGGACACGGACGATGGCCGGTGGATGATGACAGGATCGACGTGCTGGGAGGGGCGTGGCGTATGATAGTACAGAGTGGTTGACCCTGGAGCCAACCAATATGGCCATCGACTGTCAACACATAGGATTCCTATCGACAGGTTGGTTGACTCGAATGATGGCCAAATCGTACCGTGGCCTAGAATCGATCCACTCAACCAGACGCCATATTGTTGTCAACTGCGCGTCAATGTCAAGGCGGGGAAGGGGATGATCGATGCAAGATAATGGAAGGGCCACCGAGTCGCACACAACGACCGGACAAGCACATCACATGGTATCCCCGGCCTATCGCGACCATGATCTTCCGTCGTTTCAATGTTTGTCATTGATTGGTTGGGACGACATTGACGATCGGCGTAAAAGCGTAGCCTGCGTCCTCCTTTCTCCTTTGCGCCGTTCATGGCTGGCATCAGGGCGGAGCCAGGTCAGATGGAGGAAGACGAGATCTCATTGGCTTCCTCGGCGGATAGGAGGCGGACAGGACATGGCGTGTGGATCTTGCGGGGAGGCTTGTCAGCTCGATGCGCCGGCTCATTGTCCCTTTTCCGATGCGATGGACCGATGATGGATCTCCCTGAGAGGGGTTGGGGAAGGCGATCGAGAGGGAGAGATGCGCCGGGCTCATTCAGGTTGGCTAGCTGCATGCACTGTTTTGATGTCATCTTGCTGGCGCGCATAGTCGTTCTCGATGGAGCGCCTGGCATAATTTGGAAACGCCGGACATTTGAGGTTGCAGCGATGCGACGTAGCCTACCATTCACCTATGGCATCCCTTCTTACGCATTGGTTCCTGGCCATGGTGTGTTTCGTGTTTTCGTATAGTTACGTTGTAGTAGCTGACAGATGCAAGGGAGGGACGCAGGCCGTGGTAGGCTTCTCTCCCCGTTCTGGATTCGTCAACCTCGTCGACTGTAGTGTATCGCCGGGCTCTGACTTGCACCGACTTGCACTGATTGCTCTGACCGGAAAACAGATGGACCGACCAGCTTCCAATGAAAACGAAACTCAATGACTCGACTGATGACGGAGATGGTCCGTTCACAGCGATGTGCCACCGTTCCGCTCGGGCTCCCTCTCGGCAGTGGCACGGCTCGTTTCTCATAAAATTGTCCGAGGATGGGATGGCAGTGCGCTTCACTCAATGTCTTACAAGAGAGAACGGATTAGGACTGGTAGCCAAGTTTCGAGGCGTCTGGTATCCTGTCCTTGCCATATCGAGGAAGATGTTTGTCTGGCTGCTGTCAATGCGCAGGAGGAAATGACGAAAGTAATAACAGAAAAGGACCAACGGCACCAATGCGACGGACAATGGATCTGGTCCTGTTTTTTTGGGACCATTCCCAATCGTCGTCGTCCCTAAGACTTGGTATTGGGTGGTGATAGTGGGCGGAAACACAGATCACTGTCGACAGAGACACGGTCACGGACCTTAGACGCAGCCGTCCGGGAGACACTAGCAGCAAAGAGTGCAAGTGCACACTAACAGGGCTGGTATTTACGTTGCAAGTCGTTAATATGCTGTCGTTAGTGTGCTGTCGTTCGTATGCTCCAGCTTCCGGTCATTCCCCAGACTCAGACATCCCAATGGATGTTGTTGCCCTGGCCCAACACCGAGCGGCGCCATTCAACTTCATTGACCACGGGAAATGATATGCCCAGACGTGGTCTTGACAACCGTAATCAGTCAGAACAGCGGTGTTGCAACCGGTGGAGTGGAAGGACTACGGACGGCATAGGCGGCGCTGGAATGAAGCAAGGGAATTTACTACATCACGTCAGCAGGCTGTGCAGGCGCCGAAAGGCCTGGCCTACACTCACTGGATGCCACAGGCTCGGTGAACCAACGATGGCACTTTCCGGTCATATTTCGATTCAATACGTGAAACACGGGTTCGTGGCCCATATCACAGCATGGAGCCACGTAGAGCTATCAGTGATAGGGAGCTTCATACCTCGTGTTCTTGACCACATGGATCGTGTTTCACGTATCAATCCTGAGATGCTCATTACCTTGGGCCTTCCCATCTTCTCTTTACCATGTTGATATGGCTTGATGGGTGGAGGGTGGTGGCCAAGGCGATTGGTTTGGAGGCCTATTTTCTTTTCCTTTCCTTCTATTCATTGCTTCAAGTGCACCTCAAGTCCTCAAGTGACGCAGGGGCAGAGGGTGTTGAGGCGTCTCACGGAGAGGAGCATCCCGAGGCACCTGGGCGAGTTCCGAAAAGAGTGTCCCTTGCACTGATTGATTAAGGCTGAGGTATCCACGGCCGGGGCTGAATCGAATATCGAATATCGGTGAGACATTCGGAATATTCCATGTGTTTGCTTCGGCTCACGTTGCGAGCCTTGCTCTCCCCGCACACACGACGAGATGAAGATAATCCCGTGCTGTGTGGCACAAGGAAAAGAACCAAACACGAAATTCCATCAGCTCGTCTTGGAATGATGGTGGGTCCAAGGTATACCGGTTCAGGGGTGGCACAGACTTGGTTCCTAAGATCGAGGTAGGATCGCCATGACGAGGTTAAGGGGTTGAGGGCGATGGCATTCCAGGGACCAGCTGCGTATGTTGTACGCCGAGTACTATCAGAGTCAGGGGCACGAGACCAGAGTCGAATGATGGTGGAGGTGGAGGTAGTTCGTAGGTCAGGAGGTATGAAATGAAGGAACGGAAAGATTACAGCACTGATTTGAATTAAGAATTAATTAGAACGAAACGTGGATAATAAGAGCCAGAGATTAGATGGAGACGAGATACGGAGGTTAATTTGTACTGGTACGTACCCACAAGGCAACGCCCATTGTTACCTAGTAGACTACGAATACTGTACGTTGTACACGTGTACGTTGTATTCGGTACAGGTACCTATTTACGGAGTACTCCTCTACTCCGTGATGACGATAATTGCTTGAGTTCTTCATGGCATACGAAGTACTTGAAGTGATTCTAAAGACCTTTTGCATTGATCCAGAACCGTAATCGCTACCATGCTCCATTGCTGTAACATTATATGCTCAGTGTGTACATACCACCATAATACATATCATCGGCGAAACGGTGTGACGTAGACTCTACAACGTACCATCAAAAAGTTCCGTGCGTAGGCCAGCTATCGAATATAGGTTAGCGTTTCCCGTGATCGCAATCCCAGGCAGCTGCCAGAAGGCACGTACACCTCTCCAGGGATTAAATACGTTAGTTTGTATACAATATGATATGACTGGTTAGGGATCGGCACTAGCCCCGCAGATATAGATACTTCTAAATATAAGGGAAACACCAGTGATAGAAAGTACATATACTTATTCCAATTTTCAGTTCCTTGACTCAACACCATCAATAGTCTGTATCACCGCCATCCCTCTTAATAACCTGAGGCAGGTGTACGGGAGGCTGTTCGTTGATAAAGGTTATCTTAAAGAGCTTGTTCTGATAAATCTGTTGATATCTTCAAAATACGGATCGTTAAAAAAGTGATAAAGTTGTGACTGGTTAAAGTTAGAGGTTTTTTTTTGGTGGTCTGTACGAAATATGGGCAGGAAGTGGTGATAGCTTCAGATGTCATTTACCTGATTAACGTCAGTCTCATATCGCCATACTGTTTTGTACCTCTCCATACAAATTTGTATAGAAAGATACCGATCGGCGCTGTAAACCAATGGTCGCTTGGGTTGTGGGACCAAGTCACAAACTAACGTATTTAATCCCTGGAGAGGTGTACAGTAAGCAATGTACATACAACGTACAGGTATCCGTGCGCCGAGTAATGTGCCTGACCGCTTCTTTACTTTCTTCCCGCTCAGGAGATCCAGGCATGCGTTCGCGCCCTGCTATGGCGATTAGGTACAGATGTAGCGATATGTACAGTATGTACGACGATCCATAGTAATTGCAGTTCATTCCCATTTTCTCGCATATGGGTCACAACAACGATGCCCATAAAATGAAGAAGAAAGGGATGCTGGTGCGGTACGTTGTATACTTTGTACATACATACCATACAACGTACATATGTACTGTAACTCGTAGAGGTACGTTGCATGTTGTACTGTATTGCTGCCTGAGCAAACTCAAGTGGGTTATGGCCTGAGATTTCAGGCTGACAACAGCCAGCATTCGTCACCACCACTATCCCCCACTGTCCATCGTGATTTCCTGCGTCTGGTGTTTCGCCTCTTTGCCTCACCAGCCGCCTTGTCTGCGTTCTACCTAGAAAAACACGGTAGCCAGCAGGGAAAAGGGGCGGTTGGACATGTTGGACAGGATCACAGACTTCCCTCGTTATGCAATCGGCGCTTCTCGACATTAGCCGGCGAATCAAACTCCTATAGGAAGAGTCCCTCCTACCCAGGACTGTCACTACAACATACGAATGCGTTCATGGCGGTCACTAGCATCAAATCCGGTCAGCATTATTCATCTTTCGGACGGAAGGCCCTTGCTCGGCCGATTGCAAGTCGATTGGCCATGGCCAATGTGCATGGCCCATTCTCGTCTCGTTGCTCTTCTTCGACAGCCTCACTTTTCCTGTCGTGGCAGTCAGCTTCCTGTCACTCCTTTGTGGCTTTGTCTACAGCATGCGACCCGCCGTCCTCCCTGTCGATTCCCCATTACGAGGCTGTCTCGTGCAGCAAAGGGGAACAAGGAGCCCCGGCTGCAACGACCATCTCATTGGCCCCAAGAGAACCAAGACGCAAGGTTGGAGGTTGGAACTTGGAACGAGATGACGGACAGGCAGGGAAGTGGACGCAGGGTGCGCAGGTGCCCAGGCGCAGGGGGCCTTTCGTTGCTGGCGGCCTCAGGCAGTCATGCCTCCATGGCATGGCCTCGCACACCGACCATCTCCCAGCGTCGTCGACAGCGAATCACCACCCCCCTCCCACCCTTTTCCATGCCAGAGTCCTGATGCTGCTGCAAACGCACACTGTCGTTTTCAGCATGTTCTTCTTTCTCATGCTAACCAGACTGGGGCTGGACTCGGCCTAGGAGTACCGGCAATTCTCCTCGACCACGGAGTCAGTTCCTTAGCCACGGCCTACCTCGTCTTGTCGCCACCCCACTGATCATCCATTCACACGGGCTCATCTCACTTCTCATGACCGTGACCACGTTAGCTGCCATTCCTGGCCATCGCTCTACGTAATCTGTTGGCCAGAGCTCCGACAAGCGCTTACCTCCTACCCATACCGAAACACGACGCCTCCTGGTTGGTCACTCACCGGGCCGCCTTGGTCAATTTGTATGCAATTTTTAGCAATTCCAAGGTGACGATTCGCTGACCGACCATCACTGTTCCCGTGCTCATCAATTTTTTCTTTTCTTCCTTTACCGCCCCGCCGCCCCCATAACACCCAAGGCAACGGGATAACGGGAGGGACTTCCAACAAATGGAAAAAGGGGTTCAGGCCAGAAGAGCCAACAGAAACGGGCGAGTGACAAGTGACACAGTCAGTCCCGTTCAGTCGTGAGACAAGCTGGTGAAATGCTGTGAAGACGTTTCGACACCAACATTAAACACTTGGTACTTTGTACGTTGTACACACTGCTCTGTTGTCGTCGGCATTGGTGGTGAAACAGCAAATCCGGAGGAGCGACAGCGGCCGGCCGAAAAATAAAACAAGTGAATGGTCAATAGCCGTTCATGGCTCGGCTTGGATATGCAAACAGATGTTTGCGGCGACAAAGAGTCGCTTACTCGGTTACCCTGCTGAACTATGGGCTGATGGAACATCACCAACTACGAATACTCAGTACAGATAGTACGAGCCAGCCGCCGACGGGTGCTGCGACAGAACTCGTCCCAGCCTGGAACAAAAGTCCCCAGGACAAGCGCCAGGGACCAAGCTTTCGAGCCAGCAGGTAGCCAACATGCCACCAGGTAAGCAGGGCCGCCCTCATAGCTGGCGCGTCGTGATTCAAACACCGAAACATGGATCCGTCTTCTACTTTGTATGTATTTCGCATACAACGTACAAACCTTCGATTGAACGAGTCGTGGTGGCAGTGTTCTGGTCCAAGTAAGCAGCCAGTATTATCGCGATCCTCTTTCCACTAGAAGAAAATAAGAGAGAAACAAAAGGCGCTCTACAGTACAACGTACACACTAACGAGAGCCATAGCGTTGTGACGACATCATCATCACATCACCGCTAATGCATTAATCAGACACCTATAGATAAGATGCAGCATCGAAAACCCATTGGAGAAACAAGGGGCATTCTTGCTCATCACGACAAAAAGACGGATCCGGCAGCGGCCTCGGAACACATCGCGCTGCCCGAAACCCGCCCGCCTGGAAGGATCGAGGAACCACTCTCAGCAAGTGAGCGACCGTGAGGGGCTGAGGCGTCGCCACGGCTGGCTACTGGCTGAGGACGGGCTTTACTGGCCGCAGTGCAGTGGCTACGCTGGCCACTCAAAAGCTCCGTGTCGTTGAGAGTGAACGAACGAACTCGAGAAGACTCCAGAGGCGTCACCACGCAACCCGCATCTCTTTTCTTACGCCTCGAACGGTTTAGCTTGGCCTCGCCCAAGGCTAGAAGGCTAGCTGTTGGCTAGTTTGCGGTCGCCTCTCGTTAACAGGTGCAGATAACAGCGAGGGAAAGAAAAGGGAGGGGGGGGGGGCCGAGTGAGTGTGTCGCCCCCCTTTTCCCACCCCACCCCCCCTTGGCTCGCCCAGTCGAATGACCGCTGGGCCCATGGGCTAAAACATGCGCGTCGTTCCACCCCCTGTCACTTAATCTTGCGGGCCCCGCTCCCATGGAAACCCATGGAGACCGCCAGGGCTTGGACGTCAGGGCAGGGGGGGAAGGGAACGAACCCCGAACGTCAGGCCAGAGTGGAATCGCTGGTGGCCGCTAGGTCTGTGGTCTGTGATGAGGTAGGTGGATGCCTCACGGACCACACCGCACTCCAACACCCAGCCCACCCGCTCCCGGGCGCCGCCTGTCCACCATCCCCATGCATACTTCGCCTCGCTCGTTTCCTTTTTGGTGTTCGGCCAGAGATATCATCCATCTATAATCCCGCCATCGTGCACCCTGTCGTTCGACCCTCTTGCGCTCTATCCGTCTCATTCTCAACGTTCTTTGCACTACGTCCCATCTCTTCCTTTTTTTTCCCTCTTCACCCTCTTAACACGGGGTGGTTAATCGTACACCGCCGTCGTCCCCTACTACGAATCGCCTTCTTCCCGTCGCCCATACGAATACGTTTCTATAATCTCGACGCTCGATATCTCGCCGACTCGTCCTCCTCGGCGTCTTCTCCCTATTACCTCAAGCCGACTCTTCGATGCCCCAGCGCAAACACTGTAACCTTGTTTGACTCGTTGACTCGACGTCAAATAACATCTTCGCCCACTCCCAAGGACCCGTTCTCCCTTTGAGACCGTCTTGCCAGATCTGGTTCTTTGGTTGCTGTTTTTCCTTCTTGGTTGCAGGCCCAATCTACCCTTGATCCAACTCCCAAAGGTTCTGGATCACGTTACCAGGTTTTCCTTTTTTATCTTCCCTTCTCTTCTCTCCATCCGGACCTTTCCTTTTTCCCTTGGGAGAAAAGTTGTCCGGCCACTAGGTGTATCAGAGAAGGAAATCGTGTCCCTATCCGGCTTTGCGACTCCCGGACCCGCCCATCCGGCCTCTTCGAACCATGCAGCATGTCCCAGGTTTTGGATATCCTACCCCGCCCGCATCGCCGGTGTCCGACGAGAAGAACCCCCTACAGCAGCCCGCGTCCACACCGCCTCATTGCCAAGCACGCCATGTCCCGCTAAGGCCGGAGGAGCGCCTGGGGATGTTCCTGGAGGGGAAGCTGCAGCTGACGAGCATCTTGGGCACCGGCGCCTATGGCGTGGTCTACACCGCCGTCGACGTCAACACGGGCCTCCGGTACGCCGTCAAGTGCCTCAGCAAGTTCAACCCGGACGGCTCGCCCCTCGACCGCCGCCAGGTCGCCTTTCAGAACCGGGAAATCCGCCTGCACTACTTGGCCTCGGCCCACGAGAACGTCGTCTCGCTCCTCAAGATCGTCGACGACCCGGACTGCATCTATGTCATCCTGGAGTACTGCCCCGAGGGAGACCTGTTCTACAACATCACCGAACGCGGCCGCTATGTGGGCAAGGATGACCTCGCCAGGAAGGCCTTCCTCCAGGTCCTGGATGCCGTGGAACACTGCCACACCCTGGGGATCTACCACCGGGACCTGAAGCCGGAGAATGTCCTCGTGACGGACCAGGGAGAGACTGTCAAGCTCGCCGACTTTGGCCTTGCCACGGCCTCTGACCGATCCGAGGATTACGGTTGCGGTTCGACCTTTTACATGAGTCCAGGTAGGCATTTCCTTTTTGCTATACGGGTGTTGCATGTCTACAGGACATCCTCATTTCTCTCTCTACACTCGCCTATCCCCTGCCCGTGACCAGCACTGACATTTTCTTTCTTTTCTCCCCTTTAGAATGTCTCGACCACTCTTCCAGGAATCCTTACTATCTCTGCGCACCCAATGATGTTTGGAGCCTTGGAGTCATCCTGGTCAACCTGACCTGTGGACGCAACCCGTGGAAGCAGGCCTCGTTCGACGACTCGACATACCGGGCGTTTTGCCGGAACCCGGCCTTCCTCAAATCGATCCTGCCCGTGACGGATGAGCTCAACGACATCCTGGGAAGGATCTTCACGCGCGACCCCGAACAGCGCATCACGTTGCCGGAACTCCGGACCCGCATCATGGCCTGCTCCGCATTGACCGTCCCGGCGGGCGGCCCCGCGGCCCTGCCCACCCCTCCGGTCTCCCCGGCGCCCACCACCCCCCAGATTTTTGAATACGTTCACTGTGAGGATGCCGTTGTGGACCCAGGCCACGACGACACTGCCCTCTCCCCTGCCTCGTCCAGCGACGACGATGGCTCTGTCTGTTCAGACGACGATGGCTCGCTCACCTCGAGCGTGTCGACGCTCGACGACCTTGACGAGGAATTTCTCCAGGAGCAGCAACAGAAGCAGCAGCGGCAGGCGTCTCCGTCGCCGCGCATGCATGAGCCGGAGGTACAACAACCCCCGGCACCGTTTGGATACCCGGTCCAGGAATTTATCCCGCAACAACACTATGCAGGACCGGTCTCTTCGGGGAATCCCATGGCCATCCAGGCGCCTCGGGTGCACGCGACAATACCCGTCGTTCCGCAGCTTGCTTGCGTCCCGCCCAAGACCTACTTCCCTTTCTGGTGGGACATGGTGAAGTGCGTCCAACAGCAGGCGCCTGCCATCCAGCCGCACATCCCGTTCCACCACCAGGTTCCGCTGTTCTCTCAAGGTTGCTACTAGGTTCCATCCATGGCTTGTTTGAGGACCGTCTTGGGATTGCTGGACCTGTGACCAAGGACTCCCCGTCGAGTCGTGCGTTGTTGTACTACGGGCACCTCGCAAACACCACTACACACAACGTTTTTGCTGGCACGTGACAGCCTTGCACTTTATGTCAGTCCCTGGACGATAAGACGCCGGAACTGGCGCACACGCCTGCAAGCGCTGCGGGCCATTCTCTACTCCATTAACATTGTTCCGACTTGGCCCTTGTATCTATTCCACGAGATACACTTACGGTCCTCCCGGACATCCTGTCGTCGGAGTCTTATTTCCTCCCTTTTTTTTTTTACCTCTCTTCTACTATTCTCTCCTCTCGGCTTTCATTTGTTACGACATACAACATCTCACCTTTTTTATATTTGCAGCGCGGAGTTGGGAAAATCAACGAAGGGGTTTTACAGAACATGGACGAGGTGCTCCGCGTTGTTTTGTCCATGAAAGAAAAAAAAAGCACAAAAAATTCCCACAACACGGAGAGGGATTTGGAAGACATCAGCGAGCTGATGAACGAACATGGGAGCAAATCACTGGCGCAGTCGGCGTACACTTGAAGAAAAAGCGGCTCATGATTATCATTTCTCTTCTTCCCTAGAACCACGGGTGGATCTTTGGGTTCTTTTCTTTACATTTATTCTGTCTATTTTTCTTTTCTATATCCTCCGGGAAAGCACATACCGTTATTTCTAATGGCGAACTGGAGACGGGAAACCAGGCTGCACTGGTACAGGCACGCATCGAAGAGAAGAATCTCGCAACAACACATAGAATGGGAAGCGTGGTTGGGAGGCATGGCCTCATGTGGTTTTACTGTTTGCTTTTTTTTGGTTCCAAGCCGAACGGAGGACCTGTTGTTTTGACGCGAGCCATTCTTGTCTTGGAAATTCTTATGGGCTACGACGGTTATGAGCATGTTTTTGTTTCTTTGCCTGGAAGCAAAAGGGGGTCAAAGGAATTGGGAAGCGGGGAGGCTATTATTTGTTTGGGATACGGAAAGCGGACCAAGGGGCAGGAATATTGCCTACAGGACGAAACAAGAAGGAACATAAACAAGAAATTATCTTCTGGGAGCACAAACAAAGCTCTCGCCATTCTACATTAGATCTCTTCCTTTCGTTGTGATGTCGGTACGAGGAGGAATGTTACACGAGGAAATGGCGGAAGAGGCGGAGGCGACGTGATGGTCGTACAGTTTAGTTCTCACATGGTCCCGAGGGTCTGGTCTCGCCGCTAAAGAGATGTAACGGAGGTCCGCCGTGGCGTCTTTTGTGTACCATGGTCGATGGTGTGTTTCCTTTCCTGAGTTTTGTATCTTGTGGCTGGGAGGGCCCCTATTTGATGTTCCCTCGACAGCGGCGACAGTGAGGCGCACTCGATAATCAGAGGCCTAGTCCGTGGTCCGTGAGGTCTGTAGCTGGTACTTTGTACTTCGTATTACAACGGTTATGAGTGGTAGTCAGAGCTTTCGGTGTCATGGTCCCTCGTGTCCGCGTCGTGCAAGTGCACGGAGTGCGTGTAAGTACTACACACGGGCGTGGTCAATGTTGGACTTGTATTCGTACTTTGGACACCAGAGGAAGAAAGCAAAACTCGTGGCAGACGGAGTGGTACGAAGTATCCAACCATTCTGACTGCCATTCCAAACGCGCCGTCTGATTATCTAATACACGTAGGTACAATGGAGGGAGATTCATGAGGATATACGAAGTAGCATCTTCACAGATACTTTCAAACTGACCGATGCCAGAGGACAGTACATCTGATCCTGTGTGTGTACGAATATGTACTTCCAATTCGTATGAGGGAGCAATTTCTTAGCTCGTCAGTTGACTTGTTCATTTCTCAGAACAATAATACTTATCTGGCACAAAGCATTGATGAGAGATTATATAATCAAGCCTCCCATAGTCACGTGCCAAAACGTCAGAAAGACATCCGAAAACGCCTCCGTAATAGTCATCAAGCCCATCTTGCGACATCACCACAATACCGAGAGACCACCGTGTCACCAACTCAACTGGTATCCACGTGCTGCCATTATGCCTACGACCAAACAGCTCCGCGTGATCGACAAGGGCCGTCGGTTCCTGGACACACAAAAAACAAGAAACAACACGGCAATCGCACAGCACCATGACTCGACCACAGAAACCGCGAGCACAAGTGAGAGTGTAAAGGTTGAACGAATCTTCCCTTTTCTCAAACGAATGCACATGATTATCAGGGGATTCCACTGACACACACCGGAGCTGTCCTCCCCCCTTTCGCAAAACGTTGAACCTGACCTACACTAGTAATTGCTTGATGGATGCAACCAGCAACGAAACTAGCCTCGACGGCGACATGAGGCAAAACAAGCTTCAATCACCAGATCCAATGGCCATGTCAACCTCCAAGGTCCATCTGCCCGCGGAGTTATTTATCACGCTACACTGCGCCTCCGTACTGATTACGGCGCAGTCGTCTGATCCAACTCGTCGGATCTGGGCTCAACACACCACCACTTGCCTACACTAACTACATACTTCGTAGACTCGCCAGCACTTTCTAGGCTCCCGCATTCGGCGACAGCTAGGAGAATGACTCGTGCCTTGTTCCCTTGTATTAGTCATCCCTACCGTTACTCGATCGGACCACACCTCTGCGGCGTGTCTCTAGCACGCAAAAAGTGGCCGCACTAATCAACAACACCCAAAAAAGCTCCCGTCCGCTGGGAGGATAGCTCCATCAGCGAACGGCTCCGCCCTAGTTTCGCGTGGAACGGCCGTTGGGCCCCGTCGGCTTTCAAAAATGTTCCGCGAAAAGCTCCAGAGCTCCCTCCAAGGGGGTGTTTGCTCCTGGACCACCTTGTAGGATCAAGGGAAAGAGAAATCTCGAATCATCTCTGAAACCTCTCCGAAACTCTCATCGTTGGTTTTTTTCTCTTTTGCCAAGCCTCAAACGTCAAACGGAGCCGTCGGAGTCTCGACTCGCAACTTGTGACTCGGGGAGCTTGCTCACATCTCCACCCATGACGACGCAGATGACGAAAAGGCCATAGGTATGATCGCTGATCCACGTCGCCCTCGCTAGTCAGTGCACAGGACCATCGGAACGTCGTCTTTGGCCGGTTCGACCTGTCCCGCGGCACTCAGATGGAACTGCCTTGCTCGGGACCACTTGGGAAGACGCCATCCTCGCATCTCACAACGATCGATCGATGCTCTTTACCAAAGCGCCCGGGAGGTGCGGAGCGGAGTTGGCATGATTTCCCGCTCTTCATTCCCCGGCGAGGCTGGACCAGCCAGACATCGCGTGCTCCATGAGCTTGCCGAGATCGATCAAATCCGTCACATGGCACCATGAGAACTGTGAACGACAATAATGTCAGTCTTTCGACCCCGTGTACTATTCGTAATGTAGAGCAAACCAGAACCAACCCTGCTCCTCCTGGTTTCGTTCCGAGAACGCCGCGCCATGGGTTCCTATTCTCGTCGTTATTTCCGTAGAGCCAACTGAAAAGCCACCTCCCTCTTCTGCGTCCCTTTTCTCCCACCTGCACATTATATAGTGCGAATTAATACGTGACCACCGCGAGACAATGCCAAACACCTGAAGAAAATGTAAAAAAGAAAAGAAAGGAAAACGACAAACGACAAACGAGAGAAGAAGCGTTCAAGTCGGGGCAGCGGCATCATGTCTGTCGTATTCGTACATCAACTCGGTCCTCCCACGTCCACCGGTGAGTTGGAACGAAACATCAGACTGCCTCATCCGCCGAAAACGTCTCGACGTCATCAGACACATCATCGTCATCGTACCCGGCCTCCCTCAGCTCGTCCACCCGCTCCATCGCCACGCGCGCCTCGTGCCACGACTCCCACTTGTCGCGATATTCCGCCGGCGGCACATACGTCTCGAGGAGGCCCTTCTTCCGCAGCCGCCGCCGATGCCGCCGCTTCTCGTGGAAATCGAGAGACTCCGTGTCGACCTGGCGGATGTCGACGCCCCTGATGTAATCCCATGCGTCCAGGTATAGATCCGCCGCGTCCTCGGCCAGCCCGGCTGCCACCTGCCGGCCCTGGCCGTTGGCCACCCACTCGTCCAGCTTGGCGGGGAGCGAGTACCCCCAGGTGGGATCGTCGGGGGACCAGTAGCAGGGAACCTCCGACGCAGAGCAAGTCGACCGCCGACAGTACAGGCTGCAAGTTGCCGTCTCGGCTGCGAGCCAGAGGGAGAATAAGAGGACGGCCAACCCGAGGAGGCTGAGGCGGAAGGGGTTCCTGTGATAGAACCGCGGAATGGGGACACGGTAGTCGGCGAGAACGTCCGTTGGGATTGTGGGAAAAACGCGGTCGCGGCGCGCCTTGGAGGGGCCGACATTGAGATGCTTGTGCTTATGGTCCGCACTACTCGCCGTCTTCTTCGCCTTGGGAGGCTTGGCGTCCGACTCGGTATCCTCCACCTTCGGGGTCCGGGTTTCCGAATGCGCGAGGTTATCCTCCAGTCGCGCGATGCCAATCTTGGCCGCCCGGATGCCCAGCAGGCCGTCCTTGAGCGACTTGCTCATCTTGTCGTAGAGCTCCAGCTCGCTATCGCGGTGCGCCTTGTCCAGGCTCGGCTGGTTGGCTGCCTGCTCGCGCTTCGTCGATATCGCGTTGAGCATCGACTGGATTTCGGGGGACGCCGCCCTTGGCAGTTTGCCGGGGTTCTGCCTGAAGATTTCCTCCAAGTCGTCCAGTGTCGAGTCCTCGATTTGGTAGGTCCGGCGCATCTCCATGAGATCATCCTTGACCGTAGGTGGCTTTGCTGAATTTTTCAGCGGACGTCGACTTCGCGGCAACGACCGGGCTCGCCGACGAAGCGTCGATGTCGTCGTCGTCGACTCCGTTCGGTTTAGAACTTGGGGTTTAGGTACATCCGCATCATCGTTCGACTGGTCCTTGTTTAATGCTTCCAGATTGTAGGATCGTTTCTCGGGCGGAGAGGACGGTGCCTTGTTGCGAATGGAGAGTAATCGATTCTCCTGGTGATCTTTCTCCTGGTCCTCCTGGTTCTTCGCCTGAACCACCTTCTGATTCTCCTGCTGATCCTCCATTTCCCGTGGGGGAGCCTCCACCTTCACCGTCGCCGGCGTTTCCACATAGGCTCCTGTGACCTTTGGCGTTGGAAGAGTCAGCGGATCCGGCTTCACGGGCCGTGGCGTCTCGTCAGCGCCTTGCTCTCTCTGTTCTTCCTCTTCCTCCTCGTCCGCCTCATCTTCCTCATCTGCCTCGCCGTCCAAATCGTCCTTATCGCTTGCGGCTCCGACAGAGGGTGCCCGCACAGACCCTCGCTCCGACTGGTTATCTTGCGGAGCAAATAGCTTCAGCTCCCCTTCAATCCGAGGAGTCGGATCGTGATCAGACTTATCAGACATGGCCATGCTCGATCTCTTATCCCTCGCAGAGTCGACAGAAGGGTCACGGCGAAGACCAGAAAAGCCAACCGCTGGCTTGGTATGCTCCGATTCCTGGCTGTCTGACGGAATTTTAGCCACATCGCTGCTCAATCCGCGCGCATGATGAACGTCCTTGTTCCTCGTCTTCTCGGCGTCGCGTTGAGCTGTCACCGCCAAGGCTTCCTTCTGCTGGGTCTGTTCGGGCGCAGGACTGGTACTGGCCGCTCGCGCGAGACGTCGAAGGAGATCTCTCGAGTCGGCTCGGCCATGGGCGGGCCTGAAATGGGGTTCCAGTTCTTCTGGTTTTGATTTGCTCGGAGTCGCGGCTTCGTCGCGATGGGATGCTGCCTTTGGCTCGTCTTCCGGTGCTTTGAATGTCCGGTACACCGTGACTGGGGTGTTGGGGATCTGCTCGCCCTGCTCGCCCAGGGTCCCGGCGTCACCCGCAGCATGCTGCTTAGGCCTGCTTTGAGCCTTAGGTTCCGCGGGGTTGGACTCTCTTGCGCGCTGCCGGTTCCTGTGGAGTAGTGAGTCGGGCGACAACGACCTGGACGCGTTGTGTTCGCGGATATCGTCGAGAAAGCTCGCGGCCAATGCCTTGTTGGACGAGAATTCCTTTTCCCGTTCTCGAATCTCGTCCAGCTTGGTGTTCCTCCGAGTCTCCTGAGGGAGGACAGGCTCCGCTAGCTCCTGTTCCACTTCGATTTCCCGCTGTCGGATTTCGTCGAGCTTAGTATTCTTCCGCATTCCCTGGGGATAAAGTTGTGCGAAACGATCTTCCACGTCGGCTTCGCGCTGTCGAAGACCGTCATCGAGTTTGCTATTCTTGGCCGGGTGATGTGGTTCGTTTCCGTCCTGAGCACGGCTCGCTGCGAGCGCCCGCTCGACATCAAGTTCGCGCTGGCGGATTTCGGCCAGTTTGGAGTTGGCACGACCGACGCCGATCGGCATGCCGCTCTTACTCGGGCTCGCGACCCGAGTGCCGTGGGTCTCCACAAACGCAGTACTGTTGGCCAGTCCCCGGCCGGCGTGACCTTCCAGGGTAACCTGATCCATGTTCAGGCGGGGGCTGTCGGAGACTTGAAGGTCGTGAGTTGTAAAATCCTGGTCGACCTGCCAGGCATAGCTCTTGTTGGGGGAGGGGTTCTGTGGGTCGTCGGAGGTGGGCCGCACAGAAGGTGGTGTGGGATGATGGAGCAGGCTTCCCCCTTCGATGGAGGGACGGGGGACGTTGGCGGCGTGTTCCCCGACGGTCATGCCCGGCTTGGGGCTGATGGCCCCCTGCTCCTCCTTGGCTAATATACGAGAGACCCAACCCCTAGGCACGTGTCCCTTAGCGAATGCCTCTGGAGTGCGGCGGCTCCCCGGCAGGCTGCTGAAGCTATTCAGGCTGCTCATGCTTGCTCTCTTTTGCAGGGCAGGGTTCGTCGCGTCGTGCTGGTGGCGGTGCCTCGACCCGGGTCTCGGGATGCTCGATGGCGCTGTGATGCGACCGGGGGAGATGGACGAGCGGTTGGTGTCTCGGGCGAATTGTGTCAACCGCCTATCGAAGCTGGCAGAACTGGAGGCGCTGTGGATGGATGAATCGTCGGCAGCTTCTGGGTCGTCGTCTGTCGGTCTCGGATAATTCCTAACATGTCCAAGTTCGAGAGGTCCCGTGCTGACCATGCGGCGAATCTTGCGGTCGTCAGAGGCTCGTGACAAGGGTCGCGGGCGGGGAGCGGGGCTGGGTGAGCCGTCGATGAGCACCGGCGAAAGTCTGCGCATCCGTGCTGTGGTGTCGGCGTATCCTTCTTCTGCGGCGGCGAGGCGGTAGGCGTCGGCGAGGGACATGGGACGTTTTGATTTGGAAAAGGCACCACCGGCGGAGGAACTCGGTCGCGGGATGCGAGAAGCACCATCGGCACCATTGGCAGAGGTAATCGAGGGGGAGGGGGAGACAGAGCCGGGTCGAGGGATGGCGGAACCTGTCGATGCGGATAAAGAGGTGTTCGGCCTCGCGTCGAACGAAGTAGGGACGCGTGCCGACTTTTGTCCAGTGAGCTGCTTATTCTGTTTCTCTCCAAATAAAGGCTTTCGGTCTTCTCGATTGACGACAAGAGGAAGTGAGCTACGGCTGAATCGAGCGGCATCACCACCACCGCGACCGCGACCGCGACCACCAGGGCGATCGGCGCCACTGTCACTCCCTACATGGGAATTGGGATCCATTGTTTCTGCGAATAGATGGAAAATACAAGGATGGTCGACGACACGGGGATTAGAGAGCGATTGCGTGCATGGTATCGGACCAAAAGGAGGTCATGTCAACAGGGCGAGGGCACTGAATGAACGAAGAAAGGGAATTATAATAGAATAGAGAGAGATGGGAAAGACGACAGGAGACCGTGGCAAGGGGAATTTCATGCTGGCTAAGGGAAAAGAGGAAAGCAGAAGTGGTCGTGATAGAAAGTCGAAGCTCGCGAGGAAGGAGCCACAAAAAGAAGTCGAGGGTCGCGCAGGCGCGAGGGATGGACACGGGGTCTAGGCCCGATTAGGTTAGTGTCCATGGATGGAGAGTGGAGGAGAATTAACATTGTTGATTGGTCGGAAAATGTTAATGAAATTCTCATTCAATGATTTTCTATTGGTCAATACTTTTTACAACATGACCACTGAAAGCTCTCGTTTATTTCACTGGCCCGTGCACATTTCATGATTACTTAACGCCTTACTTAATCCATCCACTTGGACCAGGACTTTCGTGCCAACCTCGCGAAAACTCCCCCTGGTCAATCTTCAAAAGAACAAAGACAAAGGACAGAGCTCTACTCGAGAACAATATCAAGCCGGGATTCATGAACTTACATTCAACTCATCCATAACCGAATCGAATCATTTCAACTTAGTACTGTTACCAACGCCTCGACTGGTGTTGCGGCTAATCGTATTTAAGAACCGTTCTGTCCCCAGTGATGAACCGCAGCCATGATGCCCTCGAAGCCATCGCGTTACGGCAAAGTTCGTTGTGCTGCCAGTCTTGCGAAGACCTGCTTCAAGCTGTCTGTTTATACTCATATAGGGTTTCAAACTACCACGGACCCGTCATTTGATCCCGACTTGTCACAGACATTTCGTCCCTAATTGTCTTGATTCGTGCTTGATCTATATACAGAATATCCGTCCTGTCGACTCGCCATGGCTGACTACCAAGTAGTGAGACCTCTGGGAAAGATGTCCGCAACCCTTTTCTATTCTTTGCCTAGCCATACATACAGCACACAACCAAGCGACCTAGCAGCAGCTGGATCACTTCCTACCTTTGGGAGATGGCTAACCCACATGATGCAGGGAACAGTATTCAACCGCACGACATTCCCTCGGCCTCTATTTCGGTGTCTCCGTTGCCTGTCGCTATGCCGTCCCTCATAGCCTCTGCAAGATGGACGCCCTGCGTCCAGCCGTCGAACGTGCCGTTGCCCAGGTTGTCTTTGAGCAGCCATACATGCGCGTCGGCATCATAGATGAAGATACCAGCCACCCTGCCTACGTTCATGTTCCTTCCATCGACCTGTCTCGCCACATCCGCTGGTTGGACCCCCTCGACGCTCAGGACATCGATGGGGCCATGGAGTCTGAACTCACCGCACAGCTCAGCTCCCGCTGGGAGAATCTCGACCGCCAACCCCCCTGGAAAGTGACTGTCTTCACTATTCGTGAGTCCAACCAAGACGATGACGGCGACATCAATGGTCCCGATTCCACTGCCGCAGCCATCGAGATCTTGTACACATACCACCACGCTCTAGGCGACGGCACCAGCGGCACCATCTTCCACAAACAGCTCCTCCGAGCCCTCACCAGCCCGGTCTCTTCCCTCTCCTCCCCCTCTTGCAGCGGCGTCATCCTCACCCTGCCAGAGCCCGCCGACCTCCCTCCCACCCAGGAAGAGCTCGTCCCCTTCCGCCTAAGCTGGTCCTACTTCCTGAAAGCAGTCTGGCGAGGGTACGGCCCGTCCTGGCTCCAATCCCAACCCGATCCACCCCCTTGGACCGGCCTCACCCCCACCCAAGTCTCACGTCCCTACGCGATGAATCTCCGCCTCTTCAGCATCCCAGCCGATACAGCCGCGACGCTCGTACCTCTCGCCCGTGCCCACGATTCCACCATCACGGGCCTCTTCCACGCCCTTGTCGCCACCTCGCTGGTGCGCCGCTTGCCCGCCTCCGAAGCACGTTCTTTCCTCTTTGGATCCGCCGTCAGCCTACGCCGCTGCATCGACCGCCGGAAGTCGAAAGAAAGTTCCTTCCATCCGGAGACGCAGTTTGCCGTCCTGGTGTCGTCCATTGCGCATTCCCTGCCGCTGGAAATGATGGCCCAGCTCCGCAACGCCGTGGGGATGGGACCGGGGGCGGGAGGAGGAGATGCGAACGAGGCCATGTGGAACGTGGCCCGCGCCGTGACGGCGGGTCTCAGGGAACGTGTCGCCACACTGCCATGGGATGATCCAGCGGGGCTGCTCAAGTACATCGCCGATATGCGTGGTTTCATCCGCGAAGTTGACGGGAAGCCGCGCCCTTGGACGTGGCAGGTCAGTAACGTCGGTGCGATGCCGTCATGCCCTCCCATAACGGCGGGGGGGCAGCAGGATGGACCTCACGGCGATGGTGCCGAGGGTGATGAGGCCGAGGAAACGGTGGATCAATGGAGGATCACGAGGGCGGTGTTCTCACAGTCGGCTTTGAAATCATCCACCGCCTTGATGTTGAACCTGATCGGTCTCGTGGGAGGCGAATTAACCGGCACGCTGAGTTGGCAGGATGGGGTCGTGGACGACGAGGTCATGGAGGGGATGATGTCGGATTTGCAGGCGTTTTCCAGGAGTCTGGGGAACGATGAGACCTTGAAGCTTGTCGGGTAAGTTTATCGGCCACTAAGACACTGAAGTACTATGGTGGCTGCGGTGAGTGTAGACGCGGAGAGTATCTAGCGAGAGCTTTGGCTAGGAGAAACAAGAGATCTAGAAGGCTGTGCCACGAGCACATAATTGTCTGTAGCTGACGACAAACCGCTTTATTGATACATACCAAGATTATTAGATCAGTATTCAAGTCTGACCACTTGAGAGGTTGCTATAAAGTCTACCCGTCAGTGGAGGGCAGCGAGAATCAATGGCGAGGCCCTGGACCCTTGGATACATCGCGGAGAGCAAAAGCATGTGAATGTCGACAGGTCGGTCTTATACCAGTTTCACCGACCATTTCTGAGTTGGCAAAAGGCAGCATGCTATGCTGTCTCTGAAGTTCATTTCCAGGAAATTATTTCATTTTTTTTTTTTTCAATTCCATTTTCTTGTTTGGCGAGAGCAAGTCATTAGCAGGGACATGGTGTTGAGGTTTTGTTGTCAGGAATGCAAGTAAAGAGTTACTCGCCGCGTCAGAGACATATCCCGATAGAAGCTAACACGTGATTCAACAATGCATAATATGGATATATGGCGATACCTGTCCATCCCGCCATCCACCAGAAGTCACTCGGCGGCCTATCTGAACAAAGACCACAACCTTGACACCCGCTGAACACCCACGTCGAGGCTGGCACGATGAGCCAACAACAGGGAAAGGTGCCTCAAGGGCATACCAGAAACAAATCGGCGACAAAAGGTGGGGCTTGACATTAAAAGCCAGCGTGGCGTCGTAATGACGGGGCGTTCCATTCGCCTCACCTGTCAACTCCCACCAGGCACCTATTTCTGATGCTTGCATGCTGATGTCTGCCCGTGCAGCTTCGCGTCCGAGATCATCTACAAAGGGACCCCTCGACATGCCTGAGTGAGTCTATACCCCATGCCCCATTTAAATTCGTCTACCACACGGGGAACGGTCGACTGACGGTCCGACCACCCAGGTCACCGTTAAGCGATCCACTCTCGTCACCAAAGCCCGATTCGCCCCAGCATAGAGGACGGCCGGGCCAATCTTCCCTCCGAACACGATCGCCCGTCGGCTCTCCCACACCGACAGCCCATGTCCTCCAAGCGCCCATGCCGAAAGACTTTAGCTTCCTCCTACGTCCCGAAATCTACCACCCCCTCACACCGCTCAACGTGCCTGTCGCGTTCCGAAATTCGCCCAAGCAGCCCGGCCCCGACGCACCGCTCCACGAGCTCCTCGAAAAGGGCCACTTCCGCGCGGCCGCCATCGCCGCGGTCCAAGAACTCACATCCTCGTCACCATCGCCCGCCAAACCCCGCGTCGACCCGTCCGACCACCGCCGCATCTTCGACCTGCTGTACACGCGGCTCGCATGCCTGACGCTCATCGAAGCCACACCCATCGCGGCGCAGGAGGTGCGCGCGCTCGAAGACCTCAGCAACACGGCGCAATACGTCGACGAGGCGACGGGCGAGCACCTCGTCCCGTGGCACCTGCGCGTCCTCAACGTCCGGCTCCAGGCGATCGGGTTCGGGGATCCTAGGAGGTCCGTGATGAGCTACCACGACCTGGCGCGGGAGGCGCGCGAGCAGATTGGTCGCGCGGCGGCGCGGCACGACAACTCGGCGCGCGAGCTATGGAAGGCCCGCCTACACGACCTGGGCGTCAAAGTCGCCGGGGCGCTCGTCGAGATGGGTGACCTGTCCGGGGCGGCGTACCACCTGGGCACCCTGCGGGATGGCGGGGACGGGAAGATGGCGCTGGCCAAGGCGCTCCTGTGGCTCCACCTGGGAGACGTCGAGGCGGCGAGACGGTGCGCGAGCGGAGTGGGGGAGCATGGGAGGCACGTGGAGCAAGTGGTGGCAGCGCTATGCGAGATGGCGGACGGGAGGTACGACGCGGCGCAAGGGGTGTGGGAGTCGTTGAGGGAGGAAGTGGACGACGAGATGGTCGGGGTTAATATTGCTGTGTGTCAGCTGTACACGGGAAACATGAACGAGGTCAGTGTTGTCTTTGGCTCTACTCTTTCGTCGTCTATGGCTAACAGTCGACTGCAGGGACGCGATGTTCTGGAAAAGCTGGTGGATGCAGGCTATTCGTCTCACACGCTTCTCTTCAACCTGGCCACCATATACGAATTATGCACAGAGCGACAACGGGCTCTCAAGATGCGACTAACGGAGAAGGTGGCCGGATTCGAGGAGACGCCCAAGGGGTGGGAGAAGTACAATGCCGACTTTAAGCTATAGATGGGAATGAAACAAGTCCTACTTGGCTTCAACAGGAACTCGAAGACTCAGCCATCAACAGTACCGAAAGTGTCGTGTCAGTCTGTTCGAAATGGAATCTTTGGCGGCTTCCATGAGCTGCACCCTGCACGTCAATCGACATGTGCGGGTGTATGGTCACCTATACCCCGCATGCAGAACCGACACGTGATTGGTTGAACGAGGTAGCGTCTCCAGTGCGCCCCGCAAAAGTGGTTGTGCCGCGTCGGTCCCTGCTGCTATGTACTCCAAAGCTTCTTCACACTGTCCTCGATGCCCTCCAAGTCGGCCAAAATCCAATGTCACACTGTTAGTGCACATTATGGATACTGTGTTGCTAAGAGCTATTGCCGGGGTCGAAGCTCAGCTCCCCTTGAACCCCAAAGTCATCACGTCACCGGACCCACTGGCATTGAGAGACACGACGACACAACACCAAAAAGTCACTCGCCCACCAATTTTCGCTGGGAGAGGACTTGGATGGAGGTCAATACGCTACCTAGGTAGGGAAATGGAACACCGAAGCTTCTCGACTCCCCTTCCTTTTCCGTACGTGTACTGTGGTAAGAAAACCCCCATCCTGTGGAACTCGCTCGCTCCCTGGTCCAGCCCGTCGGCAAGAACCATTGCGTAAATTTGATCCCATCCCATCTTATCCCATGCATCTCTGTCCGTCCACCTCGTTTTCCTTTTACCTCAGCCCATTTTTCGACGTCTCCCACTTGCTTTCTCGTTTTCCCCTTTCCGCCTTTTCGAGACTCACACACGCACGAAACACGCACCAGCACCTTCATATTCCACGGGAAAATCCACAGCTTAACGCCAAACTACTGCCACTGTTATCGTGCCATCAACTTCCGAGCGTTCCGTCTACCTACCGTTGTAGTAGCCACGTCGCCTCCCGTTGTCTAGTTTCGGCGCTTCCTTACTCGGCGACTCTGTGTACGCTTCTACGTATCTTGTCATTATAATGGACTCCAACGCTGTTCCTGGAGCTGTCCCAGCTGTCCCAGCTGTCTCAGATGTCGGCAAAGGTGAGAAATCCATCATCGATGCAACGTACTTTCCGTGGTGAAGGTGCGCCTGGATTGGGAGGGTGATTGGGACGGAGGGAGAGCGCTCCGGTACATTCGCACTCTCATCGATTCCCAGTGGCGCGAGTTGATGGACAGCCCAGTCTCCTGCATCACCCGACATTAATGCCGCACTACGTCCACTATGTCCTGCTTCTCCATCAAGACCTCATGGCGCTGACAAACCTCTCGTTTTTACAGCATCTACATCAGACGTCCCGGAAAATGCCGCCACCATCCCCCAAGCCGCTGAAACTGATGCCACGAAGCCGGCTGAACCTGTGACCGCGGCGCCAGTAACGGCATCTACCCTGGAGGCCGGCCAATCTGAAGATCCCGCCGCCGATCCCCCTAAACCCGTCACCGTAGAGGACGTCAAAGACGACGAGGCTCCTGCTATAGGCACCAGTGCCACTGCTCCCACAGAGCCTCCTGCTGCGGTTCCTGAGCCATCGGCTTCGGAAGCCTCCGCCACCGCTGCCGCAGAAGCCGTGAAAGAAACCGCGGAGGAATCCACCGAACCACCCGCTGCTACGGGCCAGCCCGAAGCAGAAGTCGGAAAGCCCATTGCGGAGACAGCAGATCCTACCAAGGCAGAGAAGCCGGGCGTCGACGACGCAGTCGACGAGCTCGTCGTCGACAAGCCCTCAGCCGCCAACGGCGATGCGGCGCCGACCGAGCCGTCCAAGGACGTCAAGATGACGGGCGCCCTCTTGGACACGGACATTGCGCAACCCACGGCAGCTCCCGCCACCGAGGCCAAGCCCAGCGACGAGAATGGCGAGGCCGAGACACAACCGTCGCAGGCGGGAGAAGAGAAGCGCAAGGCGGATGAGCTCGAGGAGTCGGCCAACGGCGATGATGAGGCTTCGGCTAAAAAGAGACGCAAGGCCGGCCGGCCGGCCAAGACGAATGGCGCGACGAACGGCGGGGAAAAGGAGTCGGTGGGCCACAAGGTGGCCAAGAAGGTCCAGAAGGTGCTTCCGCCGGTGGGGAAGACGGAGCGCAAGACGAGGAGCCAGGGGCCGGTTTGATTTAGGGGTCTTGTCTTGGTACGTTGACGTTTTTTGACTTTACAAAGGGACACAATTCTGCCTGTTTGTTTTCGAGACCCGGTGATGGATGTACGGCCAGGATGGAAACGGGACATACTAAGTATGGGTGAAAGGATACATGGGGCGCATTAAGGGGCCAATGTATATGTGCACCTATATCTGATTTCTGATTTGCGTTTTGTTTTACATCAGAGTATGTGCATTGTGTACTAGCCATGTCAAGTCGAGCTGGGTCAGATGGCTCTTTGATTCTAGTTTTCGAAGTCTACTATTCTGCCCCTCTGGAAAACTCGCTTGCGACGAGGAGGCAGGCCACGCGGTAGGTGAGATGCTTCAATGTCTGGCGACAATCCGAGACTTTAAGATTCAGGCCATTGGCTTAAATGAAGCAGCCTAGATGGTGGGAGTGCCATTAGAATGCGTGGAGTCGGGACGTCAAGTGTTCTTGAGGGACAAACGGAAAGTCATGAAAATGAAAATGCAGAACAAAAAAAAATCGTTCTTGATATTCAGACTTGACGCGCCAAACAAGACACGATTCATCACCATCTCGTATACAAAGCTTCATTCGCCGTGTTGTATAATTGGACAATACGTCTGTCATGTCTGAAGCCGAGGGAGATCAAGCGCTGAAGTGTTGCGGCTAGCATTTGCAGAACCACGACTTGACAATGGCTGAATGCGCTACGCGCCCGAGTAACCAAGGCCAATCACCTAGCCCCTTCTCCTGCGAATAGCTTCTGCCGAGGTTTGAGATGCTGTCTTGCATATTCATAGCATTGGTCAGGATTGTCTTTCTGACGTCAGGTCCTGCTCGGCGCAGAGTCGCAAGGAATTTGTTGGTCGCTGTCCCTGAACTGGGCTTCCTGGCCTGCATGAATGTATATAGTGTACTTCAAACAAGGAGCTTATAGGGAATGATAGACACGTTGGTAACCTCTTTCCCGCTGAGAACATGAATGATTCTCTCTTGGGGCGTTTTGGCTATTCTCGCCCCTTTTCCCGAAATGAACAGCATCCTACCGGCATAATCAGGGCAGCATGGCGTCTCATTCTCGTATTTCAGGGTAGTGGAGGACGGGAGAATCAAAGATAGCATCGTCCCATACGATCCAATGCACGACAGTTGGTCTAGGACGAAGAAAAGCGAGAAAAGCGCCTGCCAGTGCCAGGGTCCAAGATTCTAGCCGACTACGACAGCTCCTTACTAAGTAATTAGTGGACGGTCCTCATAAGCATATGGAGCAGTGGGGAGAGAGATGTTCCAATGAGAAGATCAGACCCGGCGGACGTTGGACCCAGGTGGGAAACGCTCGTCCACTTTCTGAGAACTCGGAGAGACGAGTGACAGATATACCACGGATAAGTATAAGTACAATGTAGGTACGTGTATTTGTGAATCATAACATGTACGGATACATAGGTCACGGTACCTGCGCCAATACTCACTCTACCTGAGTATACAACGTATATGTGTACAGCATATACAGTACGTAAAGTTCTATCCATACACTGTATTTCGCTGTAATTCTCCTTTGGGCCCCTTTCCTTTCCTGTCCTTGCTCCGTGCGAAGTAACTTGGCCCGAATCCCGTGATCTTCAAACTCGCGACCTCGTCTCGTTCCCCGTTCCTTCCCCTCAACATCTTTTCTCTTCTCTCCAACGTCCTCGACTCTCCGCCTTTTCGTCTTTCCGTCTCTTCCTCGCTTCATCATCAGTGCCCGATTCTCAGAGCCGTCACGCGGTTCATTTCGCTCGTTCGATCCTCCTCACGAGTCTGGGCCAGACAGTCATTCGTTTTCTCGTCTTTTCCTCTGGGATCCCTCCTCGGCCGAATAGCCGCACTGCTTTGTCTTGACGACTACCCTGTGCTTTGTACATAACGACACGGCACACGGCAACATCAACGGATTCACCACGGTCGAGTCGGACGAACACTTGGCACGCCTTCCTTGGGTATTCCTGTTGACCCGTTCGATTTTGTCCCAAAGTCACGATACGTTCCTTGCTTTTGTGGACCGATAACTTTCTCTCGAACCTTACACTCGCTCAAATACACCTTATACCTTCACTTCGACTGAGAATAACGTCTGCTGGTTACCCGCCCTCGCGGGTCACCACAAACACCATGGACGGCCGTCTGGGTGCGATGCTTGGCAGACGGCAACAACACGATGCTGGACAAGTTCTGCTGGAGCTTCTTGAAGACCCCTTTTCCAGCCAGGTAAATCCACTGCCCTCCTCCTTTCCCTTCTCTTCCCCCTCCCTACCCACTTCCATTCGCTCTGTTATCCTGGAAGCACCATCGTCTGACGCCAAACTTGTCGACCCATAGATTGTAGCCACTTCCTTCTGGGCTGCCCTGGGAACATCGCTGTGCTTCACTGCCGCTATTGCCCTCGCCTTCTCCTTCCTCCGACCCTACAACCAAGCCGTGTATGCGCCCAAGCTCAAGCATGCCAACGAAAAGAACGCCCCTCCCCCCTTGGGCCGACGACCCTGGTCGTGGATTCCGCCCCTCTGGACCACCTCCGAGTCCGACTTTGTCCAAAACGCCGGCATGGACGCCGCCATCTTCATGCGCTTCATCCGCATGCTCCGCAACATGTTCCTCGTCCTCTCCTTCTTCGTCCTCGTCATCCTGATCCCCGTCAACCTCACCCAGGCCGACGAGATTGGTAGCGGCCGGAACTGGATCGCCCGCCTGACGCCGGCCCTCGTCTGGGGTGAAGGTCAGTGGAGCCAGGTCGCCATCGCCTACATCATGAATGCGACCATTATGTTTTTCCTGTGGTGGAACTACAGAAAGGTCCTCCACCTGCGCCGCCGCTACTTCGAGAGCGAGGAGTACCAGAACAGCCTGCACTCCCGGACGCTGATGATGTACGATATCCCCAAGGAGAGGTGTTCCGACGAGGGGATCGCCCGGACCATCGACGAGATCGTCCCCAGCTCCTCCTTCTCCCGCACCGCCATCGCCCGCAACGTGAAGGACCTGCCCAAGCTCATCGCCGAGCACAATCGCACCGTCCGCAAGCTCGAGTCTGTCCTCGCCAAATATATGAAGAACCCCGATCAGCTGCCGCCCGACCGGCCCACCTGCCGGCCGTCCAAGAAGGATCCGGCCTACGACACCTACCCCAAGGACCAGAAGCTGGACGCCATCGAGTACCTGACCAACCGCATCAAGCAGCTCGAGGTTGAGATCAAGGAGGTGCGCAAGACCGTCGACAAGCGCAGTACCATGCCGTACGGTTTCGCCAGCTACGACGACATCACCGAGGCCCACAACATCGCCTACGCCTGCCGAAAGAAGCACCCGCTGGGCGCGACCATCCGCCTGGCGCCCCGCCCCGACGACATCATCTGGAACAACCTGCCCCTGAGCGCCAGCACCCGCAGCCGCAGGCGCGTCGTCAACAACCTGTGGATCGCGCTGCTGACCGTCGTGTGGATCGTGCCCAACGCCATGATCGCCATCTTCCTCATCAACCTGAGCAACCTCGGCCGCGTGTTCCCCGACTTCCAGCCGGTCCTGGAAGGGAACCCCACGCTCTGGGGTTTCGTGCAGGGTATCCTGTCGCCGGCCATCACCTCCCTCGTCTTCCTGGTGCTCCCCATCATCTTCCGCCGCCTGTCGATGAAGGCCGGCGACCAGACCAAGACGGGCCGGGAGCGACACGTGCTGGGCAAGCTCTACGCCTTCTTCGTCTTCAACAACCTGGTCGTCTTCTCCCTCTTCGGCTCGGCGTGGAAATTTGTGGCCGGCGTCATCAACCGGACCAACAAGGGCGAGGACGCGTGGAGGGCCATCCAGGAGGAGGACATTGGGTCGACGCTCTTCATCGCGCTGTGCGACATTAGCCCCTTCTTCGTCTCGTGGCTGCTGCAGAGGCAGCTGGGCGCCGCCATCGACCTGGCCCAGCTGTGGACCCTCATCTACAGCTTCTTCGTCCGCAAGTTCTCCAGCCCGACGCCCCGCGAGCTGATCGAACTCACGGCCCCGCCCTCCTTCGACTACGCCTCCTACTACAACTACTTTTTGTACTACACCACCATCGCGCTGTGCTTCGCCGGCATCCAGCCGCTCGCCATGCCGGCCGTGGCCCTGTACTTTGGCATCGACGTGTGGCTGAAGAAGTATCTGCTGATGTACGTGTTTATCACCAAGACGGAATCGGGCGGCCTGTTCTGGCGCGTGCTGTTCAACCGGATGGTATTCGCCACCATCCTCGGCGACCTCGTCTTCTTCCTGACCACCTGGGTGCGCGGCGAGGGCGTGATCCGAACCCACGCTCTGGCGGTGGCGCCGCTGCCGTTTATCATGCTGCTGTTCAAGTGGTTTTGCGCGCGGCAGTTTGACGACAAGGCGAGGTACTACTCGACGCGCAACGTGGCGAAGCACCCGGAGGCGGGCACCAAGGACCACCGGCTGCGCAGCGAGCGGCTGGCGTCGCGGTTCGGCCACCCGGCGCTGTACAAGCCGCTCATCACGCCCATGGTGCACCAGAAGGCCCAGGCGACGCTGCACATCGTGTACAAGGGCAGGTTGTCGGGCGGCCGCGATGCCGGCGCCGACGACGACATGATGAGCGTGTCGGGCTACTCGGACATGTACGCGCTGGACGCCATGGCCGCGGGTAAGCCGGGCAAACAGGCACAGGCCGGCGTGCCCGGGTTCGAATTCGTATCGGAGGGGCGTCTGGACTTTGAGTACTATAAGAACCGACCCGAGTTTGCGGACGAGTTTGGGGGAGGTCACAGCGACCTCACGCGACCCGGCACGCCTGGTTCTACGGTAGGGGCTGACTCGGACTACTCGCGACCTGGGACGCCGACGACGGTGGCGGGCGGCATGACGGGACGGCGGTTGGCGCAGCAGGCGAGCACGGACAACTTTACTGCCTATCGTCCTCCGCACGCGGCATCGGGGTACAATTCGGGCCGGTCGTCCCCCCGAACTGTCTCGCCGGTGCCGTTCGCGCCGCAAGCTGGGATGACGGGGTCGGAGCGGACGCGCAGCCCGCTCTACGGACTGAACAACAGCAGCGAGACGGCGCTGGTGCATGATGCCGCGGGGATGGGGATGGGGTTGGGACCGACAACGTCGGCGTACAGTGTGGCGGCGACTGGTCGTCGGCAGCCCAGCGTGGACAGCTACCGGCGGGAGAGCACGAACACGCCTGGACCGAGCATGGGGGCGCTGGGGGGCGGACCCCAGGGATATAGCGGGCTTCCACAGGTGGACACGCCGCCCGAGGTGCAGGATCCCACCCAGGTCGACTATTTCCGCCACGGACGGTCCCGACGGCCGGGGGCGGGGTGGTAGCTATGTTGTACGTGTCGGGTATTTGTCTCTTTTCCTTCTCTGTTCTCTTTTCGCTGCACGGCGTTTATGGAGTTTCGAGTCTGGGGGTGGGACACGTGCTCCCCCTGGCGGCTTACCTCGCCGTATGTATGGACTACCTTGGATCCACAGCCAGATCTATCTTCATTTGGTTTGTTTACGACATTTGAGAACGACAAAAGCGACTATAGACTGTATTTGGTTCGACTTGAAGCACGACACGGGAGGCAAGGCCTGTCTGGGTGTATGTGATGAGGAGTTTAAAGAAGTGATATAGACCTTTAATAGTGAACAACATATTTTCGAGACGCTACCTGGTGTCCCTACTTTGGAATACTTCAAGATCATACTACAAGTAAGGAGAGTGGTGGGATGGATCTGAGTCTGGGTCTGGATCTTCGTGCATCAGGGGGAGCATCTCGGATCGTTCTCTTCCCAGTACGTACGGTGGAACCAGTAGCTATTTTTGTAGATGGTCACGTGATGTACAGTCAACTACCCCTGTTTCTAAGCTTAGGTAATCCAAAAGTGGGACTGATGGGTCCATCCCGCCGCCTTGGCGCGGGCAATCCCCGAGACCCAACGTCCACGCTTCCGTCTCTCCGTCTTTGCGCGTCTTCGCCTCTTCGGGTTTCTCATAACTCTGCGCGAGCAAAAAGCATGGGCAGCAGCTCCTTGGCCCACAAGCCACGAGTTTCTTGAATTAGACAATTAGCATGAGTGTCCCCTGCTTCCGATTCGTCCTGCTCCCCTTGGGGGAAAACGCGATGATATAGCCCTAGCCCCTGGCCTCGTCTGCCTGGGTGTGCGCGGCGGCTCGGCGAGGGCGAGGATCTCCGTCGCCATCGGAGTCTCCGCCCGCCTGCCCATAGGGCGAGGCGCGTTTCCAAGTAGACATGGGAGGTTCGAGTTTGTATAAGAGAGGACGGGCTGACCTTTCCCTCTGCTTGTCTTCTGCCTCTCATCCATCCAATCCAATCAAGCAGACAAACCAAAAGACCACGACTTCCCAACTCGTCTCAACAACCGCACTCTCTCCCACTTGAACTCATCTCACCACACACCGCATCTCACACACCCACCGCAAAAATGCAGATCGGAAGCACCCTCGTCGCCGCCCTCGTCGTCCTCCCCTCGCTGGTCGTCGCCGTCCCCCCCAGCCTGAACGCGCTCTCCGCCCTGCGCCGCCGCAAGGACGGCCCTCCTTCTCCCCTTCGCCTCGTGCGTCGCGACGAGGAGACCCCGCGCGAGCGCCGTAAGCGCGAGATGGCCATCTTCATTGCCGAGACCGAGCCCGCTTTCCGCAAGTGAACGGGCCCGGGGTTGTTTTCTGCTTTAGTCGTCTTGTCTTGAATTGTCTCTGCGGTATGTTCTGATTCTCCAGACATGGAGTTCCATTTATGAAATGCCGTGGCTGATGGGTCTCTGTAGGTGTCTGCTGCACATCGACTTGAGGGACGGAAATACACAACATGTTTTGTATACAACGGATACGGATACACTTGCACGCGTATCATCATCTTGGGAGTGGATTTCATGGCTAGAACGGCAATGGTGCGAGGTTCTGAGAGCGGCATATTAGATTAGCGTTTGTTTCTGTCGTCCATCGTCCCCCTACCTAGCGTTTCTCACTGCTGCGCCCTGGGAGGAATGTATTGAATTACCTCTGGTTGGATAGATAATGTGTTTCGTGGTGCTGCTTTGAGCGCGTCTGGAATAAACATTCGGTCCAATCTGGAAGACGGATCTCCTGATTACGTCCTCTCGTTGTGCTACTGGGTCTTCTTCACTCTACTTCTCGCGTAACGGGATGGAATCTAAATCAAGTAGTGAGGTCGAAGATGTAGAGATATCCTCATCGGCTCATCCTCCCGAGCAAGAAGAACAGTTTCCCTCATACAAGCCATATTATTATCTTAGGAGCAACAACAGCACAAGAACAGCAACAGCAGGTTAACCGTTAACCCTTCACTAACAAAAGTCACTATTCCTCTATGGTCACCCCTCCCTAGAGAATGTATGTGTTTCATAGTGGGATATGCGAGCAGAGGTGTGTGGTGGGTTATAGCCTACATGTAGTCTTTCGGGTATTGAATATCTAAACTTAGGTGCAGCTAAACCTTTCCCTTGCTTTATACACGACCGCTCCAAATACGCCGCTGATTGCGCTCCAAGTCCTAGTGTAGTCCTCATCTCTTCGCCGGCACTGCATTGACCGCCACCTGTCTCGCCACAACAGGGTCCTGGTCGAAGAGCATTTCCAGAGCACTTCTACAAATATGCTTACCACATCCTTCGACCAGTTCTTTCCGAAGGGTCGAGAACTCATTGATGTCGGGGGTAAGCTGCTTGTAAAGGTTGCAGACTAGCATTATTCTTGTGTCCTTGTCGGATTTTTTGGCCAAAGTCCAAGCTGCACCCGTAAAACAGAGGGTCCATGTCTGTATTCGCGACTTCAGGCATGTAATGCTCTCCGCCTTCACGGCGGAATCCTCAAAGTAGTTGGCCATGTGCCAGGTGCGAACGATTTCCACAGCCTTGTATGTGTTGAGTAGTTCCGGCACAGCAGTGGGCTTTAGCGAATTCTGGTATAGGAGGGAGACGAAGCGGCCCATTTCGGCAGCGGTCAAGTCGTTAAAGGTGAAGCTAAAGACACGCTCTTGGCCTTCTAGCCAGGGTCCTTTAAGGGCCTTCTTGAAGTATCTCGAGCCCTTGGCCAGGATGTTCTCATGCACTGCCAATTCGCCGTCCTTGACCTTCAGGGTGATGATCTGCGGGTCCCTGTGACCTGTAAGCCCATTGTCTGGCGAGACCAGCAAAGACGACGGCCATGGGGATGGGAAGAAGGCAGTTTAGCATACCATATATTTTCCTGGGGTTTGAGGATTTGGGGTTTGGTATCCTCGGAAGTGGGAACGGCGACGGGCGTCATTGAGGTGGTCACGGTCATGTTCAGGCAGAAATGAAGGGACACTTCTCTGCCTTTTAGTCGTTGGCAGCTAACAATGGTAATAACCCGATATATACAGGCCACGAGCTCTGTAAGTGGGACTATGAAAGAAAAAAAATAAGAAAGAAGAAGAAAAGGGAGGAAAGGAAGGAAAGAAAGGAAGAAAATCTGTGGCGTTACGGCAGTCGCGCCTCTTCAGGAGAGTGGCAGACAAGCGCATGTATTTTCCGCTCATACTTAGTAAGAGAACGACAGGCACTCAATCTTCGTGTAGTAAAGACCAAGCTATTTTGGTCCGTTGGGGTTATGTAGCGCTCCCCATTCTTGGTGTATCTGCCGAGATCGACATGGCCAACGACGCCATCGTTCATAACTGTCAGACTGCTATCGCCACGCCTAGCTATGATCAAATAGGAGTATTATCGCCGCCTCGCTCCCTACTCCTCTCCTTCTTCTTCCTCCTCGTCCCTTTCCTCTTCTGCCCAGTCCCCTCGGCTGTCTCAGTACCTGACCCAACCCGGCCCTCGTCCACGGGTGGGGGTTGTTGCACCTCGTCACTGACCGCCGGCCTCTTCTCCTTCTTCCTCCAACTTTCCGTCCTCTCCGCGTCCTTTTCGAGCAGACATCTGACCCTCCTGATTGCCATGGCGACGCGCCGATCGGTCGCAGCCTGGCGTGCTGCTTCTTGGACAGTACTGAGCTCGACGTCCGGGTTGCCAAAGACGCGCAGGGAGCGCTTGTGGAGGGCATCGGTGATATCCTTGATGGTGTTGTGCTCGTCCGAGAGGAAGTAGGCCAGGGTGCCGCCCAAGACCGTGTTGGCGGCAAGTCTCGGCTCGAAATTGGACCACTCGGCGAGGAATTCCTTGTCCTCCTGGATAATGGGCATCAGGGACCGCCGCATCTCCTCGTTGTGGCATACCAGGTAGAAGAAGGACTCAGTGAGGGCTTCGCGGATCATGGACGCGCACTCCCAGGCGGGCCGCAGCAGGGCATCCGTCTTGAGAAAGTCGCGCATGAAATATTCGTGAATAGGGTGGGAGAAACTGGGCAAGTCCTTCTTCGTGTTCCACCAGCGATGACGCGTGGAGAGCATGTTCATGAGGACGAGCCGGCGGCAGACGGGCAGCAAGGGGCCGTGGAGAAATCGGTCCACGATGCGCAAGGTCGCCACCGTACTGGCCATCGTTTGGGAGGGGACCTCGATGCCGTATCTCCTGACTGTCCCGTTGATCAGGACCCGGCATTGTTGGAAGCTGGGGGGGTTTCCGTAGAGGAGGTTGGTAAAGTAGTACTCGTGGGCGAGCCAGAGGTAGCTGAGGAGATCCTCGGTCGACACGTCGTCGGGGGATCCGCAGTTGAAGTAGACCTTGCCGGAGCGACTCTCGACGAAGGCCCCGCGGAAGCAGGCATCGAAGTAGAGCGAGCCGGCAACGATGATATCCCTTTGGACGACGAATCGAGCGTCGGCAGTGTACAGGGTGACGCGGTCCTTGAAGTTGCTGAGGGAGCGCTCTGGTTAGCAAAGTTTGGCGGGATTCTGGTTTCCTTGAACGTACAAGTTGACACGGGCAATGGCGGCGTGGATAGCCTCATGTCGTCCATACTTTCGGTTGATGAGGTTGTAAACGAGGTTGGCGAAGTTGTACAGCTGAAACCCATCTTCATGAGGCGGCACAACACCATAGGTCTGAGATAGAAGGCGAGAAGCTCCGGGTAGATCCATCAGGAGGAGATGGTCGGAAGGAAGACTGTCACTCGGCATGATGGTCGTGGTTGGTTGGTAAAGAGCGTATGGAAATTGGCTGGGATATCAAAGCGGCAGACAGTTGCCGAGCTGATGAGTCGAGTGATTTAAGTGTCCCTGGGTATTAGAGTTGACAATGGAAAGTTTCCTTTCCCATACCTATTCAGTTACCGTTCCTTCTCGGTTCTCCAACTTCTCTTCGATGCTGACGTGGTAGATATGCCTATTTTTGTGAATAGATCGATCCCAGGAACAAGTGAATAGATATCGGTCGAGGTAGTTTGGTGAAAAGCCGAAGGAAGGGTTGATCCAGAGCTAAGAGAGCCGAGTGTTGGAAGGCAGACAATGAAGTCGCCGCCCTTCCTTATGTTCAGGATTGGCCCTGCTCTCGTCCCCTTCTTTCCCTGTTGTGGCCCCTATACGATAGCTTGAGGAAAACATGGCGGGGAAAGAGTCGTCAAAAGGAGTTTCCTTTGCCATCCCAAACTCCATCTCTCTCTCGAAATCAAATAAACTTCAATAAATTCGGTAGAGAATGATTCTCAGTCATCGGGAATCCCAGTTCATACTGAAAACAAAGTGTAAAAGCGCCAATTCTGCCACGACAAGTTCTCATCTGTCAGTACAGGCCTTGGGTCATGGAACGGATCAGAATCGGGAACTTCCCCGTGCGGCAACCTCATCTTGTCGCCGTCTTCCAGTTATGTTTGGAGGCCTAGCACAAGAAACGTGAAGTATGTCGTATGTCTCGAGGGGTCTTGAGGAAAAGGAGGCTTTCTTGTTGGGTGATGACGCAGCAGAAGGATCGAACCTTCCAAGTTGAAAGTATACAGTACATTCACAGTATTCTCACTTCTCACGGGCTTGAGCCACAAGCCACCCGCCTGAGCCACGCCGTCCAATATCGTGATGGGCCCAGTACGTACCATTTTCACCGTAGATTTTCCAATATATTCGTTAAATAACATGATTCAACCGCAGCACACCGTCGGGTTCTCTGTCGCCGACGTCTGACCGGTGCTCCCGCCCATTACTTCCCAGTGGAAGACAAAGGACCCTAGGTAGGCGCCGATGAAAATGCAGATGATGAAGTAGCCGTTGTAGTACATGGCGAGTCTAGAGGGGTATTGTCAGCCAAGTGTCTGATGCCAGGCAGGCAGTGCATGATATAGGGCAACCGGGCCATAAGTCCGGTCGGGAACACTCACAGCATGACAAAGTAAGCAACCGCAAACTGCAGCATGTGCAGCAATGCCCGAATCGCCTGCTGAAGCACACTGGGTCGGAACCCTGGAACGGCCCCCACGCCGCCCGAGACGGCGCCCAGATCACCAGAAACAGCCACTGATGCTCCCTTGCCGTCGGGCGCATATCCGCTCGTGCTGGTGTCGGCGGAGTTTCTGGGTCGTGCCGCCGCAGCGTACTTTGCAGCGTGGGACCGGATGAGGTAGCGGTCATACTCCTTGACGGAGCGACGGAGAAGCTCGAGACTCATGACGAGAAGGATGACGCCGATGCAGGAGCCGGCAAACATGCCGGCCGAGGTGATGCGCCAGGACTGCGCGATGAAGCAGGAGTCGATGGTGTTCCAGTTCCACAGCATCTAAGGGCGAAGGGAATAAAGATTAGTTGAGAGGAAACGAATGAAGATCTGAGACGTCAATTCGAAAGGAATGCATGGGGAGGGGAGAGAAAGGTGTACATACCGAGATCTTGCATCCTCCCATCCCGCCGTGATCATGGTCATGGTGACCGCCTCCAGACATATCGTGAGCCGCCGTCGTGGCCGCGCCCTCGGAGGCCATGGTTGCTGTCATGACCATGTAGTCGTGATCATGATTATGGTGGTCCATCTTGATGCGATACCCGTGACGTTCCTTATCAGTCAAGTTTGACGGGCCTGTCGTATATGTTGGAATGTTCGGTGAGCTTCCTTCACGAAAGGAGGATAAGAGTGGTTGGACCCGTTCTTATACAAGAATGAATCAACCTTAAAACGCCGCAAAGCCATCCTCTCTCCATACTTTACACGAGAAAGATTCGAGAGGTGGATGAATCAGCTACGTAAGAGGGTCTCGCCACATGGGCGGACTTTGCGTGTGTTTGAGCAGGTTTCTCCACTACGGCGTCCGTTCATCTTCGCCCACAAGATGAACGAAACGAACCGGTTGGTTCGTTTTGTTTCATGAACGGGTGATTTTGGCGGTAACGAGAGGAACGAGGTCAATGCCTGGTGACCTGGCAGGGACAAGAGTTCGGCGATTGAACATCCATCGTACGAGAACGACCGGGCCGGGACGACAGATGGATGCCGGCCGAAGCCGTGTCGAGGATTCCGTGGGACTTATGTCGTGCTAATCCCTGGATTGATCTCTCTCGGTATCGCTTTTCTGCTCCCATAAAGTCGAGTTAAGGATCGCGTTCTCGTCGTTGTTCGAGGTGTAGTGTAGATGTTCGACGACGCCAACGAGTCATGGGCTGCGGGCGGATTGTACGACATTCGATGGTGGTCACGCTGCTGCTAGAGGACGTCGACGTCAATTTCTGTACAGTGCAATACAAAACTACACTGTTTTACCTGACGTGACATGCACGTGACGATGATTGATTAGTCAGCGACGTCAGCACCTCAGCACGCACTGGAATCCCTTCTTTCTGCTGTCTACCCAGACAGCCTTTCACATTTACAGCTGTGACTCTTATCCAGTACAATGAGCGGGATACGATGCCCTGATGTCAAAGAAATGAAAGGGGTCACCTGCTGTCGTTCTTTCCATGGCCATGCTTGGCCGATTGGGTGGGTTGAACTGGAAAGCTGAGTCTTAAGGCCTCGTCCCTTTGCCTCTTGCCTCTTACTTCCAACTTCTTGACATCATCTCTCTTCGTGCTCCGTTTCTTGCATTCCACCATCTAGAGGATTGGAAATCCTTCCACAAAAAAACTGCCCCTTCATCCCAATCATGGGAGGGCTTGCGTTCACTTCGGGAGACTCTCCGCTTCACACCCCCCGGATGCCTCCCCACGTCTATCAAGCTGTCAAGGAACAATGCCAGAAATCCCTCCTGGGACTATACGAAAACGTGGCAAGCCCCATAGAAGGCCCGGGCAAGTCGGATTATGGAGACGTCGATATCTTCGTTTGGCAGGACAAGGCTTCAGTTAAGAGCAAGGGCCAAGATGACGAAACGACCAGACGCGAAACCACTTTGCCATCTCCCGCGAACCAAGTTCCTGAAATCGCCATTCAGGCCGCCTTGGGAGCCGAATTTGTCATTATAGAGACGGGAGGCTCGCATTTTGCCGTTCCCTGGCCAGCCGACCTGGACCACGTTCCTCCCACCGCGACGGACCAGCCCAAGCGCTACATCCAGGTTGACGTGACCATCCTCCACTCCGACGAGCAGTTTCGGTGGTCCCTCTTCAGGCACGCCCACGGCGACCTCTGGAGCATCCTCGGTTCCGTCATCCGACCCTTTGGCCTGACCGTGGACGAGCATGCCCTGCATCTCCGTATCTCCGAGATTGAAAAGTTGAATCGCAATAAGGCCAAAGTGCTGTTGACTCGAGACCCCTCCGAGGTACTGGACTTTCTCGGCCTTCCCACCGATGAGTACTGGGCCGGGCCGTTTGCGTCTCTCGATGTCATGTACGAATACGCGGCTAGGTGTCGCATGTTCTGGGTGGCCCCTGCGACCCAGGAGCAGCCGGACGAGGATGGACGAGGAACGAGCGGGATGGAGGGGGACAAGACGAAGCTCAAATCGAATGACCGACGACGCATGAACTATCGCCCCGCCTTTCGCCTCTGGGTGGAAGATTTCCTACCGCGGTGTCGACTCCAAGGCAGGTTCTCGGAGGAGCCTACCTCTAGGGACCAAGTCCTACGGGAGGCTCTCGATCGTTTCCAGGTGGGCGTCGAGTATCAGCAGCGCCTCGACGAACACAGGAGAGAAACGCAGGCTACTCACATCTGGAACCATCTCATCAAGGCTGCCTTCCCTGCCTCGGCCGTCTATTCACCCAACGTGCCGGAATACCGTGGATGTCTCATCAAGGCGCTCAAGAAGATTGTCCTAGAGGGCGACGAGAGTTATGGCGTTATGCCCGACCCGGAATTACCCCTGAAAGACGATGGCGGTTTCTATATACTTGAGAATGTGCACGAGTTCATCAACAGGCGTCATCAAGATGTCGGATCTGCAGCTTTGGCTCGCCATTACGAGACGAGTCGACTGCGCAAGCTGGAGAGCGGCACTGGGCATGAGAAGGACAATATTAAGCATGGCTAGCAGAGCAGACACAGATCAAAACAGCATAAGCCAGCATACGACTCTTTTACTTGACTTGGGTCCAACAGTGATATGCCACAAAAAGAAAATCTCTTGCCGTGCATGGATATGTATGTATTCTTCCTTTGGCCCCTCGTCCAATACTCAGACTTATAACAGCCTTTGACTGATCTTTTAACCCTAGGAGAACATGGGCAAGCAATAGTAGACACTACCTCAGTCAGCAGACCAAAGCAACGGCCTTTGCTCATCACAGCAGTTGCCCTTTATCTCTCTCGTCTTATATTCTTCGAAACGTGGACCCTTAACGATCACACATCCTCCTCATGGAACCGTGCTGCATCTTATCTCTGAACGTCTGCTTCATTAACATAACAGTCACTATATAAACCCCTTTCACCACTTCAGACGATCTCCCCCTGGATTGTATGTTGGCTCTGGTAGCTGCTATCAGAACCCCTGGCGATATCCTACCGTGCGCTTCCGTACCTTCCTATCTCACTCAATACCCGCCGAGTCGCCTGCCTGTCATTAGGCTGCCTGTGACTATCTCCTATCACCCGTTCGTTGCCGCTTAGTCGTTGTGCACCCGTACTCAGCTTCACTGAAGAAAAGTTTTCGCTCATTACCAGCAAAGGGAGTCTTCTTTCTTACCTTCCTCTCACTACGCTCCTAGGATCAGTTCCTAGGATTTGCCCTCCCTTTCAAGCACCTTTCTCTCTCCATCGCCTCTTCGCCATCCCCTTTCGATCGACACTATCAAGAACCTCTGACGACTCGGCAGTAGGCACAATGTCTACGTCGTCGACTCGCCGCAAAGTCGCCAGACCGGACCTCAACACGCCTATTGCCACCTGCTACCCAGAGGGCATCACCTGTGGCCCCCCCGCGACCCATGACTTTGGAGACCTCCTCGATCTGCCTGGTAAAGTAAGTGGGAGGCTCCTGATCCCGTTCATCCCCGTCACGTAATGCCTGGCGTCTCTGACTTGGCAGCAGAACGACGATGACAACGACTTGAAACCGCGCGAGTGCTTCGGAGACTGGATGGAAAAGTACGGCGTCCCTCCCTTTTCCTGAACACCGTCAGATAGAACCGACTAATGCATGCATGTGACTAGGCCCTTCTTCAGGGTGGAAGTCGGCGGTAGATACTTCAACGTGCCCTCGGGACTGCTGCGCGACTACCCCTACTGGAGCAGCCTTCTCTTCGGCAACTGGAAGGAGAGCGTCACCGACACGCGCGTCATCGAGGGCATCCCCGCCGAGGTCTTTGGTCTCGCGCTGGAGATCGTCGTCCGCCGCGGCCTCTTCCACGACGACGAGCTCGCCAAGATGGACCTGCCCACGCTGTTCGCCGTCATACGCGTCTTCGACCGCTTCGCCATGGACCGGCTGATCGGCACCACGCTGGGCATCGTGAACCAGTCGCTCGACATCCGCTGGTACGCCGAAGAGACGCCCGACTTTACCGCCAGCGGCAAGGCCAAGCACGATACCCCTCTCGCCATGTCTGTCCGGCGGGCCGCCGAGATTAACAATGCGTTTGAGATTGGCCGCCCCGTGGCCTACCTGGTCCAGTACATCACGGGCAAGTTCTTCGCGTCGCACTTTTTGCTCAACATCCCCCGCGAGCATTATGACGCTACCCTGCCCAAGATGTCCCACGAGCTGCTCGTCGAGATCAACAAGCTCTTGGCCGATGTGGGCGGCTCTGTGATGCTTCATCAGGCCTGGAAGACCATGCGTGCTTCCGCCACTGCGCCTACCGTCAGCAAGTATCTCAGAGATGTATGTTACAGTTCTGCATTGTGTAACGGGTGGATTTGTCGGGACGATGGTCATTGATGGTCACTAACAGGTGTAGGGCAAGTTTTTCCGTTGAGATTCTGGTGCGGCCCTTGGTCTTTTCTCGTGCCTAATCCTCATCGCGGTTACTAGGAGATGATGATGCGCCCTCTGTAGCGTCCTCTCCGTCGTCTCTCGGCGAGCCTCTATGTGCGTACAGACCATCTTTGCCGCCATTGTCTTTTTCACATGAGTTTCTCCGCTGACAACGATATCTCGATGGTTAGTCTTTGGCTTCTAGTGCCATCGTATTTGTTTATGCTTTGGCATCAGTTGCCTCTTCTTTCACACCCCATTACCTGATGTTCAACTTCGTTTTCCCTCTTCCTGGGACGTTCTCTAGCATACGAGAGACGGGACACAACAGCAATGGCACTGTATCAAGCAGAGGGACACGGCCGATGACAATCCACAGCACCTGACAACAACCTCTTCTGAGTTTCCTAACTCAACCTAGATAGGTCGATTACAAAAGGATGGAAGGGAATACAATGTCTATAGGTGAATGCTCTGTCGTGGCGTCGTATTCGTTTCATGGTCATCCCGCTCGTGATCATACCCTTCGCCGACCATGACCTCGCTTCTTCCCATTTTCGCTTCCTCTCCCAATTGTATATCCAGCATGACCCAAAGAAGACAGAAGCCCATACAACATAGAAGCAATGCATGACCAACATCTACAGACAATGCACAGAGATGTAAATGGGAAGTGTCCACTGCCGACTCGCCCACAACCCGCCATGATACACCAAGATGAAAGGGAAATCAAAAAAAGAAAGGAAAGAAAAAAGAACAGATGAAGAGGAGGAGGAGGAAGGGAGATATTCGCCCATTCGGCCATCGGCCATCGCCCGTCCTCATCAATCAGTAGACAAGTTCCAAAGACCATCCCCGAGGTAATGGCACTCCTCCATAACAGGACCCTTCCCCTTCTCCTTGATTTCCGCTGTACCCTCGACCAAGACGCCCACGGCACAAGCCTCCGTCTTGCCCTCGGCCATGACGATGACGGGCTCGCCCTTTTTCAACTCGCGGCTCCACCTCCCGTCCTCGTCGGGGCCCTCCTCGCCCTCGGGGACGTCGCGCGGGGCGGGGAGCCTTCCGCCGGCGCTGGTGAGGCCGGGGGCCATGAGGGTGGCGCCGGAGAGGACGAAGCGGATGGCGCCGCGGTCGATGCGGATGGAGGGGAAGGCTTGCGGGAAGCGGTGGACGAGGCGGAGGTGGGGGAGGAGGTGGTCGACGTCGTCGTGTTCCCAGAAGAGGGGCTCGCCGTCGAGGATGTACAGGGTGCAGCGGTCCGGGAGCTTCATCTGCTGGAGGGAGGCCTTTTTGGAGATGATCTCCTCCATGTAGGGGGCTAGGAGGGGGTAGGATTCGAGGACGGATTGGCGGATGCCGCGTTGTACGGAGGATTTGAGCTTGGATTTGGGGGACGGGTGGAGTCTGGTGGGAGTTTCATTAGCATTGCTTCTGTGTCTGTATTGCCTCGTGATTCCCTTGGTTGATATTGGGATGGCGGGGTAGAAGGGGAAAAGAGAACGGGCAAGGAGAGAGGGAAAGGGATTTTTTACTCTTTCTTGAACATCTTGGCGAGCGTTCGAGAGTGTTGGTCCAAGCAGTGTCGGGTCGGTTTTCAAAGTTATCTTGGGAGATTGATTTGGGTATCGAGTTTTTCTCACGAGCAGCAAGGTTGATCGAATGGAGGTGAACGTTGAAGGTGCGCAAGGTGCAGTGTGCCAGCGTGGTTAGGATAGTGGGGTGGTTGACCGTGCGACAGAAATTGCCCCGCACTAGTCCTGGGCTGTCCACTGTACCGTGACCTCTTGATGGCGGGGTAAATACCAGGTATGCGATAATGGAGGTAAATCACGAGGTCAGGCCGACTGGAAAGGTACGGAGTACGTACAAAGTACAGTTACGAATAGAGTAGATAAAAAAGAGATATTATTTGCCATGACGCTACGATTAAAAAGTTCTCTCTACGAATCTGACGAGAGACTATTCAAAGACCATCAACCTCCCGCGGATCCGTCGAGCAGGCCCTCAACCGTGCACAACATGAGACACGGTGCCATCCTCATTGACATGGACGTTGAGACGGTTGGGTTTGTAATCCTTGGTGACCATCATCCCCGGTTGGATGATGCGGTGCTCTTCGGGGAGGTCTCTCTTGCAGAAGCACTGCCATCTGGGTTAGCCGACGTAGACTCTGGAAGCCAAGACGATAAGGGAGGTCCCCACAATCTCATCGGACTTTTCATCGTCTAGCTTCTTTCCCACAAGCTTATTCGACCACTCCGTAGTCTTGTCATCCGACTGGGTGGTGACTCCTGGTACGACGAGGGGCATCTTGGATGTGGCTTCGTGATGTTCAAATGTCTGTGTGTTGAGGGACGATATGATGTGAGGAGTCTGAATTCCGCGAGGGTAAGGAGACGGGAATATATGTATCTGCTTGGTGTTTGTGAGACGAAAAGGTTGGCTCTGGACTGAGTTACAAGGTAAGCGTGTGCGAGAGTCCGGCGATGACGACGATGGCAACCAGGAACATCATGAGTGGCGGCGTGATGGATGACGTAGAAGTCAGCAGGGTGGGGAACAAATGTTCGGTGACAACTGGCGACAAGCGGAAACTGGACATCGGCAAGCCCCTCCCCTTACCACCGGACCGCCTCCGATCTCCACGTGTCCGAGTGTACGAAGTACGTGGTGTACATGCACTTGCTACGTTATATAGAGCCGGAGGAGTCGTATCTGATCTGACCAACGTGGTTCTATGGAACGCGCTCTTCCGATTTCATTACCTTTGACCCGTCCGAGGAATTCCTAGCTGAACCCAGCCAGCCGGTCCCGTACCCGGATCCAACACGGACCCAGTGCCTCTGGCACGCGACTCTACGTACCTGTGCCTGCACTAGCAATAGTACAGTACATACGTGTTGGTACCTACCATGGTGGGCCATCCGAATTTTCTCTTTATCCCCGCTGGACCCCCACCGAAGAACAAAGAACGGAAAAAAAAAAAAAAAAAAAAAAAAAAGCTCAACGCACGCGACGCGACACAACACCGGGAACCGTGTCCTAGGGCCAGCCCTCTTACACCAATTCTCGCAACCATCTTCAACAACAACCGGCAGGCCCGGCTAGCTCAATCGGTAGAGCGTGAGACTCTTACAAGAGATCACCATCTCAAGGTTGTGGGTTCGATCCCCACGTCGGGCTCAATTCCTGACGAAATCCTCGGGTCCCTTCATTTTTTGTTTTTGCCTTTTCTTTTTTTTTTTTTTTTTTTTTTTTTTTTTTTTTTTTTTTTTCCTCCTTCTATCTTCCCTCCCGGGCTGGATGTATTGTAGTTGACTTGCGCAAGAGGTGTGAATCTGCAACCACAATAATAAGCATCACAACCTCTTCTTCATCCTCGATCGAGGAGGACAAACACTGCCCTTAGCAGGACACACAGCCAGTATTACACATAGAACGTACGCCGCAGAACAAGCACACAAAACGGAGAATAATTGGCATGTTTCACAGTTTGCTCTCGCCATTCAACTCGTCTCTGGTCAGATATATATACAGCCCTCTAACACACACCGAGTCGGTCCAACGTCTTTCCTACTCTGCCTCATCTTGAATTCCAAATCCCGAGTAGCTTTTGTTATAGAGGTGGAAACGGAAACCAGATGAAATGCAAACATGCCTCGAATCGGCTGTCATGGACACAGTCTAGGAAAAACAGCACGTTTTGTTTTCCTCAGCAGGCAGAAGGAGAAACCCCTACTGCCGCTCATGCGGACCTTCTTCTGGTAAAACCTCTCTCTGCCCGTAGTCAAAGGATAGACTGAACCAAAAAAGCCATACAACTTCAGCAAGGATGCAAAAAAGAAACGCCCAGGCGATCGACCAAACAAGCGCAGACACATGGATACCAACGACGGGCACAGAAAATCAACGCAAAGGAACAACGAAAGACACAGCATCCAGCTCAGCCGTGCAGGCCGCAGGTGCGCTGCTTCATCAGCTCGCGTCTCTCCTTGTCCTTGGCGCTATCCCACGTGATAAACTCGTGCAGCCCGTGGCCCGCCGGGACCATGGGCAGGACCGGCACCTTCTTGTCCGTCACCACCTCGAGCAGCGCGGGGCCGTCCGACTCGATGAGCCACTTGAGCGCCTCGGTCGTCTCCTCGGGCTTGACGAGCTTGCGGTGCTGCACGCCCATGGCGTCGGCGAGCTTCATGAAATCCGGGTTGACCTGGTGCGTGTGCGCGTAGCGGTCCTCGTAGAAGAGGTTCTGCCACTGCGTCACCATGCCCTGCTCCTCGTTGTTCAGCACAATCACCTTGACGCCAATGTTGAACTGCGCCGCCGTCGACAGCTCGGTCAGCGTCATGTTGAACGACGCGTCGCCGTCAATGTCGATGACGAGCGCGTCCGGCCGCGCCACCTTGGCGCCGATGGCCGCGGGGAGCCCGAAGCCCATGGTGCCGAGGCCGCCCGACGTGATCATGGTCCGCGGGTGGCGCCAGCGGAAATGCTGCGCCGCCCACATCTGGTGCTGGCCCACGCCCGTCGTGATGAACGTGGTGTCCTTGCGGTGCGCCGTGAGGTTGCTGAGCTCCTCGATGAGCGCCTGCGGCTTGATGAGCCCGGACCGCTCCGACCGCTCGTAGTCGGACAGCGGCCAGCGCGCCTTCCATTCGTTGATCTGCCCGAACCACGCCTTGCGGTCCTCCATCGTCTTGGCCTCGACCTGCGGGATGAGCACCCGCAGGTTGGTCCCGACGTCGCCCTCGACCGCCTCGGTGGCCTCCACCACCTTGTTGATGTTCTTGGGCATAATCTCAAAGTGGACGATGCCACCCCGGCCCTCGGCCGCCGCCGCCTTGGCCGCCGGCGCAAACTTGGGGATGTTGAGCGTGACGCGGTCGTCGAACCGGGCGCCCAGGGCGATGATGAGGTCGGACTCCTGGATGGCCATGTTGGCGTAGGCCGACCCGTGCATGCCGAGCATGTGCAGCGACTTCTCGTCCAGCTCGTCGAACCCGCCCAGGCCCTGGAGCGTGGTGGTCACGGGGATCGACGTCTTGTCGGCGAGCTCCTTGAGCGCCGCCGGACCGCCCTCGGAGAGGACGATGCCCTGGCCGGCGTAGATGATGGGCTTCTCCGCCTTGTTGATGAGCTCGGCCACGCGCTTGATGGACGAGTCGAGCTGCTTCTTGGTCAGAGCCATGGCCGCGCGGGAGGCGGCGCTAGGCAGAGCCGGGAAGGCCGAGTCGGTGGGAATGGCGCGGCGGAGGACGCTGGCGGTGACGTCCTTGGGCAGGTCGACGAGGACGGGGCCCGGCCGGCCGGATGTGGCGATCTCGAACGCCTCGTTGATGCGACGGGGAAGCTCGGTGATGTTCTTCACCATGACGTTCCACTTGGTGCACGACCGGCTGATGCCGATAACGTCGGCCTCCTGGAAGGCGTCGCTGCCGATGGCGGTGGTGACGACCTGACCGCAAAAGACGACCATGGGCGTTCCGTCCGACAGAGCGTCCTGCATGGGGGTGATGACATTGGTCGCGCCGGGGCCCGACGTGACGAGGACGACACCTGGCTTGCCCGAGGCACGAGCGTACCCTTCGGCCATGTGGCCGGCACCCTGTTCGTGCTTGGGTAGGATGAAGTCGAAGTGGGGAGAGTTGTAGATGGCGTCGAAGACGGGGAGAATGGCGCCGCCAGGGTATCCAACTGTAGGTGTCGCGTGTTAACAATCTGCCAGCTAGAAGGCGAGGGGAAGAGAGAGTTTGTGTGGGTGTGGGTGTGCATATGTCTGTGACAAGTGGCAACTTACAAATGTGCTTAACATTCTGCCTCAGCATCATCTCGTGAAAGATTTCACCACCAGTCTTGCCAATGAACCTAGAATCGCGGAATTGTTAGCTCGCGGCTCGTCGTATGCGTTTTCTTTCCAGCGGGAAGGCGGTGGAGGGCAACGTACGACTCGTCCATGTCGGGGGCACGGCGGTTGACGAGAGGTTCGACATGGCTGCGTTGGTCGGTTTCTCTGTTGAAATTGGATGCTGGAGAACTTCTCACTTCTCTGTTATGGCGCGGCAAGCCCAAATTAGTTATCTAGAAATCCACGGACAGGACTGGCATTGGACATACGGAGCTGGTGATGACGCGGAGGTGGATTGATTCCTCACTTCAGAGGGAACCTTCTTGGCGGACTGGAGGGCGGCAACGGCGGTAGAGGAGGTGAAGGAGCGGGCGACGTCGGATCTTTGCGCCACGGCCCTGAGGGCACGGGTGGCATTACGGCTTCGGAGCATCATGGCGAGAGGTGATGGGCGAGTCGGAAGTGCGGCAGTCGGGTTGAAGAGGGAGTATGGGGAAGAAAAGGCGGCGAGAAAGAAGAGAAAAGGGTATAGATGGGTGAGAAAACAAGAAGAAAGAAAGTAATCAAGGCCTACAACATAAACTGGAGATGTCGTAGACGCGCCCCGAGGGAATTGAACCTGAAAGGCTCAAAGAGAACCGGGGGACAGGACAGGAACAGTATGACTGTGTTGTTGGTGACAAGACACAAGACAAACTGAAAGTTCAAAGACCAGCCCCATCGGAGAGACCAAGGGAAAAATATCGACGAGCGGTGACTGTGTCCCGGGGTGCTGAATGTGGGGTGTTCGGCACAGGCACGGGCCAACTCTCCTCCTTGTCCTAGGCGATATCGGCCCATCCATCCACTTTGCAAAATTCTTTCCAATGAGCGGAAGGACCGTTTCTGGTGGGTCGGTTCTTCCGTTTCTGATTGGGTGGCCGGCACGCAAGAAAGAGGCAAGAGGCAAAGAGGCAAAGTCTCGACTCGGGAAGTGTAGGATGACTCAGCGGAAGCCACTGTGGGGGAGGAGTAAACTTTTTTAATTTAATTTTTATTCTTATTTTTTATTTCCCGCCTTTTTTCAACCCTTCCACAGGCCATGTGAATCAGGACGATTCGAGCCGTCGCTTTTGCCTCCATCAATCGAGCCGTCAATGTGCCTGGTACAACGACACTAGGTACAACGTGTCGCAATCGTGTACTCACTTCACTGCAAAGCCGAATTGGTTAGAATTGACTAATCTCATCGTTGTTCCTTCATCTCGTCATAGGAGCTACAAAGTCTCGATTCGTTTTTTTGTTTTTTTACAGTTGCAAAGACTGTCCACATCCGTTCATCGGCATCATGATCATGCCTTGCGTCCAAGGAGTCTATTTCTGGTGCTAAAATGCATCTCCCCTGATATTTCACACCCACCGAGCGTCGCGACAAGTGGTCTAAACATCCCCTCCCAACCCCTTCATCACTGCAACGGCCCGCTTCGCAAGTCTGCCGGTCATGTCATCCTCGCCCGCGTGTTCCTCAAATGCGCGGAGCCAATACTCCCACCGCTGGACGCTGTAACCCCCGGGACCGTCAAACTTGCTTCCTGGCCGAAGAGTCCGCTGGTCTGAACCGGCATACTCCGGCGTGTCCACGACAAGCTGCCAGATTCGCGGTCCGCCATGGATCACCCACAACGCGGCAGCAGCCACGAGCAACTTCTCCTCTTCGGACTGCTGCGCCTTCTCCTCGAGTGCCGAGCGCAGCTGCCACAGCGCGAAATCCCATCCCTCGATAAGGTCCCCGCTCCATAGAAGCGCTATGAATGCTTGCGTGCTCAGGTAGGCGTCCTTCTCCGCTTGAGACGGTGGCCCTCGCGTGGATGTGAATTCAGGTGCTGTCACGGGGTTGTGTCAGATCATACATGAACTTTTCTCGCAAGCATCGGGAAGTGGGGATGGACGTACGGCCAAAGATATCACGGAGGCTCCAACCTAGCATATGGAGTCGATCAACCGTCTCCTCGTCACCCTGAGATTGTAAGAAACGGCACTGGCGAGGGAGGGCCAGCGCGCGCGAAATTAGGGATGACATACAGCCTGCTGTGTGACAGTGGTCTTGGTAGAACGAGCGAGGCGGTCGACCACACGCACGAGCTTGACCAACGCAGGGTGATCGTGGGGTATCTGCTTGGCCATGCCAATGAGGACGTTATAAAGCGACCAAAGTGCATCTGCCTTCTGCTCAGGGTCAAGGCTTGTCGGCAACATAGTTGCCACGACGGACGAGGCAGTCGCGTCGGCCGATACTGTAGACCCTGGCTCGAGGAAGGTTTTAATCGAGTTGAAGGCGTTCAGACCATCGGGCGTTTGGTCTTCAGGTTGAGAACTGAGCGACAGCGCCGGGGATTGCGCGTGATAGGATGTCATGGTGAGGCCGGTTTGTTGCGCCTGGAGATTAGCGGATGAAGCCTGAGATACAGAGAGTAGCCTAGAGAAGCTGGAAGCAGCGGGATAGCGCCGAGTTGTAAGAAAGGCCAGGAAAACAGGGCGGGAAGAAGAGTGTACTGAAGAAAGAAAGGGACGAAAAAGGCGTTGATACGTGTGCATTCGACTGAAGATGCCGCTTGAAGTGAAGAGGGAGCCTGTTGAGGGAGTCGTGCCCCGCCTCCAAATGCCGCTGCCATTGAGGCCGCTCGCCCACGTCACGTGGGGCGGATATGGTTCCGTGCATGACGTACCGGACGCCGTTGCGCGACAAGATGGTTCTTCTTCTACTTAAACGCCCACCTTGCTATTCCACTTCACTCATTGCCCTTGTGAATAGCGAAAATACCGCAACGGCCCGCAAGTCCCAGCACGACATCTTGCGAGCTCTTACAGACCACAATAGCTCCCACGAACCTCGACCGGAACCACGGGTCAAACAGCGTCCAAACAGCATGTAGGGACGCCTGTGCCTTCTAAAGAGACGGCGAACTGACACTCTTGCCGTTGCTGTGTATCTGGCGTGGCGTGAGGGCAGTAATTGTTTCCCCTAATCCAAACCTTCCTCCTTTCTCTTTGGTACGGTCGTTGAGAAGATATCGCACTCGCCTCACAGTCTTACTTCCACTGCGACATGTTCAAAGTCCGGGTATTCTCTAATCTTCAACTGGACTTGTTGATGACCCTTCGACCGAATATGTGTCAAACACAAACTCCTCCAACTCTCGAAACGCCGCCTCGAGATCATGGTTGACAATGATCTTATCGTACACACCCGTTTGGGAAAAGTCGAGCTCGGTTCTGGCCCGGGCTAGCCTTCTCCGAATACTCGACTCGTCCTCGGTACGTCGTCCCCTGAGTCGTTCTTCGAGCACAGTGATATTCGGTGGTCTGATGAAGATATATCGGGGGTTGATCTGGGAGTCTGCCTTTAATTGTTCGCTCTGTAACTGCTTGATGCCTTTCATCTCAATATCGAGCAGGACAACTAGGCCCTTGGCTGCTTGGTCGACCACCGTCTGCTTGCTGGTGCCATACAGATTGCCGTTGAACTCGGTATATTCTATAAACGTGTCTTTCTTGATGAGGGACTCGAACGTATCGCGCGAGACATAGTAATACGTTATTCCCTCGGCCTCGCCTGCTCTCGGTGCACGGGTTGTGTGCGATACGGTTATTGCGAAGGTCCCGGGGTGCGCAGCCAGAAGCTTCTTGCAAAGTGTACTTTTGCCGACTCCAGAGGGTCCAGAAATGACAATAGGCCGGCGGTCAGACGGAGCTACGCTCGTGTGTCTGTGGTCACCGGCGAACGGTGTGCTTCCCAAATGACTACCGGTCATCAGTACTGATTGCGAAAGCGTGAAGTGCTACGAGTCTGTGATGAGTATGAACCGTCTTGCGCTATATCGAACGTTCCGTTGCGGGCTTACGAAGTATGGTTGGTGAAATGGAGGATGGCCGTAAGAACTGTCCATATACACAATTTATGTGCCGAGTACAGTCACTGGGCAAACATTCCGACGGATGTTTTACTACCACCAATATACGAAGTACGTGTTGAAGGTTAAATCCGTCGATATCCTTGCCAAGTCCCTGTACTTTGGAGGACAATGTTGGCGGGGCCTAACAGGCTTCTTCTTCGGTCCAGAACTGGAAGAGTAAGAATACTCAAGGTATTGCTACTTGTCGTAAACTTATCGTAAAGTGGCTAAAAAAAAGTACGAACATGGTTTTGACGCTGAAACTATCTGGTCGGAGTCGCGTATTGATTGGCTGGCGATGTCTCTCGATCTTAGGCGCCGTTATTGAAACCTGTCGCTTCATTTCCATTTATGTTAGGAGATGGAATGGACAGCAGACGAAAAGAAAAAAGAACAAAAAAGTCAAAGGAGACTTCAGAAGAAAAGAATGGACAATCCGCGAATCGAACGCGGGACCTTCAGCATGCTAAGCAGACGTTATACCACTAAACCAATCGCCCATTGGATGTTGTGTTGGGAGTGGGCCCGTGGTTGTGGTATATCACTCTTCCCACCACGCGGTACGTGACACTCCGGGGAGTCGAGCTTTGAAGTGAAGCATGCAGCATAACAAAAAGCAAGTAATAAGTTGACTTGATCGAATCAGTAACTGGTCTCTGTCTGTAGACTATTTTGATGTTCGGACCAAGCAGTGTAAAAAATAAACTTAACGATATCTGAAAATGGCGATAGTCTAGTATGGGCATTCTGGGACGGCGTACGTCAGTCACGTAGACACTGAGTTTAGGCTTGATATGTTGGTGGCTTGAAAGGGAAACTGTAAAACGGTATAGTCGCTTTGTACAGCGCTTTGTAAAATAGAAGGCAGTTATGTTAAGAAGGGTGAAGGTGGCTGGCTGTTGTAAACACCGCCGCGGCAACCAGGAAAGAACCCTCCTTCCCAGCAATATCACTCCTGGGTTATAGTGATACATACCAGGGACACTATCTATACTGTGTGCGCGATATAAATCCAACGGAACAACACGTCATTACTATAAAACCACAATAATGTGGTTGGTAGTTCTGTGAGCCCTCGCGTTCAGATCAGCATCAACCATCAGCATATATAGTACTGCCATTGCATATATATCCAGAAAGACCTACTGGTAAGTATAATCACGCGCGCACACGATCCAGGGCCCCTCTTACAGGGTATCAATGTTGATACTATCCCTAGAAACTGGGGCATGGATAAGCCTTGGGGGCAGGCGACGCAGATCGCCTGGGAGAAACACATCTCCTTTAACAACCTCGGCCCCCTATGGCATAGGCCACGCCGTGACTCTGATTCGGTCAAGTATATCCTCGCACGTCAAGCCAGAGACAAACGTCATCTGAAAAGGAAGATGGATGAGACGACCATACTCAACTTTAAGCTGCCGCAAGACAATGTCAACTCAAAGGACCCGAAAAAGAACCAGAACACTCAAAACGAAGATGAGCATATCGTCAAAAGAACCGCCAACCAGATCATCAAGTACAACAGGAAGTTCAAAGCGGCTGGTGGCCGCCTCGACGCAATGGAGGGCCCGCCGCACTTCTCGGTCATCTTGGACAAAGCCGGCAGTGATAGCCATCCTCTGTTCCGCCCCATCTCCCAGGGTCTCATGAACCGCAAGGGCCAGGTTACCAATCACTACTTAGGCCACCAGCCCGGCGACTACATCTTCGTGTACCGAAACATGCCCTGCTTGCCCCGAAATGACAGGCGTGTCTGGGTATACGAAGGCCAGGTGCCCTACACCCAGGATCTATACATTAATCGTCTCCGGCAGGAGGCTCTTCCAGACGCCATCCTCATGATCGTTACGTTGCTCGAGTTCAACCATCGGGACCCGGCAAGCCTGTCACCGACGACCAAGCGCTGGCTGACCAGCAGTGATCAAGTCTTCTGGTCGCCCAAAGAGTGGGAGGCCCTCTACCTCTTCTGGAAGGAGAAAGTACCCAATGACCGTAAGGCGGCCTACCGCGCCGTCCTGCATCGATCGTCCCGGATGCGCGAATTCGGCTGGCTCCTCTGGCAAATCCGCCTCGTGTTCCCGGTCGAGGAAGCGCTGGGCCCCATCCTCGGAATCCTCGGGAAGGGCATGAAGACGGTGCTCATGCTAGCTGCGCTGCACGAGAGAGACGAAGAGAAAATCGCACGGAGCTTGCTCTTCGATGAAGACGAGTGTTCGCGGACCATCAGCCACGCGGATGACGGGAGCACCTACAGCGCGAAGGATTGCAACGGGCCTGACATGGAAGAAACCCGGAGACGAGTGCTGGTGTACACGGGCGACGGCAATGTCAATCTCGAATCACCATGCCACAGCCAGCCAGAGAGATTCTCTGGATTTGACGAGATACCGTCGTCGTCGTCGTCGTCGCATCATGCAGGGAGTGGCACGGGCCAGGCCGAGGGTGGTGTGCGTTGTGGACCCGCACAGGACCGAGGTTTTGCCGTCCAGGAGCTGTCAAGCCACAGGCGCCTCCCCGGGCAGAAACAGCCACAGTGGGAACCGTGCGAGTACCATGCAGGGCTCAATTTTCAGCTGCGTCGCCGACCCTACACCCTTCCCGGCGACTCGTCCTACATTCACGCATTCTACAACCTGAACAAGGCCAACTACACCCGCGACCACGGCTTTTACCCGGACCCCAAGCACCTGGGTCACAGGTTCCCGAAGCAAGTCAATCTCGGCTCGGCCTTGTGCGCTATCGAGCGTATCAAGACGAAATCCGATCGCAAGGAAACCCTACAGAACGCCGAAACGGCCCCTGGCACTGCTGCATCCGACTCGCCGTTGCTGTCGACATCGTCTCATTTTGCAGCCCCCAGTGTTCCAGCAGTTGCAAGTACCGAAGGTGTCGACGCATTTCGAGCCCTCGCGACTTCTCGTACATTTCGTGCCCCAGACACGGGCCGCAGTCAGGTACTCCAGAACAAGCGAGAAAACGAGCACGCCAACACCTCCCAAGCTCTTGCACCCCAGACCCGTCGTTCGTTGGAAGAAACCGACCAGGACGATAGCCAGCATCGTCCCAGAAAACTTCGGAAACTCAATTGAAGCCACTGGGTGCCCAGACGATACCATACTGTACCGTCCGTGATTGCCGACAGACAGTGCTTCTCAACCCATCACTCCCGACAATTTCCGTCTCTATCCCCTCCGGAGCCTTTACATCCAACTAACGATGCCTCTGCCTTTCTCCCTCGGCGGCCTGCTGGCCCGCCCCACGGTGACTGCACCTCTCGGCGGCACCACCACGACAACGTCCCTCCAAGCACTATTCCCCAACATCTTACGCGCCTTTTCGACGACGCCTGCCCCGCAGAAGCGGAAGAAGAAGAGCAAGGAGTCCCCCGGCTACGAGTTCCGCCACCGCGTGGCCAAGCTCCGCGGCAACCTGCACGGCTATGCGCCTCCCCCGCTCCGCATGGCCCGTAACCGCTGGCTCCGGCACTGGACCATCCACCGCGCCTGGCAGCTGCACCAGCGCCGTGCCCGCGAGGCGCTGGAGCGCGAGCGCATGCGCATGTACCAGGGCATGCACAACGCCTGCGAGGAGCTCCGCGTCACCGAGGGCCCGGGCCTCAAGAGCGAAGGATATCTTTACCGTGTGGCGCAAGAGAAGAAGGGCCTCTATGGGCTCCATGCCGTGCCGATCGAGTATGCCCGCCCGCAGACCGAGACGCCGGCCCGGGTTGCCTGGGACCACGATTGGAAGCGGTAGAAGATGGAACCTGACGACGTGGGAAAAGAATTGCAGGCTGTGTGTATGATGGAATGGGAATGTTCTGAAGCTGCTCTTCTTCCCGCGTCTTTTCTTTTCTTTTCCTTTTTTTGTCGCCTCAACTGGACCTTTCCCCCCTATTGTTCTTCTTGATTGTGTTCACACAGAGGCTTCTTTCGGCCACGAATGGTGCCATGACGGAACATACTCTTCTCTTTCTGGGCTGTCCAAGCGTGGTCTGGCTCAGACGAGAGACTTGTATGGACCGAGGCCGAGGCTGAGGCTAGTTATTTTATGCTTTGGTGTTCTTCATTTCCTTTCCATGTAAAAGTATTCTAGAGGAACAAGGGATTGGATGCACTCCGAGGCCTGCATTGCCATGAATGTGGTGTGGCGCGATGGACTGTAAAACGAAAAACAAAATACAATCAGATGATAATGTAAATCCCAATGAAAAATCAAGGAGAGCAGACCATCCAAGCTATGTCGCCTTGTTCCCCAACACCATGAAGTAGAAGCGTGATTAGCTTGGCTAGATATGTCAACGACCTTTCCATCCTCCGTTGCTATGATGTTTCTGTTTCCCTTCCCAAGCTCCCCGTATTATCCTACACTGACTGGCCGTGACTGCGGAAGAGATGCTCGTAGTATGAGACTATGATCGCGGATCTCGCATTTCGATATATCCTGACATGGGTGCGCATGTCTGTGGTAGTTGGCTGTCCACGACGGACCGTTCTCGTACGTCGGTACTGCAAGCAGACTCCTCTGGCATTTAAACGTGATTATACCACTCCACTTTCTCCGGCAGGTCTCTTCGATACTCGAGATATTATCCGTGTTTGATGCGAAACCTCATCCCAGCAAAGAACATCGAGTTTCCGTTTCTGTCTTCTTCCAACGGTAGTGTGCCTGGGAGTTCCCAATATGTTGTTGAAGCCGGCAGCGTAACTGTTGCTACCGCGCATTACGTTAGATTGGAACGTTCTTCTCCTCGTATATTCCCCCCTCTTCTTCTTTTTTCCTCTCTATTTCACAGAATGACGCAGCACCCGGCTCCCTCCCCCTTCTCAAAAGTCAGGAGGGCGGCTCGGGTAGCGGCCTCGAAGACGTCGTCGACTCCCTCCCCGCTGAGGCTGGAGCACTCGAGGTATTTCCGTGCGCCGATCTGCTTGGCGATGGCGTCGCCGTCTTGGGTGGTGACGAAGCGTAGGGACTTCTTTCGCATCTCCTCGACTGCGACCGGGTCTTCGCGGAGGTCCTTCTTAAGGCCGACCAGGATGATGGGGACGTTGGGGCAGAGACGGCTTGCTTCTTCTATCCACTGTTTCGAAGGGAGGGAAAGATATAATTGTTAGTGGTTTGTCGTTTTGCCTTGAGTAGTGTGGCAGCATGTCGCCCCAGAAAGAGTGAGCGAGAGACAGGCACGGACGGACGCACCTTGTGTTTCACGTTATCGAGCGAGTCTGGGGTGTCGATGGAGAAACCGATGAGAATTACGTGGGCTTTGGAGTAGGCCAAGGGCCGTAACCTCTCGTAGTCTTCCTGGCCTGCGGTATCCCAGAGGGCGAGTTGGACGGACTTGCCGTCTACCCTGCAATCTGTCACATAGTTCTCGAATACGGTGGGAATCTGTTTTTCGGCCGTGGTAGGGTCAGAATGGTTGTCGGGTCGAGGAAAGGGGAGGGCAAGGAAGTTGACTGACGTAGTGCTGTAATGCGTCATGCGAGTTAGCAGAGCTCCCATCAGGGAAACAGGGGGAAGAGGTGAGCGGAGTGGACATACCGTTGGGAAGTATCCTAGAGTGAAGACGCTGAGTAAACTCGTCTTTCCACAAGCACCGTCGCCGATGATGACTAGTTTTCTGTGTTTGGGACATGGGACAGATCAGCAGGCCGCACAGCATCGATGATGCTAGGTAGCATGGCGAAAGAGGGGGATGGGCGGCAATGAGAGCGCCGATGGGACCAACCTCCGGATAACGTTTTGAGGACTTGAGCTCGCCATGGTGGACGTGGTAAAGAGGATGACGGAAGAGACGGAGAGGACGACGGAGCCACTCGTTAGGATGATCGGAGGGCGAGACGGGGCGGGAAAGTCGGGACACGGCTAGTTGTCGTTGAGATAGGGGGTCAATTGGTAGGCGGGCGGTATGCGTGGCGTTGGGCTTTGGGATGTTGACCACGAGTGCAGGAAGAGGAACTTTGACGTAGGTAGGTATATAAGACTGGCGTTGAAAAGGAATAGTCGTCGAAAAAGGGCGAAAATGTACCAGGGCCTATGATTGAGCTTGGACGACGGGCCAGAGAACAGGGGGATAGGCGGGATAGGCCAGGTGGGATGGGTGTTTAGGCAGTGGTGGGCAATACGCAGACAAGGAGCAGATGCCGGGATGAAACGAGGGAGGACTTTTAACTCTCTCGTCGAATCTGGAACGGTCGAACAGTATCGGTAGGCTGACAATGGGGGAAGACGACGGGTGGGATTGCCGTGATGGTAGATGTGATGGAATTCCGATGGCGTTGCGGATTTGGGAGGGAGGGAGAAATGGTCAGAGGGATTAATGTAAAACGGTAGACAATTGACGTGCATAAATAAAATAAATACACGAGAGGATTGAAGAACAACGATATCGACAATAAAAGCCGGGCTAGATGGCGCGACGAGGGGACGAAGCCAGCCGCATCAGAAAGAGGCAAAAGGGCCGAAGCGTGGTCGTGGTCGAAGTAACGGTTTCCTAATAAACGACCGTCGAAGTACGAAGTATCCCGTAAGGGTACCTGTAGTAATAGTTCGGCGCAATTGTCCCCTTTTTTTCCGGGGGAGGCGCCGTTGGATTGGATACGAAGTACAGACACTGTACACTGAGTACTCCTGTACGCTGTACACTACCAGGTACGACGAGCTGACCCTTTTTGGTCCTATTCTGTGCCCCTTTAAACCCACGGTAGCCAAGTTTACAAGCTTATTCGAGGACCGTTTAGCTCTTTCCCTTCCCAAGAGGGAGACTACTCCGTACGCTTTTCTTCTTCGAGCCTGGCGACACGAGAGCACTCGCGACACGAGGAAGTCTTGCAAGGGGTTTCTTTTTTTGGGTCCTTGGACGACACCTGGGTCCCACCAGCTATAGGACCTGCGTTTCGTTTGAAATCACTTGGCGCGGAGTATTCTAAGGTGGACGACGGTCAGCTCTCGACAGCGTACGGCAACGACAGCTCCGATGCAGTGGGACCGTCTAGGACCTTTCAGGACTATTCCGCAGGGCTCTTGCCATTCCCTTCTCTGAGGTGGACGGCCGGGGGATTTCCACGCAGCTCGTATGTTGGTCCTTATGTGGGAATGAATTCAGCGGCGGCATCATCTTCAGAGAGCACAAACATGGGAGAGCGGTCGAAATAAGGGATACGGGTGATCAGCAAAGAGGTTAACAGTAAGCTTGGCCGTCCGCATTTTGGCGGCCAGCTATGCCGGCAGCCGCGTCGTTTGGGCTTCTTCGGAGCCGTCGAAGGGGTGAAAGAAAATGTAGCCTGCCTGTGTCGCCTTGTATTCGTACATCATATAATCATATGATTACCCATCGTACATCCCACAGTACGCAGACCTCTTACGGGTGCCGAGTTGCTGTCGCAGTTGATTGATTTCCCAGTTACTGGACGAAACAAGTGAGTTTCACCAAGCAGCGCAAGAGACCCGCGCCGCATTGGAAATAGCGGCGACGGGGACCTGAAGCAGGAGTCCACTAGGAACGATGTATATCGTCGTGCGCTTAACGGACGTATAACAGGACTCTTCTGTGACGTCGTCCAGAAGACACGATATTAGGATGATCAGTCTGTTGACGAGGTATGCGTCCTCTAATATAATACCTTGCATTCCTCGCTGCATCGACTCGCTGCCCGCCGAAAATCAGAGGTGAAAGCGCGGCATGTCCACACGTACTTCGTAGAGGTAGCTTACATAAGCGACGCAGGGTGAAGACAGGTGCCGCCTACTTAGTACTTTAAAGGCATCACGATAATAGGGATCTCTGAACCGAATGTTTCCAGAGACTGAAAAAAATAAAGAATGGCTTCGAAATAGTTCATGTAGAATTAGAGAGAATACCTAGGTAGGTAGATAGGGTGCCTTAGATATCACGGGCAAAATAGTAATTAAATCGCAGCCAGGTATACTTCGTACGAAGTATAGGTACTGACAACATGTACCTTGAGGGCCGATGCGGTACTTGCTTTGAAACAGGTATAGGGACAAAGACGTAGATAATACGTCGCATAGGCGAGCGCATAAGAGACCAGCGAATATCGTCTTGGATTTACTTCGAAACTCAAAAGAGGTGTGAAGCATACGAATATAACCCACTGCTGCTTCGTATTCTTCGCGAAGTTTCGGTTGTGATGATACGCGTAGGAAGAATCTACTATACTGCAGTGAGAGAACTGTCCATGGGAGGGAGTGGTACAGGTACTCGATAACAATGCCGAGTACTGAGTACATTTGAAGCCTTACGTCAGGCTAGGAACTACATACAACGTAGGTACCTAAAGCAGGCAGGAGCAGGCTGACTGGGCCCCTTTCAGGGCAGGCACCGGAACGGTCACGTGGAACGAATTCTGATTGACGGACAGATGCAAGGCCCTGCTTTCGGGCGGGCTGGCAAGTACCCTTCCCGAGCGGCTGCACCAGAAAGTGACTTCCAAAGATGTTCCTCCACCGAAGCAAACACCACCTCTTCTTTCGTCTCGCATCTCCCTCTTTATTCTAGTCCTTACGTCTTCTACCGCAACCAAAAAACTCCCCCCTCCGAGGTCCTACCACCAACATCCATCTTTACCAGCATCCTTTCTTCCTATTATCCATTTCTAGCTTGAGACATCCCGACGCGTCTCTATCCATCCGCTCTGGTCTTCCGTCTCCACCACTTGTGAGTTTCTCGCCTCGTTCGTCGTCATTTCTTGGACTGCACCCACCCCGCCTACCGCATCACGTCCCCCCTCTCCCCCCGGGGTCATTTCGTCCCATTCCCATCTTCGAAGATGCGATCCTACTGCGCCGCTATACATTACAACACATCGTGCCTTGGTCTGCTGGGCCGTGCCTCTGTCTCTGCCATTGCCTCTGCCTCTGCCCTTACCCTTGCCGCCTCGCCACAATCCACCGCCGGGGGGAAACCGAACAATAACTGCTGCCAGCATCGCCCTAGCACTCGTCATTGAACAATTTTGGAACCCCCACACTGACCTGACATTCTTTTGATTTTCACCTTGGCAGCCCGACGGCGTTTTTTATCTTCTTAACCCGACCACCTCCCGCGACCTGAGCTAGACCAGTCCTGCTCCCTTCGCTCATGGTATCGACGCCCCGTCGCTGCACCCCGGCAGATCTCCGACATGCCTGCCAACAAACGCTCGTCCGCACTCCAGCCGCCCGACTCTCCTAACACCAAGGCCACCGCTCGCTACACAAACAAAGATGGCTCCAAGATGATTACCGTACCTAAGGGCACCACCCCTTCTACCGAACCGTCCCAACCTCCGACTCCTACTCCCTCGGCCTCCAAAGCCGCCGCATCCTCGCAACCGATCCCCACTCCCGGTAACGTGGCCGGCGACGCCGCACAACAAGTGAATCGTAAGAAGGCCAAGAGACGCGCAAAGGCGGCCGCCAAGGCTGCTGCTGCCGCCGAGGCGGCGACGACGACCAACACTGCTGGCGAGAGGGGTATGAACGGCCACCCTCAAGCGGCCTCTGGCAAAGCACCTGCCTCAACACCGGCATCGGCAAAGCACCAAATTGCACCCGACCCCGAGTTGACTGATGACGAGGAGGAGCATCATGCCCACGGCCAGCAGCACCACCACGACCAAGAGGATCATGCTCGTACCAATGGCAACAATAACAACACCAGCAACAGCGCGGCCACAGCGACGGCGACGTCTGGCAAATCCAAGAAACACAAAAAGAAGAAGAAGAAGAGTCACCACCACGACGGCACATCCTCGCTGGGTGATTCTCAACTCGCCAGCCCGTCGCCATCCAGCTCTCAAGCCCCCGCCTCGGCCTCGGCGGCACCACGCGGCCCCGGCATCTCCAAAGAAAAGATCTGGAACACCAGTTCCCAGGAAGAGCGGGAGCGCATCAAGGAGTTTTGGCTCGGTCTCGGCGAAGAGGATCGCAAATCTCTCGTCAAAGTCGAAAAGGACGCCGTCCTGAGGAAGATGAAGGAGCAGCAGAAACACACCTGCAGCTGCACCGTCTGCGGCCGGAAACGCATTGCCATCGAGGAGGAGCTGGAGGGACTCTACGACGCCTACTACGAGGAGCTCGAGCAGTTTGCCAACCAGGCCGACGGCCCACCCTTGCCGCGCGATTTCCCCGTCCGACCGTCTCGCTTGCCATCGGCGTACCTCCGGCAACGGCCCTCGAGGGGCCGCATAGTCGAACACGTCGGGGACGACGACGACGAGGAAGACGAGGATGACTACGAGGACGACGAAGAGGAGTACAGCGACGAGGAGCTCGACGAGGATGATGAGTATAGTGTTGACGAACCGCCGGAGGACGTCCACGTCCACCCGCACGACCGTGACATGGCAGATTTTCTGACCTTCGGAAACAGTCTGCAAGTCAAGGGTATGAAGATTCTCGACCTCCTGCTGCGCAGCTATGGTAACATGGACTTAGGCGGCATACTAACCGTGGCGGACGATCTGCTCAAAAACGACGGAAAGCGTTTCATCGAGATGATGGAGCAGCTGGCCGAACGTCGCATGGCTCGCGAAGAAGACGCCAAGGAGCACCTCTCCCGCGCATACGGCCACCCCGCAGCCGCCGCCGCCGCCGCCGCCGCTGCTACCGCCCCGTCCGCGGCATCCGCCACTTCCTCCAACGCGCCCCCGCCCAACGCCCCGAACGGCGGCGCGGCTTACCCCCCGACGCTCGGCGGTCCACCGCCGCCCGACGACGAGTACGAGGATGAAGACGATGAGGAGGAAGAATACGAGGACAGCCAGGATGATGAGTACGAGGATGAAGAAGTGAGCTCCTCTCATCACACCCATGACCATGGGCACCATTCCAGTACTGAGCATTACTGTTGCCACCATCAGGATACGATGACCGAGGAACAGCGAATGGAAGAGGGTCGTCGCATGTTCCAAATCTTCGCCGCTCGCATGTTTGAGCAACGCGTCTTGACGGCCTACCGTAACATGGTCGCCCAGCAACGACAGAACAAGCTCCTCGAGGAGATCGACGAAGAGAGACGCCTAGACGAGCAGCGCAAGGCAAAGAAGGCCAAGGACGCCCAGAAGCGCAAGGACAAGGCGGCACTTAAGAAGCAGGCGCAGGCCGAGGAGCGCGCCCGCAAGGAGGCCGAGCGGGCCGCCGAGGAGGCCGCACAGCTCGAAGAGCAGCGACGGCGAGCCGAGGAGCAACGACAAAAGGCCGAGGAGAAACGACGCAAGAAGGAGGAGCAGAAGAGGCTCGAGGAGGAGGAGCGCCAACGCAAGGAGGCCGAGCGGCAGAGACGACTACAGGAGCAGGAGAAGAAGCGGGCCGAGCAGGAACGCAAGGCGCGCGAGGCCAAGGAGCGAGAGAAGAAGGCCAAGGAAGAGGCACGCCAGCGCGAGCGGGAAGCCCGGGAGCAGAAGGAGAAACAGCAGCGGGAGAAGAAGGAGAAGCAGGAGCGGGAAAGGCGGGAGAGGGAAGCCAAGGCCAAGGCCGCCGAGCGCGAGCGCGAGGCCAAATCCAAGGCCAAAGCGGCGGCGGCGGTGGCGGCGGCGGCAGCGGAACGGGAGGCCAAGGAGCGTCAGAGACAAGAGGAACAGACGGCGGCGGCGGCGGCAGCAGCCGCAGCAGAGAAGGTGGCGGCAGCACAAAAGGCGACCGGTGCGGCAACAACGTCGTCCACGTCGGCCACGCCCGGCCACGCCCCTACGCCCGCGTCTTCTTCTTCCTCCTCGCAGCAACTACGGCGGCCATCACACCAATCCGTCCCGGTACCGAACGTGGCCAACGCGCCGGCCCTCCCGACGGCGGTCCTACCGCAGCATCCATCCAACCCGGCGGCCTACGCATCGCCCAAGGTGCACGTGGCCACACCCGTTCTACCCAAGGTTCCTACACCGATCCGCCCCAGGAATGCGGCGACGACGCCACAGTCGCAGCATGAAATGGGCACAGGCGGCGGGCCTCACACATCCCAATCCAACCAGCATCCTTCACCGCATTCGGCGGCGGCGGCGGCGGCACAGCACAGCCCTGCACCGATACCGTTCGCGCTCCATCTGCAGACGCAGCAGTACTCACCGCATCAACAACAGCAGCTGCCGCGGCGCAAGGGAAGCGGAATTCTCCCGCCGGGGATGGCGGCCACGGCGCAGACACCGTCTTCGGCGTCACCTCCCATCAACGGTAGAAGTTCGGCAGGCATTCCCATGGGCCCATACGGGGTTCCCCCAGGCATTCCTCATCCTCCCGGATTCAACATGCCACCGCCGGGGCTGCACCATCGATTCCCGCAGGAAGCCATGTTCTCACCGCCCAGCAGTTACCGTCCTCCCGGGATGATGACGGGCCCTCCAGGGCTCAGCACGCCCGGCGGAAGGGGATTCCCCATTCCGCACGCACCCCCGGGCTTCTCGCAGGCCTTCAACGACCCCATACCGGTGTCCGGCCCGCCGCCGGCAACGCACACACGACAACCGTCAGGGTCCGGTGGGTTTGACGCGGGACTGGCCGGACCGTCTCAGCCGATCAGCAGGCCATCGCCTATCGGTCGACCGGGCAGCATCGTACACGGGCAGGGCACAGAACAGGCGGACGACGCATCCAACCAGCACCTCGGTAGCAGCGCCTTGCTGGACGACTCGGAGGAAGCGACGGCGGCGGCGGCAGCGGCGGCGCGTCAACGGCACCACGCCCCCGGGCTGCGACAGGGTTTCCCTGGTGCACCGTTCGGTATGGACGCTGGATTGCACATGCCGAATAACCTCTGGGCGAACCCGGCGCCGTTTGCGCCATTCGGAGCACCACCCGGTCTGGGCAACCTGGGCAACCTTGGCAATCTAGGCAATCTAGGCAACCCGACATGGGGCAACAACGGGCTCGGACAACTCCCGTCAATGGCACCGATGGCGCATCAGCTTCGCACGGCCGGGAATCCGCGATCGGTCGCGGTGCGTCTTCTCCTCTGCCAAGCGTGTCAGGAACTGCAAGGCCAAGGCGGCGATGGCAGCCAGGCGGACGGAGGAGGCGTGACGGACCTGGAGGCGGTACTGGCCAAGATGGACCAGCTCAACCGGATAGAATTGGTCAGTCGCGAGGCCATCACCGAAGGGGAGCTACTCGATCTAGCGGACACGGAGGGAACGCCGCAGAACGGTGGCGGGTCTTTCGAGGTACTGCGCGACAGCAAGGGGCCCGGGAAGCACACGATCCGATGGGTGCCCGATGCCGGGACGGATGGGCCGCAGCCACGGCGGGCAGTCGGGGAGATTGGCAGCCCCGTCACGGGATTCAGCCACCCTGCGGCGGTTCCCTCGCGAGGAGGGCCATAGGAGCGTCCATCTAGCAGGGGACCATCGCCAGCCGCTCCCCCGTCGACGTCTGAGCTCGGACTGACGCCAGCGGCACGGAAGACGACAACATGTACACCGGCACTGGGATCGATATCGGAGACGGCCGTTCACCCGCCGGTTTCGCAAGCTGGTCCCGTGTTCTCGACGGAGAAACGGTTGCTCTTCCGGGCGCTATGTAAAGGGATGGAGTCCAGAGTCCGGCGGACGGGCGATGCTGAAGCGGCGGAATGGCTGAGGAGCGTCGGATGGAAAGGGACTTGAGAAAGGGGAAAAAAGGGTTGAGGGGGGAGGAATCCACGTTTGCGCAGTCTTATTTCAGTCGTCTTTCTTTGTTTGCCTTTCGTTTTACTTGCCGCTATGACTGCCCAACCCAACATTTCCACCCCCTCCCCTTTCTTAGTCTTTTACAGCGTAAGAATCCCGAAAAAAAAAAATAACAGCGCATTACCTTTTTTTTTTTTTTTCTGGTTTTTGGGGGCGGGGTTTTCACGATAGAAGGCCGCCTTTATGAACAGCGACTGGGAACGAACACTTTTCGGGGATTCACATTGGCGTCTGTCTGTCAGCTCTCAACCCTTTCGGGACGGAAGGGAAACGAAGATGGATGGGGTCTTTTGGTGAGTCGGGAACTGAGTGGAGGAGCGAGAGGAAGTTGTATCGAGTCGTCTGTAGTGTATGCTAGACGAGGCGAGCGACGTCGATTCGGCGTGGCTTGCTTTGCGTGTAGTCAATAGAGAACGTTGCGAGCGGGTTTCGGTGTGTAGTAGTGTATACGTGGTGCATCGTCGACTTGAACTGATCGTGTCAGATATGTTTAGAAACACTTCTCGTTGGCGGATATTCATGGACTACATATGGAGGCCTAGGGGTTCAAGACTGATATAGTGAGGGCATTCAGGGGGTTCTGTGTTGTTGTAGGGGTACGCACGTATTAGGGACGAGTACCCATACCGGGTGGACCCTATAGGCTGCGGAAGGGAAGACTCAGGAACAACAGATGAGAAGCCTGCCCGGCTAGCTCAATCGGTAGAGCGTGAGACTCTTACTAAGAGATCACCATCTCAAGGTTGTGGGTTCGATCCCCACGTCGGGCTCAATTCCTGACGCGATTACCAATCCGCCATTGTTTTTTCTTTTTTGTCTTTTGCTTTCCCTTATTTTTTTTTTATTTTTTTTAATTTTTTTTTTCTTTTTTTTTTTCATTTTTTTTTCTTTTCATTTTTTTTTCTATTCATTTCTTTTTTCTTTTCATTTCTTTTTTCTTTTTCATTTTTTTTTTTTTTACCATTCCCCTTTTTGCTTCTCTCTCCTCCTCCATCCATCTATCTATTTTGATTTCTCTTTTCAGCTCCCACTCTTTTTGTGAGTCTGATCAAGTCGGTTTGTCTTTCGTCTACCGTGTTTTCGTGTCTTGGGATGCCCTCGTCGTCCGCCAGTCACTCCCTCCATCACCAGCACTGCTGTCCTCGGCGACGACATTCTAGGTCCAGTCAGTGTTCAGCTGCTTCATACAGACCCTGGTGCAGAGGAGATGGTATAAAAGTGGCATTAGAACCACTTCTCAGTCATAACTCATGATATCTACTCTATTCTAATCTTGTTCTCCCTTTCGCCAAGCCTCCGTCTGTTTATCTTGCCGTCTATACCCAGTTGATCCAGTCCGTAACAGACATATGAAGGCTGAAAGTGAATCTAATACGCCACGAAGCCAGCGATTCTCCAGCTCAAAGGCCCAGTATATGAGGGGGTATCATGGTAACAATACGCCAATGCGACACAAAACCATCACACAAACCCCATAACCATCCGACTCCATTCCATCTACGACTCACCCAGACTCGGAAAAGTGGGCTGCCCTCCTCTTCATGAACCGCGATCCCTCCCAACTCCGTCGTCCCCACGCCAGTCCTCTCTTATTAGGCGTCCGCGGCGACGCGCCCTCCCCGCTGCCGTTGTCGCGGCTCGAGAGAACCTGCGCCTGCTTCCCTACCACCTCAGCACCCGGCCACAGCTCAGCCGACAACACGCCGCCTGAAGGCTGGAGCAACCCGTGGCCATCCTTCAGGGACCCCGCCGAGCGGGTCGCCGGATCGAAAAGCCCGACATCCACGCGTGGGCCGAAAAGCGACTCGTCATCATCCACCCAGTTCTCGGTCTCGGGTACGGCAAACGGCGTACCGGGGTGAGGATAGCCGTCCACGCTGTCAGGTTCATCGGGAACCGACCGCGGCGGCGGCTGCGTTCGGCCCAGAAACGGCGCTGACAGGCATCCCGCTCCCACCACCCCCGACGTCACGATCTTCAGTGGCGTCACCCCCAAGCCTCGTCTTGGGCCAAGTCCTCCTCTGACAGGTGTCATCTTTGCCGAGGCCAAATCAGCTGCCGATGGGAACGACGACGACCATGACACGGCGCAGACCCCCGACTCAGTGCTCAGGGGACATGTCCCCCGCACGGGACGCGACGATTCCCCCGGGAACGAAGGAGGCGGCGGGTGCTCCGGGTCAGCGAACGACGAGGACCCCAGCGTAAACGCGGCGTGCAGGAGGCGCGGCACGTCTCCCAGGTGTCGTGTCTCGAGGAGCTTCTTCAGGTCCCCGCTCGACCGCGGCTGCCAGCGCAGGTGCGTCCGGACCGTCTTGTTCCAGCTCGCCGCCTTCCAATCCTCCTTGAGGGCGCTCTGGCGGAGGAGGTTCTGCATCTGCGTGTAGTACGTCCATTCCGACTGCGGCGGCGCGGACGACGGCTTGCTGCGCCCGTCGAAGTGGCCGGCCAGGTGGTCGAAGTACCGGTCGGCCACGGCGGGGCTGTCCGATGCGTCGCGTGCCTCGAGGACCGTCTTGCAGCCTAGGAAGCCGCAGGCGAAGACGAGCTGCGGGCAGAGCGGCACGCGGGCGGCGTCGGCTGAGGGGAGCGCGGAGTCGGGGGACGGGTGGCCGTGTTCGGTGCGGATGTGCTGGACGTAGGCGCGTTCCACGTCGAAGACGGTGCGGCAGTCTGGTTGGCGACAGACCCAGAGGGAGTCGGTGGGGTGGAAGTTTTGGAGGTGTTTCTTGAAGTCGCTCTTGCGTCGGAAGCCCACGGTGATGTCGTAGACGGCGCAGAGGGGGCATTCGATTGGTTTTCGTGGAGTAGTAGTAGTAGAGGTAGTGGAAGCGGTGGAGGTAGTAGGTGGAGGTTGGCTATAGCGAGACGAGGAGGATGGGCCAGGGGAAGGCGGAAAGGCGATTCGGGGGCTACTTGTCTGTGCAGTTGGGACAAGATCCTGCTTGCGGCTCAGCTCCAGGTATGGGCTGAGTAGAAAGGAAGCGGTCGGGGCCGTCTGGGGTTCGGCCCAGTCGGCGGCTGCGACGGTACCGGATGGCGAGGCTGTTCCGGATAGGGGAGGAGTACAGAGATAGCCCGGGACAGCGCCGGTACCGACATCAGCACCAGTGGCGGCGATATCATGCCAGGGGGCTCCCGAATGCGTGCTGCCGTGGAACGAGGTGGCATCTGAGGCGCAGAGAGAGGCTTCGGATCGATTCCATGCTACCGAGGTGAGGGAAGGGTGGCTTGATGCCGAAGACGCGGAGACGGCGGAGTATCGGGCTGTAATATCAGAGAGACGTTAATGAATGATGGGGCCATGGCTGGATCGGCGGTAAGTTGACGACTTGGCCTACCTGACTCTTCAAGGCCTTGTAAGGTTTGAATTAAGGTGCCCGCGCCATATTTGATGGCGAGGTTTCGGAGTACCTGAGCGTCGTGGGCGGCCACAGGTGGTACGTGAGTGTCGCTGTCGGGGCATTGTTGACAGAACATCGTTGCCATCGTCCAAGCCCAGGACGAGGGGATTCGGAAGGGATGCCAAGAGTAAGTAAGAGTGATGACTGTGACCAAGGGGCTGATGCGAAGGGACTCGGAAGAGCCGAGTAATGGTGGACGGAACTCGATGCTAGACGCGTTGATATGTATGTTCTCGACACGGGGGAGATGTGAAGTAGGAAAGAAAATATTGTGAATGACTTCAACCGCATCGGGCACCAAAATGCTAAAGGGAAAAAGAGAAACGAAAAATAGAAAAAACCAACAGTATCTAGTAGTAGCACTGGGGCCAAGTGGATCAAAGCAAAGCTTTGGTGGTCAGCGGCAGCATCCTAGAGGATCAGTCAGTAGCTTCAGGCATGAAAGGAGGGACTACGGTGAGGGAAGGACTACGGTGTTTATGATGGGGCCCGGGGCCCAGGGAGGACCGAGAGCCAACGGATCAGCGTGTCGGAGACGGCATCCAATGCCATTCAAGGAGGGCTGCTTGTTTGATTTTCTGTGCGACCATGGCATGGCATGGCGTCAACAACAGCACCATCCATCCGTGGCCCGTGGGTCCTTCTAGAAAATCCGAGTGTCACTCGAGAAAAACGACCGCCCGTCGGCAGAGAGCGACGAGGTCGACAAGGCTGCCACGTGGGAGTGGCAACTAGCAAGCGAGAATACGAATCAAAGACGACGTGGAAATAAAGAGAGAGGACTGGGAGTGGCTGATATTGCACATAACTCGCCCGTATTATTGATTCGAGAGACTCGGCGTGACGTCCGGTGGCTCAATGATCCCTGTCATCCGTTGGATTTCCTTCCGAGGTGGGTCCGTTTCGCGGACGTGCCGGCGTCGGAATCACGGTAAAATCGCTGTCTTTGCAGTCGAGTCGACAAAGGAAGGATTCGAGCCGCGGGTAGTTGTAGGGAACTTCTGTAGAGTGGCTCCAGGCAGAGACAGGTAGGCCGTGTCATGCAGTCCTCGATGATAGGCTTCAAGGCACCAAAGGGCCTCGACGCGACGACGTGAGGCGACGAGGAAAGTGTTGGGAGTAAACAGGCCTCTTCCGTACTACCTACCCTCTGTCCCCCTGTTCTGTCTGCACATCGCGTGATGCCCAATACCCTCAGTTCTGAGCCCTGAGGTTTGCGGCTGCAATCTCCACATTTTAGCTCGACAACAAAGACTGGCCAAACAGATGGCAGGGATTGTCCATGGAGGGAGAAGCTAGAGTCTTTGTTCAGGGAAAATGAGAAATGAGAAGAAGAGAAAGAAAAGAAAAAGGGAAAACAAATCCCGTCACTCACCAAGGCCTCCGAGAATGACGCTAGAATGGCGCTAGAAGGACACTAGAAATGCGTTAGAAGCTTCCCCCCGAGTCTAAGCGGCGACTAGCGTCTCTGAGTCATGCACGGACCATCTCTGGGATCGGCGCCTCCGTCCCGTTCGTACCTTGGTACGCAGCACAGAATACCTAGAGTAAGGTAAAAAGGTAACGAGCGCCTCAGAGCGGCCCTGCCCTGTTGATATCTCTCCCGGCACTGATCATCTTTCCTGCATTCTCCCGTCGCCACAGAAACGTGTTGACCATCTGGGTACGATGGATGAAAGGCCCGGTTGCTCATGTCGCATGCGCGCATATGTACACCCACTGTATATCCCATCAAGAAACATGGTCTTTGAATCTTCATCCAGCAATCAAATTCGTTCATACTTCTCAGTATCCCATTTCTCTGCCGTCCCCTCTGCTTGACGGGCCACCGTCATTGGTATCCAAGTCGATACCATCCCGAAATATGTGCTTCTATTCTTCTTCGTCTGTTCCAGCTTATTAATGTATGTGCCCTCCGCCCGTCTCTCCCATGAGCCGTATGGAGAAATCGTTTCAACTGCGTCTCTTTCGTCAATGCGTGAGTCTCTCGTGTCGGTGAAATCAGTGGGTATGGGCTTCTTACACCCACGGCTCGAGACAAAACGCCGATCGCAAATCCCATGGGTATCAAAAAGAAGTAGAGTAGTAAAAAAGAGCGTTATTACATGGCCCAACAAGTTGTCTTGGGAGGTACAAGACGCGGAAGAAGAAGGGGGAAAATGAAAAAGAAAGGGGAAAAATGAAAAAGAAGGGGGGGGAAATGAAAAAGAAAGGGGGAAAATGAAAAAGAAGGGGGGAAAATGAGAACAAGAAAACAAGAAGAAAAAGATCGTAAAGAATCGTAACACTTAATCGTATGGGCCTGGGTGCCGGCCCATCGCCGGCACTTCTGCTGCCGTGGGTGCCTATAACGAGCCGTGGGAATTCCCACACGCCGGCGACGGATTGGCAGACGGGTCCTTCATCTCAACATCGGCCGGCTCTCTCCCATTCACGTGCCGCAGGCCGCCAATGTCATCCGCCATAACGGTACCGGCCGGATGGTATGGATTGGGCCTGGAATGCACGTAATTGTGAAAGTACAGGGATGCCAGTTTCTCTTGCGGCACGCCGGCCAAGTTGCCAAAAGAGTGCCCAGGCCCGTTACCAGTCGGCGGCCGATAGGGATGATGAGATGGTACAAGTTGATCTTGCTGGTGGTAGTAGTGGTGTCGCGCCAACGGATCCAGCGGCGATCTCGCCTGGCGCTGCTGCAGCCGACGCATGGCGCGATGTTCGCGGGGGTACGGCTTGCGCTGATAGGCCATGTACTGCGCCAGCCTCGAGTTCAAGCCGCAGGGTCTGTGGAAAAAGAAGGAACTCGGCATAACCTCCGCCGCCATCACCGCCGCCAGCTGGCTGTGCGTCGCTGTCGTCCTGTGGCCCGGCATGTCGTATTGGCAGGTATCGGCGATGGGAGTGACAATATCTTGCCGGAACTCAAGAGGTGCGTTCGGTTCCGAGCCGAGAGCCATGGCGTACTGGACCAGCAGATTGACGTCCCCGATGTGTCGGCACTCCAGTCTCTTCCTCAGGACGACCGACGTCTGCGGGTCCCACCGGAGGAGGCTGGGGTGAAGGTTGCTGCTGGCGGCCCCGCGATTTCCGGCCGCCGCCTGGTTCCACGCCCCGACGACCTGGCTTTGGCAGAGCAGGTTGCGCATCCGCGTCGAGTACGACCACTCTCCGGCTTCGGAGCCCTCGTCGAAGTGCTTCACCACGTGGGAAACATATTCCTTGAACATCAGGGCAGCGTCATCATCGCCCTGGGCTTCATACACCATGGTGCACTTCTCAAAGCCGCAGGCGAAGACAACCTGCGGGCAGAGGTCGACCTTGGATTCGTCGGGCGAGATGCGTGATCCGCCGTGGGTTTCTCTGAGGTGGGTCTTGTAGGCGGCCTGCCAGTCGAAGACCATCCCGCAGCCGCGGTGCTTGCAGTGCCATTGGGCGTTGGTGTTGTGAAAGTCCTCAATGTGGCGCTTCAGGTCATTCTTGCGCGTGCACGTCTTCCTGATGCCCTCCTCCCCGCAGAAGCCACACATGAAAGTGGTTTTCTGTCTTGTGGCGCCACGATGCGTATTCGTATCAGGCGCCGAATTCGCCTCGGCCGCAATGTGCGAGGACGAGGAGGATGCGTCATCCCATTGGCAATCGGTCTGCTGTTGGGCGGATATCGTGGAATCGCCCGGAGTACGGGTCTGAGTGTCAGTCGCAGTCGCGGTGGAGGCACGGCAGACGGCATCGCGGGAGACATTGAAGATGATGTTGCCGGTACTGGACGGCGCGTCGGATGAAGAGATACGCACACTTTGACTGTCCCAGATGCTGGACGCATCGTCCGAGACAATGGAAGATTGAGCCGCGCTCGAAATGGTAGGTGCTGCGTCAGATTCTACTTTGATTCGCATCAGTTTCGGCATGAGGCAGGGCTGACACGCCCGGGGCGACGGAATGATACGGCGAGTTGCGAGAGAAACGAGAGAACGACAGAACTAGAGTATAAGATTGAGTGAGAAGGAGGGGAGGAAGAACACACACAAAAAAAAAAGAAAAAAAAAAGGAAAACTCACGTAGTCCCATCTCATCGTGCACCATCCTCGTTACTCCATCGGGGCCATGACGACTCAACAATTGCCGAATCAACTGTCGATCGAACACTTCCCCATGGCCTGATGGGGAGACTTGCTGTGAGGTCTCTTCAGGAGAACCATCGACCCCGGACCAAGAGGTTGTTGCGGACATGATATCCGATCATCCGGGATCCGACAACGCCGCTTCGTCCGAGTGAATAATTGTGCTTGGCGCGGGCGTCGACGGGTGTGCCGCCGCGTGGGCCTTCAGTGGACAAAACGGCCCAGCCTGTTCGTCCAGATTGAAGAGATTGCAAGACGGCCGGGAGGGATGGGGGTTTTCGACGGCGGCAAAGCCAGCAACCACCTCCGTTTTCACGGATAGGATCTAAGCTGTTCGGTGACAAACGTTAGGCGGGATGGGAGATGGGGCCGAGTCGACAAAAGCTGAATACTATCGAGTAAATCTAAAATGCCCTGTGTTCTAACAAATGTGATGACAATGACTTCATACGAAATGCGTAAGAAGTTCTGGGCAATGCCATCCGTTTTCTTAAATATGGATATATGGTGGCCCATGATAAGGCGGCCAAGGCGAAAGGTTGCCCACCACGGGTATCAGAGCTTCCCCCCGGATGGCTGACGTATAAGTAGGCGGCGTCGTTCCTGGATTGTGCGGACAGTCGAATCGATCTGGTGGCGACCAACCACGGTACTCTGCAGCCTGCAGTCCGAAGACATGGCAATAAATGAGTAACTGAATGTCGAGATCATCTTCTGAATAGTCCTTTCCTGGCATGTGTTGCACAGAGACAATGGGAGATAGGAGCCCTCTGACTTTTACGTGATCGAAGACGGTGATACCATCGACAATGCTGATAACAAACTTCCTTGGACGGTGTCGAAACGAAGCGATGATCTTTACGCAGGGAAAAGAGAAACTGATTGCATGCCTTATCAGCCGCTGTTGGATGTCGAAGAGAAGACGCCATGAGTCAGCAGTGGCAGTAATACGAGACAGGGGGGACCTACCCCTTTTCTTTTTTTTTTCATTTTTTTTTTTCATCTCACCTTGGACTCGACGTTGATGGACCAGAACATCGCGCCAGTACCGGATAAGAGTCCCTTTTGCAAGAATTTTCCATTATTAATATCTTGATTCTTGTCGAAACCATTACTCGACCGGACATTTGCAAAAGACGACGTTGAGACGCGTCGGATTTCCTGGTCACCCCCAATGTGCCAATGTGGGTAGATCAAAGATAACGGGCCTCGTTCCAACGAATCACCGGGGCTCCCATATCAAGATCATCGGTATCGTATCTCAACTGCCCGGGACAAATTGATTGGCCCTTTCCTTTTCATGTTTTTTCCGAGACAACCGCGTCTGAGATGTGACGCGAGAGACTGCCTCAAAAAGAGAAAAGGAGCTTGGCTCATCAGCTTTGCCTCGATCAAAGGTACCTTGGGGAGATCGACAGTCTGTCCGAGAGCACCAGTAACAGCCCACGCATACGTATGCCACGATAGGGCACCGTCCGAGCTGTTGATAACAGTTACCTGAAGAGGCAGGTAAACGGAAAACGTCGCCGCTTGATGACGTACCGTGGGCGCTCTCCGGTCCATATGAATAGAATCCCTTCCGCCCCGTTCACACCGCGAGAGACCCCTCTTGGACGACGAACAAGGCACTTCCGCTTCCCGGCCTGCTCTCCACCATGGCCTCCGCCCTCTGCTCGGCCGTCAATTCCTTCTTGGAATAGTACTCTTTTTCCCACGCCGCCTTGACGGCTTCGACCTTATCCTCGGGCACCAAGTGCACGCTGCACCCTCCCCAGCCGGCCCCGGTGATCCGGCTCCCATAGGCACCGGCCTCGAGAGCGATGCGGCATATCTCGTCCACCTCGGGATGGCTATTCTCGTACACGTCGCGGCATGACGCGTGCGTCTCGTTTAGGATGGCTCCGAGCCTGGCGTTCAGACCCGTCGTGTCGGCATTGCCTTCCGGTTTCGCCGTCGCAGTCGCCGGGTTCGCGGTCCCTTCGATGAGGGCCAGGAATTCAAGCGTGCGCAGGGCCTCGGCATAGACGTGCAGCGCGCGTTGGCGCAGCTTGAATCGTTCGGCCCGGATCGGGATCTTGGTCGTGAATTGGGCCCCGAGTTCTGCCACTGTGAGGCCCAGGACCTGTGCCACTTCCTCGTGCGTGTAGCCTTCTTCCTGGGTCAAGGTCTCCTTGGTGACCCTGATGAGCTCCCGAAGCTGCTCTTCCTGCGTGCGAAATTCCTTGCCGCCCTGGGCCTGCTGGTGATAGAAGTATGACTCGTGGAAACCGTGCAGGCTAATGCCTAGCGGGCTGTTGTCGACTGGGAGCTTGGTGCCCGGCGGATTGAGGACGGCGTGGAGGTAGGAAGCGGCGAGGGTACACTCGACTACGCGGAGGTTATAGTGGATGGGACCGGTGACGTATTTATTAGAGGTGACGAATGATTGGGCGATGAGGAAGACGAGGGGCGGCTTGGTGGTGGGGAAGAAGACGGGACGAGCGGTCAGACGGGGAGAGAAGGAGACGAAGAGGGCGGCGCCGCGTTCAGAAAAGACCGAAGCCGACTGGTCCATGCTGGGATGTGTTAGTTGTGAGTCGACAGCATTGAACGGACTTGGATCTATAGAAACAAGCGGGGAAAGGATAGATGCGTGGGACATACCCTCCCGAGTTGACACCAACAGCACGCTCACTGACGATAGCTAGTTCGGTGAGCTCCGTCTTGTTGACCGAATCGTGGCCGTTGGCCTTCATGACAGCGAGGGCGGAAGAGGTGACAAAGGCGGCGCTGGAGCTGAGACCGGCACCGATGGGCACGGCACCGTCGACGACAATCTTCATGCTCTTCGGGCGAAAGTCAACCCCTTGATTGTTCTTGTTCTTCTGCTTCGTGCGCAGGAGCTCGAGGGCGCCGCGGAGGCCGCTCTTGAAGTAGTTGGACCATTCGTGCTGCGTGGCGTCAATGTCGACAGTACCGTCAACAGGAACGTCAAACTCCCGGGTCGGGTATTTGTCGGTCTGGATATTGGAAATGTGGACCTTGAATGTTGAATCAGACGCCGGCCCGTCGTAGGCCGACACGGCGAGGATGGTGTCGGCGGTGATGGCCATGGGGAGGACGGAGTGGAGGGAGTAATCGATGTGTTCGCCAATGATGTTCACACGGCCGGGAGACCGGGAGACAAAGTCGGCCGGGTGGCCATGGAGGCTCTCAAAGGCGGATAGGAGGGCGCTCCATCTCTTGGACTGGGACGAGAGAGAGTCTTCGGGGTAGATGTCCCGGAGGGAGCGGGCGACAGGCACAGGCCCGGTCATGGCGCAGTGAAGCGACTGTCGAATTTGTCCTCGCGACTGCGGTCGACGTCACTCAAAATAAAGGAACGAAGGGAAATGGCCAACTAGTAGAGAAAGGAAATAAGCAAGAAAATAGAGAAAAGAAGAGACGTGAAGAGGTCCAGATGAGAGAGGATAATGAAGCGACGCCGTATCGATGGGTTTGGACCTGTGCGAAGAAAACACCTGGACGGTGGACCCCGCGGTGACGATGGAGGGGCAGAAAGACGAAACTCGAGACAATACGGTTTGTCATTTACCCCGCACACCGGTAAGAGCTGGTAATCGACCGGCCGAGTTGGGGAAGGCCCATTCAGTCCTTGGTCGGTCTTTCCACTCATTGTGTGCGCCCCAACTCGGAAGGCTTATGAATCATGCCGAAGAAATGCAGAATGCTATACGGAGTACAAGCTCGACACATGCACATAATACAGGTAGAATAACAGAGAAAAATGGCGTCGTCTAGGCCCTTGTCTTACCTGAGAGAACCACCGCCACCTCACTGGGCAACCGAGCTGCAGTCAGAGATGAAGACATGTGTATTCATAACCTATGGTTCGAGTTGACCATGATTGGTCTTTTATATCCCATACCCACGGGACAGTATTTTGAGAAGCCTGGTAGGGTCCAGGGCAAAGGAGAGAAAGTCGCCGAGCAAGGTGCCGCAAGGCATAAGTGTGACTGGAACGAGTGTCATGCCTCATCTCATAAAATCGTCGTATACTCTTCATAACTATCCATAACCATCCGTCAACTCTCATACGCTCAAGTCCCTCTTATGAGTCTCGTCTGTCAATATGACCATTCTGGGCGGGTAGGAAGCATTTATTTTTTGACCTGTGAATGTGATTGTCAGTTGAAAGCCCTGGACTGTAGATGGCAGCTTGGAATGAACTACATACGGGGCAGTTGGGGCAAGTGCAGGTGCTGCCGCAGTTGCAAGTGCCAGTGCTAGAGCATCCGCAGTCGCCGCCCATGTTGACAAGTTTGGCTGGAGGGGCTTATTCTGAGTTGGTTTGGGTATATGGCAAAATTGGCCTTTGGGATGCGATGGATTAATAGGAGTTTCGCAAATAATCGGTTGAGAGAAAAGCGTCTTCGGATTCACAAGACAAACGGACTCCCCTCTTATTATATAGGCTCTCGACTGTGTGCTGGGAGGCGACGGGCTCGGCTCAGAGTGACGTAGTCGAGTCGAAACAGATGCGCACCTCTACAAAGTAGGTATGGTACCTTGTATATAGACGCCTTGGCTGCCTCATCCCGACAGGCGCCTTTCTTTTTTCTTTTTCGATTTGTTTTCGTCATTTCAAAAAAGCTGGGGTAACTCGTTGCATGAGACCAGATCATGAGACGCTAAAATTTCCCCGCATTGTGTCCGCCACGCCATTGGGACGTTGAGAAAAGGTGGGGTCAGAAGACTGAGAGAGGTATATAAGTGCAAAAATAACAAACGTTAATCGCTGGAGTCGGGTCGGCCTATTGAATTAGTTTCTTGCCTTTTACCAGAAACTACCATGGGTTGCCCGCCTAACTCCATATACAATCTTTGGAACCTAAACGCTCTGCGTTCGAATCAGAGTTTTGCATTTTTGCACCTTTTTTTCCCTTTTCCCTTTTCTCTTTTCTTTCCTTTTTTTGCTTTCTTTTCTTCATCCCTTCTTTTCCACCTCTTATCCTACCCTCCGTGACTTTGTTTCATTCTGGACGACTATGAAGATTGTCGCCATTTTGACAGCTTTACACCTCTGAAGCTCAACTTGTCCGTACCAGATGCTGTAGCAACGAAACAGGAGTCCAAGATTGATTCATTTTGCGTGCTGTCCTCTATCCGCCCCCGTACGGTCCAGTTGCCCTACTGCGCGTTTCGATCGCTCGTCAACAACAACCCCGACCCGTCGCACAGCAGTCATGACTATGGACGCAATAGGAGCTGTTTCCTGGTCGTCATCCTCGACGGACAAAGACCTGCCTACGGGACTCTGACTTCGGACCACAAGACTGAAACCCTATAGGCACTAGACCATCGATGCACGTCGTTCCGACTGCAATTTAGGCCCCTGAACTGTTAGCATGGTCTCTCTGAAGGATATTCAAGCATAGTTACCACCATACGCATCGCATCGTATTACCCAGAAACAGGTTGCTTATCGCCGCTCACTCAAATAGCCCAGGCCCACAAGCGCAAGGCAAGCTGGTTTTCAAATGCAACAGTCCGACACCCAACGCCGGGGTCACTCATACCAACACGTTGTCGGCTGATACCCCGACTCCTTCGCCTTTCGCATCAACTCGTCCCTCGCCCGCCGCGTGGCGACCACATCGTCATTAGAGAGCATCAGCACGCTGACACCCAGCCAAGACTGCATCACCGGCCGAGGCACCGCCCCCGCCATGGCAGCCGGCACATTGTCGTACGCGAACCCGAGCAGCTCGGCCGTGAACCGGCCAATGTCGAACTGGTTGAACGTGTGATCCGTAATACCCTGCGTGCGCGCCAAATGCCGCCTGGCGCGCCCATACGCCATTGCGGCCCAGACGTACGTCCGCCTGGCGTGCGGCGCCGACGCCGCCGCCAGCCAGTCCAGATACCGCTCCATGTACGGCGCGACGTGCTCCGGCACGTGGATGACGCGGACCAGGCCCACCAGCTGAGCCAGCCGCCGCACGTCCTGCACTTGGACGCTGTCGTACTCGTATTCGACGGGCTGCCGGCTCAGTTGCCGCAGTCGGTACATCTTGCCGACGCCCGGGCCCCGGTGCCAGTACAGGTCCCAGTGGAACTCTTCTCCGTATTCGCCGTAGGCGGTGCCGAGCTCGTAGTTGGCGTAGTGCACGCCCTTGGGCAGGCTTGGGGCGTAGGTGTGGGTGGCGCGGCCTTGGAAAATGGGGAGAGGGATGGATATGGCGATGTACAGGGATCCCGGGAGGAGGTCTTGTTCCATCTGCCGCGGGTGCGTGTCGGGGTCGAAGATGGTGGTGGGTTTGTATGGTGTCGCGTCGGGCAGCGGTGGAGAGTCGCGAGACATTGTGAGGTGGGCATGATACGGTAGCGGTTATATCGATACTCTTGTTGATGGCGGAACTAAATATGTTGAGTGAGAGAGTGAGATATTGTGTCGATGGTAGGGAATGAAAGAGATCAAGGCCTGGTATGATGAGGGCTGGGGCGCAATATCTGGCCTAAAGGCCTCAAGCGGGATGCTCAACGCGTGGAAATGGCAATGCTGTACTACTGATAGGGTTCTATTCGGGGTTTGGAAGGAAGGTAAGTTCTTTCAACGACCACCTTCCCCCCGGGAAGGCAGGCACTTGCTTCTATTCCTCGGAGTTCTGTCGCCTGTGGGATAGGCATGTGCTTGTCTTCGCCGAGTTCACCACCATCAGCTGACTTCCCAGTGAGAATCGTCTATCCTCTGATAAGGTAGGTGCGCTGAACAGGTTGGCTTCGGGCGTGAAGGCTGGCCGGATAGAAGACTGGGTCCATGGTTACATGTCCCGTGACACTGGACGGTTTGACGGCGCGATGCGAGGAGGTTATTGGTGTAACTCATGTGTTCCCGTATCGGGTGCTCTACATATCATATCGCTGTATAAGGAGCCCACCACAGGGGTTTTAGATTGCTCTGCCCATATTAAGTACGACTCGGAGCATCGCTTGATCGAAGCCGTACTTCGTAAGCCGTCGTCGTCGGAATACGACCGGCAACCACACGAGAATAGTATGTCTGGGCCATGCTCAGTAATACATGTGTGTCGAACTCGCACCCAAAAGGAACGGCGCTTGTTGGAATATCTTCCTATCTCATCCGCGTCACATCTTCCAATGCCTTATATCAGGATGTGTGGTCGTAGTCGCATCGCCGTTGACGATGATTTGAGATGGAGCATTGGAATTGATTTGTCAGCAAAGTTGTAGAGTCCGCCACAGTGCCACATCTTCAGCCACTTGGATGATGCGACAACGACCAGTACCTTGGGAGCTCGAAGCTTTACGAATACGTCTTTCGGATAGCAAAAGCCGACCAGGCGACGGCCGTTGAACACCTACATCGTTACGAATACCCGTCTCAGGTACCGTCAGACTTGATAAAATTCTTTGATCTACATCGTTCCTGGAGTCGAGGAAGGCGACATCCTCGAGATATCTACACAGGCGCTTAATCTCGTATCCTTTGTCCCTCTGGCATGGGCTACCCACTCTAGGCCCCTCGACTCTTGGGATTCCATCCTCCCTCAACGCCACCGACACCCGGCGCATTGGAACGGCTTCTCGACCAAACAACACGCGATCCTCCGATTTCCCCCACCACCTCGCCCACCTCTTCCGTTCTCAGCATGTCTTCTACCGACACCGATACTACGCCCAGGCCATCCGTGCCAGGGCGCTGCTTCATCTGCCTTATGGACCAGGAAGGCTCGGACGACTGGGTCAACCCATGCCCCTGCACCCTCGAAGGCCACCAGGACTGTATGATGAGCTGGATGGCCGAGTTGGAACGCCAGGGAAAGCCGTTTGCGTGTCCCATCTGCAAATCGGAAATCATCGTCGACGAGCCCTTCGACCCGGCCCTCGCCATCGGCAACAGGATATACAAGGCGTTTAGCAGCGTGTCGCCCTTGGTTCTCTGCAGCGGCGCCTTGTCGGGCCTCTACGTCAGTTTGACCGCATACGGAAGTGCCGCCCTACTGGTCTTCTCGGGACCCGAAGGATACTCCCGGTTCCTGCTGACGGGCGATGCGGACCTTCCCGTCTTGAGCCTGCGTTATATGACCCTGCCTCTCATCGCGCCGGCGTTGGTCATAGGCCAGACGCTCCCCGCGTTGGGGAATTTCTTCTTCTTGCCGCCGACGTCCATTGTGAGTTTCTTTCTTCTTTATTAGGCCTTTTCTCCTTCATTTTCCTTTATTTTCTACAAGGGTCCTTCCCCCTGCGACAAACCACTAACAGAACTCTGCAGTATGGCATGTTTAGCATGGCCCACGACGAAAATTTCATATCTTGGCCACCGTCGCCGGGCCTTGTCTTCGCCACTTTCCCGTGGATTCGTGCCATCTACCGCAATATCTGGCGCGAGTTCATTCGACCGTACGAGATGAGGCTTGATAGGAGGATAGCGGGCGTACCCGAACCAGAACCGCAGGCGGATCAAGGCCAGGGGCAAGGTCAAGAGCGGGCAAGAGACGACCAAGCGAATGATAATGATGGCGACGGGGCCGGTGGCATCGTCGGCTTCCTCGATGCTGCGATCAACCTCCTCGATATTCCCGAGGTGGACCTGAACGTGGAAATACAGGAAGATGTGTTACAGCCGGGAGAGCAGGACCGTCCGATGGAGGTGGAGATGGAAATGGAAATGAGGCTGTTCGATGGGGGTGTTGCCAACGACGACGAAGAAGCTGCCGAAGAAATAATGGTCCTCGCGGGCCCCGGCCCCAGGGACGACGCCGCTGGAGACCAGGGCGAGAACCAAGCGAACCACGGGGACGACGCGGCTCCCGCTCCTGTGGTCCTTCCGGCGCCGGCAGAAGCAGGGGCGCAAGATCAGGCGGTGGCGGAAGCGCCCGCCGCTGCTGAACCGGCCGATGGCCAACGGCAGTGGAACGTCCACGCCAGTCTCCGCGACATAGGCAATTCTCTTGCCGCGTCGCTTCTCCTGCCGGCCATCTCTGCCGGGGCGGGCGAGCTGCTCCGCCTTGCCCTTCCCCGACGTATGACGACACCTTCCCTTCTCAGTTGCCGCCGGCCCGGTCTGCTGCAGGAGATGTGGGGACGGAGTCTGGTCGGTGGATGCATTTACCTGGTGCTCCGGGATGCGTTCAGGCTCTACACAAAGTATCGCAGGGCCGTCAACAAGCCACTGCGCAAGGTACGGAACGTGGAAAGGAGAAAGGGAGAGGCGGCTGCTTCTTCGTCATAGCGAGACTGAATGGATCTGAATGTCTATCTACCCTGGAATGCGGGTACGTGGAGGGCGAAGGAGAGTGTGGGGTACGCCATGGACGACACGACACAAGGAAGTTAAAGCATTTGGAGCGGGCGGACATCAGCCAAGGCCGGCGACTGGTCTTCTGTACAGTAGGAACTGTATTTTGGCAGCGAACATGATGATTCGGCGAAGAATGGGCATCTTTAGACCCCCATGCTGATTCCAAGAGGGTCTAAGATTAGTGATCACGCAAATGTGAATCTTATATTGCTATACATCGGACTATTGCATGTCGAGACTTTAGATAAGGACTTGATGAAGCATGATCAAATCGGGGCTTGCCCGCCCCCTCCTGTACTTCGTATACTTTGTCATTGCTCGTGTAGAACCTTCCAGTTCCAGGCCACCACCGACAGACAACACCGAAGAGTCCAGAGCACAAAGAGCACAAATAAACCAGACTTTATACTCGTGTACATTCTGACGTTCAGACATTCCCAAGGAGCAACCTTTGAAGCAATTTGTAGCCTCACCGCTTATTCGACAACCTCCGTAACGGCCTGCTAACAATGGTAAGGATTCTCCCGCTCCGAGGTTGCGAGATATCCGTGCAAAGCGGGTTCTGCCACAAACTCGTGGTGTCCTAGATCTGGCCTCCTCTCCTATTTCTCCTGATTACAATGGACTGGGCATTGACGGAAAGTTTCAACGTACAGGCCACCACTTCCAAGCAACGCCTCGCGCTGGCGATCTGCGACTTCCTCGCAAAGTCCGCCAGCGATGGCACTCTCCCCGCGGACGACAAGGACTCCATCGACGTGGCGATCCAGTGTATTGCCGACTCATTCAAAGTCGATCCGAACGACAAGAAGGCGATAGAAGACGCAGTGGGCAACCAGAACCTGGCACAGATCTACGGGGTGTACGAGAAGCTCAAGAAGGGGACGGCTTCCAGCAGCAGCAGCGTCGGCAGCAACTCGACAACGTCGGCGTCGGAACCGACGGAGGAGCAGAAGAAGGAGGCGGACGCGCTCAAGAGCCGCGGCAACGCGGCCATGGCGAACAAGGACTACGCGGCGGCGGTGGACCTGTACACGCAGGCGCTGGCCATCACGCCCAACAACGCCGTGTTCCTGTCGAACCGGGCAGCGGCGCACTCGGCGGCGCGGAACCACGAGCTCGCGCGGGCCGACGCCGAGACGGCGACGACGCTCGACCCCGCGTACACCAAGGCCTGGTCGCGGCTCGGCCTGGCGCGGTTCGCGCTGGGCGATGCCAAGGGCGCCGCCGAGGCGTACCAGAAGGGCATCGACGCCGAGGGCAACGGCGGCAGCGACGCCATGCGCAAGGGTCTCGAGACGGCGAAGCGGCGGGCGGAGGAGCTGGAGGCTGAGGGGGCGGCGGCGGCGCGTAGCGGGGGTGGTGCCGGCGCCGGTGCGGGTGCGGGTATGCCGGACCTGAGCTCCCTGGCGAGCATGCTGGGTGGTGGTGGTGGTGGAGGGGCCGGCGGCATGCCCGACTTTAGCCAGATTATGAACAACCCCATGTTCGCGAGCATGGCGCAGAACCTCATGAGCAACCCCGAGCTCATGGGCAACTTGATGAACAACCCGCGGCTCCGCGATATGGCGGAGCAGTTTGGCAGCGGAGGCGGTGTGCCGGATATTGGGAGTCTGATGCAGGACCCCAACATTGCAGAGATGTAAGTTCTTTCCCGCCAACCTGCCAACACTCCTCCATTATCCCGCCAACATATATCCCATCTTCTTCCGACCCCTATTTGGAATGGTTGAGGTCTCGCCGTCGTTGAAGGAGCGGTACTGCATTACTGGCATGATCGTAACGCTAACATCTGCGAACAGGGCACGGTCGATGATGGGCGGTGGCGGTGGAAGTGGCCCGAACAGCGGAGCTGGTCAGGGAGGCCAGGGTGGACAGTAAAGTATCCTGGCCTACAATGGTCATGAGTCTACGGGGTCATGATGTACACGCGATGTTAGAGAAATTGCAATCAACGTGTCCCAGGACTGTTACGTTCCAGCGTTAGGTAGACATGGGCTCGGCAGCAAAATGAATTAAAAATATGCATGGCATTTGCAAGTTGGGTCCTTGGGCCCTTTGCCTCCCAGGCGCTGTAGATGACATGGTTGATGTGTGCAGACTAGTAGTTTTGCTCTTCAATACGGATGCCCAGCAGAGTCAACCTCGGTAAGGACGAGACAGCATTGTTATATACTGTGGCTACTCAGTACGCCCCTGGGGAACTCGGCACGTCACGCGTAAGGGGGATGTCGCTCAGGAAGTGGAAAAGAGCCACATGACTACATAAGTATGCTGAAAAGTGGGAGGGCGTCGCTCATCACTACGGGCAAGACGCATCGTCGAACTTCTGGGACAGCGTCCAGAGGGTAGTCCCAAGACGGTATACAGGCCGCAGCAAGCTGTCAAGACGAGCACGGGTACGGCGAGAGTCAGTAACCTAGCAACTCCCCAGTGTTTCCCTAACTCAGGCCCAAAACCGATGCCACAAAATGAACCATGTCGTCGAGCTCCTCCGACTCCTTGCGCCAATGCCCCTCCTGATCCGCACCGGAATATTCTCGCCATTCAATTCTCAGCCCCCAAGGCGTCTAAGTCTGGTTGGGTTGTCTCCCTGGCACAGAGCAGAGTCCACAGCCCGACTGCGCCTCCCTAGCTCTGCCACCTAACACAATCCCTGTCGGCCGCAAATCCCAGGGTCTTAATCCCCTCGTCAAGTACATCCGCCAGGATTCCATCCCGCCCAGTAGAGCTATCAGTTGGCTCGCTCCTTGACCGTTGGCTTGGATAAATTCGATGGAACGGACGGCTAGGCCTGGGCAATATATCTGCAGGACAGCAACAAAGGCGATCCATCAAAACGAGGAACTTGACCACTCAGAATGTCATGAGAAGTCTATCGAGGTAGGCATCAGCTCGGACGACCAAGAAACTGCCAAGCTTGAATGATATAAGCCCTGGAGGTCCTGCAGAACGCCAACATGTTCACTTGGAAGGAGGGCTTGGAGGAATCATCCCACTGAGTTGTGGATTGACCAGAATCTAATAACGGAGGGGGCGGAACCGTCGCACAGGCCACCATCGAGACATGAGTCTCGGACTGCGGAATAACTAGTCTCCGAGAAGTAGCTAGGTACAGTGACTAAGCATAAGTACTACGAATAAGTTCCTGCAACGACGGTCTGCGGCTAATTTTAGAACACGCCCATGTACCGTTGTACGTCGTCAAAACGCAGTATAGCCACGAATTTTCCCAATGGTCGTCCAGCCACTCTGTATTCTACTGCGTACAGTTGCGTCACGGACCCTTGGCGTAGGCCTGGAAACCAGTCGCGTGGCGCAGTCGAGCCCACCGAGAGCCGAAGGAAAGTGGATGACGGATGGCCAAGAGGCCTGCCCTTGTCTTCAAACCGGTTTTTCATTTTCGTGTAGCAACATGCGCAGTTGCACATAAGGCCCGTTGAGCATTCCTCACGGCTTCTATGAAGATGAAAAGTCAAAACGCACCCCATGTGCTGCTCTGTTCTGCGTCGTCTCTTTGGACGGACTGTTTACCTATCGACCAGGCCTCACACTGCCGTCTTCCCCCATTGCCTCGGGCCAACAACGAGAGTGAATCGCGAATAACACCGTGACAGGCCTCGTCATTCGTGGACGATTCTTTACCTTGTAGCACCTCTTAACGCAGCCTCACCTTCTTTTGTCCCTCCTTCTGCCGAAAGTGGACGCGACAGATGTGGGAGTCTTCCTATCCCACGGACATCACCTATTCCAACCTCACATATAACGACGATATGATCAAGGGCAAAAGCCGTCACACTTGCAGTCCTTTGCGTCCACGCCGGAAGGGTGCTAGCTCCTGGCGTCTCTTACCTCCATCCCGTCTGGCCTCGCGGTTACTTGCTCTCGTCGGTTTCGTCGCCCTCTTCCATGTCGTGGACTTGCATATGCGCTTCAGGCACGCTCTCCGCGCCAAGTATCTGCCGACTCGCTTCGCCCACCTCTCTGCCCAAGACGACGCGCTCCTTTCCCGACCAGGATGGTATCATGGAAACGGTCCGTCACAGCAGCCTGAGAACATCGACAGAGTCATGCTATTGGCGAACCGGCAGGATTGGCGGAGGTTAGGCGGCGGGCGTGAAGGCGAAGTCTTCGTATACAACGGCTCCGTCATCAAGATATACAACGACGGAACCTCGCCCTTCCGAAACTGTTTCCCCGGGGATGCCACAACTTCATTACCATGGCCTACGGAGATCCCGGCCACTTTGTTGCTCGGTGGGTTCCATGGGTATCAGGGTGCCGACGAGGACAGTACTTCCATGCTCCGTTTGGGCTTCATGCCGGTGCGCGACTACTTTCTCGCTTCTGTACCTGGCAGAGACGGGGAACCAACGTCACCAAAATGGCACCTCGTCACACCCTTCCTTTCGTCTGGCACGCTCGAGACGCTGGCCTCAACAATCCGCCGGCAGGGCGAGGTCATGTCTGAGTCGAACTCTTTCCCCCCGCGGTCCTACCGCCAGGTGGACGAGATGTACCGCCCCGCGTTCGAGGGGCTCCTAACGGCGCTGGAGCGCATGCATGAACAGCGGCAGCTGTGCCACGACGACATCAAGCCTGAAAACATCTTTGTCGCTTCGGACCCGACGCAGCAGGAGGGGCGGCCTCCGCGATGGATCCTCGCTGATCTGGGTAACGCTCGCCATCCGGACCACGCCTACCACCGCACCTCGGCTCTCTGGACAGCCGACACGAGCCAGCTGAGGAACTGTCGCGCCAACGACGCCGTGAGGCTTGTCAAGTCGTATGCCGCTTTCGTGCGCGCCGCTTGTGCCGATCGCGCCGACTTTGACGCCGATTTTGCCGAAGGTGTTGGTCCCCTGAGCAGGATGTACTGGGCCGTCATGGCGAAGATGCTGGATCGAGAAAACAGGGTTGACAGAGACAGCGGTGGCGTTTCTGCTGCGCAGGCTGCGGCCTCGCTATCACGGTTTTACTCTCCTTCTTCCGACGCGGGGGACGGGAGATGGCCGCAACAAGAAAGGGCAAAGGGCGGGCAATGGTTCCCCGGCTCGGTGCTACGAACGCTAGCTGGCTTTGAGGAGGGTGCTCTAAGGTTGGAGGTGTCTCGGGCCTTGAGGGTCGGAGCCAGCGAGAGGATGGGGACAGTCTTTGGCCTTTCACCTCTCCTTGGCGTCCCGGTCTCTGGGTGTCGCGTCGCCCAGGGGGAACAATAAACGAAAAGGAGGAGAGGTTGTTTTTGCGACGGGATGCGATGACGAGCTTATGACGAAATGCCAAGATGACGATACCCTTTTTCCAGTGGACCAGCTCGTCTTGGTGAAGTAGGCCAGCCTTGGCTCCAAGGTCCACATATGAGAGTAGATCTAATACAGAATATGACTATCCAGCCGCCAGTCTCATTGGAATTCATCCACATACACGTTGTTTGCTATAACCAAGGCAGCGCTTGGAAAAGGAAAGAAAGAGAAGAGGGACACAAGGAAAGAAAGAAGGAAGGGTGAGGTGAGGGTCAGGGAAAGATAAAGAGGAGACTGTTCATAGTCGCCACAGAAGTCGTTTCTATTTCTTGTATGGATAAGGAGAGAAGAAATATGAAGGTCATTAGATGTCAATGTTCGCCTGCTCGGGCACGATACTCTTAAGGCGGCCCTCCTGAAGGGCAAGCCGGACATTATCCAACACCCACTCGGCCATCTTCTTCTCCGTCTCTACAGTATAAGTGCCCCGGTGCGGCAGGAGGATCGCCCTGGGGTTGGAGAGAAGACCGGGATGAATATCCGGTTCGTTCTCAAAAACATCCAATCCAACACTGTCGACTATGCCGTTCTCTAGAGCCCGGACCAGGGCAGCCTCGTCGATGACGGCGCCCCTCGCGGTGTTGACGATGACCACCCCCCTCTTCATCATGGCGAATTGCGCGTCCGAGAGAATATGACGGGTATGTTTCTGCAAACACGCTATAAGCTACCCCTAGACATACATGATACTCGACGGACAGGGTCCCGGGACGACTTACGTTGAGAGGGAGGTTCAGACTGAGGACATCACTCGTCCGGTAGAGTTCCTCCAGATCGACATACGTCGCGTTGCAGTCCTCCTCCAACTCGAGAGGCAGACGAGTCCGGTTATAGTACTGGATCCTCATACCGAACGCCAGAGCCTTCTTGGCCATGTTGCGACCGATGCCCCCCATGCCCAGGATGCCCAGCGTCTTGCCCTGGGGATCGCGACCCATGGCCGGCGGCGGGTCCCCTTCCCACTCGCCCTTGCGCAGGGACGTCATGGCGACGTTGAAGTTCCTCAGCGCGCCCAGCATGAGGAAGATGGCCGTGTCGGCCGTGGCATCGTCTACCGCGGTGGGCACGTTGGATACGCTGATGCCCTGCTTCGTACAGGCCTGCACGTCGATGGAGTCGTATCCCGCTCCGTGGTGGCAGATGAACTTGACGCTGGGTGGTAGGGAGGCAACCAGTTCTTCGTCGAACGGGCCGGTGATTTCGGCCGATTCGACGGTCCGGAAGATGACCGAGACTTGGCCCAGGGCTCCGGATTGGCATTCTTCGATGAAATCGGATCGCGTAGTCGACTTTGGATGGAGGATTTGGGCGATCTGGCTCACCTTGGCCAGCGATTCTGGTGCCCTGGCGTGACGTCCGTCAGCGGCTGGGCGAGGGGAACCGTGACGAAGGACATAAGTGTTCGACTTACTGCTCAAAGTAGCCGAGTTGTAGAACCTTGGGCTGGCCCATCTTGGCGGTCTGGGAGGTTCGGACGCCGGGGACAGTGAGATGAGTTGTTGTGAGTCGAGGTGTTGTGAGATGAGGTGCAGTGAGAGTTGACAACATGCATGTATGTGTGAAAGTCAATTCCCCGAGTGGTCCGTCGGATAAATGAGAAGTGCACCCCGTGCCGATATCGGGCCGCCGATAAAGGCGGGGACCGGACGCGGAGTCTCCGGACTCCCGACAGCCGACGGCGGTTCGACAAGAGTATATTATAGGCCATTCGTAGATATTAGTTGGTTCTCGCACAATTACAAGGACTAATTCACGAAACTCAATATCAGAGACGGAATTTAAAGGATAGATCATGATACAAATCAAAAGACCGAACCGGAACTCCCGAACGGCTGAAAGATAAATGTATGAGTGTAATATAATAACCACTAAACAGAAACCGTGGTCCAATATCCATTCTCACATCATACCGTGGAGGCAATCCTTAAAAATTCTTCCCCAGCCTCTTCCACCATGGCTGCTGCTTGGTATCTATCCCTCCACGCGCAGCCTCCCTATCCTCATCAACGTCACGCCTTCGGCCAGACAGCAAATCCACTTCATGGGGCCGCCAAAACTTGGTCTTATTCCACCACTTGTAGCCAAGATAAATGACAACAAACAGAGGAAGCAGGATATAAGCGTCGACGAAGCCCGCCGCATCGAAAGGGGCCAGGTTCGTCCAACCCTGAACGAAAACAAGGAGAATATTAGCAGCAAGACCAAAGTAGGCGTTCCAGGGGTAAAACATGGACTTGAAGGGCAAATCAGCCTCGCTCATGCCCTGGACGGCCCAAGCCTTGCGGAAGCGAATGTGGATGAAGGCAATGGAACCCCACACAAGGAACGTCGAGACACCACTCAAGTTGACAATGTAGCCGTACGCCTTGCCGGCGCCCGTGCTGATGTTCATCATGGACAGCGCGCCACACATGTTGGTGAAGAGGATGGCCGGGATGGGCACACCACGCTTATCCGTCCATCCGAGGATCTTGGGCGCCTTCCCGTCCTGGCCCATGAACAGCAGGGTCCGGGACCCGATGTAGATGGAGGCATTGCAGGCGCTGATGCAGGTGACGCAGATAAAAGCGTTGATAAGGTGGACGCCCCCTTCCCAGCCTGCGTTCTGGATCGCAATGGTCATGGGGCTCTGCAGGGCTTTCGCGTGGGCCGTGACAAGCTCGGGGGCGTTGGCGGGGCAGGTGAGGCCGAAGAAGAAGGCCGAGCCCAGGTAGATGAAGAGGATGCGCCAGAAGACCTGCCGGATAGCCAGGGGGACGGCCACGCGCGGGTTCTTGGTCTCGGTGGCGGCTACGGCGACAGACTCGACGCCGGCGTAGAAGGTGGAGCAGAAGACGAAGACGGTGGCTACGCCGCGGAAGCCGTTTCCGTTGAACGCGCCGGGGTCGTGCCAGTAGCGGAAGCCGAGGGGGGTCTCCTGGCCCTTGATGCCGCCAGCTGCGTAGCTGTTTTGTTGTTAGCTAGAGTCAGCTTGTCCAGGGATGGGAAGAGAAAAGGGGCAGCCAGCTATGTGTTGAAGAAACGTACACGATGGAGAAGATAAAAAAGGCAACGAGGCCAACCAGTTTCATGAGGGCGAGCCAGAACTCGGCTTCCCCAAAGGAGGCGACACCGAGGAGCTGAAAGGCAGTGAAAGCGAACTGTCGGAAGAGAGTCAGTTGGTGATTATGTTTGACACAATATAATGTGATCATGGCAGCCCAAGGGGGACCGGGATGAAGATGGTCGACGCACCCAGAAGATAAGGAAATACCCCCATAGCGGTATGGCATCGCTCCAAAACACAAAAATGCTGCAGAGAGCGTTGTATTCATTCGCCAGCACGGCAAACCAGATGATGAAGTAATTCCAACCGATGGCGACACCAAACGCCTTATCGACAAACCGGTCGCCGAGGGCCGTGAAAGCGCCACCGGAAGGGTACAGCGTGGTCAGCTCGCCGAGGCTCTGCATGATGCTAAAGGCGATGATACCAATCACGCCGAAGCCGATGAGGAGTGACGCCGGCCCGCCGTTGGCCAGGGCGCCGCCGGAGCCGATGAGGAGACCTGGGCCGATGATGCCTGCGAGTGCCATCATGCTGAGGTGGCGGGTCTTGAGGCCTCGCTTGACGCCCGATTCTGGGTCCATGAGGCCAAAGTCGTCGGAGGAGGAGTCGTTCTTGTCCGGGCCGGGGGGGTCGGAGGGGTCCGTGCTTGACCTGGGGTCGGAGGGGCCGAACCCGGTCGTACTCATGGCGACGGCCGGCACGGCCTCGATGTCTTCCGATACGGCATACCCAACAGGGCTTTTGCTTCCGGAATGGCTGAACCCCATTTTTCCTTTGTGTTGCTGAGTGTGTCTTTTTTCCTTCTTTTTTCCTTCTTTTCCTCCCTTCTTATTCTTTCCTCCTTCTCGTTCGAGACACCCACAGACAGCTTCGGGACCGATGAGAACGATAGGCGAGAAGTAGAAGCGGGGAAAGGAGAAAAGGGGAGTTACTTCGTGCATCGGACACGGGATCATACATGTATAAGTAAGACATCACAGGTGGATATAGAGGGAATTTTCCGACAAGTTGAAAGATTTTAACTGGAGTCGGAGGCGAGGTCTTCGCGCCCCGTCTGCCCGTTCACCCTCGATACACTCGGCGGTGAGAAAAAGCAGCTCGAGAAGAGGCACGCCGAGACAAATTGGCAGAGTTGAACAGCAAAAACCCGGTAAAAACCGGTCAGGAACTGAAGCAATGGGGAAACAACCAAGCCCAAGCGGCATAAGTGCCGATGGCGTGCTCAAGTCCTTGTATGGATCCATCGAATCGCGTGAATCGCGTCATTCGGCGTCCAGAAGCCGACCCTATCAACCTTGATTTGTATCTGTGCCTCTGCCCTGGAATACATCTTACTTATCTGACAAGTTAAAAAAATTACGAGACACTAGTTTTTTGAACTCACCGATGTTATCAGGCATGCCGCATGGCGCCCAAGGTCACCGGTATGCTCGATGGGTTACATTCCACTGCACGTCAGTGCACCACCCTTCACCGAATACCGCGGCACTTGAAAGTTGATGTGGATGGACTATAGTTGTTTTACCCCTTTTATTTGGTTGTATAGTCTGTAATGAATACAAGGTATAGTTCGTACTATTATCGTGTTCGGACAGCTGTTCTGGGCCAGACCAAGCCATCCGCCAGCCCCGTTGCCGACATGTACGTGTAGACTGTAGTTGAGTCTTGAAGCTTCCACCACATGGCTTGGATGGACTGGGTGGAAGTGATACTAAGTTGTGAACTGAAAGTAGTCCGCAGGTACAGAGTATGAACTCGGTAAAATCCGTGAGACCGTCTCGTGAGCCCCCTTTCCGCCCCGTTGCCTCCAGACCTTTTACACCATTGGGTATCGCGACAAGAAACGACGACTGGCTACGATGTACAGGCTCCGTCGTACTTTTATTTCCGAATCTGCGGAGGGAGCTATTGCGTTGTTTTCACCAAGCAATCCGGAGCCTCGTCTAATTCAGGAGTAGTGCGACACGCTAGACTCTAGCATCCAGGCCTACCCTACCCTTATCGCGCTCGAATGACAAGATCTGGACTTTCCAGTCGTTGACAGCCTTGTCGATGGCGTCATGTACCAGCTGTCGAGGGAATTCTTTTCTTCTGCGACGTCCCCTCGCGTGTTGGCTTTGATCAGGAGCCCGTTACCCAACGTCAGAAAAGCGCGAATGGCGTGCGAGGCGGAGGATGGCGAAGTAGCGCTTTACAGTATTCTACCCTAATTATGGCGATATGGACCATTGGATAGTGCCGTGTACGATGTAAGAGTGAGTTTGGGAATATGCCTTGGGCACATCAGGAACCCAGGGGCCAGGGGTTCTCGGAGTGACTCTGTGTAACCATGTCGAAACGATTATATACCCCCTCGAGTGACGGCTGATTACTGAACACTCTTAGTATTGGACATAGGGGCAAACACTTTGACAGGAATAGGAACAGAATGTGGTTAACCACCAGTGGAGGGACCGAGAATAATCGCTGGCCACACAAGGGGTTCAGGGGTCACCGACTCACCGAGCGACCCAGCTTCGCCACGGCCCAGCCCGCATTGACGACCCCAGAACCTATTTATTCGTGCTCCATTCATAAGTGTTTGACTTGATTTTGTCTCTTGATCCGCCGCTTAACATCCAATACTCCTAATCGTTCAGCGCCACGTGTATGAGGTTGTACATACATTGATTTCAATTTCCCCGTGGTCATAATGTCCGTCCCCTGAACACCTCAATACCTCCCAGTACCCCTTCCTCATGCCACCAAAACATGAACCGATCACTTACTCTGGCACTATCCATCCCTCATGTCGCATCACCTAGGCTGATATGCTTCTGGTTCTCTCCCTAGAGCTTTCCATTAGCCACAATTGCCAATCGCTCACACTGCACGGTAGTCAGGGACATTGAGGACTCAACTCACCCGTACATGACATTTGGCCGTTCCAGCAACTTCCCGTCGAGTATGGTGTCAACCTGGTCATTATTGAAGCACACCATGCCGGCAATGGCGGTGCATTCGTGGAACGGATATCGATAATACCAGACGATATGTTCCCTGGCATGGCCGTTGACGACGACGTCGAAATACTCGGCCTCGCCTTTGTAGGGGCATTTCGTCCTCAGGTCGCTGGGACGTAGGACGGAGTGGTCAACCGCCGAAAGGGGGAGGTAGTAGCGCGTCGGTAGGCCCGTTTCGTAGAGGTGTAAAGAATAGCTGGTGCGGGCCACGGTCTGGTCGCCTAGACGGATCTCGATGGTGCGGCTGGATGGGAGAATATCGATGCGCTTGTAAGGATCCTTGGGATGGACGTAGATTGGAGCGTCTTCTTCGAACCAATGGTCTGGGCGAAGGTGTTAGCCAGTTACGAATGCCAGTGGGCACGTATCTTGTGAAGGGCAGCCCTCTTTAAGACAAGAGGGATAGTGGAATGATCGCATACCCATACTGCTGAATTCGATCCGCACATAGCCGTCCAAGGACGAGGCGATGCGGCGAGTTTTGGTGTCTGGTACGTCGGCCTCCTTTTCCCGATAGAAGCGTACGGCGCGGTCGGTCGAGGATTCCGTGAGGCCCGAGTGAGAGGGCATGACGATGATAATCAGCGAGGCACAGAGTCCTTTTGTATGGCCATGTTCAGAAGTATGCAAGACCTCCCCAGTGTCGGTCCATCGGCAGTTCACCAGGTCAGAGAGCGGAATATAGTAGTGCGGGAAGCTGGGGTGCTCCCAGACGTGCAAGGCCTTGGTGGTATCGACGATGGTGGTGCCTTGGTGAACGACTCGGACTCGTCGAGAGGTCGGCTCTATCTTCTGCGGTCCTTCTTCCAATATAAGACTGGCTAGCGCACGCAAACTATGGGAAGAGAAAAGGGTTAAAGTGAGCCTCTAGCCTCTTGGATTTCCGTTGCAGACACGACCAAAGGACATGGTGGACACTTACTCCGTCTCGAAATCTTTCGGGCTCGCCATGATTGTTTGTGTAAGCAGGTAGTCGTGCTTCTTCCTTCGGGCAGTGTCTTGCGGTTTATGCAGTCGCAGCCGACGAGGACTCGGGAGACGGGCTGAGACAATGAGATATATCCCGTCTTAGGTGACACGATTGGGTTGGATAGCCTGATGGTCTGATTCGGACGGATATACGTCAATGACATTGAGACTCGAACCACTATTGGGCCTGGTGGTCCGTTACCGCATTACCCCTCCCGGGTGCGGCCTTCTCCACCTAGTAGCCCGGAGGCGGCCGACGATGGCCCGGGTGGGGCCGCACATGGACGTAAAGGGTTAGTCTCTGGAGCGGAATAACTAATCCCCGATAGGCAGATGATGTGGTGCAGGGAAAATCTGGACTTGTCCAGCGCATATAATTACACGTGTAAAGCTCTCGGCTGCAATCTTCACGTCTAATCACTCTTGAACCTGAAAGTTCTTTGGCAATACCTGCTTTATGGCCAACTCTTTCAACAAGGCTTCCAAGGCTTGAATGTGTGCGTTGGGATCGATGACGCCGTGTCTTTGCCAAATGGATTACCTGTGAAGAGCAGCCCAGATATCCAAGGACAACTCAATACAAGGGCAGAGAGTCGTCCAGGTGATGGTTGGTTGGGTTGCCTGGTGATTCCCTGCCTTTCTTTCATCCCAAGCTAGAAATATTCTGCACACCATCAACGCCTCATGCGAAAAGGACCTTCATTCAGAGAAGCTCAATGGGTAAGCTATCAAGGGGCTACTTGACTGGTGTCGTCTCTCTACACCCCAATTGTTGTACACAACATATAAGGGACCGGACCCGGTAAATTCAAGATGTAGATCCTCTGACCTTTTCGACCGCTCGATGCCCGTTGCCGCTGGGCTCCTCCATCCAGTCAAATGTCGTCCAGTCGCCCAATCCAGACCCAGCATGCCCTGGTAGACATGGAGATGAGGCCAAGTGCTAGGATTTCCGTGGCAGCAATGTCCATCCTCCGGCGCATCGCCCGAGAAACGGAATGCATCATCTGTCGCGAGACCATGGCACGACCCAGGGTAATCCCCTGTGGGCATGCATTTTGCGAAAATGCAAGTTTGCCTCCTCCGCGAGAAGCTAGCTGACCTGAATTGCCCGGGGATTCGGGACTGACATTTGTGCTGTTTAGTGCACATGCATGCTGAAGCTACGCAATGTGGTCCCCGGTTGCCCTTTCGGGTGCCGCGAAGGGACGCATAGGGGAAGTGTGTGCTGGGTGGTGAGTTGCTTTTTTTTTTTTTTTTTTTTTTTTTTTTGGGCAAGGCGACGACTAGGCAGCTAAACAGGCAAACTAGCTGAATAACATCTGCGACATTGTTCGAGAGTGGGAACATGTCACAGTAAACATGTCGGCGGCCTCCGTAGACCTCACCTGGGAGAGGAGAGCCACGCTGGCTTACCAAAGATTAACCTCACAGCTCAGAATCGCATCCCGTGCTTGCGCCGAATCCCTCATGCGTGCACTGAAGGCCACGGTTGCACTCGCCAGGCGTATCTACCTGTTTGTCGTCCGCGTTACCTACAGGTGTCTCGAGGCGTTTTTGTGGCAGGCGTCTCAGCTGATGCAGCACGCATCCGTGGCCGGCCTGGCTGTCCTGACCGCAGCCGTCATCAAGGAGTTGGCCGGGTGCCCTGATCTTCTGCTGGCCTCGGTGGCCATAATTGCTGGGTGGTATTTGTGGACACGATTCGGATACGGCGAAAAGTGGCCCAGGTAGGCCGTGGGAGAGATGTACGTGTGATGAGGCGCAATCAGAGTAATCTGTCTTCTGGTCCCGCGGACGCAACATACTATGGTTCCGCTTCGGTGGTCGAACGCCGAGGGACGTTGGAGAAAACTCGGACCGCATTCAATGGATAGAACCTGGAACCTGGCGATCCAGAGTAGGACAAGCGGAGCCGATCGTCAAGACTGCCCGGGCATTTCAATTATAGCAAAAGTGTCTATCACAAGCAGAGACGGGCGCCCAAGTTCCCATCCCCGCTGGTACTCCGTAGGTATTCATACAAGATTGAGCAACCTCTTCCGAGGCCAGAGCGGCGTTTTGGATGTCCTTCCTCGAAAAAAGCATTCCACCGAAAAGAAGAGAAGAATAATAAAAAAAAAAAAAAAAGGGGGCCACCCTGAGCTTGCAGGCCCGGTGCCAGCTTTCATTGCGCTCCGAAATCGCCCCGTGCCCATACGCATGTTCGTTTTTCGCCCATCTAGTTTGTTGTACAGTAATCAAACAGCAAGAGGCTCTGTCATGTCAAGAAAGGACCTGTTGAAATGCCCGTGGCAGATCTGTCGCCCGACCTGCACACACACCCCGATGCGATGATGGGCGCGCTTAATAGTAGTCGCGACCGCTCTTCTGCATCTCAATAAGCCGCCAACCCCTCGTCTCCGGGTTGCTCACGTCTTCGGGTACGCGCGTGATGCCAATGGCATATGTCACCTGCTGCACCTTGTCCTCCATGCCGGCGGCCAGCTCGTTGGTCTTGGCGTTGCGGTAGACGTGGACCTCCTGGGTCCGGCAGGTAATGACAAAGACGGGGATATCGCCCGGCTCGAGGATGCGGGCGCGCGCAATGTCGACGTGCCGGATGTCGAGGATGCGGCCGTCCGACTTCATGCCGGCCTTGAGGTACTGCTTGGTGAGGGCATCGTAGACGGAGAACTGGGCCTCGGACAGCCAGAGCTTGAGCGTCTCGACGTCGCCCTTGACGTAGGCATCGAGCACCTCCGGGAGGATGTACTCGCGGAGTTCCTTGAGGAAGGGCTCGACCTGGAAGTTGGGGTCCATGGTCCGGATCGTCTTGATGACCTGGGCCTGCTCGTTCTCGGCGAAGAAACCTCCAATGGTGTCGGTGATGCTCCGGGCTGTCGAGATGAGGGGATTCTCCGACTCCTGGTACACCCGGCCGGCGCTGAAGATGCCCTGGACGAACTTGTTTTGGTCGCGGAAATCCCTCCAGGCCTCCTTCCAGACGGCGTCTTTGTGAAGGGTAACGTTTGTGCCGGCCCTGTACAGAGTTAGCAATGATTGGTTGCGGGAAAGGAAGAAAAAAAAAAAAAAAAAAAAAAACCTACTCAGGGTCCTCCTCAAAGATCTGAGCAGGGTTTTTCTGCAACTCGGCCTCGCGCTTCTTCCTGCGCTCCTCCTTCTCCACCCACCCGCCATATCGCGAGCTGCTACCATCGTCGATGACGTCCTTCACGTTCTTGTAGGCCTCGGTCTCGCGGATGGGCTTGGTGGCCTTGTCGAGGGCCTCGCCCGTGACGTTGGCCACCTTGCGCACGCCCTTGACGGGGGCCGTCTCCCAAGTCCACGCCGCACTCTTGCCGATGGCGCCGGCCGTGCCCTTGACCACGGTGGAGGTGGTGGAAGAAATGACGCCGGCGGTCGACTCGTAGGCCTGGCGCGCCTTCTTGACCCGCTCGCTCTCCTGCAGGGTCTGGATCTCGCCGGACAGGGCCTTGGTCGACTCGGTCCACTCCTTGGAGGCCTGGAACTCGCTCTGCATGGTCTCGGTGAAAACCTGCCAGGGGGTCTTGTCGCCGTGCGGCGGGGGAGGGGGCATCTGCTGCTTCTTCTCCTTGTTCTTCTGTCCCTCCTGGTCCTCAGCCTTCTCCTCGCCCTCGTTCTCCTTCTTCTGCTGCTTCTCGCCGGACGCGGACTCTTCTTTCGTTTCGGATTCGGTCGTCTTGGCCTCGGACTCGGCCTCGGCGGAGGCCTTGTCGGCGGCTGGCTTCTCGGTAGAGGCCTTCTCTTGGGTTTGTTGGCATCTCGAGGATGTCAGGTGGAATGACCGGGACTGGGCGGGGTGGCTGAGAAGGGGACGGATCTCATGAGGAAGGAAGGATGATCGAAGAGCGACGGGTCGAAGGTGAGGAAGCTGCGCGCGTGGGGAGGGCGATGACGAGGCGATGGAACGCGAACCAGAAGAGTGTAACCGTCGGTAGGCGGAAGCCCGGCCAAAGGTGGTGCTGCGCACTGCCGATCTGGTCAGAGCATGAGGAGGAATGCTCCTTGTCGACTGGGATAGGGAATTCATTTCGAATTAAAAAGAAACCATCCACCTCCCTACGGATTAGTTGACACGTAGGATGGGGGGCAAAGAAATAAATAAGGGCGAAAGGAGGAAAAAAAGGCGGATTAGTCGGGGGAGGCGTTGTCGGTCATAAGGGGAAAAATGATAGCGAAAACAAAATTTCGGCGCAGGACCATTGAATTCTGCGCTCGCAGCCAATTCGGCTGAAAGCGGGCCGCGGGTCTCCGATTCCGAAGTTTTTCCGACAGTTGGTGGCAGTTGAAGCAGCTGGCAATCAGGCGGTCTGCTTGGCGTCCAGGTTCCCGTCAAAAATTGATGGAACCAAGACCAGAACAGAAGCAGCATCGTCTCAATCTCGCCGACCACCATCATCCCTCGAACCGACTCCGACACAACTCCTTCACGATGAGCGGTGCCTGCGCAGGTCGCTTCCTGGCTCGGTCCAGGACAGCCATTCAGCATGCTGTCAGGTCATCACCGATATCGCGCAGCAGTGCATCAATATTCGCCCGGCCCTTTTCCCAGACGTCTTACTGTCTAGATGCCAACAACCCGAGCAACAGCAGTCCCAACAATGCCAGCGGCGGTAGCAGTAGCGCCAGCACCAGCGGCGGCGGAAGCGGCAGTGACAACAACAACAATAGTCCCCTCCGTGGAAGCGATCTCCTCGGCGCCATCTACGGCAACCCAGCCTCCCAACCGACCAACCCCCGGTCTTCTTCAGCCTCGTCGTCGTCGTCCTCCTCCTCCTCCTCCTCCTCCTCCTCTCCCACCGGCAGCAGCAACATGATGAACCTCCTCCGAGACACGCTCAGCCAAGCCAGCGGCGCCAACAGGGGAGGCACGCCCGGCAGCCTGACCGAGGGCATCGACTCGCTGGCGCCGCCCGAACAAGCCGACGCGCTCGAGCCGTACCACATCCACATCTACTCGCACAAGCACAACACGCACGTGACGGTGACCAAGCCCGACCGCGGCGCCATCGTGTCCGTGTCGGCCGGGAACATTGGCTTCCGCAAGTCGCGCCGCGGCCAGTACGACGCCGCCTACCAGGTCATGGCCTACGTGCTGGAGCGGCTCAAGTTTGGCGGCTGGCAGCACAAGATCAACCGCATCGAGCTCGTGCTGCGCGGGTTCGGCCAGGGCCGGGACGCGGCTCTCAAGGTCCTCATGAGCCCCGAGGGTGCCATCTGGCGCCAGAAGGTGGTCCGCGTGGCGGATTCGACCAGGCTCAAGTTTGGTGGTACCAGGAGCCGCGCTCGCAGACGTCTGTAAACATGGGGAGGTCATAATTGCAGTGTTGAGAAGACCAGGGGTTTGTTTTGCGGAAACGGTAGACGAGGTGGGATTGTACAATATCACCAGGTGTATGTATGACTACTATTGTGCTATATTACAAAAGTCAATGGAGCAGAAAAGCAGAGACTACATTCTTCCCCATCGGTATGGTAAAACTGTTCGTTGAAGATTCGAAAAGCATGTATTGGTATCAAAGCTCAGAAGGTATCATTCCTGTCCTCGATCAAATCTCCCAAACCCCCAAACGAAACGCCAGTACGCCAGTCCCTCTGTCATGTCTAATGTCCTCGGACAAGTAAAGCTCCTTTGGGAGATGAGAAAAAGAAGAGAAAAAGTCACGGGTCAGGTGCCCTCTCCGAAGCCGGTAATGGCCTCCCACCCTGATCCCTCACAACCTTCTTCCCCTTCCCGCTGCCTCCCCTCCGCCGCTCCTCTTCGCTATCCCACTCGGCGAGTTCGCTCCCGTCCTGTTCCTGTGCCCGTGCTCCTCCGGTAACAAGCCTCACCGGCGGCCTTCGCGGGCGCGTCTCCTCGCCGTCGACATCGTCCAGCAACGCCCCGTCCGCCGTGTCGTACTCGGGCGGTTCGATCCACTCCCGCGGCACGACGCAGGGCAGGGCCACGCCAATGCTCGCGGCGCGGTTCAGCCACGCGGGGCCCGGCTGGCCCGTCAGCCTCTGGCACAGCTCCGAGGTGAAGTGGTTGCAGTTCCGCGTCAGGAGGTTATAGGTCACGCCGAGGAACTCGTGGGAGATGTCGTTGAGGATGGCGTCGATTTCGGGCTGCGTGGCAAAGGTGAAGCCGTGGAGGATCTCGCAGCGGAAGGTGCCGCCTGGCGGGACCGTCTTGGGTTGCGTCCAGTATACCCCCGTCAGTCCTGGCCTGGGGTGGCCTCCGTAGGCGTATTCTCTGCCGTTGATGACGACGCCCGAGTGGAGGAGACCTGCGCCGATGGTCCACAGGACGGAGGAGAGTCGTCCCGGCTAGAAGAAAAGAGGAAATCCGTTAGTCTTTCGGTCTACATATGGACTCGTCCTGGACGGCAAGGGATGGAGCTTGCGTACCGGAAGGAGATCGTAAATATGGATGGCGACCTCGATTTTGGTCAAAGACAGTGTCGACCGGTGGGAGGCGGCAGATCGTGCCGAGTCGGACCGTCCCTGGATGGAAGCCATTGTATGGGCGCTTCGTCAGGCTAAGGCCTGGGTTGTCGCAGCGAGTCGCAAGGTCAACAGGGCCGAATCCACTGAGCAAGTCGACCAGCGCAGGACTTGAGAACGTTGAAGGTGTTGCGGGAATGATGCAGGGCTACTCTGGTGAGCGCTAACTAAGAATAGCAGATGGCCTCATCCTAGAGGAAGCATGGAGGAGATGAAGAGAGTACTTCGTACATAGGATAGGGTAGGTTCGGAAACGAAGTGAGAGATTGGGACTAGGATGATGGTCGCGTCAGCTTCGTCCCCCGGTCCCTATACGTACCCCGGTCTGATGACATAATCATCTTACCGGTGACACGGGCCACATGTGATGTGGGGCGCCACCCTGACTAGGTACCTACGTAAATGTACAGTATGTACCTATGTACCTCCGGTGTCACTCCGACTTCGCAACCGTATCATCAGAAACGAGTTGAAGATATAATTCATCCATTAACTATTGCAGTTTGAAAACGGTTTGATAAACAAATGATCTAAAACGGAAAAAGGGAAAACGCATGCTTCAACGCCTATCCGTTAACCCCCAAAGCTAGCCCTCCACAGGAATGTCAAACTGCCACAGCACCTCCCTCTGACACCTCTGCAAAAAGTCCACCACCTCCTCCTTATCGTGCCAAGCCTTGTTATACGCGACAGTCATGGTCGACGCCCCGCGGAACCCGACAAGCCCTCCGGTGAACGTAGCCCCCGCCTCCTCGCCTGTCCACCACACATCGAACACCTCAACAGCGCCCTCGCGCGCCGGGATAAACGCGTCCACCCTGCCCATGCTCGACAGCCCGACACCCGGTTCCGGGTTGAACGGCGGCACGGGCGGCGGGCCCTCGGCATCCACTGGCGGGAGCGGGAACAGGTTCCCCCAGATCTGGAAGCCCAGGAACACAAAGTCCGGGTCCTTCCGGAACGACTCGTAGGAATCCTTGAGCGTCCGCAGCGCACTGTCGTACTTTGACTTGCGCGCCTCGGGCGACGTGGCGGCCTCGTCGCCCGCCGCCGGGAGCGTGACGTCCACGGACATGAACAGCGGCGAGACAGAGTGGTACAGCGCCGCCGGGTGCTCGGCCGTGTTATACGGCGGCAGGCACGTGGGCCGCTCGTTGCGCGGCATGATGCTGCTGTACCGCATCGGGACGGGGTCCGCGCCGCGCTCCTTGTCGTGCAGGTCGAGCAGGACCATGGGCACCGCGGCGTGGTAGGCGTGCGTGACGGACACCCCGCGCGCCTTGCACGCGGCGGCGAGCTGCGCCGTCTTTTCGGCCGAGAGCGTCGCCGCCGCCACCTGGCTGGGGCCCGGGAGCGTGGCGCCCTTCTTGTAGGGGATGGTGAGCGTGCGGGTGCCCTCGGGGGCCTGGGTGGCGGCCCACTCTGCGCCGAAACCGGCGAGGCGCTTCTGCTGGGCTTCGGTCGGCTCGGCGGGCATGGCGGTGGCGACGCGCAGGGGCGGGCTGAGGCGGGAGACTTCGGAACCGTCGCATGCCGGCACGGTAAAGTCGGCGCCTTGCTCGTAGGCCTTGGCGACTAGCTTGACGAGGTTGCCGAACAGCATGGCGAGACCGACGCCGTCGATGATTTCGTGGCCGACGCGGAGGAACACCTCGCGCCGGATGGGCCGACCGGCTTCGGCGGGGGTAGGGATCACGAAAACGGTGGGGAGGGCCGGTGCCGGCGGGGACGAGTTGGCCCAGTCGTCGGCGTCGGTGTCAGACGGTAGGAGCACAAAGGTGGCCTCAAAGGCGGCCGGGTCGTTGTTCCGATAGACCTTGGCAAGGTCGCCGGTCTTGGGGTCCCTCACGACCTGGCTGGCGATGGTGGGGTTGTCGTACCGGAGGGCGTGCCATGCCCTGCGCAGGGCTTCGTTGGCGCGAGCCTCGGCATCCTGGGTGGAGACGGACGCGTCTGCTGGTGGGTCGAACTGCAAAGCGAGGTGAGAGATCAGATAAAGGGGCTTGCTGCCGGTGCCCTCGTACGCAATCAGCTGCGACGTGAAGTATTGCTCCAGCTCGTCGACGCTGCGCTTCCATACGCCGGGTTCGGTCTGGCGCCAGGCGAAGCGTTCATAGGCGGGCTCGCTTTGGGTCATGGCGATGAGATGGATGGGATGTACAGGTATCACTAGTCAGGGCGGGCGTGTGACTTGCGAGGGTGAAGATGTCGGGGCTAGGCGTCGTGTAGGGCTATGGGTTTCTTTGTGCGGAAGACGGGACGGATAAGCAGAGGATGGGAAGAGATGGTTGCAGACGCTGGGGAGAGTCAAGACGGGAAAAATGGTTTGCCGAGAAGCACGGGCAGCCAGACGGTTATATGTGACACAGAGACTGGAAAGCGAAAGGACGGGCCCACGATGATCAACGCAAGACCATCGGGAAGCTCCACCAGAAAGGGCAAGGGCAAGGTCGGCAAGGGTTGTCTTCATGGCTAAGCCGATTCCCTCCCTCACTGGAGACGGAGGTAAAGGCAAGAGGGAGGGGTCGGTAATGCCAAAAGACGCATTAGGCGGGGAGGGATCGGTTGAGAAAATTAGACGAGTGCCCATGGGCTAAGAAGGACGACCATGTGCCAGTGGAGGGTGGCGTTCCTCGTGTCGACATGGGAGAGAACCCCACGGCCGCGCTCCCGGGATGCAACATGGCAGCTCAAAAGAGGCTCCGTGCCAATCGATTCGGCAATCCGGCACTGGTGGGTGGGTGGCTATCACCACGGACATGCATCGAGACGTGAAGCGATGGACCCTTCATGGCCAGAACCCGCCGCAGCCTGTAGGCGGTCGCAGCAAGGTATGGTAGGACGAGTGATTAACTGGGTTCTAGTGCAAGATTAATCGGCAGCGCCTCGCGCGAGTAAGTCGCGAAGGAAACGGAAGAATGTAAACAGTAGGACACTGACAGAGGTGGGAGGAAAACGTGCGTGGTCTGAGAGGTTTGGGGAGAACCAAAGGGCAAAGCTCCGCTTGGTCCCGGATAAGCCCATGCTAAAAGAACAGTACAGCGCCATCTCCGTAATTCCAAGGGGACGCGGCGGAGACGCGCCTTGGCTCCTCTTGTCCGCGGCATGGATGCGAAACATGTCGGAAAGCGGCGCATGTCGCGACCCGTGCGACCGTTCGCTCCGGGTCGGTTCGGCTTTTCGGGGATTCAAATTAGAGGGCCCAGTTCCGAGACGTGAGGCTATTCTTCAACGTTGGGTTCATATTGCGACGGCACCTGGGAATCCAAGGACGAAGTGTCTTGCAAGTATTCTTTTCATTGGTGACTCGGTGGACTAGGCGACATGTCGAATTGGGCGAGGCAACGAAACTACAGTGGTGACAGAATCTGCGACGCCATAACTCTGGCCCCGACCACTCTGGCCCCGACCGACTCCCAGTCGACACTCACCGAGTGGTTACATCACTTGTAGCTTTGGAAAGAAGTCTCCTATGTCCGGATAGCACGTCATTGACATAGCATTCGACTCTGATTCCGTCTATGGTACGCGACACGCCTCAAGCCTTGGCCGCACCGGCCTTGATGAGGAGGATATCGCCATCCTGCACCACATAGTCCTTGCCCTTGGTCATCATCTTGCCCTTGGCCTTGACTTCGGCCTCGTCGCCGAGCTCCTTGAGCGCATCGTACGGGAAGACGATGGCCTGGATGAAGGTCTTTTCGAAATCGGTATGGATGACGCCCGCGGCCTGCGGGGCCTTGGTACCGTTCCGGATGGTCCACTGCCGCACCTCGTCGGCGCCCGTGGTGAAGAAGCTGCCCAGGTTGAGCGTCTTGCGCATCTGGACGATGAGCTTGGGTAGAGCCGACTCGGCGCCGACGTTTTTCTGCTCCTCCTTGACCTCCTCCTCCGTCTCGAACCGGGTCAACCGCTCCTCGTACGATACGGAGATGGGAATGATGGGGTCGCCCTCGGCGTGCTCCTTGATCCACTCGGCCACCTTGGGAAGGTACTTGTTCTTCCTGCGGACGAAATCCCTTTCTGAGAGGTTGACGAGATAGACGACTGGCTTGGCCGTCAAGAGGAAGAGGGGGTTGATGACCTCGATCTGATGAGTTGGGAATTAGCAAACTCGTCCAATAATATGAACGTCGCGTTTTACAAAAAACGAAAGTGTAAAAAAAGAAAACAAATGCGCCATGTCAGAATGGGTTTTTATCTCAGTATGCTCTCTGCGTTATTGGTGAGGCATTCGACGAGCTGGGATTAGGTTCGGACCGTGGGTCCTTTGTCATCACAAAGGCGCATTCGAAGGGTGGGAGAAAAAGAAGAAAACAAAAACCGCTCACCTCTTTAGGATCCCAGGTGCCCTTTCGGACATCCTTGCCATCCTTGAGCCATTGAAGAATCTTCTCAATGGTGGCTTCTTCTTGCTTGGCCTTCTTCATCTCCAGGCTGTTCCCGCCCGCGCGGGTCTTCTTCTTCTGGCCCTCCAGCGCCTTCTCGACGAACTCAATGTCCTTCAGCCGCAGCTCCTCGCTGATGATGTCCAAGTCGCGGACGGGGTTGACATCGCCCTCGACGTGGATAATCTCGGCATCGTCAAAGCACCGGACGACCTGGAAGATGGCGTCGACGGCGCGGATGTGCGACAAGAAAGCATTGCCGAGACCGGCTCCCGTCGACGCACCCCGCGTCAGGCCGGCAATGTCATAGACGGTCAAGTTGGCCGGCACGCGCGACTTGGGCTGGTACTTTTCGCACAGCCAGTCGAACCGCTCATCGGGGACGATGACGCGTGCTTCCTCCGGGTCAATGGTGGCGTAGGGGAAGTTCTATGTGACGGATTAGTTCGACCGAGGCTTTTTTATCTTTGATGCCGGGTCAACTCACAGCAGGGTTGCCGAGATTGGACTTTGTAATGGCTTGGAATAGTGTGGACTTTCCAACGTTCGCCAGGCCGACCTGAGGTTTTGTCTCGTGGTCAGCCCGCAGAACCCCCCCGGATGGCGCGTTCAGGTCGCGATTGTGCTACCTACGATGCCGCTCTTCAGGTTGTTACCTGGCCGGCCCAAGAGGATTTTCTTCTCCTCCACTTGCTTCTTGGGAGGCATTTTGGAGGATCTCTTCTTCGCGTAGCCGCGTGACTGTACGTAAAAGAGGTTTCTGGAGTGGAGAGTGGCAGTGCAAGCACGGCAAACCACCGGGGTCTGGGAAAGGGCAGAGCTAGCTGCGCGTGTGTAAAAAGGGAGAGTGGAAGAAGCGAAGGGAGAAAAGAGGTGGAAAATGAGGGACGTCAACTTGAACGAATTGTGGCTGCTCAGACAGCCTCAATCGTTTGAATTGTTCCAGATGATCGGGTTTCAGCCGAGTCAAGTGAGGTCGTTTGAAGGGTGTGCGAATTATGTCGCAAGGTGGGGTAGAAAGAGGAACGGAGGAGGAGGAGGAGGAGGAAAGATGAGAAGAGGAGAAGAAGAGGAGAGTTGTTGTTCCAAGTCGGGAAGATTTTTTTTCCCTTTATTTTTCTGCTAATTTAATTTCCAGAGCTGCCCCGCCACATTTCCCAGCCTGGCCAGTTAAAGTCACGTGTTTTCCACGGCAGGTGTCTTGGCTTTGGGAACCTCCCCCTTGTCTGCCTTATGTAAGCACACACTCGACGAAGAGCTGCGCGTCGCCAAACACCGCGATGCCGGCCTGTCCCTCTCCATGCCATGTTCTGAGCAGCATTCTCAACTCGGGCAGCAAGGAGGCGAAAAAGAGAAAAGAAGAAAACGGAAAGCATGTTGGTGATTTACTCTTCCTCCCAGACATGGACGTTGTCTTTGAAGAGAACATCAAGATATCCACTTCCTCGATGTATCACTGAATAGATACCCGAGATCCTCCTAGCCATCGACATTGTCTGTGAAGAGAAGATATGGTTCCACTTCTCGATGTATCCCTGAATCGACATCTGAGATTTCACGACGAGGGACGGGCCGCTACTCACGACACTCGTGGAATGCATGGTGTGTCTCGATGACAACTCACAACACGCAACACGCAACACGCGACGCAGTAAGTTCAGGATGACTCGGGGTGTCTCAGAAAAGCAGGCTTGAAGCTCTAGTTGTAAACTCACAGCGTGGAGTGATAGGGCCACGTATTTGCCTCTTCTCCCAAGATTCTATCAGCTATGTTCGGAACTTGGGACAATAGAGACCATCTTGACCGGACGTCAGCTTGGGCCTGACCGTGAACGCATGTTCCAGTTGCTAGAGCCGACCATTGTCCTACCTGGACGTGGGCTGATCGAACCTAAAGCGCTGGCCTTGGTCCTGGTCAGCAGCCAAAGTTTGAATCCAAGACCTCGTGAAGAGGCTCCCAGAGTGTAACTTGCAAGTTGAGTGCTCGTGCGTGTAAGTCTCCCTCGAGTTTCATCAGAATGTTACCCACCGTCTTCTACCGTGTTAAGCATGTGGCTATCAGATATCATATCCGGTAAAGAGTTGATGAAGAGCCCCTTGAATAAGGAGGTAAACGTTTATCGAGAACCATTTACATTCTTCCTCCCCATTCCTCCTAACACCATGCCATCTATACTGTCGACTTGCCCAAGTCAGACTGCGGCTTCGTGTTTGCTGCAATGTCTGAGATTGTGTTGTCCATGCAAGTTACAACTGCCGACTTGGGGGCCCAGAATCGCCCTTGATCTCGCATTCTTCATCAATGATCACCAACGCACAGGAAAAGAGGATCAAAATGGGCCAGTGTCTTTCCGTCAGGGTGGCCATTGGCCGATACTGCGATGCACGATGCCCTCTTCTTCTGCTCCCGGACGACCCCGCGCCCAAATGTCTGGACAGACGTCATGCACCGTTGCCGCCCTATGGTCAACTCTTACGCATCGTCGTCGATCAATCGACAGGATGGGACCGTCTTCAGCTGTCGACCACCGTTTGTTTCCTTTCTAGTCGACTTTACACGTATGGTGTATCGACAGACTACCATCCATTAGTCCGCTGTTGGATGTCCACTGAGACAACATGAATGGTTGCCGTTCTGCTAATGGCTGGCTGTCTTTCACTTTCGTTTGTACCATTCCAACCCCGGAGCAGATCTCGGGGCCACCCGTGGGGGCGGCCCCACCCTGCTGCCGGCATTAGATGCCGCGCATCGCCTAATTCTCCGACGCCTCTGCCGGCTACCCCTACTGCCGGCAGTACGCACACCCCCTATCGCACAACCCATTCCTCTACGAAGAGCATCTGGGCCTGGGGAAGACGGGCACTAAAGGTGTGGCTGGAGGGAATTGTGCGCAAGCTCCCGAGTCCTCAGGGGCTCAATGTCCCAGCAACTCGTCTCGAGTGAATATAAATCCCGACCACTTCCATCTTCCTCTCTCCAATAATCTACACTCGAGGAGCAAAAGAAGACAAGCGAGTAGGCAGGGAATAGCCTAAGCTAAGAAAAGACATAAAATAAGATATCCGCTGCATTACCATGAAGTCTTTTGTCCACGAGAAATCAACGCCTTCCACCGGCACACCACCTGTCTACGTCAACAATGCCCATCCGGACGACACCAGAAATGGCATCAAGCCAGGCCATCCTCAAGCCCACCATGCGAGGGCCAAAAACGAGCTTGACGTACAACAGACACCCGTTCCCGCCATGGAGGAGCGGTACGATCCGACTGATACCCCTGACCCGGACCCGGCTCAGGGGCTTCCCCTCTCCAAAGCCAGATGCATAGCCCTGGTTACCACTCTCACCGGTGCAAGCTTCATGAATGTGAGTCTGCCTTATTTACCACCCTGCCCAGTTGATCCCTCCACTCGTCACATCGCCCACTCACCGTGCTCACGCAGACCGTGTCCATCCAATCCGTCGTCATCATCCTGCCCTCCATCGGCGCCGACCTGAACATCCCCGAACAGCGCTACCAATGGGTCGTCTCCGCCTACTCCCTGGCCTTTGGCTGCTGCCTCCTCCTCTGCGGCCGCATCGCCGACATCTACGGCAAGCGCACCATCTTCATCGCCGGCACCGCCTGGATGGCCGCCGTCACCATCGCCACCGCCTTCATCCCCAACGAGATCGTCTTCGACCTCTTCCGCGGCCTCCACGGCCTCGGCGCCGCCGCCAACTTCCCTACCGCCCTCGGTATCCTCGGCACCACCTTCCCACCCGGCCGCGCCAAGAACTACGCCTTTAGCGCCTACGCCGCCGGTGCGCCCCTGGGGAGCTTCTTCGGGAACGTCGTCGCTGGCTTCATCGCCAACTTTGCCCACTGGCGCTGGGTCTTTGTCGTCAAGGCCATCCTCTCCAGCGTCATCGCCACCGCCGCCATCTTTGTCATCCCCCACACCCCGACCCCTCGCCAGGTCTCCTCCTCCTCCTCCTCCTCCTCCTCCTCCTCCTCCTCCTCCTCTTCTTCTTTCTCCTCCCCACCCCGTAGCCCCGCCGCCGCCAACAAATCGGTCGACTGGATCGGCGCCTTCCTCATCACCTCCGGCGTCTTCGCCCTCCTGTATGCCTTGGCCGAGGGAAACGTGGTCGGCTGGCACCGCCCCTGGATCCCCGCCATCATCGTCGTCTCCATCCTCGTCATCGTCGCCTTCGCCGCCTGGCAGAACTACCTGGAGCGCAAGGGCGGCGCCCCCCCGCTCATGAAGGTGTCCATCTTTCGCAACGCCCGCTTCAGCGCCGCCATGGTCATCGTGGCCTTCGTCTTCGGCACCTTCAACAACATCATCTTCTTCGCCACCTACTTCTGGCAGGGTTTCCAGGGCCACTCCCCGCTGCAGACCACCCTCCGCTTCCTCCCCGCCGGCGTCACGGGCGTCATCGCCACCTTTGCCGTCGCCATCCTGGTCTCCCGCGTCCCCACCTACCTCCTCCTCGTCTTCGGGAACCTGTCCATGGCCGTCGCCTGCCTGCTCTTCGCCGTCCCCATCCCGCCCACCACCTCCTACTTCGCCTACGGCCTGCCGGCCACGGTCCTCTCCGTCCTTGGCGCCGATGTGACCTGGCCCTGCCTGACCATCTTCACCTCCAAGACGCTGCCGCAGGAGGACCAGGCGCTCGGCGGCGCCCTCATCACCACCGTCGGAGCGCTGGGCCGCGCCATCTTTCTCGCCATTGCCACGGCCGTGCAGAACTCCGTCATGGCCCGGGAACGGGGCGTGCCGGTCCAGGATGCGGGCAGCATCGAGCTGTGGGACGAGCCGTCGCTTGTCGGCCTCCGCGCTGGCAATTGGTTCAGCGTTGGCATCGCGGCCTGCGCACTCCTCATTGTTCTCTTTGTCTTTCGCAGTTCCGAGGTTGTCGGGGGTTCCGAGAAGAAGCCTGAGCCGTCTGTCGAGGAGGGGATTACCGTGGTTGAAATGATTGAAGGGGAGACGGGTGGGGAGAAGACAGGATAGAGGCTTTTTTTTTTTTCCTTTCTTTTCAATGTTATGACGTTTGGTTCATTTCTTTTTCTTTTTGCTTCTTTTCTGTGTCTTTGATTTATTCCCCCTGAATACATGTAGCGCATTGAGATGATAACGTATACATAGCAGCGAGAGAAAACTACATGTGGCGGATTGTTATGCACGACATTGTCAACCGAACTGTGAAAGAAACTAGCAAATTCGGGCATCTGCTCGAAATAACTCATATATTCATGCATGACAATATTGACATGCAGGCGATAATCATACCAGTTTGTCGTCACTATATATACAGTGTGCCCCTTGGAAAGCAGCCAGTGCCAGAAGGGGGTCCTTCAACCTGACGCTTGAAACTATGCGTCCACTCTGTCCATGACACAATCATGATGGACAAACAGAAAAGAATGCATCTACTTTTTGAGTCTGGCACCGGCGGCCTGCAGACGGGAGGTGATGAAGGCGACTTGTTCGTCCACACGTCTGCCATACGCGAAGTGGGCGGGTGTGATGACAAGGGAGCCGGTGCAGACAGCATCGCCAGTGTTGCAGATGATGTTGGTCTTTTCCGGAGGAAAGTTGGGAATCTGACCCCTGTCCTGTAATTTTCCCTCTCATGTTAGCGTCTGACATTCCGTACACTGCACACCTGTAAAGCGGTCAGGCTCCTCTCCTTACCTGTCGGTTCCGGGTATCACCAAACGTGAAAGCGGCGGCAATCTGGTCCTTCTGGGCCTGAGGGAGACTCTCGACGGCGCGGTGGGTGAGCGCAGCACCCTGGCTGTAGCCGCCGACGACGAGGAGGGAGTCCGGGCAGTCGGCGTTGGCGCGGGCGATGAGGCGCTGCATCTCGCGGACGCCTCTGGGGTCGGCGCCGCCGGGGAGGGCGTTGGTGGAGAGGGCGGCGGCGTACTCGATGCCCTCGACGGCGACGTTCTCGGCGCCAAAGTTGGCTTTCAGGCCGTTGGCGGTGGGGGGCCCGCAGACCGTGCCCATGTTGCCGACTTCGGTGGACCCGCGGGCGAAGAGCATGATGATGTCGCGGCAGCCGCCGTCGGTGAACTCGGTGGCGGTGGTTCTCACGCGATTTCGCAGCTGGCGTTTGTCGACGGCGTCGATGGGGCTGGCTGCAGCGAGCGCCACGAGGGTGAGGGTGAAGAGGGATTTGATGGTCAGGAACATTTTTGAGGGAGTGTGAGGTGGTCAGGAGAGAAGTAGTTGGGTGAACGAGTGAAAGAAAGGAGTGAGCTCGCAGAGCTGTGTATCAAAGATGATTAAAAGAGATGGGAAGAACGGAATGAGAGTGGCTGCCTCCGGGGCTAGAGAGATCAAAGTGACTGGTGATGCGCCTGGCTGTGAGAGGGGCAGGAGAAATCACAAGAGAGGGAAGATGGCGGCATCTTATAAGAATATCACGAGACGACATGATGGAGTGCCGACGTGGACAAAGTCCGAGTTCAATCCTGAGCAAGTATGTAGCGTCCAATCGCATCAATTTACCACTTCCATGTAGGAAAGGTATAAGGGAAGTGGGCATTGTCAACCTGGAGAAGGGGTTCGAGTCTTGTCGGCAGTCCAAGATGGGTGGTGGGTTCGCAAGCGTGGCCGTTTCGGGTCAAAGCATCCTGACCCCACGATCAGCGGCATCAAGTGAGACGGTTCGTGTCAACACGGTGGGCCAAGCGGTCATAAGCCATAGTGTAGACCATGGCTCATTACCGGAAACGCAAACAGACATGGGAGAGATGAAAATAGGGATGGGAGTCGAGCCAGAACGTCCTAAATCGGCCGTCGCAAGATGGCTACGACATAGTCGTTCATCTCGTCGAGATAGGTAGTTCAAGCAGCTTGGTGGTAGAATAGACTCGAGAACAGTCAATGAGGGTCAGAATAAACCCAGCCTCAAAATAGCATCACCCAGGGATAGGGGCTCCACTGAGTAACATCCCGAGAGGCCTGATGCGGCAACACAACGCGGGACCAGAGGATCACTACTAGACCACGCGAGGAGACTCTTGGTAGTCTGGCACAGGGGATTTCTTTGTTTCCAAAGTCGGCGCTGGTGATATGATTCGAGGATATGGACCACTGACCAGGGTCGAGCGTGAAACATGTCGAGACACTAGCCGGCTCAGCGAAACCATGCCCAGATGCCGAATCGAATCGGGATAGAAGCGAGCGGTAGTTGCGCACTCGACCACAACTGCTTGTCTTGGTAACGGTTTGGAGAAGATGGTGTAGGCTTTGCAACGAGTTGACTGGCTCCGCTGAGTGTTGATGTTTGTACTATGCAAACAGGTAGACCGTAGGGTGAACATGGGGTTGATGGCTCGACCTGATCATGGTATCACGAAAGAAACAAACAGAGACCCGAGGAAGAATGGTCGACTGAATGAGAGGAACAGAGGAACGGTTTCCATGTGTGACAGACCTTGTCATGATGGTTCGTGTCGAATTGCATCGAGAAACTCATCTCCATTGGAGGTTTGCCAAGGACGGGAGACAGAATAGAAACGACGGAACGTGTTGAAGAACGGTCGTTTCAGGGGGAAAATGTGAAAAAAAAAAACAAAATAAGAAATAAATGTGAGAAATAGTCGGATAAATGTAATTGCGGTCTGACTACGCCCCTGACGTCAGGGATCCGAGAGGTCAGCCACACCAGCCACAGAGACTTGGTACGGTACTACACTAGACTTACGAAGTACTTCGTACGCGGGACGGTTGGAGCGTGGGCTCGCCCAGCAGCTAGGCAACCGCCAAAGTTTCGCCCAATGTCACCAGACCGACCCGACCAGACTCTCGAACACAACATCCACCGCCAAGTTGCTGCGGACCCCGAACATCCTGATTCGGGCCTACCACCACCCTCCACGAACCCTTTGTCTTAGTTCACCATTACCTGGCAACAATACCGTATTCTCGAATGAGCCCAAGAATCCCGACCCAACAGCAGAGTCGTTCCCATTACTCTCTCGACGCTTCTACGTGCCCCCTTCAGAATTGACACGGGCTACCATCTGCCAATCTTCCCCCGCCTTTCCTGACCGGAAGACTCGTGTATGTCTCCCAACGAGCCGACCGCGGATTCTCCTGGCCATTCCGGCAACAACCACCATGACAGCCCTGTTTCCGACCAGGTGACCTCTTCCCTAAGCACCGGAGGCCAGGCTCGCCGCGAGCCGGAGCCCTCCAAGCATGCCCCTGAAAATGACGGCGTTTTGACCGGGACGTTCGCGCCATCAGCCGACAAGCGACCAGCCACTGGCGACCTTTTCGATTTCTCCGGCGAGACGCCAAACCCCTCGGCACCGGATCGAACGTCATCTGCCACATGGGCCGCTGCTTACGATTCTCCAGCCAAAGATGAAGAACAGAAATCATCCGACTCGGCCGAGCATATGGCTTCATCCGTTGCGACCCTCAAGCCCACCAAACCCGTCCCCGCCGACACATCAAGACAATACCTGACCATCAGCACCACCAGCTACGTCGACCCGACCCCGCCTACTCCGACAGCATCTGGCCCCCCGTCTCGTGCTGCCTCTAGTGTCGGTTCTCGGAACGATGCTTCTCCCACAAGGTCCGATGCTGCTTTCGACGAGCGGAGATATGCGAGCGAGGACGAGCAGGAAGGCGGATCCAGATCCGAAATCCAGAGCATCATGGAGCAGTTCACCGGCGACGGCGGCGGCCCGGGAGCTGACGAGGTCATGAGTCCCAGGCTGGAGATCACTTCTCCGGTCCTGGCTCCACCCATTCAGCACCCACCGCGCAAGTCGAGTCTCGAACACATGAGCATTTCCCAGGCGAACCGCTCGCAGGAAGCACTTGGGCTGAGCAGTCTGCCGTCCTCGCCAGCCACTGCCAGGGCCCCCGAACAAATAGCATCGGACGACAAGGGGCCCCCTGTGCCGCCCAAGGACGGCGTTTCGAGAATCTCGTCGTTCCCCCTGCCGCGAGAAGATGGCAGGAGCACGGCCGACGGGCCCTTGTCACCGGCTGTCCCGCACCGACCACCGCCCCCCGAGCCGGAACCGGAGCCGGCACTGCCGTTCGACTTCCACCGCTTCCTGGAACAGCTGCGAAACAAAAAGGCCGATCCGGTGGCCCGTTACCTCAAGTCCTTCCTGTCGGAATTCGGCAAGCGGCAGTGGATGGTGCACGAGCAGGTCAAGATCATAAGCGACTTTCTCGCCTTTATCGCGAATAAGATGGCCCAGTGCGACGTCTGGCGGGACGTGTCAGACGCCGAGTTTGACAACGCGCGCGAGGGCATGGAAAAGCTGGTCATGAACAGGCTTTACAGCCAGACTTTCTCTCCGGCCATTCCGGCGCCGCAGCCGATCCCGGGGGCGAAACCCAGGAAGAGGGGAGGGGAACAGCCACTCGGTCCGGGGAGGAGGGGCCAGCATCAGGAAGATGTAGAACGGGACGAGGTGCTGGCGCAACGGATCAGTATCTACAGCTGGATCCGAGAGGAGCACTTGGATATTCCGGCCACCAGCGAGAGCGGAAAGAGGTTTCTCAAGCTAGCACAGCAAGGTGCGTTTTCTTATCTCCTGCTCTCCCCTTGCCCCGAGCCTGATCGCACACCAAAGTTACTAACACCGAAACTTAGAATTGCTCAAGATCAAGTCGTACCGCGCACCCCGAGACAAAATCATTTGTGTGCTCAACTGCTGCAAGGTCATCTTTGGTTGGTTGACGTCCATTCTTCCATCTCATGCTTGGACGCCCTCCTTGGCGGCAGAGTAGCTCATGCGCGGGGGTGATGACAGGATTGCTTAGGCATAACAAGTCGGACTCGTCGGCCGACTCGTTCATGCCGCTTCTCATCTACGTCGTCCTTCAAGCGAACCCAGAACATTTAGTATCGAACGTCCAGTACATTCTGAGGTTCCGTAACCAGGACAAGCTGGCGGGCGAGGCCGGTTACTACCTGTCGTCTTTGGTATGCTGCGTCGTCGGTCTCGTCGGGACAACCTGAACAAAGAAGTTACTTCTTTTTGCTAACACGTAGGCTACAGATGGGTGCCATTCAGTTTATCGAGGGCATGGATCGAACTAGCCTAACCATCACGGACGAAGAGTTTGAAAAGAACGTGGAAGCAGCTGTTTCAGCTATTACAGAGAAGCAACGGGCCGAGGAGGCAAAGACAAAACAACAACAGCAGCAGCAGCAGAAGCCACTGTCCGAAAAGCCGCCTCTAGGTCTAGTTCCAACGACAGGTGGCGAGCCGACGTCCTCCACCTCGAGAGTATCGGTCGAGGTGACGGGGGAGTCGACTCCGCGGCGCTCAACATCATCCAACGACGGCGAGTCGTCGGACGACAGGGCCGGCATCACGGGGCTGCTACGCACGATCCAGAGGCCCCTCTCGACCATTGGGCGCATGTTGGCCGACGAGCCGGGCGGTAACGGCGGGGGGTCGGACGGAGGGCGCACGTCGCCGCAGCCGGTGGCGGGCAGGGACGATGCTGCGGCCGCACCGCCGCCGCCGCCGCCGCATCGACATGTCCTCTCGGCGGAGGAGGCGGCGGCGAGGCAGGCCAGCGCCGAGGCGGCCGAGGCGCATCGGCTGCACAGGGCCGAGCACAATAACGTGGTGGAGACGCTGGCGGGCATGTTCCCGGACCTGGACCGGGACATTATATCGGACGTGGTGTACCAGAAGCAGGGACGCGTGGGGTTGGCGGTGGATGCGTGTTTGGCGTTGTCTTCGTAGGGTGTTGGTGGGCTACAGAGGTGAAGACAGACGTGTTAACATTGACTCCTTCCATGACGACTGACAATGGACGCTGTGTCCGTACTTGGGGAGTACTCGTACTTGGGTACTAAGTACTGCGTCTCCTGGTTGTCTCGGGTTTGTGTCAGGATAGTGGAGCCTTGGGGTACCTCCCCAAGTCCCTGCACTGACCTGAAGCACCGTGCACGTACTGTGTACGAAGTACATACAGTAGTCTGTATTACCTAAGACTCTACGAATACATTCACAAGTCCCTTCACTGATCACTCATTCGCATGTTCTTCCATTCTTCCTTCTTCCTCAACAACCTACAGCTTGCACCATTCGTCACCTTCACCTTCTCGTCAAGTTCGGTCCTCTGTGACGTGTCTCCATATGATGTCTCCCGCCTGCTTTCCCGTTTGAGATATTCTATTCTGCACGATTCCTTCCGGCCCAGGAAACGGCAAGAGAGTAGGCCAGGACCAGGACCATGACGACAGGAATCAAAAGCTGTTGATGGCTGCCGAGTAATCGGAGTAGCATTCCTCGGTGAAATGGCCTGATCAGAACGAAAACCTTGTCGCTTATTAGTGCCTATGTTTCGAGGACAATGGTCCGCCGCACGGATGCTGCAGGCCTGTTACGTCGTGGCGGGGACCGTTACCATGCCTGAAACGACTCGACTCGGACGCCTCTTTGCACTTGGCCTTTGCTTTTGGGAACGGTGAATACCCTCACGTTCGAGTCTCGCCGAGTTGACGGGTTTTTCGTTCCTTTGCCTCGGTGAGTTGGCGATGGTCAGCTTGGTTCGCCAGTCTTGACCAAACTCGTAGGTTGGGAAAGCTCGGAACATCCATCGACAGGAGACTTGAGGCTATTTTCTAGTGAACATCGCGCGGAACCAAGCTTCTAGGCTTCCCGACTCTAGCACCTCGGGTCTTCAGTTTCATACCACACCCTGAACCCAAAAGCCATCTCCCAGGCCGGATGCGTCCTATTCCGACAACCTTGCCAAGCTTGTTGTCCGCACAGGCCCAGCTCACACCCAGATCCCTGCGACCCAGCACCCAGGGGCCGACTTCGCCGGGCCTCCAAGGTGTCAGACACTCCCCGTCTCCATAACCCCCCTGCTTTACCTCGTGGCCTGGCCACTGGAAAGGTCGCATTCCAGAGCCGTAATATATCAAAACAATCCTCCACTGTCCAAGCTTGCCCCGAACCCCCGTCATAGAGGACACGGCCAGGAAGATCGGATGGGATTTTCTGCCTGCTCCGGGGTCTGTCGGCCAGTCATGCTACGATGTACGGGTTACGACCTCTGCCGGTGCCAAATCGTATCCTCATTACGATGGCTAGCCCGCCTTGAGCAGGAGCCAAGCTTTCTTCTACACAAGGGACCCCCTGACCCTGAGCTTGTCAGGGTATTATGAGCATCAGATCAGGAACCGCGTCAGCATAACGCTACCCGACTCACTGTCACCTAGGCTCCTTTTTTGAGAAGACGAAACGCCCCCACTCGGTGCAGCTATGCCTACGACCGAGATATAATAGCCAGTGTGCCATGCGTAGGTTACAATGATTAGGATCACCCCGTCGTCTCTCTTTCTCAACTCTCGGCTGCCCTTCTGTGTGCTGCTTTCTTTCCTTTCTTCGCTTCGTTTCTTACCCTTTTTTTGTTCGATTCTACCTAAGAGACCGGTTTCTCGAGTTTACACCTAGAGCAAGCCTCATTTACCTTCTTTTTTTTTATCATTTTTACCTCCATTTTATCCTTGGTGTCGTCCGGCAGATCTATTGACGGGAGAAAAAAAGAAAAAGAAAAGAAAATATTTACAACTTCACCACTAGTACACCATTCGTTTTCATCTCTTTGTCAACTCTCAGCAACCGACACGATGCTCTTCCCTCGGTCCTCGGCAGTCGTTGCCTTGCTCGCCCTTGCCGCGTCTTTCGCTGAAGCAGCGGCTCCCATGCCCGAACATCCTGCCCCAGTCGAAGTTCATCCTCCTCCGGCAGCCGTTCATCCTCCTCCAGCAGCCGTCCACCCTCCTCCAGCAGCCGTCCACCCTCCTCCGGCAGCCGTTCATCCTCCTCCGGCAGCAGCTCATCCTCCCCCAGCGGCAGCTCATCCGGCCCCCGAAGAGGTCTGCCACCCCGTCACCCGCACGCTTGTCCACACCGTCCATGTCCCCGTGCCGACGACGGTCAAGCAGACAGTCCACGTCACCGTCCCTGGACCTGCAGAGACCGTTCAGGTCACCCTGCCGACGACCATTGAACAGACGGCTGTCGTCACACAGGTGCAGACGGAGCTGCAGACCGTGGTGCAGACGCAGGTGAACAACGTCACGCAAGTCGAGACCCAGGTGCAGACGCAGACGCAAACAGCAACACGGACGGTGGAGGAGCTCGTCACCAAGGTTCAGACCCAGGAGAGAGTGGTTACCCAGGTGCAGGAGAAGCCCGTCACCGTGCCCGTCACGCAGCTTGTTACCCTCCCTCCGCAAGTCGTCGAGAAGACGGTCACCCAGACAGTCCACGTTACGCTCCCGCCGCAGGTTGTGCACAAGGTTGTCACCAAGGTCCATACGCAGCTGGTGAGGGTGCCGGTTCCCGTCACCAAGGTGCACACGGTTACCTCGACGGTCATCGGGGGCGCCAACCCGGCTCACCCGCCGCCTGCGCATCCGACCCACGCTCCTCCGGCCGTGCACCCTGCTCCTCCGGCCATGCATCCTGCTCCTCCGGCCATGCATCCTGCTCCTCCAGCTATGCATCCTGTCCCGGTTCATCCTCCCGCGCATCCCATGCCCGCGCCTCCCGCGCACCCCTGGCGTCCGGCCCCCGAGCATCCCGCCCACCCTGCGCCTCAAGATCCTACTACCACTTCTATGCCAACCGAAAGCACTTCCGAAGTGATCTCGGACGCACCGGAAGCCACATCAGCACCGCCCATGATGCCCGGGGAGGACGAGACTGAACCCACGCCGACTCCTATCATCGTTCCGGCAGGACGCAACATGCGGTTTATGAGGCGGAACTGACGGAGCGTTGCGTTTCAACGCCCCGTTGCGGCGAGCGTTGCTGGTGTGGTGGGAATATAGGAAGCGTGGGTTGGCTTGACGACCAGGGTAGTGCTTTCAGGGGTTCTCCGTTTTCCATGTTCTTTTGAATTCAGTGGTATAGAGATGCGGTACCGCACTGTACTTAATAAAAGAGAAACTCCGCCGGGTTGGTCCGAGACAAATCTGTCCAATTATCTCTTTCTTTCTTTCTTTTCTTTTCCCTCTGAACTAATGGCCTGAGAAGTGTGTGCGGACAAGCAGCGGAGGGAGTGAAAGGAGAAGAAGGCCATAATGTAGACTTGACGCGCCGACGGAAGCATGATGCGGCATGCTAGAACTATGAGATAAAGTGGAAGCAAACCGTAATACCAATGACCAAGGGTATCCATGTCGTCCCGAGGTTGGCGGCCGCCGACTCGTCACTGTTGGCGTCTTCGCTCCCACTCTGGCTGTCGCCCCGGTCCTCATCGGCACTGTCCGAGCCACCACTCCCACTCTCACTCCTCCCGGCCTCATCCCCGTCCTCTCCACCAGTTTCCTCGGCTTCCTCGGCTTCCTCGACTTCCTCGTACCTCTGCAGCGCAAACTCGACGGAATCCTCCCCATAGGCGTCAAAGTAACTCCCATGGGCCGCGCCGTTGTCGCCGCGGGCGCAGAAAAAATCGCCCTCGTCGCACCAGGACATGATCTTGGGTGCATAGGACTCGCAGGCTGTGATGTTGGCGCGGGGGAAGAGCTGCATGCAGGTGTTTCTGTGTTAGTAATGGTTGAGTTGTGAATGTCGTGTATGACATTGACCCCTCGGTTGAGACAAACGGCCGTCACAACGTTAGGCATTCACTTGAGTGGCGGACAAGAGGGGAGCAAGGACAATTCTAGTGAAGAGGCAGATGATATGGAAAACACAGGGGAGGAAAGCTTACGCCGTTTGTGGTGCTGTTCCCGTGATTCCACGGCGCATCGGCCGCATGAGTCGGGTCTCCGTAAAGTATGACGGCGAGGACTTTTGGTTTTTCGCTTTAGTATCAGCCTTCGTTTTGTCCTTGGAATGGATGCGTTGCCAGCAACGAAGAAGAGAGCTTACCATTGCGCTCAACTATAGTCTCGTTAAGCGGCGTCGACTCGTTAAATCGCACGAGCGGCCTCTCGTAGGGTTCGGCGCCACACAGCGTATCGAGGATGACTTGCGCGCCCTACCCAAGACATCAATCCGGATCAACATGCTTCAAATCGACCAGAGGAGACGGCACGGGTAAAACATTCCAATTGACAGGAGGGCTGATGCGCTTACCTGGGAATAGCCCATCAACACGACCTGACCCCCTGGACACGTCCCGCTGTACGATTCCAGGGCGTCGCGCAGCTCGAGAATGCCGGCGGCGACGGAGGTTGTGTAGTCGAGGAGCGTAGCCGGGTAATTGAGCGCCTGGATGGTGGAGTCGGGGATGGCGGCCGCGAGGTCGGATGCCACGGGACCGAGACGGCCAGGACCGAGGTCTTCGCCGGATCCACGCGCCGTGATGATGTGCACGCCCTCTGCGCAGGTGGTTGGGGTTGTCGTGGTGATGTTTTCAATGTTTTGCGCCGTGGCATGTGAAAGAAGGAGGGTAAGGAGGAGATGTGGGAGGAGGACAGTGGCGGCCACTTTTGGCGCCATTGAGAAGAGGAATCTCATTTTGCGGGCTGTCCTTGATGGATACGTCGGAATAGGGGCTATGTTGGAGTTGTTGGTGAACAAGTTGAAGCTGACGATGCTCCGGGGCATAACAGCGCCCCGAGCTTCAGCGATACGCGAGCCGATGTTAGTGGGGGGATAGGGGGGGCTTGGGGGGCGCTTGGGGGGCGCTTAAGGGGGTGTGGGGGGAAAAAGACGAAAATAGACACATGCACATGGCATCGCACAGCATACGAATAAGACGAGCTCTTAAGACGCAGGGGACTACAGCGCATGGGAACGATATAAGTGAAAATCCCACCAGAAAGCAATTCTCCCGAGCGACCGAGCATCACCAATCCACGATAGTAGGGAACCTGTTGCTCGCCCTTCAAAGGCTTTGATCAGAACAAAGGAGAGAAGATCTCGCCCTTCGGGCGCGGCTGCGATTTTTAGCTGGCTCCCTATACGTTAATTTTAAGTGGGCTCCTAATACGGTAGATTATTAAGCGACCATATATAATTAAGTAGATTATTTTTAATATATAGTGAGTATTTTTAGCTTATAAAAATAAAGGTTATATACTAATAATTAAACCTATCCTTTAATATTAAAGTTATATAGTATTTTTTCTTTATACTATTTAAGATTATAAAACGTAATATATTCGTTAACTCTCTTTATTCTTAATATTAACTAATAATAATTAACTGCTTACGAATAACGTAAAAAATTAATACTATTATAGTAACTATATAAGTATAAGAATTAGTTAAATAACTCTAAAAAAGTCTTACTCACCGCCACTATAGAATAGCTGGTTTAAAAGTTTAGTATTATTATTACTCTCTTATAGTCTTACTCTGCTATCCTAACTATTCTAGGAGCCCTGTTTAGGCTATACGGTCCTTCTTAGCTGGTTATAGGAGGAAAAAACCCCTCCGGGTAGAAAAGCCCTTATACTCTTCTCGCGGTTTAAAATATATATAGTCGGAATCCCTTATACGCTTATAAGTGAGTTCCTAATAATAGAATATTATCTTACCCTTTCTTTATAGCCTACTCTCCTCCACTCACTCCCTTCCCTGGGGCTTTTAAAGTAATATATTCTTAAAAAGATTATTATATTATTTTCCCTATTATCCCCTTCCCTAGGGGCTTCTAAAGTAATATATTATTTAAAAGATAATAGTATTATATTCCCTTTACCCCCTCCCCCTTACTCCCTTTCCCGGGGGCTTATAAAGTACTATATTATTTGAAAGATAATAGTAATATATTTCCCTTCGCCCTCCCTCCCCCTCCCTCCCGCTCCCCCCTTCCTTCTACGCGGGCCTTTAAGTACTATATTAGTTAAGAAGTAGTACTATTATATTCCTATAGAAAGATATATATTTATAAGTCTTTTAAAGTATAGTCTATTAGGTTATATATAGCCCCTATCTAAAGCTCACTCCTTATATAATGAATTCAAATAGGCTCCTAAGATAATAATTAACTATTATAGAATTAATATATATCTATTCTTATTACTAACTTGAATAGTATACCTGGCTTAAATAACTTATATTCTTAATAATAAATATTCTACCATTATAATTGAAATTATAGTATTTTAGTATATATTATAAGCATCATTATATTAATTATAATACTTTAAAAAGTCTTAGTATTCTTATAATTATATAATATATTATCCTATAATATATGTAATACCTTCTTTTATAATATACTTTAAAAAAATACTATATAAAACATTTTATAATATTTAGTTACCTAATATATATTATTAAATAATTATTTATTAGACTATTAAAGGATAGGTACGGCTCTATAGTTAGGAGGGCCTTAAGAGTTTATTCTAAGGTACGAACCGTACTGCGAGCGCGTTGTATATTCGGTTGTTATTGCCTGTGGACGTGGTAGGAGCACAGTTTGCGGGAAGGGATACACACGTTCAGGTGGTCAGGTTTCGTCCGAAAGTGACATCTATTTTGATCAATTTCCCATACAAAAAGAGGTACCGCCCCGACATTGATTATCTTACGTGTTAGGGCGGCAGGTCACTAATATACTGTGGAGGTATTTTGCGGGCGAAAAACTACCAAAAAAGTCCGTGCACACAGTGGAGGTACAAAACCTCTTAACCGCCCTTTGCGGGTCTAGGAACAGTGAGTATATGACAGGAACCCGGACAGAAAACCATGGCAATCCGAACATCCAACCCAAATCATTCATACGCGACGGATGTCAGGTAACTACCGTGGCTCTCATCCCTCAAACATGTACCTTGAGGAAACCGGTAATCTCACCCTCATACAGCGGCTCGCCGGTAAAGGGGTCTTGGCTGTTCGCCCCCAGCAGACGCGCCTCCCAGTAGTCGCCAAACTCGGCCGACTCCCGCTTCTGGAAACCCCAAGTCGCGTACCCGCCGGAGCCGAGGAAGACGCCCGGGCGCCTCTCGTCGTCGTCGACACTGTAAAGCGCGTACGGCTCGATGGGCGTGCCGGCCACCTTGTACATGAGCAGCGCGCCGTGCGGGATGTCAGCCGCCACGAGGGGCTCCCACGTGTAGGCCGAGACGCCGGTGGGGACGAGCCCTTGCACGCCCGTGGCGCCGACGCACTGGAGCGGGTTGGTCGCGTAGCCTGGCCGGTCGTTGACGCCCAGCTGGAGGGGACACGGTGTTAGCGAATCTGCAGCGGAGGATGTGAGGGGGAGGAAATATTCACGTTGCCCCAGCGAATCTCATGTGCGCCGCGGGAGAACACGGCGATCAAGCCAATGCCGTCAATGTGCTCGCCTGTGCCGTCGGCGAGGATAGGCCAGGGCCCGGCGTTTCCTGTGGAGGCGACGTAACCGGGGAAGGCGGCGCAGCCACCGGGGAGCAGCTCGGCGCGGACCTCTGGCGCGGCTGTGACGAGGCCCGCGGTGGCCAGGGTGAGGAGCGACAGGACGAGGCTGGTGGAAGGCATTGTGTGGGTAGGGGGGAGGAGATCGATAGGCCGACGAATGGTGACGGACAAGTCGACGACGGGTGATGGCTGGTGATCACTGATGGATGGATGGCCCGGCCAATTATGTCTCCATCGTCCCTGTCGACGACGCCGTCCGTTTTATAACGTCTTTCGTCTTCAGTTAGAGACCATTTGACCAAGCGGTTGCCTAGAACGGAGTCTCCTAACGTCAACTAACTGTTCCTTCGAACATGGGTTCCATGGTCTAATGACTCTCATCGTTGCATTAAAGTGCATTCTTCGGCGTGGAAAAGGCGGCCCGTCTGACAGAAGGATTCTTCACAACTTTTCACGCGTTCGATGTGTATCTTGTCCGGCTATACTATGAAGCATCGTGAGCACTCCTCGTAAGCCGGGACTATCTCGCGCTAAAACCGTGCCTCGGCTATGCTGCCTAACTGGGCCGCTCCCGTGATACTCGCCCCTGGCGGCCTGGCCTTGCAAGAGAAGAGTAGGACCAGATAAGTCGCGGCGGCATTACAATACGGGGCATGTCCAGCCAGGGTTCACCCTGGCTAGTTCTACTAATCCGTCAGAGCAAGCAGAGTAATTCCCTGTCCTTCGTACAATGTATTGACAAATGATTTCGGACAGTAATTCATGCATCATGCTGGGGGGTCCTGGTGCCCGGTTGGCGTAGGCAACAGTACGGAAGATGTGTTTCACGAGCTCGTTTCATGGGCAGAGAACAGATCGGAGATGATGCTGAGCTTTGAGGGCACGAGAGGAGTTTTCTGGTGAATGATGGAAGTATTCACCCCTGTATATATACGCTGTTGGGAGACGTTGCGTTGAGGTGGAATTCTTGAGAATGAGGAGGATGCCAGAGAAAAGAAATGCGTACCCACGACGAGATGGAGGAAATTGGTGAGAGGCAAGTAGTTTCCGGGGTTGCTGTAGGGTACATAAGCTAGGTTAGTGCCTTGTCTTGTATGAAGCAAATAAGCGCGAATGGTTTAGTGGTAAAATTCTCCGTTGCCATCGGGGAGCCCTGGGTTCGATTCCCAGTTCACGCAGCTTCTATTTTTGTCGTTCCACCTTCTTTTTTTTTTTTTTTTTTTTCCACAGTACTGTCATGTGATTGGCGCTGACAAAGACGTCGGTCCTCGGCTTCTTCCGTCCCCGATATTTCCATACTCGCAGAAAGACTCCAGCCATTGACGACTACGACATCGTCGAGACTCTCTCGTCTGGTGGAATTCAGTGCTTACCTGTAGCTTATCGCAAACACACAACAATCTATGCCATCACTTACTGCTTTTAGCTTCCTTAGCCTCACCGGTCTTGCTCATCCGTAGCAGCATGCTCCGTTAATCAATTGGCCTTTTCTTTCCTTTTCGTTCCCAAGCCTCGCACTCGCTTCCCGTGACACGCAAGGCACGCACGCAGACGCCTCTTGCAAGTCAAGGCACTGGGTCGTTCCGTCGAGTCCTTGATCGAGGCACTCTTGCAAGAGAAGAGCTGGGCTTTTGTCAAGTCGAGTCAAGCGAGTCGAGCCGAGAATCATCGCGCCATTCTTCCCACCTTGCCTCGTCCCGATTCCGACTTCCCCGACTTCATCCCCGATTCCATCCCCGATTCCATCCCACGACAACGCGCATCGGTCACAGTAATGGCCAAGAAGAAGAATAAACAGCAGTTGGTGGTCACTGGCGATGATGAGGCTGGCGACGCCTCTGGATCTGGACGGGGCTCCGTATCCAGGTCTGCCCAGACCCATGCCACCACCAAGACCACCGGCAGCCCGACTGACGGTGCTCCTGCCCTCATCATCTGCCGCAACAAGTCCGTCTACTCCCTTTCCCGTGGTTGAAATTCTTCCCTGTTGTCGCGGCTACCATGGCCCCTGCGTCCTTTATATCCTATTTTGTATCTCACAGACAGCTGCGACTCGGTGCCAAACCAAACTAACACCCATTCATCTAGACACTGGCGCTACATCTCCTCCTTCCACGGCCCATGGCTCCAAATGCCCATCGAAATCCTCGAGACCATCGCCAACGTCAACTACAACGCCCCCCGACCCCGCCCCATCGACCCCGCCGTCCTCTTCGACCTCGTCAAGATCCGCCGCCTCGTCGACGAAGCCACCAACCTCGCCGTCCGTGCCGCCAGCGACACCACCTCCCCGGCCCTCGGGAACCTCTACGGCGGTCTCAACGGCCACGCCGCCTCGGCCCTGGGTTTCGGCGGCGGAGGCGGAGGCGGCCACGGCACCAAGCTGAGCAGGGAGCGCAAGTTCCGCATGCGCGAGCAGGCCGCCCAGAAACTCGCCCGCGCCTACCGCCTCGACGAGATCGCCTGCAGCGTCGCCACCATGCAGGGCGCCTCCACCCTCGAGGAAATCGGCGCCCTGGTGCTGCAGCGCAACCCCGACGACCCGGACGCGAAGTACGTCCACTTTTTCCACGAGAAGATCCCCTCGCGCCAGCTCGCCACGTCTACCAGCCTGGCCCCGCTGCGCGACATCATCGACGCTCGCCCCACCGACCCCGAGACCTGGCGCACGCGCGCCACCGTCCGCATCTTCAAGGAAGATTACGAGGGTGCCGCCATGGACCTGACCCAGGCTCTGCAGGTCCATCGCTTCCATCGCCCGCAACACGCCGCCGCATCTGCTGCTGCTGCCGGGTCCGTCGTGCTGGGCGGCGCCGCGAGGAGGCCGCCTGATGTCATTCTGTCCGAGGAACAACAACCGAGCAGCTTGGAGACCCAGCTCCTCTTCCAGCGCGCGGGCGTATATCTCACCATCGCATGTCAACATGTGGCGGCCGGATTGCCCGATTCACCACCCGCCGCCGGCGGAACGCAGAACCCCGCCGCAAACGGTCAGAACGGCGAGTCGCCGCCGCGGCGGGAGCTGTCCGCAGAGGAAAAGGAAGCGTCGCGCCGCGCACTCGAGCACCGCAAACTGGTCAAGACATACGCCAAGCGAGCATCGAGGGACTACATGGCCTACCTCGCTCAATTCGACTACACCCCCGATCTCCCCGTCAAACTCGCCAGGGACTTTACCGAGAAGATCAACATGTCTGCCCAGGGTAACCGGCACCCTCGCCTCCCAGACTCCGGGACCACGCCGACCTACACCGTCTACCCCCTCCCCGATCTTTTCCATGCCGTCCCCCCTTCCGACCTTCCTCCCTACCCAGCCCAAGACGTCGCCCTACAGCAGAACGCCAGCCCCGCCCCGTCCCCCGCCACCAGCAACGAGGCCGTCGCCTACCACCCCCTCCTCACCGACGCCCTCCACTCCCTCCTCCTCTGCCACTGCCTGATCCAGACCTCGGCCAAGGAACTCCTCCGCCACGCCTACATGGTCGCCCGCCTCGCCCGCCTCGCCGACGGCTACCCGGTCTTCCAAGCCAGCCGCTCCCCCGCCCGCGCCGACTGGCTCGAAGTCCTCCGCCGCGCCAACAACTGGATCCAACTCTCGCCATCATGGGAGCAGCTCTGTGCCCCGGCGCCCCTGCCCGCCCTGGACGACCCCTCCTCGGCCCCCAAGTCGCGCCAGCACCATCCGGCCCCGGACCTCGCCGCTGCCGCCGCCGCCGCCGTCACCCGCGGGAAGACGGAGGATCCACCCCCGCCCGCCGCAGAGGTTGATGACCAACAGCGCCGCGAGCGCATCCGGCAACGCGCCATCATGGAGACCCTCGAGGACGACCGCGTGGTCGACGAGGCTACTTTCCGCGCCGCGGTGACGGCCCGTCAGAACCGCGCCGAGGCAGACCATCTGGAGGAGCAGCAGCGGAAACTGCGCAACGGCGCGGCGAACGGTGCTGTCGGTCCGAAGCCCTCGACTGCGCCTCGGGGGGAAGGCACCGCTGGCCCTTCGTCCGCTTCCGCTTCTTCTTCGGACCAGTACAGGCAGGCCAGTCACTCGCAGGCATCGGCGTCGTCGACCCTCCGGCGCTGGAGCGTGGATGACGGCCGTGAGTATCCCATCCTCACCGAACGGGCGGCTGCCGTGGCGCGGTGGGTGATGGAAGCGCCTGCCGGAGCGGGCGTGACGCGCCGGAAGAAGAAGGGGCCAACTGCGAAGAAAGGCGTCAAGGCGGCTGCTGCTGCTGGGGGGGGATCAGAACCGATGGCCCGGCCGGAGGACGCGTGTCCCTTGGCCGGAGCACGGGAAGGCGTTGCGAGTTTGGCCTTGAAGGACGCGCAGTGAACATGCGATGCGAGCGCCATGAATCCAGGGAAGCGCTAATTACCTTGTCGGCGATTTTATGCCCAGCGTATTATATAGTATCCCTATTGGAACCGGGGCCTGAACCGGGGCCTGAACCGGGACCTAATTGAATGTGCCGTCTGTGCCGCCAGATGAACTTTTTCTTTGCACCACTTGACTGTCTACAGTCGCCAAGCCGCCCCGGTGCAGCCATCTAGCCTCAGGCCTGACGGGTTGCAACTTGCGATGGGCTACTTTGAAGAGAACGATAGGTTGTCCAACCGCTCTTGGCTTTACTGCTCCGGTCCGGTGACACTAAGTAATCTTTGAATACCCATTCCATCGTAATCAAATACGGCTGTCCTTTCGTCCATGCTCCTTGCCCACGAACAGAGCAATACGATAATGAATTCAAGAATAGTCGCGGGCCGAAGAACATCATGGAAAAAAATCTGGGAGAAGAAGGCGCTTATCCTCAGACACCTTAATCCCGTGCGTATTTATATTCAGAGTCCATCATCTTGGTATAAGTCCCCCTGCATAATTGGCACAATGGGACTCTCTACATAAGCGTGGTCTCGCCTGCGCATCATCATCATCATAATCACATCTCCTATCCCGCCCAATGATAGTTCGGTACACCCGGCAGCGGCACCTGGGACATGGCCCCCTGTATTTGAGGCGACACTCTCGTGCTGGCGCCCGGGTTCGGCGCCAACGGTTGCACCTGGTAGTGCTGGGCTGGTTGCTGCTGCTGCTGCTGCGGCGGCGGCGGCTGCTGAGACAGTGGTGGCGGCGGCTGTTGCGGTTGCTCAATCATGCGCTCCCGCACCCCGAGCCAACTCCATAGCTCGCTCGAGATGCTTTCGAAGCTCTCCTTCAGCGGCAGCGCATTGTCCCACCTCTCGCCAAACTTTTGCAACGTCTCGACCACCTGTCGCAGGCAACGCAAGCTGCGGGATAGGTTGCTTTCGGCCGGCAGCTGCCGGGGGGGAAGTGGAGGGGGAGGTGCGGCGCCCGGACGAGTGATGGGGATCTGGGGAAGGGCGCCGGAGAGAAGGGCATCGAAGCCATCTTGGAGAACGGTGACGAGTTGGGTTGCAATGAAGTAGACCTTGAGAACATCGTGATACGTGTGAAAGGCTGCATTGCCGGGGTCGCTGCGGTGGGCGATGGTGTGGATCGAGTTCACGTAGGCAATGGCGTGCTCGAAAATGAGAGCCCGTGTGTAGGGAGTGAGGTTGGGAGCTCTGGCCGACGGGGCGAGACAGTAGACGTAGCTGTAGCGAAGCTCGATGTCAAAAAGCTCCCTAATCGGGGCCGGGAGTGTATGGGGTAGGGATTCGCTCCATTCGCGCATGTCCAGGCACATCTGCCAGATAAAGGCGGAGGCGTCGGGGAGCGGAGTGGGTTCGGACTGGAAGAGGATTTGGTACCAGCTGGACTGCTTGCGGCGAAACTCGAAGAAGAGTTTCGCCGGCTGTGTACCCTGGGGACCCGTCATGGCGCCTTCTGGGATGGACTTGCGACGGCCCGAGGTCAGGCGGCCGACAGAACTGCTTGGGTAGTCCACGTTCATGGAGTCGTCGGTAAATCCAAAGGCACGGGCATGTGCCATGCTGATGGCTCTATAGAGTGGCGTTAGCAAAGCGAGCGGTCTTTATGACAACGGGCGACGCGACGGGGCAATTCGTCTGGGATGACGACTTAGTCTACTGACCTGTCGAGGGAGTAGACGCAGTAAAATAAAGCCCTGCGCATATCGAGGGCGCTGGCATCGCCGACTTGATTCCGCGGAGGATCTTGGTGGAAGCCCATGTCCATGACGGCCCGGCAGGCAAAGCCGATGAGATGCCAGCTGTCAAAATGAGCCGGGTCCAGCATGGAGTACTGGACAAAGAGGATGAGCGATTGTATCTGGGCAACGTAGCCAGGGGTCAGGGAGGCATCGGCGTAGGGCAGGGCGCGGGCGGCAAAGTCCACGGCGTTTCGGTAATAGTCGTCGTTCCGGTTTCGGCTCTGGGCGACGTAGCCGATGGCGAGGACCATGTAGGCCAGCCAATAGTCCGAATCCTGGATGACGCGGTCGTCCTGATGATACATGTCGTCCAGGACGGTCAAGAGCTTGGTCTCGGGGAAGCAAGGGTAGAGGGCCCAAATGTGCGTCATGTAATACTGGACGATTGGTTGAGTCTCGTGACGTGGTGGCAACGGCTTGGATGTCGTCTCGGGGAGATTGTCGTTGGCCGAAGCAGCGAGGACGAACAGGCCAAAGGACATGTTGTTGATTGAAGGCTCAAAGTCGCGTGATGTCGCATCAACCGACCTAAGACATGACGCGGTTAGCTGGATGGAGGATGGACGGGCAAGAACAAGATGGGGATGATGGGGTTTGACAAAAGACACGTGGAAGCCTCATGAACGAACACGAAAGCGGCTGGAGGGAGCGTACAGGGAGCCGAAATCCGATACGAGAGAGTTCATGTGAGCATCCTCTCGCTTCCTGGCGGCCTTGCGATGGATGGCCGCCCGAATCTTGGCCAAGGAGTCTTTGCGGTCATACTGCTGGGGCGGCTCGTCGACATCGTATAGATTGACGGAGGCTTTCCTGGAGCGAGCAAAGGCAAGACGGCGTTCGAGCTTTTCTATCCTGAGTTCCAGGGCTGCGACGTAGCTGTACAACAGTTAGCTCTCGAGGTTTCGGGTTCAAAAAGATTCGGCTCGGAAGAAAGTGATAAGACAAGACGTTACCTTCGCTCTTTGCCTCGGGCGAACTGGTCGTTGGCACTGGAACACTCTTTCTCGCGACCGGCCTTCTCACAGGCTGTGCATGCTGGTAACTTCCCATCGCACTGACAAACGAATTCCCGTCAGCTTTTCATGTCGCGTTTTTTTTTCTTTCAGGTCCCTGTTGCGAGGGGGCAAGGAAATGATAGTCCACGAAGCAAAGAAAGAGGCATGATGAGTACCTTCACCTTGGCAGCTCGACCTGCAGACGGCAGCGGTTAACCTCACATGGCAGATGGCAGGCGGTTTGGCGCGGGCAAACGGCGGCAACTCACATCTCGAACATGCGGATACAGGCCGCGATACGCGAAGGAGGGGGTTATCCGAGAAGCTTGATCTCGGCATGGTACGGAACGAGACACGCGGTGGGCGGCTGTCTGGAGATCGAGAGTAGGTAGGCGATAGTGTAGTGTCGGCGGAGTGGGTACCCAGAGAGAGGAGGTTTAAAGTGGTGATGATGATAACAATACCAACAATAATTACCCACAATGATCAATGATGAGAGATGGAGAGAAGAAGGCCGTGACTCGTAAGGGAAGTGGTAGTCAGTTCGTCAATCGCGGGGCGCTGCAGTTTGTGGCCGAGTGCGTTGTGTGACGGTCCGTCGGGGATATATCGTTTCGCATAGGGCATGCGACAAGCGCGAGGCTGTTTGGAGAGAGCAGATGAGGACAAGTCGTGCGACGAGGGAATTGGACGGAAGAGTGGTCGGGTCGTCGGGTTTGCCTGACGCGCCGATTGAAGTGTGGATCGACAGTCCTACCCCAGGAGCCCCGCTACCGAGCTTCCGCCTCCGTACGCACGCGGCTACGAGGCTGTGTGCGTCGCTTGCGCGGCAAAGGTGCCGCGGTAGAAGGGGTTTGGCCCTGGGCTGTCCGTCACAGGGCTGAAGCGTAGGGGTCAGATGGGAAGGGTTGCACGAGGTCGGCCCACGTTGCTCACGTGTATGCGTTGAGGTACTTCCGTAGGTGTTTGAAGCTCGATTAAGAAAGTTCCTGAGAACGATATTCGTCCACTGGGCGATTGTGCTGGATCAAATTGCCGAGACAGCGGAGATGAGGGAAGGACATTGGTGCGAGAGGATGATCTAGGTATGATCGATGATGATTCAACCAAGAGGGGTGAGATTGCAGTGCACTGTTACTAATTTTAGTCATCTTTTTGGGGGGGGTCAATGTGAGCTTGGACCAGGTACAACGTAGACGTTGAAATGAACGTTCGCATGTGATCGCGGGGGAGACGTTTTGATTCCATCTAGACATGTTATAGCTGTGGATACCTTATAGTTGGGTACGAATAGTGCCGTTGTAGTGTATTTCACTCATACAACGTACCTACGTCGTGCCTTACGTACGAAACGAGAGGAAGGAGGGACCCACTAACAAGGTAAGGTTTCAGACTGAGATCACCAGAAACCGAACGCGTACCTGTGCCGCGTATTCGTACACGTATGTACAGTAAGTCGACACAAATGTCGAACAAATATACCCCCTACGCCTGCCTATTGGCGTGGAGTTGTAAGTACATTTGCTCGACAGCTTTGTCTCGTCACTGTACATAGCCTTCATACCAGGCAGGCTATGTATCCGTTCCTCCCGGCTCACAGCGGGGAAGCTTCGGGTGAGGGAGCTAAAGAACCCCACTGCGGAGTACCTCCCATCCTTTCCACCGTCTCTTCTTCAAAATCACACTATGAAGAGACCACACCACACGCTCAGATTGTATGTACGTACATGTACACGTACTGTGTCGATATAGGGGTCCGGTGGGAGGCTCCTGCCATTTCCTCTACATACTCCGTCGTTCTTACCACTGCAACTCCCACGCTGTTGTACCTGCGTCAGGGACGCAGTTTACATGACATGGAAAGTGCTCCCATACTCCATTGTACTTCTGTCCTGGTACAGTGACTCTGTAAGGTATGTAATACGTACGTTGCAGTTGTGGTAATTGGTAGTGGCTGTGGTTCTTACGTGTACCGGTACAGTACTCCCTCGGGGTTAGCTCCACGCACGGACCCGAACCCTCTGCTACTATCTTGGGTACTATTCCTATTCCTACCGCGCACGCGCACCCTGTGTACGAAGTACATACGCAGTAGTGTACAATCGGTACAATCGATTCACGCTTCTTCCGCCGTCCCTCCACACCAATATCCAATTCTTACACTTTCAAACAACAACAGACGTCGGCTCCCTTCGAATTGCGCCTCTCAAACACTTCCCTCGCGTCTGTTTCTCCTTGAAAAAATAATCCCATCGATTTTAACCGACGCATACAGCTATCTCGCACCATCTCGACCAGGTTGCACGAAACGAGAGATTCCAAACCCCACCACACGCACTCCTTCCACGACGTGACACCGATTTCTCGAGCCTTACAGCTTTGCGGCAGCCCGACATCCCGCTATTTTCTTCCGTTTCGCCTTCTCGATTTCCGGTCTTCTCGGTTTGAACTCTGCTGTTCACCCGTCATCGACACATTTCTCCCTCTCTTCTCGCCGTTTGCGCCCATTTGTCGCACGAGGGACCGGACCCTTAAAGCTCAACCCCTCAGATCCCGAACCTCGTGATACCAACGTGAAGTCCTTGCCTATATCGGTTCGATCTATTGCGTCTCGTCTCGTCTCGGGACTCTTTCGTCCCCATCATCGTGGGCCATGAATGCGGCCGACGTCTACCGGCAAGCCCCAGGCTTCAATGCCTACTTCCCCCCTGGGCCGCAAACCGCACATCTCCCCCCACAACCCCTTTACAATCCAGCACCGCGCTCTGGGCCTCCAACTTCCGCTCTACCTCGACGCCAGGGAAACCAGCAGCTCGACGATGACGATAGTTCCTCGCATCCTGCTCGAATCGCCCATACCCTGACTGCTTGCTGCCGTTGCCGCCAGGTGAGTCTCGTGCCCCTGTCCAGCCCCGAGAGAAACCTACCTCTGAACCTTCACTGACCATGGCCCTCTCTACTTTTTTTTCTCCCGTCTTCTAGAGGAAAACACGATGCGATCCCACCCTTCCCCGCTGCTTGCCGTGCGAGCGATCCGGCTCCATATGCGAATACTACGACGCCTCGAAGGGCCGCAAGATTGGCCGCAGCTACGTCGTCAAGCTCCAGGAAAAGGTCCGCCAGCTCGAGGCTGAGCTGGCCCAGTATACCGACGAGGACAACGACCGGCCCCGCACCAACGAGGATGTTGTTCGTCCAGGCGGCCTGGTCCGTCTCCCCGGCTCCGACGAGCCCCCGCGATACCTGGGCCCGAGCAGCGGCATCGCCATGACCCGCCTCGTCATGGAACAGGCAAAGGCCTTCACCGATTCCAACCGCATCTCGGACCTCATCCCCGAGGTGCGCGCCAGGAGGCAGACCCGCATGCAGTCCATCGCCATGAGCAACCCCGTAAAGCGGAGGAAGAGCCATTATCCCACCACCAGCGCTCACCCGGCCAAGACCTTGCCCGCTCGTCACGTCGCCAACAAGCTCGTAGATATTTTCTGCCAGCGGTGTGAGTCTTTTTTCCCTTCAAGTCATTGTCATTATCCCTTACCTATAAACCGCAATTTCTCACAGTCTGGTGACAGCCCAGGTCTTTTGGCCCACTTTGCACGAAAAGTTATTCATCAGCGACCTCGAGGCCGTCTTTGCCGGCGACTCCGATCCACACAAGAACTTTATCTGTCATATGGTCTTCGCCATTAGCCTCCAGCAGCTCGGCCTGCACTATGCTGGCCTCGCCGATAGTTACTATCTTGCTGCCATGGAGTATCTCGAAAAGGTCATCCGTCCAAAGGATCTCAAGACGCTGCAGTGCCTGGCCCTCATCTGCCAGTACTCTCTCTTGACCCCGACCCGCGTGTCCATCTACTACGTCGTCGGCATGGCCACGCGCATCTGCCAGGCCGGCGGGCTCTGCGACGAGAAGACCATCTCCGCCAGCTTCGCCATGGGCTTGATGGATCCCCTGACCCTCGACATGCGCCGCCGGCTTTCCTACATCATCTCCTCCATGGAAATGGGTCTCGCCTATAGCATGGGTCGCCCCAACGGGCTCGCCAAGGGGGACGATGTTATGGACGTCAAGCCCTTCGCCCCCGTGGGCGACGAGCACATCACCGAGGACGGCATCCGGCCAGCTCCGCCCAGCGAGAAGAAGATTATTGCCATTCACTTTTTCAAAATGAGGGTCCTGCAGTCGGAGATTAAGCGGATCCTCTACGAAAAGAAACGCCCCGAGCCACGGGACGAATCCCACCTGTGGTTTGCCAAGATGGAGAAGGATATCCAGGACTGGGTTGATAGCTCGCCGCAGAATCCGGCCTGGTACAAAGCATGGTTAGTTTGCCTCCCTTTCTTTTCCCTTTTTTTTCTCTTTTTCCCCTTTTTCCACCTCCGCTCACCTCGTCTGCTTAGGTGCGCCGGCCATGCTCATCAGCTGCGCATCTCCCTCTACCGCCCGTCCCCACAAGTCCCCAAACCGTCAGCGCGGGCTGCCACCATGTGCTACGACTCGGCCGCGTACATCATCAACCTGTCCAAGTTCCAGATGGAAAAGTCAGCCACCGATATTACCTGGGTTTTCGTCTCGAATCTGTTCATGTGCCTGAACATCCTGCTATGGGCTGTATCGTACGCCGAGATTAGGCAGGCCCATTCCCGGGGGGAAGTAGACGAGCTCATCCAGGTGGCCCTCGACACCCTCGACCAAGAAGCGTGCTCCCAGCGGTGGCCGGGGTCCGCTGCGGCCTCGCACTTGTATTCCATTCTCGCCAAAGCGTGCCTGCAGGTCTACGACGCAAGGGAGCCGCCAGCAGCGCCACCGGATGCCCTCTTCGACCTCAACACGCTCCATGACCCGTCAGGACCGCTGGGCATGCCGTTCAAGGCCAACGGCCCTCCGCAGTTCGGCGCCGTCTTCAATGCCACCCCGGAAGCGATGAACGCCTTTGGCTACGAGAGCAACCAAAACCATGCGGTCCACCCAACCTTCCGATCCAACTCCATCTTCATGAGTCCCCCGTCTTACGAGTCGGGGTCGGGCCGCCGATACTCCACGTACCCGCCGGAGTCGTCCCTGGATGACTCGACCCCACCGACCGTCAACCCGGCCCGATGTCCGACATTGGCCATGTCGGGTCCCAGCAACCCCGCGAACGCCATGCCCACTCCCCCGGACTCACACAACGCGTCGGTTCGGTCCGTCGAGACGCCAGGCAGCGCGAGGTCCACGGTTTCCCCCCCGTCGGGGTCGTACTCGACGCCCACCATGAATCACTCGACGCCCACCATGAATCACTCGACGCCTACCATGGATCACTCGACACCTACCATGGATCACTCGACACCCACCATGGCCCAATCGTCTCCTGCTGTCCCAGGAGCCAACCACGTTACGATGCCGAACATGCCCCCTCCGGCTCACCCACACCCCCCGTACCCTCTGCAGCCCAAAATGCCTGATGAAACCCAGCCGCAGCAGCGTGAACCCACGTTCGCTGTGCCACCAAACTCCGAACTCAGCATTCCACAGCGTCCTCTCCCTTCCGACGACATCACTGACTGGTTCGCCCCGCCATCATTCATGTCGCCATATACTTTCAACCCCATGAACAACAACGGTTTCTTCCAAGACCTTCAGATGAATGGCTACGGCAACGTCCAGGGAGCCGGACTGGGGTTGGGACAGTTCAACAACATGGGCTCCTTCTCCGGCTCAATGGCGGGCTGGAACCCCGAGCGCCAGGACAGCCTGACACAGGAGCAACAGATCGAACTCATGAACGCGTTGGAGAATGAAGGGCTGGGCGAAATCGATGCGCTCTTGAGTATCGATACGAACGCCGCCCCGGGTATCCCCACGAGCAATGGCTGGTCTTGAGCTGAGTGGGGCCCTGCACGTTTCACGACACTTCTTGCGGTCTGTTCTGGGTTTATAGTTCTGGTTGTTTAGAAGACGCAGGGAGATGCATATGAACGGCGTGCATGATTTCTTTTCTTTCTTTGATACCAACATGCATCATGATGGGTGGGATACCCCGGCGCGGGACTGGGACGGACGAGCATTTGGTTTAGAGGAGTTTGAGGGTGATGGTCATGGTTATGGTATACAGCATTGGTTGACCAAATTGAAATCGGAACGTCCTAGGAACCGTTTGTCCAGAAGGGCTTGTCATCTCCAGATGGGTGTTTGCTGATTGTCGGGTCAGCTTGGCAGTTCAAACTGCAGTATAATTACACCTGCCGCTGCCGTGCTTGCTTCCTCCCTGCATCCTTCTTGTTTTCTTTGTTTGAGAGGCATACAGCTACATAGTCAATATCGCAAGCTGCTTGCAAGGGATCTGTCCTGGGATAGCTTGACGATACTGGCTCGACTGCTGTTTGCTTCGCCGAGGGACGTAAACTCGGGATAGAAAGCTCTTTGAAAGAATGTTTGTCTTGCAACCAAAACGTGTCACCGCGACGACTGGATGCCTTTTATCCCTTCCCTGCAGTCGGCGAGGGTGGTTGTCCAGCGCAGTGCAGCAGGATAGCAGAACCGAACCCAGAAACGCTTGGATAAAAGGTCGAACGAAGGTCTCGGAAAGAAATGATTTATGCCCCTATTTGGACTGCTTCGTATACAGATGCCCCGGCCGTGTCGCCCGTCGTCAGCCCAACCCCTTCCAAACACCGTAGTCTAAAGGATGGGATAACAGTGGCCTTGTTGTGAATTCTTCCGGCCGTTTTGTTATCGTACAGACAGGTTCCCTCTCGTGGTCTTCCGCGACTCCTCTTGAACGCCCTTTAATGTCAGGGCCAGGTTAATGGCACTCGACACGGCACACATAAGGGTACAAGCCACCCAAGCACAATGCTGCTGCATTCGTTTCCGAATCATCGTCGAGAAACTAGTAGAGCGCCGTGCGTCCAGAGTCACCTACGTCCTCCGTTCGACCGGCGTATAGCCCGGTTCCGTCGCTAGATACTACCTAGCTCTGGCACAGGACAGCGGCATGCTGGCCATTCGCCACCAGCTTATCACTTCACGTCAATTGACTGTCCGGCTCGGCTAGCCTGCGCGAACAATGGGCGTGTGAAGGTTCTTCGCATGGAACGGCAATGATCGGTGTCGCTCCCAAACGAGTCCACAGTTGTTGCACAGTGACTAGAGTTGGCATGCCGAATTAGCAGGGGGTTCCAAACATGGTGAAAAAAGGGGGAAAAGGGAGAAGAAGAAAAAGGGGAAAGGAGAAGACGTACCCTCGGCCTGTTCGGCCCATCTCGTACAGCCCATACACTGGTCCCCTGTATGCCGCAATGGTCGCACCTCCACGCCATCCTCTCCTGCTCGGTAAGCGCCCCGCCACCAGCACCACCGTATCCTACATCCGGGGTCCCCCGGCCGCCCGGGGTTCCGGACCTGCCGGGGGGACTCAAGCTGCCGCGAAAGCGTCGCTTCTTCTTCGTGCGCTCGCCGCGTCCCATGCGCTCTTCCTCCGTGTCGACGACGCTGCCAAAGCCCGAGAAGGGCACGCCGCCGACCATTCCCGAAGTGGAACTGAACCGCGCCGTCTCGCGGCGCAGTCGGCGGATCGCCCGCTCGCGGTCGCCCTCGCGCTTCTCCAGCTCCTCCTTGGTCAGCGTCTCGACCCTGGGCTGCCACGCGTCGCCGAGGGAATCGGGGTCGTAGCGCCACCCGGCCTCTGCGCCGTGGGCCGCGTCGTTGGCAATCTCGGCCAGCCCGCCCCACCCGCCGACGAGACCGCCGGCCTCGCAGGCTTCCTTCTTGAGTCGGAGGACGGCCTCGTAGATGGCGTGCGTCATGGCCGACACCCACTCGCCCGTCAGGCCGAGGTCGGCGCAGGTTTGCTTGGCAAAGGCCTCGGCGGTGCCCGGTGGGTGGAGGAGCGACCACTCGAACTTGTCGGTGTAGAGGGTCTGGGCGAGGGTGATGTTGAGGGTGATGATGCACCGGTACGTATCGTCGGGGTTGTAGTCGTCCGAGTCGGGGGTGATGGCGGTCGCTTGCGCCGCCACGCCGCGCGCGGGTGCGGTGGTGCTCTTTGGGTCGGATGGTGTGGCCGGGCCGCCGGCGCTTTGCGCGGGGGTGTCGGCGCGGCTGGGCCCAGGCGGCGCAGGAGTAGGCGTGTTACCCGCCTCGTCGTTGGGTTTCGGTGTGCCGGCTGCTGCTGCTGCTGCTGCCGCCGTCTCGCCTGGCCCCAAGGTCCGCGTTTGGTTGTGGAATAACGGGTGCATTGCGACGCCGGCATACTCTTCGAGCTGGGTGCGGATCTGCTTGCTGATCTCCTGAATGGTCTGGAGCCTGTTGGGCAGGTCGAGGTCCTGTACCAGAACCTGGGCAAAGTAATCGGTGGTGATGGCCGACTCGTGAAGATTCCAGAGAAAAATGTCACGCAGACGGTAGGGGACGGTCATTTCTCCCGGCCGGTATTGCGGTAGTGACGCATCGTAGCCGGGGGTGGGAGGCCACGCCGGGGCGGGTACAAAGGCGGGAATCTCGAGATCGATGCGTACGGGGACCAAGGTGACGGGGAGACTCGCTTGGTATATATTGTGGGTGTCGGTCCTGGCGTAGCGACCCTTGGCAAGCCAGTCTCTCCATATTCCCTGCAACTCGACGGGTTCCGCCGTGTCCTTTCCGAACTTCTCGGTCAAATCTTGCCTGTTGGGTGTCTCTTCCTTCCGCTGGTTTCGTAGGCTGCTCGGCCGACGGCGGTTGTCGTCTTCGTCATCGTCGAGATCGTCGTAGCCGTCTTCGGCGTAATTGATGATGGTGGTGCCGCGCTTTGTCGTGCGAGAGATGGGGCCCGTGGCGGCGGCCGGAAAGACGGGGGTCAGGAGCGCATTGTTGTATGTTCGCAGCCGAGGCGCGTAGGTCGACTGGCACGCCTGCGGTTTTTCTCTGGATTCCATCTTGGTTACGCTTTGGTCGGAAGGGAATCCCGTCACCGCATGTCGGACCGTCGGTAACTTTTTGGCTGTCTGTCCAAGGAGAACGACCTGCGCAGGTCGCAGCCGACCCTCGGTGCTCGTCTCGGGGGGTCAATGAATACTGAGTCGCAAAGCGAGGTGTTCTGAGAGAACTTCGTTAAGAATTGAATCTGAACTTTGTGGGCGATGGATAATTGGTGGATTGTGGCGGTCTGTGTTCCCCACGTTGGTCGTGATGATCGCGCGAGGATGGATGATGGGATTGATGGGAACTCGACGAGGAGCGCGTCAGAAAATCCTGGGACTCCAGTGTACGTACCACTATCTGATTACCTAAGTGAACTGACAAACTCACCGAGATACCGAATGTGGGGAACTTGTCACCGAACATCTGTGGAGAAAGTGCCGAAATTTAACCGGAATCCCCACCACCCCACCCAACGACGTCTCTTCCACTCTTGCCCCTGAACCCCTGAACCCCTGAAAGGAGGAAGACACTCAAAGAGGAACTCAACCACCCATACTTGCGGTAGGTAGAATATCAACACAAATACAGAGGTTCCCATGGAGCCAAGCCATCCACTCCTACCTATATCTGGATATAATATCTCTGTATTTCCATGCACTTCTTCCCAACTGCATAAGGAGGCAAGGCCAGGTTTAACTGACTCCGAAACGTATTGCAAACTCCTGGTTCGGCAGATGGCTTATTGACATGAATGGAGCTGTCAATGGAATACTCATTAAAAATGGCTAAAACTGGAAAGAGCAGCAACTGATTGTACGCAAGGTGGAGACGGTAGACGACTAGACGTTGTAGAACACAGGAGCGGCTTTGGACGACAGGATCATGACCTACCAAGTAATGTCATCCTAGCCATTTCAATATCTACAGGCTACGTACATGCCAGTCGTTTCACGCAATGAAGCTATTGAGGCAAGCTGCTTATAATTCAAAATCCTGGCAGTCGCTTCCATTTGTTTGGCCTGGACAGATACCATTGAGAAGCTGCAATATAGCCAAGATTGGTAGGAAAGGCTTTGCTGCAGGGTCATCAAGCAAAGCAACTTGACAAGTGCCGGAACCACGCGCTTTCACCTGGGGTAGACGTCAAAACACAGCAAGCTGCATATTGTAGCTATGAAAGAAAATCATAAGCATCGGGACCAAATATCATGTATTCTATCTGACAGGCAGCAGAATATTCGTGGAGTGTCTTTGGTAAGATTACTGTTTGTATGTGTCCTAGCTGCACCTTTTTAGAATGGCACGCTTGGCATATGTCCATTCATAAAGCAAACTGTTATTGGACATCTATCCCTTGCAGAGAGGAAGAGACAGCATTCACTGTTAGGACAAGCATGAACAATGTTTGTCTCTTTTCGCTCGTGTTGACTAGTATCATACCGCTACGTTGCCACGACTCTAAATTCATATTCCATGCCTATCCTCTGTTGCGCTTTCTTATAGGTTTAACTGCGATTGTCTCCTACTGTTTTATTACTGTCCTCCGTAAAGTCCCTGTCCAAGATGTAAGTAAGTGTGGACACATTTGGGCTAGGCGAGGCATGTCTGCATCGTGAGAAACCAGGTTCATAGAAGAATAACATAAATGGCTTTCTCAAAGAATATTGTACATGTCCGTCTATTCACAGATAGTAGGTTCTGATACCTGCAAGGAAAGAAGCAGTTTGACCGCAAAACAAACTGCTTTCCTTTGTGGTCTATATCTCGTCACATCAGACCTCCTCCCTTACCTGCCAACTCTGTTCTTTCCTCTTAAGCCGGGTCACTATATTCTCACGCCCCTCAAGGGGTGAGTAGCTGGATCCTGGGCCACCTTCTCTAGACGGAGGTTAGTGATCCAACTCATCAAGTCAGGAAAGAAGCTGCCTCCTTCCGCGAAACTAGATCGTCATTGTTGGTGATCTGGGTAATTTGCTAACCAAGCCGGATCACTCAAGGCTCCCAGGAACAGTATAAATATCCCATAGATTTCCTCCAAACTCAGCCTCTCTCTCTTTTACCTCTGCATCCCACGCAGCTTTCAGTCTATTAACAGTCATAATAGCCATCTCGCTCAAGCTTTCCCTCTATCACTCTTAGCTACCTTCATACGGTCTTCAGACACTACTACTATCACATTCTCTCCAACTATCAAGCACGCTTCCTGCAACCATGTTCGCCAAGGCTTTCATCACTGCTCTTGCTATGGCCTCTCTCGGTCTCGGTGCTGCCATCGATGGCAACAAGTGAGTTTTGCCCTTGTTTCTCTTGTTCCTGATTCTCTCTGCCCCAGTCTTCTCTATGTTATGATTCTTTTATATTGGCATTTGTATTCTTTCCTGTCTTGCCTTATCATTTCGTATCTAACAGTCTCTTCTCTTTTTCTCTTTAGTATCGGCGAACTCCAGGCTCGTCAGGACATGTCCAAGGGCCCTTTTAAAGGCGACCTCACCTACTACGATACCGGTCTTGGTGCTTGCGGCTTCAATGATGCCGGTCGTCGTGGAATTGTCGCTCTTTCCCAGCATAAGATGGGCGCCCTTTCTAATAACAACCCCCTCTGCAACCGCCGCGTTCGCCTTCACGCCAATGGAAAGACTGTTGAGGGCGTGGTTCGCGATAAGTGCATGGGTTGCGCCAAGGGGGACATTGATGTCAGCCGTGACATGTTCGCCGCCCTCTATGACCTTGGTGTTGGTCGTGCTCCTGTCACCTGGGAGCTCATCTAAGGGGTCAATCTTGTCTGCGCGCAGTATATACTGTTTGTACTGGCCACATCAGACACGTTCTTCGGTTCGCTTTGCTATCATTAATGAAATTTGGGGAGGAAATAACAATGATTTTTGTGATCGCCATAAGGTTGTGCAGCATCGGGAATGGCTTAGGAGAGATGGCACTTTTCACCCTCACTAGTTAGTGCTAATATCGGCCTTTATGGCCTCGTCAATGAACTGGTTCATTCATTATCACCAAAATATGCTACTAATATCTTCGTTCTTTTTGCCTTGTTGGTTTTCTGTTGTGAATGCCGGTGTGGCTTTGTGCTTATAATGGTATGCCGCCCTGTGGTTGTAATATCTGAACGCCTCACGTGTATCTTGCTTGGTACTGCTGATGTTTCTATGTTTTTCGTTTCGTATCTTCATGTGTCTAGTCCAGTCTGCATAAGCCAGGTGTCCGATGATCCCATTAGCAGCACTCTTATTCCTAGATCTGAAAACCTATATATCTGGTTGGTTGTCAGCATGTCCCTACTACGGTCCACGTTTGTTTACGCATCACAGAACCACTTACCTATATTATCAGGTATGAGCTGATGTCGTTATAAAGAAAATAGTATTCCGGAGCGCAAACACCTCTGCGACTCTGTCTCACTGGCGGTGCTTGTGATCCAGGTGCGCTTGGAGGCGTCCTGGTAGAGTTCTATGCATCTGTCAGTTCCGAGCCGGCTTCACTCCAAGTCTCCTGTTTCCCAACACAATCTCTACCTCCATCTATTCAAACACGCGAACCTATTCGGAATCTGTGACGTTCGAAATGCGATTCCATTTATATTCCAACCTGGGGATCAACTTGGGTCATAGGACGGACACTTACATTATAATAATAAGAAAGTTATGGTGACGATACGAACGGTTAACCGTGAGGAGGAGAAAAAGAAAACGGACGCAATTAGTAGTGGGTGACCTTATACCACTCCTCAATGTGCTCACGTACTGGCTGGCGCTGCGAGAGCTGGGGTTGGTTGTTGGTGGTTGTTAGAGACCAACTTCCCGACGGTCTGCCACGTAAAACTCGGAGTACTCGGCAGCCTCGCGGATAGCTTCCCGCTCGGGGGGTGGAAGGAGTAGCATAATAAACTGCGCATTGGCAGTGAATGACTTTAGACCCTCTCGGTACTCGGGTGAGTCTCGTTTACACGAATTGCTTGATATACAGGTCGGCGAACCGACACTCCAAAACGACCATGAGACGGCATGGCCGCTTGTCAACTGTGGTTGTGGCGGTGGATGTTATAATAGAACGCTTAGATACAGAGGCTGTAGATAACATCCTAACCCTCAGGGCCCTGCGAGGGGGGCGAAGCATCCAAGATAACTTTGCGGTTCTCGGAATTACTGTGGTTATTCTGTGCTTAATATTATGCATATACCTCCACTGTGCTGAGATAGCACTGGAAGAAATAGAGTGTAAATGAATAGGTAAAATAGTTGTTAGGCAAGTAAAAGCTTCTTCTGGCTGATCAATAGTAAGTAGGTAGGGAGGAAGATGTGTCTATCTCATTCATTCTTATCCACGTACTGCCGACGACCTATTTATAACAAAAATATCTCTCTAAATTACCTAGGACTGAGTGTTGTTGCCCATGTTGTCAACTACTGTATCAGTCGCGATGGTGATCCTCAATGTTCTCTTCGTTTTGTCTCTGATTGCCTCCACTCGCACAAACTCACTTGTACTGACTATGCATTTCTGCGCCATCATGAGCACCTACATTGATTTTTGTTTATGTTTGCCATTAGGGGGAGAGAGTGTGTGTGTCTGTGTGTATGTGTGTGAAATTGCTATTTGCTGATTCATAGCGACCTGTCTGTTTGCTCCTATCTATACTCCCAGTCCTAATAATTATAGTTATTTGCTTACCTTGATAACTTGACTGCTGCCGTACCTTTTTTGATTGCTATACAGGGAGAGGCTGACTTACCTTCGTCCACCTACGTTGCAAACTCTGCTCCGATCTTACTCCGGGATTCTCCCCAACAAAGCCTCAATACGGTGAGCTTCTTCAGCCAAGACGGGCGGGACGTAGTCCCGGCAGACCAGCACCGGACTCCCGTCCTTGTTTGTCTCGTAAGAGGAAACGACCTGATCGTGGAGCTCAAGCGGCCCCAGATTGACAAAGGGCTCGAATGATTTGCACCGGCCCAACCAAAACTCAATGTCTTCTTCAGGCAACCCCAGCGTGGTCATGACGGGACGAATATGTCTCATGGCGGCGTCGCGGCTCGAAGTCCTGAAATCCTGCAGCGGCGCGAGGCTTCTCAAAAACTCGAGAATCTCCCTGGCAGGAGCGTGCTCCGCCATGCGCACCATGGCAACGCAGAAGCGCGTCCAACGGACGATCCGCTCCGGGTCGAGGCACCCGTCATGGTGGCGGAACTCGACCGTGCCGGTGATGTGCGTCCGGCCGTCCTGGGACGTGTGCTGACTGAGGTTGTGGACCGAGAGCGAGCACCGGTTGCCCGAGTCCGAGACGGCGCCCTGGAGGTGCGAGAACTGGGAGCAAGCCACCCAGATACGCCACATGGCAGCGCGGACCCGCTCATCGAGGTCGTCCATCGGCACGTGGGCCTCGAGCTCGCCATCGCGCTGCGTCTCGGTCACGGGCGGCTTGTCCGCCTCGTCACCGGCGGCGACGGACTTGACGTGGATGGGCTGAAAATAATAATTGAAGAGCCGCGTCGGGGGCAGCATGGCGATGATGACGGGCTCGATGAACCAGCAGAGGCTGACGACGCGCTTCACGGTGAGGTCGGTCCAGCGGCCGTTGTGGGTGGACACGTGGACGTGCAGGCCGCAGCAATTTCCAATCATGGTGCGGACGTGGTTGCGGAGGTGGCAGACGCCGCGGACAAAGTCGCTGTAGCCCTGGCGGTTGGCACAGCCGAGCGGGCCGGCGATCTCCATGCCAACCTCGCCCGTGTAGCCGGGGACGCGGCCGGACGTGAGGCTACCGTCCGTCTTGACGCACCAGGCTTGATACTGGGGCGAGATGCCGGACTCGAGGAGGAACCCTCCTGCCTTGGCTCGCATGTGGTCGTAGTGCGTCGAGTGGGCCTGGTGATTGCGATCGTTAGTTGCGAAGAAGTCTCCGTCGGTGAAGATCCTTCTGACCGTCTCACGTGAGTCGCCAAAAATACTATTATTGTCGAACCAGCGCATGTCCCCCGGGGAAGGATCGGAGAATTGGCTCCCTCTATTGTACGGGAGGTAGAACTCCAGCTCCACGCCAAAGGTGTACTGGGGGGAGGTCGGAGTGCTCCTCAACAGCGGTCCTAGGTTGATGGCGCGCCGCCGCCCGAGATGCGCCACGTCCGGGCTCTGGGGGTAGCGGCCGCGGATCCTGTAGTAGGCGGCTGGGTAATTGCAATCCAGCTGGCGGAGAAGCTCATCTATGGTCAAAGGTCCCACCGCCTCTTGGTCATTTTCCAAAGAAACAGGTGCACCGAGTCGGAGCAGTTGGCGATGAACAAAATCGGTGCTGGCAGGGGTCAGGCGTCGAATGATTCTGTGAAAGTCCTCGATGCGAGAAGGATGACAGATGGAGACGAGCGCCAGGCAAACGCGGACCCAGTGGGTTATCGCCATGGAATCCATGGTGCCGGCATGCTGGGCGAATTGAACGGCTCCTTCGCCGAGCAGTGGCTCAAAGCGGTAGGCGCCAGGAGGTGCATCGACCACCTTGCCGTTCTCTCGACCCGGTACAACGCCCAGCTTCTCGACCAGCTCCTCCATCGTCCGGGCTTGTTCCACCTTGACGAGTTGCAGCGTGTACCAGGGGCTGGAACGGCCCGATGGCATGGTGGGTTCTTCCAACAGGCCGACGCTCACGGGAACCGCGGCGCCGGCGTCGAAGAGGTCGGGCGCCTCGACTTTCCTGCACCGCAGCTGGTCGAAGCCGAGGAACCCCTCGGGGTGGAAGGCCTTCGTCCAGGCGAGGCCCGGGGTGACGGGGGAACCAGGGCCACAGTGCGGGGGGTGGAGCTCGTCGAGCAAGGGCGAAGCGGCCCAGAGGAAGCGGACCAGCCGCTTCACGTAGGCGAGGTCGAAAGAGTCATCGTGGTCGGGCTTGACGTCGATGCGCAGCCTCGTAGAGGCGTTGACGCCGACGGTGTATGCCTTCTTGAGCACCTGGGCCAGGTGTTTGACGGACGGAGTACACTCAGAGAGACGCATGTCGCTGAAGAGGGGTGAGCGGATGGCAACGCCGGTGAAAAGTTCATCGTCTATGGTGGAATTTGGTCTCACCTCCAGCGGCTTGACTGGAGTACGAACGACCCAGACGTCTGGGCCGTACCGCGCTCTCACGTTACGGTTGAACGTGGGGTCCAGTTCTTCGGGAGAGGATATGGAAGGCATGCTGTTGTCGTTGAGGAAGCGTGCCATCCTCACTATGATATTGTTAGCTACATGAGAAACTGCGTCGGTGTCGCGTAGGGATGGGTGGGGGTTAAAGGCAAGAAAGGAATCTGGGCTGTCCATAACTCGAGTCACTTCCTCTTCGATTCCCAAGAGGAGTGGTTTGTCGAGTCGGATGAGGAACTCAATCTCGACATGGAAGGCCAAGACAGGACCCGAAGGTTGCGGCTTTGGCATTTCTTCGGAGGGAGACATCTGCATTGGTTCCGTCGTGAACTCGCCGAAATGGCGTCCAGGGGAGTCGGGAGTCTGGTGACTCTGGTCGGAGGGGGCGGAGGAGGAGGAGGAGGACTCGAGTGTGAAGCGCTCCAATGCCGGCGTGGCCATGGGTACCAAGGGCATCATCCAGTCTGGCGGCTGCTGGGGGGTCGATTGTCTAGCCAGTTGTCTCGAAGGGAGGCCATCACGAGCGTCTACGTAATGGTCCTCGTCTGAGCTGCTCGAGTCGTCAAGATTGAAGCGTTGTCTCGCAGGGGTGACCGGAGGAATTGATCTGTCGGAACTAGATGTGCTCATGGTTTCATAAGAGGCCTAAGGTGCGTGTTGGTGTTGGTGTTAGTTGTGTGTTAGTTCTTCTCGAAGGGGGATTGGGAGATTTGGTGTTGAGAATGAATAACTGATGTGATGCTCGCTTTACTTGCGTTGTCTGTGATGTCTAGATGGTATATTGGAAGGCTTCCACAGCCTAGATTTATGTGATTCAGTTCTTACTGCAGACATCGCGGTTCAGTGTTCTTGTTCAGGGGACAAAGGCTAAACAAAGGAGATGCTCCGATCAGATGTCGGCGGAAGGGCTGAAAGGGAACATGGCATTATGTTCCGTGGAACAAGGGCCATTGTCAGGGTCTGGACAGAATGACCATACGATCTAAGGCTCGAACAATGACGGGCTCCCTGATCAGAGGGGTTGTTCGAGGATGTCTTAAGGCGGTTGTGCTTCCCATCGTCAGACTGACTGACGAGAGATCTATAGAGACAGCGACTCTGGCAATTGTTGGTTCATGGTCGTTCAAGGCATATGATGGCTAGACACGCGGGCAACGCAGGCAGCGCCGATGGATCCCCGGACTTATCCTGTCAGGTTTAGCACCAAGTTGAGAAAAGAAAAGAATCAAGATGTTGCCTGCCGCTCCGGCTTTGGCTTTGATCGACCGACGGGGGTCTTGGCTCCTGGGCCATGGTAATCACTGGAAAGGAAGGACGCGCTCCAACGGCGCCAGACATCTTTGGAATGGAGACTGTCGTGTGAAATGTTCTCCGACATTCGTACTTCATACGTGGGGACAAACAGATGGAGAATGGATTCGCAGCTGCGCCGCGTGAACGGCGGGGTTGTGGATGATGGTGTCGTAGTATATGTAGTAGGGTAGTAGCCGCGAGGTTTGGCCTGTCCGTATTGGAAGTGCGTGAATTACGAAGTACGCGTGTGGAGTGATGTACAGGTACAGTCGACCAAAGTGTCGAGTACCTAGCCGCCCCACATCTTTAAACGTATACCTTGTATAACGTCTATTTAGGAACTTCCAGAAACCTGGTATTGTAGTCTTTGAGATATATAGAGTAAATTGTCTACTCTGGGATTATTATGATTATTATTAGTATTTTAAGAAAATAAGAGGTTGGGTTGTGTAAGCGCGTTGTGACGCGTAAAGTAGATTACTCGACACTTTATATTGAACCTCTTCTAGGTATGTTATGTACCGAGTACACAGGTCTAGACCGTTTGCAGTGGCCCGTGTGGCTGGGGAAAGCGGCATTGTGTTATTAGTCAACATCAGGCAACTCTAATACATAACGACTCGCGATCGCGGGGCCGGACCTGTCCGTCTCCTCCCGTTCCGTCCCCTCCTATAATTAAGCTGTATTCTTTGCTTCCGATACCTAGACAGGACGCACTACATTGGTCGATGAATTCACACGCAGAGCCATTTCACCAGTCGAAGAAGATGTTTACATATTCGTAGGTACACGCAACGTACATTATAGCCACTCGGGTAAGTACCCGCCTTTTTTCTGTCGTGGATTCGAGTGGTTCCGAATGCCTTTCTATATTAATTGGTTTCTATATTAATAAAAATAACAGCCATGTCAGCATCCTCACTCTGCAGAAGCTTTGTTGGATCGATTCTCATTTGCTAATTTCCCGCTCTCCGAAGATGTTATTTGTGCGTTGTATGTAAACCCCAAGGCCTGATTATGCCAGGACGAGACTCTCCACCCTACCGTTCATTCCCTCCGCGGCATCGTTTTTCTTTTCTTTTCTCTTCTTTCATGTGAATTTTCATCTTCCTCTCTCTTCTCAGTGTCTCCATCTCGTCCCACCTTTTTACCGCCCGTTATATTCGTCTCCGATTCGTTCGTCTGGTGTTCTGGGTGGCCTCGTTCCAGCTGTACCTTATGTAGCTAAAAAGTATTCAATCGAGATAGCACTGGCATGTACCTGAGCTAGGCGGTCTATGTACACTGTAATTTACGCTACTTCTCACCGACTGGGCGCCCTCTCGCTTACTACCCCCAAGCGGATCTCTGGGCGAACAAAAGAGATTCCGATGCCCAGCCCAGGCCACCTCAAAATTCGAGCAAGACTGAGACCCGTATCTTTGAGCTCGCGCATTTCTCGAGGCAACGCAAGACGAATAGCCAACAAAAGCTCCCAGGCTGGGGTGGACATGGTGGTAAACGTGTCTTACTGTATATGTAGACTCTTTTCCCGCTTTTTTTTCTTTCCTGTTTTCTCTTCCTCTGGCCCCCACGTATATACATACCTTGATCACTCCTCTGTTCCCTTTTTCTTCCCCCTTTTCGCTCTTCGTTTCATATCAATCTACCTAGCCCTCGACCTGTTCTTCTTGTTCGACGATTTGCCCACCTATAGATCCATTGATTAGATGTTCAAGAGAGGTTAGTTTTCCATGCGCTTGTTTTGGCCTTTGCATCGTGCTGACCGTCTTCTGCCAGCCTAGTGTTTTTGAGGCATTCGATCACCAGCGCTGCATACTACGGATAGATCGAATTGGACCTTGACCTTGCGATTACCATCACCGAAAATACCCGTACATATACGACACACATACTCAACGATCGATCTCACTGCCTAGAGAGAAGCACGATAATCACAATCGAGGTCCGTCTCGTTGCTTGGGCGCCAGTTCGGTCCGCTCATACGGCACACGACACAGCCCCCATTTGGCAATACCTACGTCAAGATACATTGCCCCTATTCTGCCAAAGCTCAGCCGTAGCTTGGGAGCTGGAATACGAATAAGAGAGGGGTTGACCGCCGCATCCGAATCTACCGGGGCGTGTTAACGTCAGATCGTTTCCGAAGGTCATCCATCTACGCAAAATAGTCCAACTCAATTGCGTCAGCTCAGCTCTCACTGCCTCAAAGTGGTCTTGCAAACAAGCCACCCACGAGAGCTCCAAGACCCTTGGCGCAATAAATAGCCCACCTCACACCCCACCACCCCTTTTTTACGTGTCCCCCCCCCCACCCCGCTAACGGGGTCCGACCGTACTGTATCCGTACACGTACGTTGTGCGAAGTACCTGGGTCCCTCCAACGGCGCCGGCTCGCATTGACGCCTAAACCGTCTCCCCCACCCCCTCTACACCACTAAATCGCATACGTCACCTAGCTCGCGTACCGTACCGCATCCCGTACCTACCTACAAGGTATTACCCAATCACGCACAGTGACGGAAAGTCTTTTTTGACCTCTTAGGGGCCCTTCCCCTCCCGTCGACCTACAACTCGCCCAGTATGGTCCGCATCATACCGGGACGCCTGAAGTCCAGTTCTTCCATTGTCTCCAACCGCAGCAATAGCCCGTCACGATCCAACGGAAACGCATCCAAAATGCCGTCCGAATTGGGCTCTAAAGACAACGGCCTGGTGCTGAAGGTTGTCATTCACAAGGTATGCCATGCTCCTTCTCTCATCCTGTCCGATCTCTTCCATTGGGCCCACTTCCATGGAATCGGCACTTCTGCAGCCGTTGGTGTTACTCTATACGTGCTACGTAAACGCTGACAGTCCTTTGTGACCAGGGTCGTGATCTAGCTGCCAAAGATCGAAGTGGAACCTCAGATCCGGTATGTATGACGGCCTTTCGATAACACGCCCTTCTCGTCTCATTCTCTCCAAGTCCCCATCTGGTCCAGCATCGTACTAACTCAAATGGCGAATATAGTTCTTAGTACTTACCCTCGGCGATGCTCGAGCCGTCACCCACGAAGTTTCCAAGACCCTCAACCCCGAATGGAACGTTATCGAACATTTTCCCGTCTCCTCACCGCAGAGCCTTCTCCTCGAGGTATTATGCTGGGATAAGGACCGCTTCGGGAAAGACTACATGGGCGAATTTGACGTCGCCCTGGAAGAGATCTTCACCGATGAGAACACGGAGCAGGAACCCCGCTGGTATCCTCTCAAGAGCAAACGCCCGGGTAAAAAGACCGGTGTCGTGTCCGGCGAGATCCTCCTGCAGTTCTCCCTGATTGATCGATCGGACCCGACTGCGACCCGGGAGCAAATCTTTGAAAAATTCGCCGCCCTCGTCGCACAGGTACCTATCGGCTCGAGGAACGCGACCCCTTCTCATACCCCCATCAGAGCGCCATTGAGCGAGCACGGCTCGCAATCCCCACCTCTTGCCCGTGGTGACGACGATGACGATGATGACGATGACGACGACGACGACGACCTCGATGCCGACTCGAGTCTTTCCGAAGCCGAGGACCCGACCAAGCCCGAGTCCATTGAAAAGAGAAAGCGGCGGTTGAGGATCAGGGGTCTCAGGAGGAAAAAGAACAAGGCCGGCAACCTGTACGAGTTCAATAATAGCGGAAGCGATGTTGTTGGCATCATCTATCTCGAGATCCAGCATATCACCGACCTGCCCCCGGAGCCCAATTCCACCCGTACCACCTTCGACATGGATCCGTTTGTCGTTGCGTCCTTGGGCAAAAAGACGTACCGGACGAGACGCATTCGCCACAACCTGAACCCCGTCTTCAACGAAAAGATGATCTTCAACATCCAGAACCACGAGCAATCCTACTCTTTTTCCTTCACCGTCATCGACCACGACAAGTACTCTTCCAATGACTTTGTGGCCGACTGCACCCTCCCCATCCGGGAGCTGGTGGACAGTGCGCCCAAGGCGGATCCGGCCACTGGTCTTTACCCCCTTCGCGAAGTGCCGGAACAGACCTCGGTGGCCCAGCGCCCGTCCCGTTTCCTGAAGCTCGGCATGACGCGAAGCGCCTCTTCCCAGAGCCTGAGCAAGATCATGCGCCCAACCCTTGCGAAGACGCCCAGCTCCTCCTCGGGCATCTCCCAGGTTGTGGCCAGTCCCAGCCCGAGCCCTCCTACCGAGTCGCAGTCGCAACCGGCCGGCCAGGATTACCTGAGTCCCGACCAGGCTATCACGGGCGCCAGCACCGATTCGGCCAACCCCGACGGCGACGACCCCGAGTTTATCGAGTACCAGATACCCCTGAAAATGAAGTACGCCCAGAAGTGGGAAGGGAAACACAGCCCGGTGCTCTATCTACGCGCCAAGTACGTCCCGTACGCGGCCCTGCGGCAACAGTTCTGGCGGTCTCTTCTGAAGCAGTACGACGCGGACGAGAGCGGACGTATCAGCAAGGTAGAGTTGACCACGATGCTGGATACTCTTGGCTCCACCTTGCGTGATTCAACGATCGACAGCTTCTTCCAGCGTTTCCCTCACAAAGCGCACGGCGAGTCGGATGACGACGTTCATGATCTGACCATGGATGAAGCGGTCATCTGCTTGGAGGACCAGCTACAGGCCAAGAGCCGATCCCAGTCCACCGTGTCCGAGAAAGTAAAGGGGTTTCTGGCAGACGCCGACAGGGCGAAGAATAAGCTTCTGGCGGTGCCGGCTGTGGGCGGTAAGGAGGGCCAGCAACAAAGCGAATCTCAAGGCGACAGTAGCCCCGCGGGCTCTGACGCGGCTCTCACGTCCGATTCGACCATCACTGTGCCCGAATTGCACACCCCTGGCGAAGAAGGCGACATGTTGGGCAGGGACGACCTCGCAATGGACCGCGGCAGCGGGGAGGAGGAGCATGTCGTGGAGATTAGGGAATGCCCCATCTGCCACCAACCTCGTCTCAACAAGCGCAGGGATGCCGATATCATCACACACATCGCCACCTGCGCGAGCCAGGACTGGCGCCAGGTCAACAACTTGGTGATGGGCGGTTTCGTCACGTCGAGCCAGGCGCAACGCAAATGGTACTCCAAGGTCATCACCAAAATCTCCTACGGCGGCTACAAGCTCGGAGCCAATTCGGCCAACATTCTCGTGCAAGACCGAATCACGGGCCAGATCAATGAGGAGAAGATGAGCGTCTACGTCCGACTCGGCATTCGGCTGTTGTACAAGGGCCTCAAGTCGAACAGCATGGAAACAAAGAGGAGTACGTTGGGCCCTTTCTTTTTTTTCTGGCGGGCATTCGGCTGAATGCTGGGAGACTTTCTCGACATGCTAACAAACTTGAACAGTCCGGAAACTGCTGCGAAGCATGAGCGTCAAACAAGGCAAAAAGTACGACGACCCAGCGTCCAAAGCCGAGATTCCCAAGTTTATCGAATTCCACCGGCTGGACCTGTCGGAAGTCCTCCTGCCCCTGGAGGAATTCAAGAGCTTCAACGAGTTTTTCTACCGCGCGCTGAAGCCCGACGCTCGTCCCTGCTCGGCGCCCGACGAGCCTGGCATCGTGGTGTCCCCGGCCGATTGCCGAAGCGTTGTCTTCAATTCGATCAACCAGGCCACCAAGATCTGGATCAAGGGCCGCGAGTTCTCCGTCAAGCGCTTGCTGGGCGATGCGTACCCCGAAGACGCCAAGCGGTACGAGAACGGAGCTCTGGGCATCTTCCGCCTGGCGCCTCAGGACTACCACCGCTTCCACATCCCCGTCGACGGAGTGCTTGACGAGCCCAAGCTGATCGCCGGCGAGTACTACACGGTTAACCCCATGGCCATCCGCTCGGCTCTGGACGTGTACGGCGAAAACGTCAGAATCCTCTGCCCCATCGACAGCGTGAAGCACGGGCGCGTCATGGTGATCTGCGTGGGCGCCATGATGGTGGGGAGCACGGTGATCACCCGCAAGGGCGGCGAGCAGGTCAAGCGGGCCGAGGAGCTGGGGTACTTCAAGTTTGGCGGCAGCACTCTGGTCGTGCTGTTCGAGGAGGGCAAGATGCGGTTTGACGACGACCTGGTCGAAAACTCCAACGGCGCCCTCGAGACATTGGTACGTAAAACAGCCGTCCGCCTATAGCCCCGCCGGTGGTGAGATGGAGGACCTGTGAATGGCGAACTAACATGCTGGATAGATACGCGCGGGCATGTCGATCGGTCACTCACCCGACGCGGCGCAGTGGACTCCCGACATGCGGAAGAAGGAGGAAGACATCACGGAAGCCGACAAGAAGGACGCCAAACGCCGTATCCAAGGTAGCGCTGCGGATGAATCTTCGAGTGGGGACGATACTCCCACGGAGGCCCTTGAAAGCGCGGTTGCCGCGGCGGCGGCCTCGTAGGGGCAGGATGAACGAAATAGACTCCAGGCGAAAAAAACGGGGATAGAAGCCAGGAAAAAGAACATGCGTGACAAAAAAAAGACATGATCAAGCATGGGTTGGTTGTGTGTGGAGGATGGAATCTGGTTCATATCTGCCAAGTCCAATCATGGCGGGCAACGACAAGCAAGCGTGCATAGCGACGAATTCGGCATAGAACTGCAGCAAGGGGTTGGTGCATTGGAGGCTGGAATCTGATATACAAAGATAGAGGTGGTCATACTGGAAAGACTTCCTGGGGCCCGGCGGATTGGAGAATGCGCGATATCTGATTAGTCGATACACGCAGATTAGAGAAGAGCAGGGGGTGATGTGTGTTGACTCGCTTCATATAATTCAGCTATGAACCGCAATATCACACATATCTCAAGAAGATGGATTCCTCTCGTTAGACCTCTATAAGCGGCACCGATGCTGCTGCCTTGTTCTCCGTTGATTGAGATGTCCGTGGAGAGTGACGAAACCATCTACACATGTAGTGTACAATAATATCTAGACATTATCTCATTCATGGTGGGGTCCCGTCAGAAGATCGTGCAATCGCACGCCATTCCACTAGATCGGTAGTAGCTACGAGCTAGGCAAAGGGGAATGGTGTGCTTGGCAAGTAAAGTTATTGATGACTTGATTACTAGCTAACTGTTTAGTCCTGATCTTTTCCCTCCCTTTCCCCTGGCGCGGCGTAAACTCTTGCGTCCCCCGTAACGCGACCGGTTTAATTAGTCGGGATGACAAGCGCCTAGACTAGGTACGGCAGGACGATGACGCGCGAATCCCCCTATAGCTTTCCCTTTTCCCCATGTCATATCCTGTCGAATGTCTTATGAAACTTCTCGCTCGGGTTCCAACTTTTCAATCATGACGTGGTGTAATGACGGGTTCCGATGGCGTGATTTCTGTGAGAAGGAGTGGCGGTGGATGGCGTGGACGGGGCAATTTCCCATGAAGAACACCGCCCGCGATGTCGTCTCCGGGCAATGCGTGTTTCCACGAGGAGAGCTCGGGCAAAGGAGTGTCGTCCCCGGAGCGAGGTCTAACGCAGGGGCGAGATGGTGAGGTTCGGTGCTCGGTTGGTGGTGAAGTTGTTTAGAAATGGAAAACCATCTATGAATCCCGGGCCGGTTTTGGTTATGTCGTCACGCGTGTAAGGTGTGTGTGTGTGTGTGTAAGTTCCATTTGGTCCTTAGACCTGTCCATGGCCCATAGTTGAGGGCCGAAAGGCTTTCCAGTCAAGGAACGGCAATCACTTTTCGTCGTTCCAGGAGGTGGAGCTTGAGGACCGTCTCATGGACGGTGGTGGGCTGGAGGATTCGCTGCGGTCGCTGTCCATGCTGCGCTTCTCCCGAGAGGGGGAGGGGGTGCGGATGGCGGCTGAAGAAGGGAAGTAGGCGGACATGTTGGGAGCATGGAGGCCCGGTGATGGCATGGTCGTCTCTGGCGAGCCGGAGCGGGTTTGACGCCAGGAAGAATAGATTTGCTTGCACAGATGTGCGGACATAGTGTATGTGGGTGCCATGTTGAGGTGGTGGTGACGTATAAGTCGGGAAGGGAGATGAAGAAGCTACGTGATTCTGGATGGTATTGGAGACTCTCTTTGTGAAGCAGTGGCTCAAAGAGAGGTAAAAGGTTTGATTTTCTGCTTGTCTGTTGGAGGGCTGAAGGAGTTGTAGACGGGTGTAAGTGAGGAACGGAAGGAGAGCAGAGCAGGGAGACGAGAGGAAGGCAACCAGTCTTTTATTTAAGAAGCAGCACGACATATATACGTACCAACCTCTTCTCCCAAACCTTGCCTTCAAGTCAACTTGCGGAGCCCATGGCATGGTGACCTCTTGCCAGGCTAGAAGTAGAAATCCGGGTATTCTCTATCCACACAGAGGATGGCGTCAAAAGGTCGAGGAACCGTACGGTGCCTGGGGAGACGAGGAAGGTGGAAATCCGCTGAGCCAATGACAGGGGAGGCATTTCAGTGTCAGTCGAATTGGCGAGTAGGTGATTGGTCGGATGTTAGACAGCCGGGAGGGGTTGGCCGTGTGATTTGACGCCTGTGGCTGTGCGAAATGGCACCACCGACTGAAGTCAAAAGGGGAGGGAGAGGAGCAGGAGGCTTTGATGGGACGATCTAGACGACCTGCCCTGGTTTTTTGCATTTAATCTTGAAGAATCAGATGGTCGGCTGCGGAAGTGAGTAGAATATGCCGGATTAAGGTGTAGCTATTCGACGCCATATTACATACACGTATGTACAACGTACAGAGGTCTGATGGTTGTGGCTCGGAACCCCTCACCGAAGTACAATGTAGCTATGGCGTGTGAGCACGTGAGAGGTATAGAATGGTATGTGGCTTGGTAGATCACGAGTCTGGGGCTAGTGGGCAATGACTGAGCTGTCTTGGCAGTATCTTTTGTAGTGTACCTTGTTGCCCAGCTGTAAGCGATGCAAGCCGAGAGGTGATGGAGAGGTGATGCACAGGGTCAAAAGGCGGCAGAGGAGCCGGTGAGGCAAATACTGGGCGCGAGAAGGACAGCCCTGGAGCGGGGTTTGAACGACATCTGACGGAGTCTGTATCCCTAATGAGTTCAGTTGACACATCGCTACAAGCATTTGGAAGGGAAAAAGGAAAAAAAGAAGAAAAAAAGGCCAAGGGTCGAGGTACGCTTGAAACGATACACGGACTTGCATGGAACGCATTGCTCCGAACAAACCATACGTCTATCTGGGCGGCTGAAAGCAGAAAGAAGAGACCGAAAAAAAGAACATCGAAATGTCACCTCTCTCTTTTTGCACAAACATGGACTCTAGTACATTCGCCGATAGCATCGGCCAGAGCGGCAGTAAAAGACGGCGGCGTTTGGAAGCATCGGAAAAATAGGCACGGATTTTCTTTTCTCCATCACCGAAGAGGGCGTCTTCTCTTCGTCGGGACGTTGCGCGCCGAATCAGGAAATCCCAAGCCTGGGGATCCGAAAGAAAGCTGCTGAGATGCCTAAAAGAAATCAAGGTCTGACCCATTTTGCCAAGACCCTCTCTGATGGCGGTCAGGAGTAACGAGACACGTGCTTCCATAGGGCAGAGCTCTTTGTGTGTCAAGGGGTCGTTCCCCGCCTTCTGAAACACCACGGAGGAGTCTTTCGCAGCCACGGAAATGGCCTCGACTTGACTCACCACCATGGCTGAAAAGTCCACGGCCTGCTGGACTCGTTCGTTCCAAAGAGATTCAAGTATCATGGACGGGATGTGCTCTATAGACTATATCCCCGTCTAGTCTCTTAACCTGATCACGCCAACTCGCCGATTCCATGGTCTTCTCTATCAAGTTGGCTCCTTGCCACCACGGCATGGCCAACACATCAACAAGCTGCACCATGCATGCTTGACTTTACCCAGGAGCCACGCAGACGTCTTTGTTGCCACGAGTCCTGCATGTAAGGTGCATCTCGGACCCCCGGCGCATCGTCATCGGCTCCTAGGGCACGCCGCACCACCACGAAACCTCATACTCCTGCGTGTCGAGATGTCCCGACCATCTGTCCAGTTCTGTTCTGTTCCCACTAGCGATGCCGCATGGCCTCGAGTAGAAGGTCTCTCTTGCCAGGTCTCTCTTGCACTGAAGCTCGGGACAGTTAATGTCGCCATGCGGCTCAGCGTCCTCGTTGACCACGCCTGCAGTGCAGCGTGCTGACCACCCATTGACTCCCTCCCTCCCGTGTCCTGATCCGTCACCCGCACCAAGGTGAGCTCAATCCCCTCAATCCCAGCTCCGACATTCGTCTCCATGATCGCGCTCTAGCTGCATCCTGTTCTCCTTGGACGCGCCCCCTCCGTTTTACTGTGTTTGGGCCTTGTATCTGCTGGCTCCACGGGGCCCCCATACACCATACATTTAGGAAGAATGAGACTCATCGCACGTCTCAGGTTGCATAGGGACCCTTGGCCCAATCCTCGGTCTCGTCTTTTCATTTTTATTTTCCTCTCCGGCATTCTTCATTGTGTCCATCCTCCGTGACCTTGATCCCCGATCTATCATGTGCTGTTATCAACTGGACCTGAAGGGTTCAACTCAATCCTGATTCACTTGCCAAGTTATATTGTTCCGTTGCAACACTCCTACAGTCGGCGACACACTCCTAGCTTGGGGTCCAAGTTTCGACGTGACACTCCCATGCCCATGATCGAGGAGGACGCTTCTAACCGTGGGAAACCTCGCCGTCATGGACGGAATATTCTCCTCACAAAGTCATCAACGCTCAAGGGACCGGCACACGAGAGATGACTATAGCCAGCCCGAAATAAACAACTCTGACGTCCAGCAACCGTCGACAAGCCATCATAGACAGACCCTCCAGTGGCCCTTTATCTACCATTCAAGCGATTCGGAATCCGACACCTCTATATCCTCATTCCGCCCACTCTACCCCGTCCAGCAGCCTCCGCCGCCCCCACAGCCCCGGCGAGCTACATGGCAGGGCAGCAGGCCTGATTCCTCGGGCACCATTCTCGACACCATCGTGCCGGATTATATCATCAACTACCTTCGTGGCGAGACCCCGGAAACCGTCGCACGTCGAAGGGAAAACAGACGGAACCCGAACCACCAGGACATTACAGCCCAGCTGCGTCATACCGGCGGCTTCTACGACTCGGCCTCGCACCACGACCAGGTTGGGAGGGCCACGTCGCCGGCCCGCCTCGAAAAGGCGGCCTCTCCGAGCGACGGGCCGCAGAGAGGACGCGGACGCGGGTTTCGAAGATGGCTTGCCGGATGGAAGGGCGGTATCATCTTGAACGCCACCACCGGCGCCTTGGTCCTCCTTCCCACCGTCGTCTTCTTCGTCACGTCCCTCTCCCGGCATCACGGACAGGGAGGGGAAACCCGTATTCTTGACGGTTCCTGCGACCTGGTGCAGAGGCTCGACTTTGCTCTACATGCCGTCATCAACCTTTTTGTCGTGGCCGTTCTCATGGGCGCCAACTACGCTTACCAGATCCTGACCAGTCCTACCCGGGTCGAAGTGGACATGGCCCATTCCAGGAAGAGATGGCTAGATATTGGGATTCCGTCTCTGAGAAACCTGGGCTTTGTTTCCAAAACGCGTGCTATCTTGGCAATCGTTCTCATGGCAGCTGCTATTGTTACTCCCGTAATGTGAGAGCCTCATGGCGTCTGAGACGAGGACGACGATGGCTTTTCCGATGCTGACCAACATGTACAGGTATAATGCCGTGGTTATCACCAAACGCTTCGTCCCGGCAACCTCTATACTTGTCGTCGCCGAGTCTTTCCTGGACGTTGCCCCCTTTAGTACTACCTCGAGCCATAACGGCGCCGGCCTTGACCGGGCCGCTATTCTCACCTTACAAGATCGCGCCCAACAGCGCAATAGGTTCACAAACCTCACCACCACCCGCTGTTTGGAGTCGGTCAAGAACACTGTCCAGGTCGAGTTCGACGCAGTCCTGCTTGTCGTCGACGTCGACCCGCCGTCCAGCAGCTCACTCCTAGCCACCTTTGCACCGGCGTCCACCCTATCCCCCGATGGATTCCCGATCAAGTACTGCCTCGCTCAACCTTCTACCGCCCAACCAACCTGCGCCCTCGACACGAACGACGCAGTCCTCGGCGCAACCACCCTACTAATCCTCACCATCATCGTCACCGGCGCCTCCGTCCTCGCTTTCAAATCCTTCCAGCCCCTGGCAACCCTCGGTGATGCCATCTCCTCGTTTCTCGAGCGGAAAGACACCACGACAAATGGTGCCTGCCTCTTGACCAAATCCGACATCAAACGCGGACGCTGGGCTTCACGGGAGCCGAGGTACTACGCCCCCCAAACCCACTACTGGTTCCAGACCCCAAGCACCGCGCGCTGGACCCTGTGGTTCCTGTCTTGGGTGACTCCCATAGCTCTCGCCGGTGCTGCCCTGGGTTTCAGCCTTCACGGCGCAGATGGCCGGCTCGGCAACCCACTCGAGACCCTCCTCCCCTCTGCCTCGGCATCGTCCTCCACGGCTACCTGGACCATCTTCCTGGATCCCGCCATCCCTAGCGCCGGTCTCTGCCTCCTTTCCGCCCTCCCGCATCTTCTTCTGGCGATTCTGTACCTCACCACCAACACCCTGCTCTCAACCTACTTCCTCTCCCACGAACTCAGCACATACGCCGTCCCATTCGCCTTCCTCCCCCTCCGCACATCGGCCCCCGATCCGCGGGACGCCCAGACCACGTCCCTCTTCCTAACCCTCCCACGGCCCTACTCCTGGTTACTTCTCCTCCTCTTCGTCCCCATCTCCCTATTCCTCTCCGCCTCGCTCCGCCCCGTGGTCACCGTCTTCGCCTCGACCTCAACGCAGCAAGAACACAATTCTCTGCCGTCCCTCGTCGCAGTCCCGACCTCCATCCTCGTGGTTCTCGGCCTGCTCCTCCTCGTCCTCGGAACCGTCGTCCTGCTCGGCTTCCGTCGCGCCGACTCCACCCCCGCAGCGCATGTTGACGGATCCCCCGCCGGCAACCCGCTCATGCTACCGGGCGGGTCCTGCTCCGCCGTGATTTCCGCCCGCTGCCGCCGCATAGCCGAGGACCACGCCGCTGCCACCGGCCTGGTGACATGGGGGGTTATCCGTGCGGCCACAGGGACGGAACCGGGGTTGACGGGCTTCTCTACCAGCGGCGCCGAGAGAGTCAAGGTGGATGAGGGATATGCGTGAGAGTTCACGAATTACGATTCTTTTGGTTGTTTTCGTTCATGGTCTTGTCGCGCTGAGCAGCGGATTGATGGAGTACTATGGCGCTCTCCATGTTTTGTCTTGGGCGTGGTAATGTAAGGCTTCCTTAGTGGAGTTCTAGGATGGTCAATCATACAGCAAAGAAGGAAAACCTCTTATAGATAGGATGGATAGACCAGAGACATTGGTCTTGCGGCTATGTGCAATGGATGGATATATACCCCAGAGAAGAATGGAAAGACAGAAGCCGCACGCCCATGTGCAACTACCAGTTAGTCCCGCTGAGCATAACACATAACTGAACAGGGGCAGATAAAAGCCCCAAGTGACAAAAGAGAATTCTTAAAGAAGCCAAAGGGTCCCATGTTACAAAAGGATTATACTAATCATAACATGAGTGAGATACACAAAATGAAAAAGGAGGGGAAAGTAAATAGCCCTGACTCCTTGTATACTGATGAACATCATGATCCATACTCGTGTCCGCGCGCGCAACCGAGTGAATAGTCCGGCGCGCACACAGCCTTCAACTCCCAAAACGCCGCCCATTCCAATTTTCCGTGATCCGTTCTAGTCCCTCTCGGATGGCTTCCCTGTTTCCCGTGACCTCCCCTCAGGTCCCTGGTAGTTTCTGGTGCAGTCCCAAAAGCAACTGCTTCACGGTACCCATGAGACGCGTCTCGAGCACCTCGTGGTTCGTCTGCTTGGCCCCATCAGGCGAACCGCCCGACGGCCGGGGCGCCACGATACTGGCATCGGCCAGCCCGAGCACGCGATCGAGAGCCGACAGCGCCACGGCCTCGGCCCTCTCCTCGCCGACGGACGCCTTGAGCGCGTTGACCGAGACGTTCTTGAAGCCGACCAACGCGTTCAGGACCTTGGGGTCGAACACGGACCCCGGCGTGGTGGCCGGTTTCGGGGTCGACGGGTCCCCTCCCGGGGTGGGGCTCTTGCTCTGGCCGCTGAAGCCGTCCAGGACCTTTTGGATGCCGCGCATGCAAATCTCCTCCATGGCCGGGTTTTCCGTCGCGGCCGTCTTGAGCCCGAGGCAGCGGTTCAGGGCCGACATCACAATGGCCTCGGCCTTGGGGTTCCGCGCCTTTTTGAGGTTCTCGACGAGGCCATTCTTCAGGCCCACGATCGAGCGGAACAGCCGGGGGTCGATGACATGGCGTGGCTGCGGCTGCACGGGTGGCGTTTGCGTGAGGCGGGATGCGGCCGACATGGAATGCAGGCCGGCGCCAGGATGGTGGGGAGGACCAGATACCATGGCGGTTCCGGTGGCCTGGGCCGCGTGTGCAGACGGGGCAGCGAGCATCGAGCCCGGTGTGGCGCCGTCTTCCGCCTTGACTCCAAGGTTGGTCGGGGGAGGTCTTGACGCATATGGAGAGCTGTATGTCGGTGCTTGCGGGACCGGAGACGGTCCGTAGCCGGGAACTTGTGCCGGGGCAACGGGGTGAGGCACGGTTTGGGCCGGCTGTCCCGGTGCGGTCGCTGTCGCCGGGGCCATATACTGCGGTGGTGGTCGGTTGCCTTGTGGCTGCTGCTGGCCCGCGCCGTATACTTGACCGTGATACCCCTGAGGCTGCTGGGGCTGGTAACCCTGCGGACCGGGAGGCACGTGGGGACCCCCGGCGTACTGGGGATACATGGTATGTCCATAAGCCGCATAAGCCGTCTGGACGTTGCGATCGGGCGACGTCTGCTTGCGCTTCTTGCCGGCATCGAGCTCCACGCCGGGCACTCTCGACCACAGGCCGGTCGTCTCGTCCTTTTTGAAGGCGTCGTTGCCGATGAGGTTATGGCGAACACTAGACTCCCAGCCCTTGGTCTCGGTGTGAAAGTAGAACCACGGATACCTCAGGGTGATCCGCTTGTAGATTTGTTTTAGGGTGAGGCCTTCGGTACGTCCTTCTGCGTGGGCGGTGGTCAGGGTCTCGTCGATGAGCACGCCGTAGTTCTTGTTGGGCTTTTGGAGTTGTTCCTCGGTATAGTCCTCAATCTTGAGCTCCAGCGGGGGCGACTTGGGGCGGGCCTTCTTGTCCCTCTTGGCGCGAACCTCTGCTTCGGATCCCTCTGCGCCTTCCTCCTTGGGCTTTCTCGGCTTGTACTTGCGCTTCTCCGGGCGCTCGGTTCCGTCTTCTGGGAGCGGGTGCTTTCTCGGCCGCCCGACTTTCCGTTTCAGGGGCGGTTCTCCCGGTGGCGGCTGTGGCAGTGTCTTCTTGGCCAGTTCTTGCTGCTGCTTCTTAAGCAACCGCTGTTCTCGCTTGGACATGATTCCGTTCTTGGGGGGCCGCCCGGGTCCTCGCTTCTTGGGGATCATGGGATGGAGTAGTCCCTGCTCGAGGAGTTGTTCGGGCGAAAGGTGGCTCAGTTCGGCCGGTATGCCCGCAAGTTTGGCACCGGCTTCGGTTCCTGTACCAGTGGGACCGACGCCGGTAGTGGCGCCGGGACTTGCACTGGAGCCTGCGCCGGAACCCGTACCTGAACCGGCAGCAACAGAAGCACCAGCACCAGCAGTGGCGCCAGCAGTAGCACCAGCAGTAGCGCCGGCCTCTCCGAGCAGTTTGAGGTTAATGTCGAAAGTCTCGTCGTCAGAAGGGGCGGGCGGGCTGAGCAAGGACGACGAATCGCTCGTGTCGTGCATGTTTCCGTTCCCGTGGGCCGCTTCAAACTCAAAGCTCATCTCCTTTCCACCCTCCGAATATCGGTTCTTGGGGCGTGTGTCCTCGGGTGCTTCGTCCTCGGCGCCCGTCTTCCCTTCCGGTACGCCGTTGATGATGAAACGGAAATCGACGTCCTTGATCTGCAAATGGTCGCCACTCCGAAGCACGACCAGGCCTTCCTTGTGCAGGACATCGCCGACGAAGAAACCGTTCTTGTGCAGGGGGATGGCCTCGAAGACGCCCTTTTCCTTGTTGAATTGAATGCGCATGTGCTCCCTCGAAATGGCCTTGGTCTTGCTCGCGATGTCCGGGCCGGGGGAGTGGATGCCGATGATGGGGACGTGGTAGGGCGAAGGGCGCAGGGAGGCGAGGTCGACGGCGGCGGCGCCGGGGGTGTGGGCGATGTACTGGCGGTTCGAGATGAGGTTTTCCTGGGCTTCGTCGGCGTCCTGTTGCTGTTTCTGCGAGGATCCGTTGGTGCTGGTCTTCCTCTTCTTCCTGGGTCGGCCGGTCTCGTCGCTATCGGACTCGGGACCCAGCATGCCGCCCTCCTCGCTGACGTAGGACTTGCTGAACTTGTTGAACTCTTGGCGGATGGGCGACGGCGGGGGCAGGCCCAGTCTCGCGTTCTCTTCGGCTCGCTTTCGGTATTCCTCGGCACGTCTCTCGTCGCGGCGGGCCTGTTCCATTGCACGCTGGTCGCGGCCGATGATGAGGGCGTAGGTGGTCATTTGGAAAACGCTGTCGGCGAATTCGATGCGGGCAAACGACTCGAGCCCTTCGCTTGCGGGATCGAGGTGGGTTTGGTTGCCGTGCTCGGCTATGGTGGGCATGGTATGGGGCCCACCGCCGTTGGGCATGGGGCTGGGGAGGGTGACCTGGGAGGGCGTGACGGTCGAGGGTGGCTGAGCCAGGTGGTGATGCTGCAACAGTTGATCACCGGCCATGCGGGCAAGAGCCATGGCCATGAAGGCGTTGGAGTTCATGGGATTGATGGGAGTGCGCGGGAAGGGCATATCGAAGGGGTTATGGTTGGCGATGGGAGTTTGCGCGCCGGCCGGTTGTGATGGGGCCATGTCGGCCATCGGCTGCATTTGTTGCTGTGGTTGTTGCTCCGGTTGTTTCTCTGGTTGTTGCTGTAATTGTTGCTGTGGTTGTTGCTGTGATTGCTGCTGTGGTTGCTGCTCCGGTTGTTTCTCTGGTTGTTGCTGTAGCTGTTGCTGTAGCTGTTGCTGCGGTTGCTGCGGTTGCTGCAGTTGCTGCAGATCTTGTTTGTCTTGCCCCGCAGGAGTACCAACATCGACATCAACCATATCAATGTCCATTGCATCCAGGCTCAGACCATTATGCGCAGCTGTGCCGTGTCCCTGTCCCTGTCCCTCGACATCTTGCCGAGGCGGATCTGAGGGTTCGACGGTATGTGGTGCCCCATGGGCATGATCTTGAGGAGGCGATGGGCGGCCGTTCGAGGGACCAGCGGTAGTCGTGGTTGGAGCAGGTGCCGTAGGCGACAGAGAGGCAGTGGGAGTACCACCAGCCGCAGCAGATGCCGCCAAAGGGGCACCGGTAGGAGCAGTAGTATCCGTGGTCGCCGTTGCAGTTGGCTTGTCGGTCGTTGATGTCGTCGCTGCTGCTTCTGCGGCTGGAGTGTCTTGGGTGGGGCGCGGGGATTTCGTCGCCATTGCCATGGTAGTATCGATGGTAAGGTCTCTGGTGGTGTCGGTGATGGTGTCGGCGATGGCGATGGGGTTCGTGATGGCCTCATTCTTGGGCGGTGGTGGTGGTGTCTTGGGGATGTCGGGCGCCTGGCCATTCTGGCCGGCGTTAGACGAAGTCATCGCTGGCTCTGTCTTCCCGGTCAAAAGACAACAGAATCAGCTCCTTCGCCTTTTTTTTGGCAAAGCCGAGATGGGCGATTGGTTCACCGTATGCGATGGGAAGGGTGGTGAAGGTCGACGTGACTGACGCCGGGGGGGTGGGAGGAGGAGCCTTTCACAAGCTTGCGATAAGAATAGAGCTGAAAAGGGAAACAAAGGGACCCGGGGAAAAAGAAAAAAAAAATGGGCACGCCAAAAGGGTGAGAGGTCAGTGGTCGGAGCGGTTTGGGGGCCTCTGCTACAAGTTCCAATGTCCCCCAAAATCAGTGGCCTTGAACCACTAAACAGCCAGTCATAGGGCGCCACTTCAGAGTTCCTTCCCTGTAAGGACGAAGGATACTATGGGAAGTCACGTGTATGATTGGCTCTTGGAGTGTATTCTCTCACTGGCTTCCCCACCTTCCCCGCGCATGACTTTCAGAGTACTTTGGCTGAGCTAATCACAGGAGGAAGCTACCCCTCAGAAGTCGTACTTCGTACCTTCACTTGAACGATTTGAGTATTCGTATGTTGATATTCGGCCACAACCTGAATTATGATATCTGGACTTCCTACTATGTAGCATAATTATCTGACTCTTAATAAATTCCCTATTAACTTTGAAAACTAAGACGTTTATTTCTACACCATCATCAACCTAGAAGATGACCCTGCTCGGCACAGTTATCGTTACAGTGTTAATACGCAACGATAAAGAACCAAAAGGCGGTGAGTATTTGCCCGTTTCTAATAGGCAAGCCGGGTTTCGCCGATTATCAGGTGGTGCCAGGTGCTTTTAGCCACACCCGCCCGACACACGACCTGGACTCTCCGATGTATTCCGCAGGGCAGTCTTCAATTATTCGTCGTAGAATTCAGAGCCATTGATAAAGGCGTCCGCCATATTGCCTACTGGCGTCTTATAAGAAAGCCTCATCTCCGAGGAGATTGAGCATTCCCATCGTCCCTTGCTGTTTTCTGCTTTCGCATCTCAAGGGCCTCGAGCAGAGCATCTCTTCTTTCGTGGGCAGCGTCAATCGCCCTTGGAGTAGGCTGCGATGCAAAGCCTGAGATTTCGCAGACCGGGCCTATTACTTATGATCCTGTAGTTCTCCCCAGTGTACGAGCTTTTCGTGTGTTCCGACTTGTTCAATACACCGACAAGTCGAATCCCGAATTACTTCCGGCCATGATCTACGCATCTGTCTGGCGGGGCCTCCCGTGAGTCCCATCATATTTCCCCAGCCCATTTAATTCCCGTGCTTCCATGCTTCCGTGCTGGCCCCTGTGGTGATGCCGCGTTGCCGAGCCTGACAAGCTTTTCTGCCGCGACCCAAGCTGTTCTTGGCTTAGAGGCGTCCTTGGTGGCCATGGTATGTGGACAATTAACCTAGTCAGGTACGTTCCCCCCGGTGTACCGCCATGTATTCACAAGGTAACTTTGAGCCTGGTGGAACTCGCCATGTGGTACTCCTCCCACCTTGGTACGCCTCAGTAGCTGTACAGACGACGATGTATACGATGTATTCGATACTAGGCTGTAGACAAGGTTCTGACCCGGTCCATTTTCGAAAGCATGACACAGGCTTAATCCGTTTACGGAGCTACGTATAGCCCTTTCGATGCCCCTTCTTAATTCTCTCATTCCCTCTAAATCCCCTCTACCTGCCCTCTCTTTTTTTCTCCTCTTCTTTTACTTCGTACCGCAATCTCCAAACACATCCAACTCGGACCTCATCGCCTTTCGCCGCTCAGCCCACGCGCGCAGTCATCCTGCGACTTGGATCGAATTTCCGTTGCCTTCTTACTTTCGACAAGGTATGCTTTGACTTGATGGGGTGTTTCTACCCCATTACTGGCATAGATTTAAATGTCTCACCAGTCTCGTTAACATGACCTCCGATCAGTGAAACGCGTTAAACGAGTGCCTTCGAACCGTACCTACAAAGACGTTTTGCGTGTCTATACTGCGTGTCATTGAGGTAGGATGACATTCTTCTCTCTTTCATTCTCCCACCGTTCTCCCACCCTTTCTCAAGGAGAAAAGACCCATATAAAGACGGTATTCCTCTGTGCCATTCGCCCATCATGGCCCTCTTATTGCCCTGAGTGGTACAATGGTACAGTGATACTGCACAGGAAGCGAGGAAGCGCACTATGGGGTTGTTGTTGTAATATATGGCAGTCTTGCATCTTCTTGCGTGTTGCAACAAACTCCGAATAGGCGCTTCCGGGAGCCAAATGGGATGGGATGTTCTTCACCAGACGATCGATTACTTACACTCGAAATACGACCACGCTGACGGCCGTTACTAGACAGCCTCGATCCAAACTCCAACTTCCAACTTCCACTCCTCCCGCACAAAATGCCCGTCATCAACACCATCGTCGCCCGCGATGCGGCGCACCAACTCACCAAGCGCAACTGGGCAGCACAGGAACCAGGCGTCATTGTCGTATTCTGCATCGTCGGCCTCGTCGGTCTCAGCGTCCTCGGCCTGCTCATCTACAAGTTTATCGCGCGCAAGAGGGCCGAGAAGCAAGCCCGTGTCGCCCAGCACATCTGAGCAACTAGCCTGTCGCAAACTCGATTTTCAGCCCGTTTGAAGTAATTCTTTTTTCGGTTGACCGCCAACGAACCAAATACCATTTCTCGCAATACCGCGACAAAGACGAGACCATGCCAGGGACGTGGCAGTGGTGGAAGCCATGTCAGATGCCACGGGTACCGTAGACGTTGGCATGATGTGGGGTGGTGCTTTGGGGTGGTGGGTTTGGTGGATCCATGGGGAGCATGGTGACGATGCGATCTCTTGGCAATTTCCATATTTGAGGGAGGGTTTCGATTCAACGTCGAGGCTCGTTTCTCATGGCAGTCGGCATGTGCGCATGGAAACGCCATAAACCTGGCCGCCATTAGATATGAATAACCAGGGGATCATCATCGTTGGGACGTCACATGGTGTTTTTTTAATTATTCTTAGAAATCCTCTATTCCGTCGTTATATATCGCAGTGCACTACACGAATAAACAAGAAAATTCCTAAAAAAGGTCCGAAACGATCGCACTTGGCGTGCTTGGCGGAATACTTGGCGATCGTGACACTTCTTGGCAGCTCTCGGATATTTCGAGATTAATAAATACTTTGGTAAATTACAGCCAAGTGTTCACAACCACGACCGACTCGCGCTCAACCTCTTAAAGCTGCGCCTCGTACTGCCTGTCCCTATCCCTCCCCCTTCACCTCCATCCCCTCCACCCTCGTCATACCCACTCGTCCTCGCAAGCCTCCCCCCCTTACCGAACCCCAACCGCCAACCCCGTCCCGCCACCCCGCCTTTCTTCCCCGAACCCCCCGGCGGCCCAGCCTCTTCAAAAAAGTAGTGGTTCACACTCTGCGCAAAGCTGACGCGCCAAGGGGCCACCAGCGCCCTGGAATCGGGCCCCGCGCCGCACGAGCCGCTCACGGCCCCGCTGGGCGGCGAGTTGACCGCGAGGGCGAACAGGTTCTGCGGCTCGGTGAAATCGGTCACCAGGCCGGAGCGGATGAGGAGGTAGACGAGGCAGGAGCTGTTGATGGCGAAGACGAGGAAGAGGACGGCGTGGAAGATGTTGTGCCACGCAAACGTGTGCGACGACGTGTACTCCTGCGTGCGGATCGACGCGTTGAACGGCTGCAGCGCGCCGGGGGACTCCAGGATCGGGACCGGGTGTTCCCAGTAGTGGACGAACGGGGTGGAGAGGGAGGCGATGCTCAGGGTCGACGACGATAGCACGGCGAGGGCTTCGGCGATGGAAGGTAGCGTGGTGTTGAGGGATGGACGGGAGAGTACGAGCTGTGAGAGGATGCGGGCGTTGGAGGCGTTGACGTTGTACGTGCCGCCGTTGAGGTCCAATGCGAGGCGCCATTGGTCGGCGAGATTCTGAGGCACGATTAGTAACGGGATGAATGGACGAGGAGAGGAGGAAGGGAGAAGCGTACGGCCCAGTCGGCGCTGGCCACAGCCCAGGTTATGTCGGGGTAGGAGGCGACGTAGCTATCCGGGTCGTCCGGGTCCTCGCAGTGCGCACGCAGATGGGCGCCGGCGGTGCCGGAAATGTTGAAATGAGTCGAACAGTGAGGGGAGACCCAGGAGCGCATCTCGCAGAGGCTGTAGTTGGCCATGGAGGCGGGCTTGGTGAGGAGATAGATGGCGTCCCGACGCGGTTGGTTCCATTCAAAATGCGGCCCAACATAAGTTGTGTTGATCAACGTGTTGAAATCGGCAGGATACTATATTGCATGTTAGCTGCAATGCGACGTTTGGCCACTCGGACTCTGTGAGATAAGGGGAAAAGGAAAAGGAAGACCAAAAAGAAGGAGACACTCACGAGCTGAAAGACAGGCGGTCGCCTCTGATACTTCGGACCCCATCGGAAGATATCGTCCACGACAGTCCGATTCAGCCACTCATCCTCCGCAATAACGGGTACGTCCTCGTTCCACCTCTCGTGGCCGATGACCTGGTCACCCCGCCCCGTCTCGTAGACCTGGGCGCCCTCCCAAGCGGTGTAGACCAGCGGAGCGAGCTCGTCCTCGTCCATGTTGACGCACATGACGTTCACCGCCGGCGACACCACGCTGGCCTTGATGGCATACTCGCCCACGTTGGACAGCTCTTCCGGCTGGAGGATCCGGTTGACCGCATCGGTGGCGGCGGCGTAGACACCGGGATGCGGCATGGCCAGGGTGACGTTGTTGATGATGCGGCCGTGCTTGTCAAAGAGCTCGGATATGTCGACATGCTCGGCTTTCAGCCACGCCGACGTCATGGTCGTGTTGTCGTGCAGAATCGCCGTGCCAACCGGTCGCCCCCCGGTATCGTCCCCTCGGCCTCCCCCTGTCGTTTGAATATCTTGCCACGCGCCCAAGAAAGACATAAAGTTGCGGTACGCTTTGGCCCAAGGTCAGTTCGGAGGAACAGACAGAGTAGACGGGGGTAGGGGAACGGATAAACCAGCGCTTACATTGTCCCGCGTAATGAACGTCCAGACAGGAACCGCCGGCCGTCAGCTGGCCCATGGGATCCAGGTGGCGCAGTGGACTGAGGCAAGCCTCGTTGACAAAGGTGGGATTGGCGTAGGAGGACCGAACGCGGCCTTGCAGCACTTTTCTCTCCCAGCCTCCGTACTTGAGTTTCGGCGTGACCATGGCCTCGGACGCGGTGGTGTAGAACATGGCGGCGACGGTGGCCGTCAGGGATAGGGCGCCAAGAAATGTGACGCCGGCCGAGGGAAGTGTCTGCCAGTGGGTGATGAGGGATCCCGGTTGCTAGGGGGCGCAGAGTCAGTTTTCGATGATCATTTTACTTCATTCAGAGGGCTGGGAAGACGAACAAGGACCCAGTTCCTCATGGTCATTTCGGCCAGAGTCATGCCGCCGGCCCCCTTGGTGAAGGAACGGCGGCTCAGAACCTGGCCGAGAAACGAGATGAAGACGGTGACAAAGGACATTTCAATCGTCTTGGCGAAGAGCGTGGTGAGGACCGAGGCGGTCGCCGGGGCCATTCCGCCGCTGGTGGAGATGGCGCGGCCCCATCGGGGCTGGATGATGGCGACGAGGAACCAGAGGCAACTGAGGGCGGTGGAGTAGACGGATAGGATGAGAATGGAGATGGAGAGCCAGGAGGTGCGGTTTATGTAGACGTCCCTTTTCGAGCTACAGTAGTTGGGAGGTTGGCCTGGGGTGGGGTTAGTAACGAGGCAGTTTCGCTTGAGATTGTCCCGGTGGATTGACAAGGAGGAGTCTGTGGGGTGCATACTATATCGTGTATGGAAGCTCTTGTCGTCGTCGTCGTCGTCGTCGTCATCGTGGTTGGCGATATTATCATTATTCCGGTCAGTAGCTGCATTATGACCATGACCTGGGCCCAGCGTATGACCCGGTTGGTCCGTATTTCCCAGACCAATGCTTTCATACGTATCGGTAGCACCCGTGATGGTTATCCCAGGTGAGAGTCGATCTGATCTTTGCGCATCCTGGTACGACGGACGGCCCATGCCTGCGTCTGTCGACCGGGTTCGTGATCCAGACACCAGCCAGGTCCAAAGGCGGGAAACTGGGGACTTTCGCGGTGACGAACTCGGAGGGGCGGAGGAGTAGGTGGGAAGAGAAGGTGATGTGGCGCTCAAGTCGGGCGTAGTCTCCATGAGTGCTTGGAACGAACGAGCCGTCGCGGGCGTGCTGGCCTTGGAACCGACGGGTACACGAGGGATAGGCGCCCTATGCGGTGAGATGATGGGGGTACCGAGGTCGTCACGGTCGTGGAGGTCGAGGTGGCGTGGGCGATGTCGTGGCGGTGGTGGTGAAGATGGCCCCCGAAGGTCCTGAAAGTCGGAAAGGTCTATGGCGTCGTCGGATGGCATGCGCTGGTAACCATCGCGACGGAAGATGGAGGAGGAGGAGGATGGGAGGATAGCATGGTCGGCATCGGTGGCGGGAGTAGGTAACGTGGGCAGGGCCTCGGTTGGCGCGAAAGGAAAGGCGTCGGCTGAGGCGACGGGAGATGGACGAGGCTCATCCTCTTCTGGCACAGGGCGCAAGCCGACAGGGGGTTCTCGGTGCAGGCTATCGCTTTCAGACATGATTACCCGTCGGGGATCAAAAAGACCAAGACGTGTGCGTAACTTTAGATGGGTTATTTGGTTCACGCTCCCTAAGCTGCGAGTACTCGGAGTGAGAATTCGAACATGGTAAGCCAGTGGTGGGAGGTGGGAAAAGTCTCGTCGCTCGTCGAACAAAGGATCCGGACGTTTCGAACTACCAGTCTTTGAGTCGTCAAGGCCTGGCTTCGCTGCTTTGTCTCGAGGTTGTCATGCATACGACGGGAGCGAAGGGAGCGAAGCAACTCGATGCTTTCTTTGGTGGACTGTCGTCGGATACGCGCAGATGGGGGACCGACAAGGTGGCTCGAGGGATCAACAACAGATCGCGTCAGCATAGGAGCCAAGTACCCAAAGGCGTCCTATTTCCCTTTTTCTTTCTTCTGTAGATGAGGCAATGCAAGAATGTCGTCAGTGCGGACAGAAGTATCGTCCCGGGGGGGCAGAAATGAAGTTTCCGACAGTTTCACTTCCAAGGTCGAGCAGGGTCGGCACAATAGGAAGTCTAAGGAAGATGGATATTATTCGAATGGGCTGAAGAGGAGAACGGTCTAAGAATTGGATCCTGGTGTAACATCTCGCATGACCTGCACGTAAGACTTTGGAGACTGCAGGAATACGGCTGGATCAGCAGCACTTGGGTATGGTGGACCTATTCATGGACCAACGAGAAAGCAACTGAATGATGACCGGATCAGGGTCATGGTCAGGGATTAGGAATTCGAGCCAGGGTGGGAAGGTCGAAAGTCCCAACGCAACCCCGGGGCAGAAGAGGGAGGGGCCCGCCCTGGTCGTCGTTCGGCTCGTTCCGCACATTCTCGCGATTCGCCTCGTTACGAGGCGCTCGAGAAACGCAATACAGCCTGCCAAGAAAGTTGCGGACTTGCCGCTTTGGTTGGTCGAGAGCGGCAAGTTGGCTGGTGATCTGTCGTGATGACTGAGTAAGGGAGTCGATTAAGGCGCCGAAGCGCCGTTACACGGACCCACAGAGAGAAAAGGGAAAAGTCCTAAAAATAGCACATCTTACATAATCTATCACGTGATTATATGCGCTCCACTACGATTACATAGTACGAAGTACTGTCTCAACGAGACCTCAACCCTCTAGACGGCCACTTACTGATGGGTTTCTAGTCCCAGGAGTCACGTTAGGTATAGACATCGGCTTCTTGCAATCCATATGGTAGTTGTGTTTTGAGATGTACCTGCACAAGTTTAGGTTCTTGATTCAAGGCGGGACTGTTGGGTTGGTGGTTCGCCAAGGCAATCAAGGGTAGTTTGCCTTGAATGCGTCAAATAAAGCAGCAAAGGCGAAAAGCGTTACACAGATATCCCCCAGACGACCAAATTACCTCTTCTTTCTCCCTGCGAATAACCAGAAAGCAACCTACAAAATGGACAGGTAGAAGCCAACAGTCCAATGGCTGGAACGTGCTCAAAATAGTGCCCAGAAGTAGAACATGAGCAGAAAGAAGCTGTTTGCAGGTACTTCGTAATTTGTCCCACCGGGTAACAGAGTGATTACTAATCAACAGCTGGGAACTCTACGAAGTACGAAGTACAAGCAAAACTTCCGCCTTGCGGAGAAGACGACCGTGGGACTCGGACAGAGAAATAGAGGCTAGAATATAGGATATAAACAACTAATTGGGATATCTCATCACCATGTCCCTCTAAACAGAGCAAAAGAAAAGCCGTCATGAAATAACAACCCATATCCGTCGTTCCCAGTCCCTCGTCGTGCAAGTGAATTCCCTATTCCCACTCCGGTATCTTGGCGCGACCTCGTCATCACAACTCATCATCGTATACACACTTGCTTATTATCACAAGAGACGTCATTAAAGCTTCTCTTGCTCCCCTGACCCTTCCAAAAAGAAACATAATCAGGCAGCCACAGACCCTACCTGCCTCGACGGCCGCCCCGCCCTCCTCTGCGAGCCATCACCACCGCTGGCTCCCGGCCGCGGCCTGCCCAGCGTATACTTGGCAAACGCCCGCGCCAGGGCCTTCTTGCAGCTCAGCTTCTGGCTGCCGACGAAGCTCTCCACCGTCACCGCAATGGCCCGGTCAATGTCTTGCGCCGAGCAGTACTCCGACAGACGCATGCGGCAAAAGGCCTCGCTGATGCGAATGATGGCCTCCAGATGACGAACCTATTGTCGTGTCAGTTGTTGCTTTCATTCTGTAAAGAAGAAAAGAAAACGTACCGTGATGGGATAGGCCCCCGTCGCCAACGACTCCCTCCGCATGTCGGCAAACAGCCGCGCCACCTTGTCTTCGTCCATGTGGTAAAGCTTGGGCGACACGCGCTCGCGCGCGTACAGGATGTACTTCCGCAGGAGCTCCTGCGGGATCTGGTCCTCCCTCCTGGCCCCCTCGCCCTGCGTGTCCTGCTGCTGCTCCGAGTCGTGTTCCACCTCCATCGACCCCTGCGTCGCCTGCGACAGCGGGTGGCTCCGGCTGTGCGACCCGACGATGAACCGCGCCAGCCGCTCGTCCTCCGCCGGGTCGACCGTGTCGCGGACCACACACAGAATGTCGAAACGCGACAGGATGGGTTCGGTCAGCTGGACGTTGGCCGAGAAGGGGATGGTCGAGTTGTACCGCCCGCCCGACGGGTTGGCCGCGGCGATGATGCCGCAGCGCGCCTGGAGCGTGGTCACGATGCCCGCCTTGGAGATGGAAATGGTCTGCTGCTCCATGGCCTCGTGGATCGACGTGCGGTCCTGGTCGTTCATCTTGTCAAACTCGTCGATCAGGCAGGTGCCCTTGTCGGCCAGCACGAGCGCGCCGCCCTCCAGCGTCCACTCGCTCGTGAGCGGGTCGCGACGGACGCTCGCCGTCAGACCGACCGCGCTGGCACCCTGGCCCGTGGCGAAGACGGCACGATGCGCCGTCTTCTCCACGTACTTGAGCACCTGGGACTTGGCCGTACCCGGGTCGCCGAGAAGGAGGACGTTGATGTCACCGCGGACGTGATGCGCGCCGCGCCCCGTCTTGGCCACGCCGCCAAACAGCGACAGGGCGACGGCCGTCTTGATATCGGTGTGGCCGTAGATGCTCGGCGCGATCGAGTTGATAATCTTGTCGACAATGGCCGGGTCGCGAGACAGCTTCCGGATGGCCTGCTCGTCTTCTTCGGTCATGCGGAAGCCGGCGAGCTGGTCGTGGGACTTGACCACGTTGTTCGCCTCGAGCACCGTGGCGAAGACGGGGAAGCCGTTGCGGTTGTTGAGCTGGGCGTCGTAGCTGTTCCTGTAGATGCCCGTCACCTCGATTTCTTCGCCGGGCTTGGCCTTGTCGATGAGGTCCCAGAGCAGAATCACATCCCGGTGCCGAGGCAGCCGGCCGGCGGGGACCGTGCCGGGCGACTCTTGCAGCGTCAGCTTCTGGTAGTTCCGGTACACCGTCTTTTCCGAGTTGAGGGTGAAGGGACCCCGGGACTGGCAGTTTTGGCAGTACGTGATCTTGACCTCGACGTTGGACTCTTGCTGGAACGGGCCCAGCGTCACGCCGCACTTGGTGCAGTCAAACTTGACGTATTTGAGCTGCGGGAACACGCCGGTGCGGCGGGTGACCACGCCGCTGACGCGGACCAGGCAGTTGAGATGGGACTGGCGCAGCTGTCTCAGGGTATAATGGACGGGCAGGTCGAAGATGCGGACGTGAATCTCGGAATGGATGCGCTCGTAGTCGGGGTAGTGGAGGAGGACGACATCCATGGCCACCTCGTCGAAGAGCTTGAGCATCTCGGCGGGGGCGTTGGCGAGGAAGTAGGCGAGGATGGCCTTGGAAGAGGACAGGTGGTCGTAGGAAACCTCGAGCGTCTCGGCGTTGATCTCGCCGAGCGTGCGAATCCGGTTGCCGTAGACCGAGGAGCCGCTCTCGTCGATGTATTCCGTCAAGAAGGCCTTGAACTCCCTCTTGATGGTGCGCTGCACAAAGGGCTGCGAGACCCATTCGGTCAGCGTAGCTGCCTTGACGTCCTGCAGGGCCTCCAGGGAGAGCTCCTCCTCCATAATGTCGGCATCCATGTCCTCGTCCGGGTCCTCGTCGTAGGCATGGCGGCGACGGCGCGGCTGGGCCGTGAGGTCGATATCGGCATCGTCGTCCTCGCCGGGAAGGAAGGCGGCGGGGATCCGTTGGCGGCGGGCGACCTCACGGTCCCTGCGGGCCAGCTGGCTTTCGAGCCGCCTGCGGGCGCCGAGGTCCATCTGATCGTAATCGCCTTCGTCGTCGAGGCCAATGGCCTCATACATGTCTTCTTTATCGCGGTAATCCTGCTCGAACCCCTCGCGGAAGAGGTCGACGTCGTCCTCGGCCATTTCGTCGACGTCGTCCAAGTCATCCTGAATCTCGGCTTCCTCCTCGATATCGTCGTCGTCGTCGTCGATTCCGTGCGCCATGTCGAAGGCCGGCGGCGAGGATGCCATGGGGCTGGAGGGCGCGACGACGGAGGAGCCATCCCTCTGGCCGGCCGTACGGGACCGCTTGCGGCCAAACCTCGCCGACGGCCCCCTGTTCGCCGCGCTGGGGTGGCTGCGAAGGGGAGAGCTGGGTGGCGCGTCAGTAAGGGATGAAATGACATGGGTCGTCGATGCGCTCTGGGACGGGAATTTCGGACCTCATTGCGGATCAGTCAGGGCGACGGCCTCTGAAGGCGATTTGGGAGGAATGAAATGGAATGTATCGGATGGGGAGGCAGAAGAGAAAGAGGTGAAAAGGCGGCAGTATGAGTGTTGTAAGTATTGAGACGAAAGGGCGATGGATTTTTGCATCCAGATTATTCGTATGAGTTGGTTGACATGGAGGGGAGAACAAATTGAGGCTCCATCTGTGCGTCAACCGCCCAGAGGGAAGGCACGAAGCACGTCCCTTTTCCGAAAACGCGTTCAGGGGAAGCGCGTTAAGTGGCACTAAACCCGATTGGGATGACGCGTCAGGCGTAAAGTGGGAGTAGACAGTCTGCAAGCACAAGTACCTGTGTGTTTCGTACTTTCCTAACACTGCATCATACTAATACTACACGAAGACGATACAGAGATACTTATTTTCAATTGTTTGTTAGTACTCTGCTGTCGCGTCATCGCACTTGTCAACCCAGACAGCTAGTAGCTAGCATCTTCTTTCTTTTCCCTCCAACATCTCACGTCTCTATTTTTTGACGCCAGCCATCTCGATCATCGACTTTTCATTCCGGTCTCGCGACATTGGATTTCGCGCTCTCTATCGTGCTGCCGCATATTCCACACAGTCTTCTCGCCCACCAAAGACTCGCCATCCGCCACCATCCATGGATCCGCCCGACTCGAACGCCCGCCAGCCCGCTGCGGCAGCCGATGGCGGTTCGAACGCTGCGGCCCCGGGCATAGTGCGCAGCGGCAGCTTCTCGTCGCACAAGTCAGATGATTCCCAGACGGCGGCCGATTTCATCCGCGACCAGATGCAGCTCGAGGCCGATGCTCGGGAAGCACTTCCTTACGTGCGTATACGCAGCCATTCTCGCTTCACCCTCGTCTTACCTTGCAACCAAACAACGATGACTAACTGGACATTGTCCTACAGAGCATCGAAAGCTGCACCAAGATCCTTGGCCCTCTCCGCCAGAGCGTCTTCGCCTGCCTCACCTGCACCCCTCCCCCCAAGAACCCTTCGGACCCCTTCTCCCCAGCCGGCGTCTGCTACGCCTGCTCCGTCCAGTGTCACGGCGACCACTCCCTCGTGGAGATCTTCACCAAACGCAACTTTACGTGCGACTGCGGCACGGCACGCCTGCCCGCCACCAGCACCTGCAACCTTCGCGTCAACCCCAAGACGAATACCAAGGGCGACGTCCACTCGGAAGAGCCCGACGCGAATAACAAGTACAACCAGAACTTCCGGAACAGGTTCTGCGGCTGCGCGTGCGACTACGATCCCTTCCAGCAGAAAGGCACCATGTTCCAATGCCTCGGCCTGGGCACTACCGAAACAGGCGGCTGCGGCGAGGACTGGTACCATCCCGGCTGTCTCGTCGGCATGGGTCCTAGGTGGTTCGAGGGCATGAAGAAAGAGGAGCCAAACAAGGACGCCGATGCGCAGCGCACCGCTGGGAATACTACCAACGACGGATCACTTCCCACCATTTCTGAAGAAGCCGAACAACAGCCGACTGGGGAAAAAGCACCCACCGACCAAGCCGTGGAAGACTACGACGATGATGATCCGCCCATGCCTCCTGGTTTCCCATCCGAGGAAGACTTCGAAGGATTTCTGTGTTACAAGTGTGTCGCCGCTTATCCTTGGATCAAAAAGTATGCAGGGACCAAAGGCTTCCTTCCTGCTGTGTTCACCCAACAGGATGTGGCAGTCCAGAGACCAGACACGAATGGGCAAGATTCATCAAACAAACGCAAGGCGGAAGAGGACCGGGAGGATGAAAAATCTCAGACGACGAAGCGAGTCAAGAGCGAACACGAGCCTGCGACAAACGGTACCGACGGGACACCACCAACCGAGAAGAAACAAGACGGAGAGGCCAACGGGGAAGGAAAGCGACAGCTCGAGGCTGAAAAGGCCTCGACCTGCAAGTGGGCAACCCTGCCCGACGCGCCCGACGCCCCATTTTCCCTCTTCTTCACCGAATCGTTCCGCGATCACCTCTGCCGTTGCTCGGCCTGCTACGTCTCCAAGCTCAACGCGCACCCTCAGCTGCTCGAAGAGGAGGAGACGTACGAGCCCCCCCTGTCCGACGACGGCGGCGGCTCGGAACACGGCGGCTCCACCCAGGGGAGCGGCAGCCTTCTCGAGCGCGGCGAGAGCGCCCTGCGCAACGTCGATCGCGTGCGCGCCATCGAGGGCGTCATGGCCTACAACCACCTCAAGGAGCAGCTCAAGCCGTTCTTCCAGGAGTTTGCCGACAGCGGGCGCGCCATCGGCGCCGAGGATATCAAGGCCTACTTTGCCAAGTTGCGCGGGGACGACCAGGGCATCGGGGCGGCCGGGGAGGCGGCGGGAGGGGACGGTGCGGGCGGGGACGGCCCCGATCACCGGAGGGAGCAGAACGGATATTGAGCACGGTGAAGCTAGAGCGCCGAGTCGCTCGTGTGTACAAGGTACAGGTACAGGTGCAGGGTACGTGGTTGGCTGGATCATTGGTTTGGTTTTGCGGTCGATTTATTAGTTGGTTCTCACCAGGTTTAGGGGCTGGTTGTCCCCCTTGCGGCGTTCTTATGGCAGGCTACGTTAAACTGGCGCATGTTAACTGAGGATTGATGTCGACAATGAAATGGGCAGAGTTGGTATTTCGGCCTCCCAAGGATATAGGGGATAATGAACGATATTCTGCTATCCAGGAGTCACAGAGAAATCGTCACGGGTGACTTGATGTCAACGAGAGCTGAATCGACTTACACCAGGGGATGCCATTGCCGATCGAAAACTTCTCAGTCCCACGCCATCTCAGAGCCCTCAGCTTAGTAGATTCGCCGTGGCTGGACCTCGTGATAGCCAGATCACCAAGGGGTTTCGAACTCCCTTTTCTTTCTCCGTCAGCTGAGGGGAAAGGGAAACGCCAAGGTGAAGCTTAATTATTCCCCCCTGATACCCAAGATGGCGTGCTGATCCCGGTCGTCTTGCCTGTCTCCCAACTCAAATCCAGCCTCCAAGCCGACGACGGCGGCTTCGTATTCCTGACGCCGTACTCCAGCCACCATCTCGCTTTCCCCTTCTCACACATGGCCGGCATTGGATCCCCGCCTTCTTCTGGTCATTCGACAGAGGAAAGTAACGGCGCTCGGGAACGGGGAAGGGAGGACAGATGGGGAAGAGAGTTTGGTCGCGAGATACCGGGACGAATTGCCTGTCGTTCTGTATATCCGTACGAATACTGAGTATGCGTTCCATAACAGATATAACGAGGTGGCATATATAGTTCCTGTCCTTGGGCAAGTCACTCGAGGCGTCTTCTCCCAGCCAATATTGAAAAAGACACAGACGTGGGCGGTCCAAGTCCGTCAGCGATTCGTTCTTGGATCCGTCTTTCCCATTGCCTCCCCCGTAACCTTCTCTTGCCTAGGTAAGCTGGCCGGGCGCTCGTCAATGGCTGAGCCATCCACGTCTGCCCGCCCCTGCCGTCAACATGCCACAGCCGGGTGGATAGAGGCCACTGGCTCTCACGTAAAGCTCCTGGTGGGAGAAAGAAAGTTTGCCCTCAGAGAGAACTATAATTGCTGACGTCCGCACCCTTCCTCTGTCCCTCTCTTCCGTTTTTCTCCGTCTCCCGCTGTCCACCCACACGAGAACACATCCCTCGGAGTCCGTATTCTTAGCTCTGATATACTACTACCCAAGACCAACTCGAGCATCACCTGCCCTTCGCGGCTCCCACTGTCCTCATCGTTTGAACATGTCAAAACCCGAGGCCAAGGACGGATCCGGGTCCCTTGAGATTACCGCCATTCCCACCGAAACATCAGTAGCTGAAGCCTCGGCGTCGAGCAGCGCCATCCAAAATGCAGCCCCGGAAAGGGACCCGGGCAACACGCTGCAGCGTAATATTAGCCTTCGCCATATGATCTTCATCGCCCTCGGCGGTTCCATCGGTGCCGGCCTGTTTGTCGGATCCGGCGGTGCCTTGAGCGCAGGTGGTCCTCTGAGTCTGGTTCTGAACTTTGCCATTGTCGGCTTCGGCGTGACGTGCACCATGGGCAGCTTGGGAGAGCTTGCCGGTAAGTTTCTTTTTCCTTTGTCCCCTGTTCGTTTTTCTCTTCTTCCTTTCGAGCTGTCCCAATTGACCTTGCCAGCAACCTTTCCTGTCGCGGGCTCGTTCTACGAATACTCGAGGCGCTTCATCTCCGAGGCCTGGGGCTTCACCATGGGCTGGAACTTTGTCTTCAACTGGCTCATCATCTTCCCCTTTGAGCTCACCTGCATCGCGTCCCAGGCCAAGTTCTGGGGCGAGGGAGTGGTGTCGGCCTATGTCATCACCCCGCTCCTCGTCGGCCTCATCGCCACCTCCTTCATGGGATCGCGCTGGTACGGGGAGATTGAGCACGCCTTTGGAATCGGAAAAGCCATTTCTTTGATCATCTTCATCATTACGGCTTTCTGTATCATCGGCGGCGGAGTGCCATCCGATCCTCGGTAAGTGACCCCTGGATTGAAATTAGATATATGAAATAAAAGAGAAAAAAAAAGTTTACTAACTCCGCATAGCCAAGGAACCGGGTCATCGTACTGGCAGGACGGCTTGGCCACTCGAAACGGCTTTTCCGGCTTCATGGTCGTCTTCCGGGTCGCCGGCATGTCGTACGGAGGGACAGAACTGCTCGGGATGACAGCCGCAGAGTGCAATGACCCTAGAAGGGCCCTGCCTCTGGCGACGAGGATCACGTTCCTGCGCATCCTGCTCTTCTACGTCGTCACCCTCTTGCTGCTCGGCTTTGTCGTCCCGGCCGACCACCCCAAGCTGGCGTCGACCGGCAAGGGGGCCCAAGTGAGCCCGTTCACCCTGGCCGCCCAGATCGCGGGGATCAAGCACCTGCCGACCATCTTCAACGTCTTCATCATCGTAGCGCTCGTGTCCATGGCAAACGCGAGCATCTTCGCCTCGAGCCGCGCGCTCCAGGCTCTGTGCGAGCAAGGCATGGGACCCCGCTGGGCCGCCAAGCTCAAA